>NC_141693.1:1143171352-1143771352 GCF_964263255.1 Lissotriton vulgaris
CTGGGTTAAATCCATCATTCTTTTGCTCACCACGCCACCCCAGTTTAGACCTGGCCATATGCAAATCAGTCTTGACCCTGTGCCTCATGCGAACTGTCCAGCCCAAACTGCAAAGCCAGGTCTTCCCTGGACCGGAAACAAGCATCCTAGGACCGGTTTCGGGGGTTCACCCCTCACAGCCAGGATAGCTTGAATCCAGTGGCCCAGTGAGCCTGGGACCCACGTCTTAGGGCGAGAAAGCAAAAGACAGACAATTGATGGCGGAATGCAGAACAAATAAAAACATTCACCCCTAGTCAAGAGATCTGGGTTAAATCCATCATTCTTTTGCTCACCATGCTACCCCAGTTTAGACCTGGCCATATGCAAATCAGTCTTGACCCTGTGCCTCATGGGAACAGTCCAGCCCAAACTGCCAAGCCAGGTCTTCCCTGGACTGGAAACCAGCATACTAGGACCAGTTTGATGAGGACTGTTAGCCCAAAACTGGTCCAAGGATGCTTGTTTCCGGTCCAGGGAAGGCATGGCTTGGCAGTTCGGGCTGGACTGTTCCCATGAGGCACAGGGTCAAGACTGATTTGTATATAGCTGTGTCTGAACAGGCATGGCGAAGTGAGCTAAAGAGCGATGATGGATTCAACCCAGATCTGTAACTAGGGGTGAGTGACTGAAAAGTTTCAGCGCTCCGTCCATCCTCTCAATGTGTTTGCTCTGTTTGCCCTAAGTTGGTAGGGTATGCCCAGACGTGAGTCCCTTGCTCACTTTGCCACTGGATTCGAGCTAGCCTGGCTGATGAGGGCTGTTAGCCCAAAACCGGTCCCAGGATGCTTGTTTCTTGTCCAGGGAAGACATGAAGCTGCATATTGCTTAAAGCTGTTGTTTCACCCCTTATAAGGGGTGAAACAACAGCAAGGCCTCATTAACATGCAAATGGTCTTTTAAAGACCTGTGAAGTTCTCGGGTGCGGCTGTGTGTGTGCCCGGGAAGCTGTCTCATCCGGGCTGCCACACACGACGGGGGAGCTGAAGCCCTTTGAGTCCAATGGGTGTTGCACGCCTGGCAGTGTCTGAACTGAGATGGTGAAGAGAGCTAAAGAAAGATGATGGATTCAACCCAGGTCTGTGACTGGGGGATAGTGGTTTCAGCGCTCCGTCCATCATCTCATTTTGTTTGCCCTAAGTTGGCAGGGTATGCCCAGACGTGGGTCCCTTGCTCACTTTGCCACTGGATTCAAGCTAGCCTGGCTGATAAGGGCTGTTAGCCTGGAAACCAGTCCCAGGATGCCTGTTTCCGGTCCAGGGAAGACATGGCTTGGCATTTCGGGCTGGACTGTACTCATGAGGCACAGGGTCAAGACTGATTTGGATATAGCTGAGTCTGAACTGGGGTGGCAAATTGAGCTAAAGAATGATGATGGATTCAACCCAGATCTGTGACTGGGGGTGAGTGTCTGAAAAGTTTAGTGCTCTGTCCATCATCTCCTTGTGTTTGCTTTATACTGGCGTCATGAAATAGGCCTTACACCAATCTAGTGGCTGTAAGGACTTCAGCACGCAACAACTTTAAAAGATGTAGTCATTCTAGAATATTTAATGCATATTCATCATGATTTTTAACATTTTCAAAATTAACGCTTTAAAACAAGTACATCATTGTATACATTTCACGCTTCATGACTTCTACAATAACATTGAAAAAATAGAAACCACAAATTTTTGAGCCCAATGCATTTCGGGACACAAGGTCCCTTCGTCAGGGGTCCCTGAAAGAAAAAGGAAACATTTTATCCGATGCCACTAACGGCTGATTGCAGTACAATAGTACCATTTTTCTCTAATTTCATGATTGTGAGAACTCAAGTAACAAAAGACCACTTCCAATCTATGTCAATACATCATTGATATTCAAAACTTTAACACACCAAACGATAATCAAATCTGACCAAATATGACCATAGTCATGACGCTCACCTTAAAGAACAGACAGAAATACTGTAGTGGTTTCTATTTACACCGTACCCTGCAATCTAAATATAGACAGATGCGACCTCCACCTACATTCATTATACTGGCGTCAGCCATAAACACACACAGCATAATTGTTAGTAGCTGCTTTCATATAAAGTTCTGTTCCTGATACAGTGGCAGGTGTTTACCTTCTGTTGTTGTAGAAGTGAGGGCTTTGTGGGCCTTGTTGGTCCCCTTCAGGGAAGAAGCTTAAACTGTTCCAGGTTTACAAGTTTCTTCTAGATTTTATTTAACTGCCTGCATCAGTTTTAACCGGAAACGCCATTCTTGACTTCCTGTCCTAAGCACTTAATTTCCTAGTCCTCGCCGCCTTCTTCTAAGCCTTACCACTTCACCTCGATTCCAAGTGAGTGGCTAGTCCCAGGGCCTATCTGTTCACCAGGCACCAGTGTTTAGGGGGCTAGAACTTGTTTCATCCTCAGGCGTTGACTCCGAGTAAGAGAGAGAATGAAGAGAAAGAAGGGTCACCGCAGAAAAAGCGTGAAGGCAGAAGTGCAAGACAAACTTGCTTTGTAGGAAGGAAAAAGCACCTGCACCAGAGTGACAAAGTACAGTGTAGGGTTGTGAAGTAAAGCAAGCGACCTGAGGTGGAATCAGAAGTAGGCAGCCTAGGGATTGGGGAAAGCCAGCATTCGGCAGAGTGGGCGCATAATACATTGTAAAACATTGTGCCCCCGGACTTGTTTTTTTAAAAGTTGAATCACTCTTTCACGTATATTCATCACTTTATATCCAGCCCTGCTCACAGCAGCCGACTCTGAGTGTTAAATCTTCTGAATGTTCCGCCAGGCAAAGTGCAAAAGTTGTTATCTTTCTGCTGTTAATGCACGAACATTTTTTATGATACTTTTCTTCTCCTCGACCAAATTTGGTAGCGTCGGCTGAGACTGCGTGAGCATCCTGCAGAAGTGACGTAAACCCCATCAGATGTTTAGGGCATATCAAGCGCTCCTTGACTTGTAGGGCAGTTGTTAACTAAATATTGAGACAGGCAACTGAGGAGGCCGAATGCCTCCTTTGGAAATACAGGGCAGGGGAGGGGGCCTGTCCCCCACTTGCGCAGAAACATGCTTGAACTAGGAGCTCACACCGTGGCAATGTATTCCTAACACATTTCCAGCTTTTACCGTGAGCAGGAGAGAAATACGCAGAATCAGCACGTGCCAGTGCCACTAGACTAGGAGACCAATGGGAACGAGGCCACCTTGGCTAGGGTTCTCAAAGGTGTGCTAAAAGGAAACCACTACCTACTTTGCTTAGACCTTGTGTATCAGGAATTGTCTTGAAATGTAAATTTTGCAAACAGTAATCTCTCCATGACATATATCCCCTTATCGCCCTGTCCCCACAAGATACTTACCTGTAGTGGACCCTTCGATAAAAATGCTGAAAGTACCAGGGGAGAGGGACATGCCGGAACTGCTAGTAACCAGTCAGTAATGCTGTAGCCTACTCATAGATGCCTTTAGCACGACGACTTGGGAAGCTGTGATTCCAAATCTTGCACAGCTTGTAGAGGTATTGGGAGTGGGTGGGCAGCATTGCCACGTTTACAAGGCACAGTAAATACCATGCAGGCCCAGAGATGTGCTGCAGGTGTCTTTGGAAGAAGATGGCGTGTAGCGCCTTTGGAAAAGTACATAACACACAATGTCCACTCTTGTTATTTCATTAAAATGCTATGACCTGAGGGCCAGTAAAATCAAATATTTGTTATTCTTCTGATGGCAACACAGAAATTGATAACACGTGGCCACCCACCATGAAGGAATCCTAGAACTTTGGTTAAACCGTTCAGTAACTCCTCGAGAAGCGGTTCTGGTCTGCGCCTTTATGCGCGCTTCTACATGGACTATCTACATGAGCTAGATTCTCCAGCTCATCTAAAAATGTGCCAGTCTTGGGGATTGCTGGCAGGCATGGAGGTTGCTAGGGAAACCAAAAAGATTGCACCTGTAACCTCTACAGCCTCCTAAGTGATGTCCCAGGCAATGCTATTGTAAATAAAGGAAGGAGAATCAATTTCTCGATGAAGAGCACGCTGATGCTCATCAACCGCAACACTGCACCTGCCTCATTACTCTAACACAGGAGGACCCATTGTACCCAGTCCACAGCTGCAGCCACTTTAGTGCATCACACACGTTGTCTGATTGGGGTATGTAAGGCAGATAGTTTATCTTCACTTCCGACAATCATCGGGCAGTGCAATGAGTGGTAAGATTGATACGAGGTTTTGCGGAGCTAGCCTTACAAACTTTCTTCTTTTTGTCACTGACTAATTTAGCCAGCACCCACAATCCCAGGAGTTAAACACATTTATGTTTAAAATACCCTGCAACCAATAAGTTACTGTGGTGGGTTGTGCATTCCTGGAGATGTCGTGCATCTGGTTTTCAATAGATTATGACACTGATTAACAGTCAGGTTCAGCTGTAGGCCAACCTCCACTAATTCGGAGGAGTGCTGCCCCACTGATTTCAAAGCAGTGAAAAAAAATGATAATAACTTTGTTATTATGGTTTTATTTTTGGTAGCTGCGGGCTGGGTTAGGGCAGGGCTGGGGTCTCAGGGAGAAGGAGTGGTGGGCACACTCAAAGTGTGCATGACTGTTTGGCTGGCTATCTTGTGTCGACCAAATATTCATGCGCACTTTGCATGTTCCCCACCAGTCTACATTACACAGCCTGGTGAGGAACATGCCCAGGCTCACATTCCCCGTCTGAGCTTTGAACCATGGCACTCAGACCAATCACAACGCTGCATTGCATCGTTATGATTGGTGATTGGCTTAGGGGAGGGATCCTGCTGTGTGTGCTTCCAGTTCCTGCTTCCGTTCTGGAATGTTGGCAGGGAAGCGGAGGAGAGACACGGCTGGCCGAATAGGAAAGTGTTTTTTTTTTCCAGGCACCCCCTCCCCTGCCTCGCCATCCCTGTTCCCTGTCAGCCGCCACTGAGGCCAACCACAACTGCCCAGTGTTCCTACACCCAGATGTTTTAGGTGCAAGAACACCTTGCCCTGATTTTACTAGCTCTTACAATCGTACAAGGTATGGGCAAAGCTGCAGGCACAAGTACAGTCCGTCTCCTCCCATTTCCTTCTCACAGTTAAGAGAGCTCGAACATCTGTCCTCATTCCAGCCTTCTGGTGGCCCTGCCCACTAACACCCTCCACACCGTATTTGGAATTCCTTTCATAATTTGACTTGGAAAAACTGGATTCACATGTTTATTCTCCTCTCCATGGAGATTAACTTGTAATTGCCACGTAATGGTTGGATGTTTCCACAAGGCATAGAGTTTGCACCCAACCAAAACACGATGCAACTCGTAATCGGGCCATATACAGGCTGTTCCAATGCTGCAGCTCCTCTCGGGCGATTTAATGAGCTGTGAAAAGTTAGGGCTAAAGTTTTGTGAATGCTCTGTTGTTGACTTATGGTTGATAAAGCCCTCTGGATAATATCTAGCCAGCTTCCAGTCTCCATTGACCATAGGTTTATGCATTTGGAATGATGAAGTGCCAACCAAGTCTCAGGGAGGGTGAATTACAAACAACCACATTTTCTTCCTCTCATACTTCAAATATTATAAATGGTGTGCGCTTTAAATTATTGAACTCAAGTAATTATTTAAACCACATCCGGTATTGTGTGTGTAAGAAGTTGCCTCTTTGTGCATGGTCAACCCTAATCCTTTGGACTGATGTTGCTGTTTTTTTTTTTACTCTGAGAGTGCACTGGGGCCTCCTAACCAGGTCTTAATGCCAGTGTTCAAGTCCATTTACAAAATGTATGTTGAATTGGCTGCAGACAATTGGCATAAGTTAACTTGTAAGTCCCTAGTACATGATATCAAGGTACCCATGGTCTATAAGTCAAAGTGTCCACTCAGAGGTGCAGCACCGATTGTGCCAACCTGAGTGTGTCAAAGTACAGAATAGCTCCCAGTTTGCCACTGCAGCCTGCAAGGGCAGTTTTCAACTGCTAGTTCAGCTTTGCCCTTTAAACCAGTGGTAAAGCCCCTCTCCCCTTAACTATGTATATAAGACTCCCCTAATGAAGGCTTACCGAGCCCTTAGGTAGGAAGCTGTAAATGCTTAAGTGGGATATATATTTCCTTATGTCCTAATAGTGAAAACTCCCAAATTGTTTTTACTGTGGAAAGACTAGGAGACCCTTTGGCTAATATAGGGTTGCAGGATTACATCTCAGCTTTGCTAGCATCTGAATAGAACTACTAAATGTAATACTTCAGATATCAAATTACTTGTGGCATTAATCCCGACTTGATGCCCTAGTCGAATTTAATGTCACTTTTATGGAAATGCCACTTTTGGAAAGTTGCTACTATGCTGCCCAACGTTTCCAGTAGCCACTTACACCAGACAACCTTCTGCCCTCCTGGGGTGTGGTGTGAACAATGGAGACCTGCCACAAAGGGAGGTGCTCCCTCCCCCTCACACAAAGCCACATAGGGTGTTGGCCAAAAAGCTGAGCTTCCTTTGATGGGCAAATGGCAACCACACTTGAGAGTTGCTTGCCCTTTATTCAGGTAGATGGGCTGGTAGTGGGAACAGAGAGAGGAAACCAGTCGCAAACCAGTTTTTTAATGGGGGTGTAGCCCACAGATAACCACATCGCCAGGGAGCGCTACCAAGCTCCATACATGAAGCCAGGGTTTCAGGCATAAAGCGCTTCGAGGCCTCATCAGAGGTAGTAAGCACTATATAAATTCAATTACAATACATCTTGAGAGGGAGCAGAATAGTGCACTCTGGGATTGCCAAGATGCCCCATTTAGTCAGAAGTCTTGTTGTGGCTGGGAGCCTGGTAGCAGATTACCTAGTGACTGTTTCATCCCCCCAGGGCACCTTACGGGCATAAATATGACACCTCTGGTACCCTCAACCTCATTTCACATCTAGACTGGAGAACGGACCGAAAGAGGACTGCCCTGCTGAACCCTGGGCCCGGCAATAGGATGCACCGGCTGCTGGACTGCACCTGCTGCTCCTTGGGCTAGCAAAGAGAGAACTGTGCCTGTGATGCCTGGCTCATGGAAAAGATACTACTGAGCCTCAGACCGAAAAAGTGAATTCCAAGAGTCAGTAGGCTGACTCCCTGTTCCAGCACCATAAAAGCTGAAGTAGCCCGTTCTGGTAGCTGCTTCGATTGAACAACGGCTAACCGAAAATGTGCAGCCAAGAAGATCATTCCTTTGTTCCAATAAGTTGCACCCATTCCCAGCATACCAGGGAGAGTTGTCAGAGTGTCCAAAACGGACACTAGCTTTAACCAAAGGATACTGCTGGACCTGCTGTAACAGGAGATAAGTAGCCCAGTCGTGGCTGTTCTTCTGCTGGCTTGAAGGGGACTTTGAGGGACACAGAGCCCTGAACCCAAAGTCACACCACCTCAGACGTAGACTGAGGTGTAGCCCCAGGACGACCTTTGTCGACTGCACAGCACCCAGACCATCTTTCAGCATCCTGTATCCTCAGCACCAGGGCCACTCCATGGAACTCTATGCCGGTCCTTTTGTGAACTGTGTAACTGGACTCCAGACTGTTTTAGTGACCAGGTAATTGTCCAAATACTCCTCACTGGCCCCCCTGACCATCTCCCTGTCAGAATTAGTCGGCCAGGCCAGAATAGTCAAACATAACTCTTTAAAACTTTTCAAAAGTTTCCAAACTTTATGGTTACCAATAGTTGTTTGCACTTGGACTAAAAAGCAGAGATTTACCTTTACTTAAAAATCTAAATCTCTTGAACCCTCTGGTAGATTTTGCTTATCTTGATGTCTACATATTCATAAAAATACAATATATTTTTATAAATTGGTGTTGGATTTCTTTTGTATTGTGTGCCTTTCTTATTGTGTAGTTTGGTGTTTTTAAATGCTGTACACTGGTTCATTTGTTTAAGCCTCGCTGCTTGAAGCCACAGCTACCAAGAGTTGAACAAGAGGTGCTACAAACAAGCCTGACTGGGCCCAAGGCTGTTTCTTGAGTGTATTACACAATGAGGTCACACAACCACACCATATAATGCATCACAATCTTCACAGTGAGCTATTCAGCTAATGTGTGAAATACATTGTTATTATGATAGGCTTGATTTTTGTATAGTTTTGCTTAGCCACTCCTACACTATCAATTTCTATACAAGCCTTCCTTTGGGCTGACTCTATATTCTTGCGTTGTTGTTTTCTTTAGGACTATCCTGAAGGAGAGTGGGCTTTCCCGGTATCTTCACTCGGCTGTCCTCATCAGTGGAGCCATTCTGGTCTTTGGGGGGAACACCCACAACGACACATCCCTCAGCAATGGGGCAAAATGCTTCTCTGCTGATTTTCTGGCATATGATATAGGTAAGAAGTCCTTATGGTTCGAATTACACAAACTGTGAAATACTATGTAAACTGTTCCCTTTCAAACGAAAAATTGATTTATTTCATGATAGATATAGAACATGTATGCGTCGTATGCACTTGTTATCCGTTTATTACCCATCACAATGTATCGGTGTAGTTCCGGTTTATGAAATTTGCATTTTGTCACATTAAGCAAGTACCCTATCACTTTTATTGCAAATATAAATTCATTAAAGTTGACCTCTTAGTGTCCATTGACGTATGCATGGGGACACCCACAATTCTGTTGAACCGCAAAAGCCCTGGCAGCCTTCATAAACTGACTCGCCATCACACTCCAGCCAGGAACCTGTGTTCCTGGGCTGATCTGATATAACAGCATTCCTTCAAGAGACCAACGCATGACAGAAGATCATGAGGGCCACTGAAACCCAACCTATGTAAGAGCCTTAGCTCTTTACTCCAAATGGAAGCTGTTTACCTTCATTTCAGGAAACTCCTGAAAAACAAACTTTTTTCTAAGTGGCACCTGGCTGGACTCCAACTTTCTGCACTCAAAGTCTCTCTAGGTTTGTTTTTGTTCTGAGTCTATTCCCGTGCTCTGAAGTGACCTTTGTGACGTGTAGTGCTATATATAACTCCAAATAAATTTTAAAAAGAATTTCAAGGGCCAGAGGGTTTAATAGCAAGCATGGGGCATTGCCCACACAGGTTTCAATTGCTAGAGGCAGACCAAGATTCAATTATGTGGAGCATGTCAGGAATGCTGAAAGCATTGAGAATAGGGAATATGCGTCATGGCAAAGGAAGGAGAGGAGTGTACCCAGTTCTGGGAAACCATTGTTGTTTTTCAAAATACAACTCTGTACTGTGGTGTATTACTGCTTCAGATCAGTGCCACCAGGGCACTGCTCTCCCTTCTCAAGCCTTTTTATTTCCTTGAAGGCCTTGCATATTAGGGGGCGTACGTGTGGCGAGAAAAAATGGTGGTACATTTAGACAAACCTAAAAAAGAAAAACAAATCTTATTCAGATTTATTTTCAGCAGTTCACGGACATCTCTCTTTGTGCCACTGGGTAGCAGTATCATTGTTGTCCTACATCGAGGAGTTCTCGGCTTACTTGTTTCATTTAGGCTTAGAATAAATATGTTTTCAGTCAGGACTTCAGAGCGTGCCACACTATTGGACCATAAACCCTCACAACATAATCGCCAGTCCCACTCTGCTTCACCTGCTGATTTTGAGTTTTCAGGGGTAGATGGAAAATAATGCACAGTAAAACTTGCAGTACGTTTTTCTAAGTGCATTTCCACTAGGCTTCTGCTGGTTGTGTTAGCAGGTTATTACAAAGTTATGTTTTTATCACATAAGAGAGGTGATAAAACTGCATCCCAGAAGAGCTTTACTCTAAATATGTGCAAACTATAGAATGGTCGGAATTGGGATTGTGCTGCTTTTAGGTCTGGCCTTCAGCCAGCCCTCTTCATTCATTGGTCTGTTGTTGTGTCGTTCACGTTTTTCTTCTGCCGACTACACTGTAAAGCATAGGGCAGTGGGTCAGCCCAATTCAGCCATTGGCTAACTGCATTGTGAGTGTCTGGAAGTAACACATCCACACACATAGGTGTGCCGCGGTGGCAATGTCTGCTTTTTGAGACAAAACATATTTTGCTTTAAGCCAACAATACATTTTTAGAAAACAAGTATGAAAAAACAAGTATTGCAAAGCCAAAGGGTTGGCAGCCGACTTCAGACCTACTTACTGGCTTTTCCAACACTTGTTTTACTACTTGTATCTCTTCTTATAAGAGTCCTTTTTCATTTGTTATTCACCATTGTTGGCCATTCTTAATTTTGTTTTATTTCTTTATTTGGACATGTTTTTCATAATTGAATATGCATGGCATGTGTACTGTGCTGCCTGTCAGGTTCTCAAGGTCTCGAGATTCTAGTTGACAAGTTGATCATTCAAACAAACACTTACCTTAGCCAGAAGGCCTCACGCATGTGTGAACGTCGTGATTCCACCCCTTTCCTATTTTTGGAAGGTTCAATCCCTGTACGTTTTAGTACATTGTGTGTTTTCGCAAATAGGGTGGATCAGGGAGGAAATAAGCAGAGAGAAAAATATGATAGAAGCAGCCCGATGTGTCTCTGCTCAATGAATCTTTCGAAGAACACTGTAAAGAGAAAACGTACGTTTGTCCACTTTCTTTTTTATTTATTAGTTCTCAGTTCCCTTACTCTTAAATTGAAAACTAACCTGAAACTGCAGTTACACTTCCTCCTAAGTAGCAAAGTTCCCGGGTGCTTCAGTTGCATGTGCCTATCTTCCTGTAAGACACAGAGAGGGATTTAAGGACACTATCTTTGAACAGAGAGAACCTTTGAGAAAGTTACTAATTAAGTTCTAAGTGCCTCCTAATTCAGTTTTCATCAGTACATAGGGACAACATTCTGAGCTACAGTCTTTGATCACAACTCACTCATAATCCAGCAACAGATTTCAACAATCTGCTGAGTTGCTACTATAATTGTTATCTCGCGCAGCAGAACACATTCCTCTTTAAAAAAAAAAAGGACTAACCAGCCTCAAACAACAAATTACAGCAGAAGTCCTCCAGAAGCTGTCCCCGTACACCAGCTATAGCGAGCTAGCCCCCACTCCCAGCTCTGTGACAGTACCGCCTCCCTCCTTCATGCCATCTCATTGAATGGTCAGTAGCTCTACAGGGGTCTTATATTTGCAGGACTCTCAGTGGGTTTGTCCTGACCTACTTTGTTGTTCCATGCGCAAGTTGGCGTCCTTTCTGCACTCCCCTCCTCCCATTCGTTTCCATCAATTCATCGATAAACATGCAAGATGAAATCAAGTAACCAATATGTGGATCTGATCACACCTGCACTAAACCCTTCCGCGGCGTCACATTCTCACACCATGCTGTGTAGTTCTACTGTACATTGTGATGCGGACATGTTTTATTTTTCCAATCGTACACATACGTCTTGTCTGGTACAGCGACTAGCAAATTGTTCTCAATTCAGAACCTTGTGTGGGAAGCTTTAAGGCTTCTTCTTCTATTAACTTGCCCTCCACGCAGTGAGATAATCTCACTATCTAGTCCTCTCAACCGGCGTCATCTGCAGCACTGAACCTATTAATAGGCCAGAACCTTTCCATTTGGATCTAAGTCTTCTCAGAGGAGGCAGCAATAATATTTGATTGATGGTGCACGTGACCTTCTCTTGCCTGGGAGGGAACTGGGCCAGGAAGCTGCCACATTGAAGGGCCCTTAGACACTGTAAGGAAAACAAATGACTTTTCATTTACAGTGGTGTCCTTTGGCCTAACAGTAAAATACACCTTTGGAGGTCCCCGACAGTAAGGAAAATGTCAGGACATGGCATAATGATGGATTCCACGTCCAAGCTCCTGCAAGGCACGAGAACGAGGCAGTGCTTCTTGTTCCCAATTCATCCTGGCCAGACGTTTGTTGCATTTCACAAGTTTTAGTCTGCGTTTGATTGGCCTCCCTCAGTGAGATCACAAGACAACATTCAGCATTTTTACATACTTTTATTCCTCTCCTCAAAAAATTGTAATTTCAGGACCAACTCCTCAAGTTTAAATTCCCAAATTCCTCATTTGTTGCCACTTCGTTCAAATTAAGGAGAAGTCTCTGGTTCAATATGGTCTTGGTTAGAAGTCACTGCTATGACAGTTGAAGAAAGTTCATAAAATAGAAATCAGTTGTTCGCTATCTAATCACTGCAAGCCTTCTGATATCAGAGGAAATTAAAATACGTTATAATGATTGCATTGTTACCTTTGCGTTGATGCTTTTTAATTTTTTTTGACTGATAACCAAAAAAAGCAACCAGACATTTTTTTACAGATAGCATATTTTTGCTACATAAATTTTCTTGTTGCTTGATTTGGCCGCCTTAATTCTGCCTTCCTCCAGCTTCTTGGAACCACAGATCCCCTAAGATATTCAAGGTCGACAATACTACTAAACTGCTTGTTAGAAATTAGGTTTTTGTCAAACTTAAAAAAAAAAAAGAAATTAGGTTTTTGGTTGAGGGCCGGGGGTGGGGGTGTGAACCCTTTTTAAGCAACAACCACAATCCCTGTCCGAGTAAACACAAAGTCACTAAATTAAACTGTGCTTAACCCTCCGGTAGAGTAGAACAAAAGACGTCAGGCTTAACTTATGGAAAGTATTTATACAGTACTTAAACAGTAATAAAATAAAAACACAGCACCAGAAGATCCCACACCAATTTAGAAAAGTAGGGTAAAATCTAATAAATTATTTGCTACCAAATGTCAAAAATCCAATTAGTAGAATAGAGTTATGAATTTTTAAAGTTTTTAGCCAAAACCAGCACCTAAAAGAACAAAGAATCTGGGGAGGGGGCGTCATCGTTGGGGAGTCACTGGATGACTTTGTGGTGAAGATTTCTACGTTTGGACTGTGTCACTTTTTTGGAAGTCGAAAATCTCCAGTGGGGCGAAGATGCAGGAGGTAGCCGATGAGGGCTCCACAAGGCCAGAGACCCCTTCTGCGGGGAGACGCTGAACAGGATTTACTGCTGTGGAGAAAAACGTAGCAGAAGTTACCCCAAAGTCAGGCCGACTAACAATGCACCTTGGGTGGATCGGCAATCAGGTATGTCCCAGTCTCTTCTTGGTTTTTATGGCACTTATTGGCTGAAATTTTTCAAGGACATCATTTTTTATTAAAGCTGTTTGGGCACCCTTAGCATCACTTCCAAGAGTTTGGGACTGGGTGGGCACCACTTGGATGGTAGGAATCCCTTCAGGCAGGGTCCAGGTGCCCCACCCAAGCTGTTGGATTTTTTTTGTGTCCCTGTAGCTGACAACAGGAGGCCAGCCAACTGGCCCTTAAAGTTAATCTGATAGTCCTGGGTTCAAGCAGCAAGAATGTCCTCCAGCAGCAGGGCACTCCTCTGAAGTGCAGGGCAGGCATTCTGAGTGTCCTCCACAGGTCCAAGAGTGAACTGAAGAGTTGGTCTAAGGGTCCTGTTTTTATATCTGGGTCCAGCTTTGAAGCTGAAGTAACTTATAGAGTTTTTGCCCCACACACAGTTCTGGAATTCTTTTCCTCCCTGCCCAGGCTCCAAGGCCTCCGAGGTGACAAAAGGCTGGTGTGAAGTTCTCCATAATCTTCGGGTTCCATATTCTTGTTTATCACCTGTTAGGACTAAGAGAGATCTGATTGAGAATGTAAGATGCGTTACTTATTTGGACACTCAGTTCTCAGACTTACTCCAATTAGGAGCATCATTGGATTTGCTTTGGTTGTTCACTTAATAGTTGGTGAGTGGTGTAGAAAGTGGAGAAGGAGACTGCATGCAAGTGATGGTATGAGCAAGGGTATTGGTGCAGCCATTCAGAAGGGACTCACATGGATAGTGTTGAATTCTTGTTTATAGTTGACCTTATCATTGTTGGAAAGCTGTTAGTAACTTGCCTGTCAGGTGGTGACTGGTAGTACCAGTTGGTCCTTGGGCACACCATCAACATTGCTTAGTTTGAGTTCAGGAGCGTAAAATAAGAAATACTCTTAAATATGGAACATTTACATTTCATATAAGCAGGGTGGTTTGCCTCTATTTCTGTTATTATTCACTGGTGCTATCTTTCTCCTCACTCCATACTTTTGTTTTCCAGTTGACATTAACAGAACCTAGATTTTAGGTTGGCTCTTCTGTGTTCCTTTATAGCTTCCCTGATCCTAGTTTACTCTGTATTCCCAAGATTGCTGCATAATGTGTCCTCTCCTGTACATAGTATTCCACGAGTGAACTATCAGTTCATATGTACTGGTTTCCCTCACTACTAAAAACTGATACTGGAAAAAGGTTTTTATTGCTACTTTTCTTAATTTTTAAATTGAATTAAATATTGCATAATAAGGCTTTGATCCTTCCATCGTTGGATTTTGGTTAACCAAATGCCATTTCTTCAGTAAAAGAAAAAAGCAAACATAGGTGAACAATCTTAATTCTTGAATCACTGCTTTTTTCAGTAACAGTGCAAAATCTGGCCATTGATACCATCAGAAAAAGGGCAAAGAGTTGATGGAATTTCACTGGTCATTTAAGAGGTTGAAAATACGTTAAAGGCTTTATGTGCTGTGTCCACCTTTGAAAACTCTTATCCTTTCTCTATTCGCAAAGTGAGCCAAAAACTGAAGGACATCAAACTCTCCCTTCATTGCTTGGGAGAGCTCACTGCTTAACCTAGCTATGAGTAATTTGTTATTCACAACTCACTGAAAGATTGTAGGAGCTAAAAGAGAACATATAAATCAAAATAGGTTAAGAATACCCTTTTATAATTTTTTAAGATTATGGTAGTGTTAAGATGGGGACTATTAAAGTCTATGATGATTGAAACATTAAATGTTTCCATGTTCATCCAGGATGGTGGAGAGCGAGTCACTAATGTGAAGGAGTAGAATTCAATCCCTCCCGATCAATGTGCTAAGAATTTTCTCGAGTTGGAATACCAGACCCATAAAAAGCAGATAAATTTACATCTCACGCAAATAGACCCCAAATTAAATTTCATAGAAAGCCTAAGAGAAGGTACAGCACCCCATTTAATGGGAAGTGCAGACTATAGCAAGACTTTGCCTTAATCACTTCTAATTCAAGTGACAACTGCATTGAGGCCCTGTGTTTCCCCCCATTACTAATGAAAGAATTGCCATTTATCAACAGCTGCTTGCCCTGATGAAGATCTTACTGTGAGTTGAGGGTGACCAGTCCCTAAATGGTAGAAAATTGACTCCTAATAATTTTTGACCTCTGAACATCCAAAAGGGACATACTCAAAGTATTTTTCTTCCAATCCCCAAGAGCCCATTGACTTTCCAATTTTTGTGTAAAAGGAACTAAAACAGATTAATATATGTATCACACTTTTTGGTGTTTTTTCTGTAAACAAAATATTGATATAATGGTGTTATGTAAGTTATGTCCAAATGTACATGTTTCACAAGCTAAACTTGTAAAAACACTTAATAAGCCTACAGGTCAATTAATACAGTATAAGAACCTAAGATTGTTTCACAACTTAAAGAAATTGAAGTAAAGAAAGTCCTCAAGGGTGTAAAAAGGAGAGAGCAAACATAAGGAATTAGAACCGAGTAACTAGTTACATACCTGGAATAATTGAGGTATGTGAAAAACATTGTTTAATCTATGTTTGTTGGGTGTATTTTTGATGTTTCTTATATGCATTGGGTGCGGGCCATGTTTCCCTGAATTGGATCCAATCTCGTTTTGAAATCTCTGAAATGTTAAAATTTGCATTTTGAGCAGGATCCGTCTCTGGGACAAAAGGAAAGGGGAGGATCTAACCAACGTGGAAGGTTTGTCCATAGAAGAAAGTTACTTTCTGTCTTAATCTTTGTGTCTTAATGTTTGTTGTGGAGCAAATTCCTCTTGAATGCAAACTGATCACATGATTTGTCAGGTGAAGCCTCAGCATTGTTCCTTTGGGATGGTATGTTCTACATCCTTTTATCGAATTAAAGGTGTGGTTATTTTGGCAGTTCTGGAAAAGTGTCAGATGAACGCTGGAACAAAATGGTATTGCAATGAAGTCAAAATGCCTCTACCTTCACTAAATGAGATTTCCTCAGTCGATTCTCTGGGAGATCGAGTTTTTTCTGGAGACTTTTTTGGCTCTTCCATGTCACTTGAATTTAGCCATTACCTTTATCTGCCTCCTCAAGCATGGTGTGAGGAAATTGACAGATAGTTCATTGGAAGCATAGATAAAGACTCAAATTTCCAAAGTGGAGTTGGCAGTCACAAAACATATTTGGTGCCATCTTGTGCACCTCTCGGATTCCTTGTCTGCGCTTTGTGTGACTAGTACACAACTTCAAAGAGTGGTTTTCTAATGAAAGTCTGTAACTTGTCAGAATCTTCCATTCCTAGAGCAGCAATGGTTCCTTAATAGGAACTGCTTCTTAAGCGCCAACAGAGGGCTGTAGCAAACTCATCCACTGCTTCTTAAGCGCCAACAGAGGGCTGTAGCAAACTTATCCACAAAGCGATACTTTAAAAGAGCTAAACTGTCCATTTCAGCCAGTTAGAGAAACAATCTTATGATGACCTGGAAAGCTTCTTCAGCTCTGTTAAGGTTGATCTTGGCTCTAAGCTCATTGTGATTCATATAGAATACCAGCGCACTCTGCTACAATCCTCCTCTTTAACTGGATTTTCAATTTAATTAGGTTGCCCTGGTACCGCATGCACTTCACTCCACAAGCACAGTGTAAATCCCATGTGGGTGAAAATGCAAATCCTAGAACAGTACCAATTAAATAGTTCGTTGTTTCTACAAAATATCCCTGGCTCGTTAATTATATCTCCAAGAAACATACTACCCTTGATGACCTGGCTTTTGTGTCTCGCTAATCCTACACAGTTGTAAATTTCACTTTGGAAACAACTCCACTGATTTCACTGGTTCAATCACATCCAGCCAAATAATCACATCGACTTTCAAATACTTTGAAATGGAAATGCTGAAACGAAGGAAAATAAAAACAAAAGCCAGCAAATAAAATGCACAAATGCAAAACAACTCTGAGATGGGAAGTAAAATTATATGGGACCCGATGTACACATACATTTTTCAAAATCACATGGTTTGCGACTGCAACATGTTTTTTTTCAATGTACTAAACCCATTTTGCAATTTGATTACAGGTTACCAAATTGCAAAATGGGTTGAGGAAGACATAATAAATTACTTTTTGGAAGGCGTGTGGTTAAGGTGGGGCTGCCAAATAGTGATTCATTTAAAAAATCTGGTCTGAAACATTAAAAAGTTACAGACTCAAGTTTGGTAGTAACTTTTTTGCCGAAGGGGTAAGTTTGTTGGGAAGTAGGCAGAGTGGTCTGCTGGACCACTGCCAACTCTTAAACAGACACACAAAAAAATCAACTTTTCTTTTTAAATGCAGACCTTTTTTAGATCGAAGAGTACCGGACAGCACAGCTATCTGGTTTTCTAACAACATCTTGGGGACATTGCGAATGCTTGCCTGTATATGCCTTCTGCCGTTGCTTATCATTGGCTTTGTGGTTTGTAACTCACATTTGCTTTCTTTCTGTTTGCTGACTTTCTTTGTTTTAGGCTGTCCAGCTTGAGTTCGTCCCTTTCCTTGCCCAAACCTTATTTACTGTAATCTTCTTCTGGTCCTCGCTTTCTGTAAACTAGCCTTAATATTTAGTTCCATTTGCTGTGCGTCAAAGATAGAGGCCAAATGTCAGGCTTTGTCTTCCAGGGTGCTTGATGTTTACTTTTCTTTCTCTGACTTCAAAGTGTGGGAATTTATGTGAAAATCATGCTGTCTACTGATTGTGTGCTTGAGGGAAAGCTGTAGGATGATATTTATTTTCTAGCACACAACAAAATGTAAATTACTGTCAATGAACTGCACATGTAATTCAGAATATATAAAAATTAGGACTTCACAAATGAAGCACATTTTTGGGTAATTCTGAATTGTGGGGGAAACAAATATTTTAATATGATCCAAACAAAATACAGTCGATGATGGCATTTCCACACCATATCATTTATGCGCTGTATACTTTTATCAGTAAAACTGTATGTCTATAAGAATGCAATGGTCATTTCAACTGAAGATGTGTTGTCTGTAATGACAGTATGTTACCACACCATGCATGCTCCACTTTACCCTATCCACTCTGCATCGCTCCTTGCCATTGCAATCTATTCTGCACAACTCCACACGAAGCCACTCAACACTGCGTTGCAGCACTCTGCTCTGCACCACTCCAATCTTCTCTACCCTACACCACTGGACTCTATGCCCTAGTGCACTGTACTATACTCCACTGCACTCTGGCAGTCTTCTCTGCAACGCTGCACTCTCTGCCACTGAACTTTATGCTACTGCACTCTACGCCACTGCACTCTACTGTGCCCCACTCTACTCCATGCCACTCTTCGCCAATGCACTCTGTGCCACCACACTCTACTCTGAAACACTGCACTCTCCGCCACAGAACTCTACGCCACTATACTCTGCATAACTGCACTCTTTGCCACTGCACTCTACTCTGTGCCAGTCTACTGCACTCTACACCAGTCCACTTTACGCCAATACACTGTACAGCGCTCCACTCTACGGCACTGCACTCTACGCCAATACACTTCAAGCCACTTTAATCTTCTCTGCACCATTTCACTCTACTCTATTCCAATCTACCCTGTGCCACGCCACTCCAGTATACGTCACTCTATTATACGCCGCTGCATTCAACACCACTTCACTGTACACCACTTTACTCAAAACAAATGCACTCTACGCCAGTCTACTCTGCACCGCCGCTGCACTCTCGCTGCCACAACGCTGCCACAACGCTGCCACTATATTCTTCTCTATAACATTCTACACTACTGCACTCTACTACACTCTGCTCTGTAAAACTGCACTCTCTGCCGCTGAACTCTACACCACTCTAATTTGCACCACTCTACTCTGTGCCACTGCACTCTATACCACTGTATTCTATGCTGCGACACTCTACACCACTATACTATACACCACTGTACTGTGCACCACTCTACACCATTGCACTCTACGCCAATGCACTCTACACCACTTTATTCAAAACAAGAGCAGTCTTCGCACCTGCACTCTACCCCAACTAATCTGCAACACTGCACTCTTCACCACTATACCCGACTCTGCAGCACTCTATTCCACTGCACTCTATGCCACTGAATGCTATACCACTGCACGCTAAGCCACTGCACGCTAAGCCACTGCACACTAAGCCACTTGACACCATTGTGCTCTACGTCACCGCACTCTGCGCCACAGGACACTCTGAACTACTCTACTCTACTCTAGTCTGCACCACTCTCCTCTGCATCCCTGTCTGTACTCCATGACAATGCACTCTGATACTCTCCTCTGCATGACTGCACTCTTCGCCACTGAACTCAACGTCACTCTACTCTGCATCACTGAACTCTATGCCACTGCACTCTATCTGCACAACTTAACTATACCCTACTCTACTTCACTCTATCCCAATGCACTCTACACTACTACACTCTACAGCACTCCATTCTACGCCACTCTAATCTCTTCTGCGCCACTGCAATCCACACCTTTGCACTCAACACCACTCTACTCCACTGCACTCTACACCTCTGCACTGCACCCTGCAACACTCCACTATATGCTGCACCACTCACATCCAAGCCACTTCACTCTACTATGCAACATTCTACTCTATACCAGTGACCACTGCACTCTACGCCACTTTACTGCACTCCGTCCCACTTCACTCTACACCTTTAAACTCTACACCACTGCATTCTTCTCTGCACCACTCTACTCTGTCACCACACTCTACGCCAATTTGTTCTACACCACTTTACTCAAAACCAATGCACTCTACGCCACTGTACTCTGTGCTAATCTACTCTGCCCCACTTTACTTAAAAGCACTTCATGCTAGGCCACTCTACGACACTCCACTCCACAACAGTAGGCTCTATAGTGCTCTTCTCTATTAAACTCTTCTCTACGAAACCCCACTCTACAACACTATGCCACTGTACAACACTACTTCACTATGACACTCTACACAACTCTCTGTATGCCACTCCAGGCCACTTTACTCCACTCTATTCTATGACACACTAGCCCACTCTGCTCCACTCCTTCACTCTGTCACTGTATGCCACTTGACTCTACGTCACTCGACTCTACAACACTCCTCTCCAAGCCATTCCACTCTCCTACACTACTTCACTCTGTGCCACTTCACTTTGCAACACTGTGCGACACTACTCCACTCTGGCGTTCTAACCAACTCTCTCAATGCCACTCCGTGCCACTTTACTCCACTCTATTCTATGACACATTGCTCTACTCTGCTTTACTCCACTCTGACAGTCTATGCCACTCTTCCCCAGTCTATGCTATTCCACTCTCCTATATTACTCCAGTCTGTGCCACTCCACTATCAATCTGCTTAGCTGTAGGCCACTCTACTATGTAACGGTCTACTCTATGCAACACCCTCTACACCACTCCATTCTGATCCACACCACTCAACGACACTCTGTGCCACTCAGCTCTACAAGATTCTACTCCATTCCACTCCACTCCGTGACATTCTACTCTCTCCACAACACTTCAGAACACTCTACACCACTCCACTGTATGCCACTCCATGACACTCCACGCCACGATATACACTCACGTCTCTCTACTCTATGCCACTTCCTTCTCCTGGCTAAAACATATTGGCAAAGTCAATAGCTCTTGCGTAAGCAAGAGTTATTGGCTTTGTTCTTTTAAGTTAAACATGCTGCAGTTTAAAAAACAAAGGTTACTTTACGTAAATTTCCTTCTCTTCCATGACAGCTCTGTTTTTTGATACTGACGTTTTTACTGGTAAGCTACAACTTAATATTCAAATGCATTATTTTATTTATAACGTTGGTTTGAATTTTGGAGAGTGTGATATGTCCGAGCTGAGATTCTGTATCTTATAACGGAAGCATGTCAGTGGGAAGAAGTTGTTTTCCCTAATTTACAATAGCCTTAAATGTATTCTAACATACTAATAGCTAGTAGCCAGCTAGTACCTAATATTTTCTTATATATTTACAAAATGCAATATTCTCATACGTGACTCATTTTTTGAAGACCTCCACTATTTACATACCTGACGAAGAGTGTATGCACTCCCAGGATAGGAGAGAACTGGTTTCACCTTGTTACACAGGAACATTTTCCTTTACCCCTTTGTTAACCATGTTCAAGCCGGTAGGTAAGAGCTCTCCAATCCATGTCTAGCATTCTTAACACTAGCCCTAAGACTACACAAAAATTAAAAGAATGTTATTTACGGTATACAAGATGCCTCCGACTAGTCCCTTAAATATGTTCACAAACAATGTATTTTATCTCCTGAAATTGCTGATAACTGCTACAAAGCGAGGTTCGGAGCATTCCTTTATCCCAGGAAAATATACTTTCTGTGAGTATTGTAGTTTATCAGCTAGACTAGGGCTAACTGAAATAGGGGCGCTTGCAGTTGTTTGTGCCTTGGACTCTTGGCCGATCAGGTCTTCTCCTTGCAGCATGGATGTGATCCCGTCTTTTCAGCTCAAAGGTGCCTGTAACCCCAGCAGTGTGGATTGTACAGGACCCCTAGATCTCTGGAGCGGCAGTGGTCTACTCATCAGTTTACCGTAGCACCCAAAAATATTGACCTTGAGTGTGGGGAGGTTTTCCAGATACAACAGAGATAAAATTGGAGATTTTTTGTCAATTTTGTGACATCAGGTGGTTTGGAAGAGATACCACGTAATAATCTTCCTTCTTCTGATCTGTTGTTTACTTCACGTCCTACTGTATGACTATTGTACAGAATATACTTGTGTGTGCTTATCAGATGTGCTTATTATTTATGTTAAAAATACATTCCACTGATCCCTCATTGAAAGGTGGATTGGTTACCTGAAGACGACTCTGCTCTTTTTCAACAATGTTCCCAAATAGGGCATCTTGCGGCTCTATTTGTAGCGACCTACTTGCCACTTATAGAGTACCTCAGAAATCTCACCGAGATGCATTCAGCGAAGGATGGGAAGCGGGGCCTTATTTTCTTTATAAAATGAACTTGGCACGCCAACAAATGGCATGTGTTAAATTTGCTGTCTGCACCCCACAAGTGAGAACTGAACTAAGTTAACCATTTTAGATGTTCTCTCAGCTCAGCTCTCTTGTTGACATATATCCTAACAGTCAGAGAAGAACCTTCATCAGAGGCCACTCGCACGTAATATATTTATGTTTAGATGGGGAGAGAACGCGCATCAGAAGAACAAGGCGCAAACGTGATAGGACACAGCTCCTCCTCCACCCAAATGGAACAGCACTACAAGCATGACCCCACAATATTTTGTAAGGATAAAACTGTTCTTTTTTTGACAATGAAAAAAGACCCAGTAAGCCAATTATGTGACAAAAGAGATAACACTGAATGCAACATCACAATAAAAAAAGTTAGACAAAAACAATGATAACATAACACCATGCAGAGCTAATGAAAAAGTAATCCAATACAACATTCAACAGTCACCCATAAACGATGCAGCAGATACCAAGACTTCTGTGCCTCCCACCGAAAGAGGGCACAGTAAATTGCAAGAATTGGAAATTTGAATTATTATCTGCATCGTGTTTGTTATAGTGTGACTGCTTCCTATACCTTCACCAGTGAATCTGACAGCAGGTGATATAACTGGACTGGTAATGGGTCTTCATTCTGTGGGAGGAGCTGGGCTATTGATGTCTGGATGGGTTAACTTAGCATACTTTGTTTTATTTTTATGAGATGGGTCACAGTATGCCATACTACTGTCTCTTGCTACAAAATAGACAAGTCCTCTCAGTTAATTGTAGCTGGGAAACAGTGTAAACATGTTTAAAAGCCCCAGAGGTGTGTTCCAGGGATATGTTTGCAAAACCCTCCAGTTAGAAAGGTTTATATCCAGATGAGAAGGTAGCATAGTAGGAGTCACAGAAGCCAAAAATAAATTGTTCTGAGTAATGCCAATGGAAAATCAATAAACTAATGGTTGGTATGAGAAGTTGATTGTTGCTGCTCTTGGTCAAATTACAATACGTTCTTTGTTAATATTGCTGATAAGAAAGCATGGAAGATCAATGCAGCTGTTTGTCAAAGATGGTTTATTTTAGTTGTGTGCTGCTTATTGTTCATAAAGCATGGAAGATCAATGGAGCTGTTTGTCAAAGTTGGTTTGTTTTAGTTTTGTGCTGCTTATTGTTGATAAGAATTGCAAAAAGCACAGTTGATGGACATAATGCAGAACAATGTCTTACATTCACCCCAGTGCAAAGATCTGGGCCTAATTCCATCGTTTTTTTGCACTCCACCCCCACCTAGGTCAGACAATGGCTATATGCAAATCAACCTTGACCCTGTGCCTCATGGGAACAATCCAGCCCGAACTACCAAGCCATGTCTTTCCTAGACCGGAATCAATCATCCAAGGACCGGTTTCTGGCTATCAGCCTTCTTCAGCCTGGATAGCTTGACTCCAGTGATGTGGAGAGCCTGGGACTCACGTCTGAGCATACCCAGCCCACTAGGGGTGAAAATTGCAAAAAACACAGTTGATGGACAGAATGCAGAACAATGTCTTACATTCACCCCAGTACAAAGATATGGGTGCAAAAAAACGATGAATTTAGGCCCAGATCTTTGTACTGGGGTGAATGTAAGACATTGTTCTGCATTCTGTCCATCAACTGTGTTTTTAGCAATTTTCACCCCGAGTGGGCTGTGTATGCTCAGACGTGAGTCCCAGGCTCTCCACATCACTGGAGTCATGCTATCCAGGCTGAAGAAGGCTGATAGCCAGAAACCGGTCCTTGGATGCTTGATTCCGGTCTAGGAAAGACATGGCTTGGTAGTTCAAGCTGGACTGTTCCCAAGAGGCACAAGGTCAAGGCTGATTTGCATATAGCCATTGTCTGACCTAGGGTGGTGTGGAGTGCAAAAAAACCATGGATTTAGGCCCAGATCTTTGTACTGAGGTGAATGTATGACATTGTTCTGCATTCGTCCATCAACTGTGTTTTTTGCTATTGTTGATAAGAAAGCATGGAAGATCAATGCAACTGTTTGTCAAAGATGGTTTGTTTTAGTTGTGTTCTGCTAACCGCAGAGGATTCTTTTATTCTCGGTGAAGATTTTCAGAAATGTCTGTAATTAATTAGTAGGTAGCAATATTGTATTTTCACAATCGTGTGTAATCCTTTGACTCAGTTGTGTATGCACTCTCACCTGTTGAGTACACATAGACCAATACATTGTTTTAGCTACTAGCAATCTTTAACTTCACAACTAGCAATTCACTGCAAAAACCAGCTGCTTTCTGTGAGAACGAAGCTTTTCTGAAACCCTCATTGTAAACTGGAAAAGGGAGTTTGAACAGCTGGGTCTGAAAATGAAAATACTCTACCCACCCTGTTTAAGATGCCTTAGAAAGATAAGGGTATAGACGGGCTGTGATCTTTAGAGGGTGTCACTTTCTCGCATTGGAAATGGGCCCTGTTTGAGAGAATTATCAGTGTGCCACACAGAGCACTATAAACTGGGCTCTGATTAGGTCGTTACCAATTTGAAGCTTGCCATGCCAACATGCATAGATATGTTCATTCCTTTGAACTCCTGCAAGATGTCTGTGTTCAACATACTAAATATTTTAAGGCGCCTTTGAACAAGTGTGTGGGTGCTCCTTGAGGCAGGTTATTTAAATAATTTAAGGACTAACCTGGAGCAGCACGCCCATCACAGTGTTACCTTTCAGAAAGAAGGGTGAATGAATCCTCACTGCCGGCAGATTGTAGAATCAAGTAGATGCTACTTACTTAACGTGGTGGGTCAGAGACAACTCCGTGCCCAATATGAAGGCATACGTTGTGATTGAAGCATCTGGGGATGGGCCAGAAAGAAGAGTTCCAAGTCAACCACTATCACCACCTGTGATGTCTGCAGAGGTGTGGCCTCACCTCCATTTGCCAACATGCAGAGTTTGTGAAGGTTTAAACCAAGACTGAACTGTTTTCTAAATCCACTTGGGGCGAGAATTCACCTTAGTGAGTGTTGAAAAATCTGGAGGATGAATCCGTGTCTAGTTGTTAAGTACTTAAATATTCTCAGTTATCTTGGATGCTGCTGTGAATAATTAAACAAACCTATATTAGCAACCCCATTAAAACCAAAATTGGCCTTTTCAGAATATTTTAAAAGTGGTCTCGCTTAAGCAGCCATTTTGATGTTATTTCAGTTGACCTCTAAATGCTTGTGGTGTAAAATCTGTAAACGCTCCGGCCACCCCTCGGAACTTCAGTCACATTTTTCCTGTAAAAGAGAGCACTCATAGCATCAATAGCAGAGAATCTATTCTCTAGAGACTATATGTGTTAAATAGTCCATCCTCAGTATGGGATCCTTAACGTATTGCTAACGCCTCAATGAAGTCATGGTTAGTGTATGCTTCCAGTCTTCAGCTCAAAAGAAAATTCTGGCCAACATGTCTAGTAAAAGAGCCTTCGGTTCTGAAAATAATCTCCCACAAAGTCTTTAGTTTTGAATATTTTCTTAGGGGATGTCCAAGCCAAGGGAACCTCGTCTGTCTAATGGAACAAAGTCAGACTTTTTTTGAGGACTGATGAAGTACGATGTACCCTCATGTTGCTGCCATATCGGAGCATAAAAAATGCCAATGTATGACACTGTAAACCCACATGGTTGCTCAACAAAACAAAAAAAACACCCCTGCATTCTATTTCTTCTGGACGAATGGTGCCTAGCTATCACTGAGACTGATGTCCAGTCGTACCCATATACATACCTGTCCATCAGTTTATTTTAAACTCATTCAAAAACCAGGCTAAATTTATGTCATCCATCCCAAAAGGTAAGAACTTATTTTATTTAGATTTAGGGTTAACTTATTTTTTTTAAAACACACTCACTAAAGTTCAGTTTGTGATAGCCCACAAGGCCCAAGAGTAATATCAGTCATCTGCACACAACAGTGATAAATCCAAATCTGATTAAAAATATGTCTGGTTTGTCTTTGACCATATTTCTGATCCTCTTGTGTTCATGTCTGACTCTGCCAGTACAGTGGCAAAAGCAGCAGTGGGTAATGGACATCCCTGCCTAACCACTTCATTTGAAGTGGAATTTCTTGATTGGGCCTCCTTCTATGTATATGTATACGTTGTAGCCCTACCAGAGATGTAGTTGAAGGATCAATCATCCGATAGGCATTTAAGCGTAGCAATTCACCCAAGAGGGTCTCAAGGCACTGGGGGAGGAGCTGGCGTCCAGAGGGAAGAAAGAGGGAGGTATGTGGTGAGTTAGTGAAAGAATAAGCTTTGGTTGATGGAGGCAGGCCCTTCATTGTGGAGTTCTTTGTGGGTCAGGATCTTGAACTTGCATCTGTTCTGGACTGGAAGCCAGTGGAGTTTTCTGAGGTGGGGCGTGATGTGAGTTTGCCTTGGGAGGCCAAGGATTAGCCTTGCTGCTGAGTTCTGTATTGTCTGCAGTCATCTCTGGAGGTGAGCTGTGATTCCTATGTTCAGAGTGTTCCCGTAGTCAAGCCGAATGCTCAGGTGGGCAGGGTGATCCTTTGTCTGCTGCTGGCAGGGAGCCATCTGAAGATCTTCTGGTGAGGAAGCAGGTTGAGGAAGCAGGTGGTGGAGACCGTGTTGACTTATTTCTTCATGGAAAGCTTGTTGTCCATGATGAAACCAAGGTTACGGAGTGGTTGGTAGGGGTTGGGGAGTGTCCAAGTTCTACCAGCCACCATGTGTCGCTCCAAGGAGAGGCATGGTTTCCAAAGATGAGGACTTCTTTCTTGTACGTGCTCAGTTTGAGGCAGCTGTGCTTCATCTAGTCGGTGATGGTGGTCCTGTACCTACAGAAGTTGTCTCTGGAGGTGGTGAGGTCTTTTGACAAAGAAAGAATGAGCTGGGTTTCATCAACGTAGGAGATGATCTTCAGCCCATGCATTCTGACAATGTTGGCTAGGTCATGTAAGTGTTGCAGAGGGTGGAGCTGATGGAGGAGCATTGTGGAATGCAGCAGACCATGTTCTCGGGCTCCGAGGAGTAGGGAGGGAGTTTGATTTTCTGAGTTATTCCAGTGAGGTAGGAGGCGATCCTTTTGAGGGCATTTCCTTGGATTCCTTTGTGGTGGAGACTGTTGATCGGGATCTGGTGGGAGACCATGTCAAAGGCAGCCGAGAGGTCGAGGAGTATGAGGGCTGCAGTCTTGGTCCAGGAGGGCTCTGATGTCATTAGTGGCTGCTATCAGGGCAGTCTCAATGCTGTGGATGGCTCGGAAGCCAGACTGGGAGGAGCCCAGGAGGTTGATGTGCTCCAGGTGAATGGTCAGCTGACTGTTGATCGCATTCTCAAGGACTTAGGGCGGGAACTAGGGCAGGGATATCAGTCAGTAGTTTGTCAGTTGCTCTTTGTCTGCGGAAAGTTTCTTCAGGAGGGCGTCCACTTATGCGTGTTTCCACTATTTCGTGAAGGAGGTCATGGCGATGGATCTGTTCAGGAGGTTTGTGAGCTCTAAGCTGATGTTGACGATATGGTGGGGTCTTGGATTGGTGGGTGCCCCCGCGATGTATGGAGTACATGCTGGAGGTGGTGTCTTGCGCGGTGAAGGGTTCCTGTGTAGAGAGTCAGAGGTCAGGATTGGTGTCTGTGGGTGTAAAGAAGTCGAGACTGTCACTGAATGGGAGCTGGGGTTCATACTCCCTGTAGATGAAAGCGATCTTCTTGTGGAAGTGTGTCGCACAGAGAGTCATGATATTGTTGGTGGCAGATGGGTTTTTTAATTACCCAATTATGGCGAAAAGCTCCTTGTGGTTTGAGCTCTTCTCTATACGGCGTGTGAGGGCACTATTCTTTGCTTCTTTAAGGAAGACGTGGTAGTGGTTGATCGCTATCCTGAATGCGGTGTAGTGCTCCAAGTCCTTACTGGTGCGCCATCTTCTTTCTAGCCTACGACAGTCTCATGTAGAGGTCTGGAGATTTGTGGTAAACCAGTTGGCCCTCTTTGCGGATCCTGCGATCTTGGTTGGCTTGGCGGATTTAATTCCTAAACTTGGATTAATTCTTAAACTTGGATTAGTTCCTAAACTTGCCCAGGTTAACCAAAGATTGGCCCTATCCTCAGCATCAAAAGGCCTTGAAGGTTTCACTTAAGGGCACTGTTGGTGTTGTGTTTAGAACAGTTATTGTGACCAAAATGCCGTTTTAACATATAGTACACTTACCTTTCCCCTTAAATAACCCACGTTCCCTTCTGGCCCACATAAATTGAAGAGCTTTGGCGATTACTTCGCCTCTGGATGCAGTCATATAGGTGGTGTAGAGCCTTTGTTGCACTGTATATTAAGCAAAGCTTTTGTGCCCAAAGTTCATGATGTTTCGTACACCACTGTTGTCCTTATTTCATGCTGCTTTGATATTGCTGTTCAGTTGCCTCAAAAGCTAAGTTGTGGGAGAGACGTGAATTTGCCAGAGTGACATCACTCATCGTTAGTTATGCAATTACAGGCAGTTTCATCTTTGCAGGTTCTTAGATGCAGTCTGAGTGGATAAAGAGAGTAAATACAATCTTTTTCCATTTCAATTTGAATCATGTTAAACCTATTAGCGCTGGACACCGCGCCCGTGGACGGCACAAATCTATTAGGCATGGAATGAGTTTCGGGAGCTTTTTCCTCCTCCGGCAGCCTCTCCAGCTACCAATTGCTGCAGTGAAGATCCCCACTTTTGCAGGGAATCAGAAAAAAGGTAACACTCCATAAAGTATGGAGAAAAGCACAACATCTTTCTTTAGAATAAGGTATTGGCTTAGCAGCAATATTCATTGGTAATGAGGTAAAGATAAAGGGCACAGCACGCCCGAGTGTGTGCATAGCTATACATATGCATGTAAACGTGAAAATCCGAGGGATCTACTCTGTAGGTGTGAGTAGCCTATAGGGCATGGGTACTCACAAACTTTCTCTCGGGGTTGTGGCCGAGCGCCGCACCGGAGGAAGGGGGGGGTGGCTGGTCTGTGAGGGAGGGGCTAGAGTAAAAAAAAAAATCTGTGAACATGAGGTCGAACACAGACGCATTCGTCCACTGAGCCACCAGACCCGACATACACACATCTATCTATCTATCTATCTATCTATCTATCTATCTATCTATCTATCTATCTATCTATCTATCTATCTATCTATCTATCTATCTATCTATCTATCTATCTCTGTCTCTATCTATCTATCTATGTCTCTATCTCTATTTATCTATCTATCTCTGTATCTATCTATCTATCTATCTATCTATCTATCTATCTATCTATCTATCCATCCATCTATCTATCTCTGTCTCTATCTATCTATCTATGTCTCTATCTCTATTTATCTATCTATCTCTGTATCTATCTATCTATCTATCTATCTATCTATCTATCTATCTATCTATCTATCTATCTATCTATCTATCTATCTATCTATCTATCTATCTATCTATCCATATCTGTCTCTGTCTGTCTCTGTTTGTCTCTATCTGTCTTCTCTCTCCCTCCAGGCAGAATTGTCTAAATTCTGAATGTGCTTACATCTAATGTTCAGGAAAAATGACTCGAAGATGAAGTTGCTGTGGGAGAATAGGACGTTGTCATCAACACCAAACAGGAAGCTTCCCAAAAGGCCCTTGAAAAGTCCGCTGTGAAAGCTCTTAATATTGACTTTTAAAGGGCCTTTTGGGAAGCTTTGCGATGGTGCTGTGGGTGATGTCACAGAGGCCAGCAGTAAACACAGAAGATGGCCACAGGAGCACACGTAGTGAATACGTATTTAAAAAGGATTCACTCCGTATGCTCCTGCGGTCATCTTCTGTGTTTACTGCCGGCCTCACTGGAAATGTAGTAACAGCAAGGCAAAGTCCGTGGACTGCCAATCAAGGCCTGCCGGCCGTACTATGAGCATCACGGCTATAGGGGAATCTGACGTTGAATCACTAATAACTTTCCCCTTGATTCATCAAAGTCCCGTTTTGCGAGTCCTTAATAGCTATTATTAAGGAATCGCTATTAAGTACTTGCAAAACGGGATTCATGTAGGAATCGCTAAATAAATTTCGATTCCTACGCATTCCTTATTTGTGATTAGCAAATTGCTAATCGCAAATAAGGAATAACTCCCCATTCATTCCTATGGGCCAAAGGCACATAGGAATGAATGGGGAGTTATTCCTTATTTGCGATTAGCAATTTGCTAATCGCAAATAAGGATGCGATTTCAAGGGTGCTAGGGGTGTCCAAAGGACACCCTGTAGCACCCCTGAAATGTAAATTTAGACTTGTGTTGCGCACACACATGTCCAAAGGACATGTGTGTGTGTAACATACAACTGAGAAAAATGCACAAAAGTGCGTTTTTCTCAGTTTTCGCTATTTACCACAAAGTCAGACTTCGCGGTAAATAGCGGCAAAAAATAGCGAAATCGCAATTTATTAATGGTTCATGAATAGCATTTAAAGAATCTCAAATTGAGATTCCTTCAATGCTATCCCAATTTGAAAAATCGCAATTTTTTGCGATTTTTCAAATTGCGAGTTCATGACCCATTGATGATTTCCTAATTCCATTTTTGTGGCCGCAAACGGCCGAATTCTGCGATTCGCACCGTTTGCGCCCGCAAAAATGCTTCATGAATCTAGCTGTTTGTCCCCTTTTGACGAATCTGCATACAACTTTCCAACAGAAATATAGTGTCCATGCATGCACACCATTTTATCAGCTGCCTAGGACATGAGCATGTTTGCTTCTGACTCAGTCTTGAGGTCCACAGGCTAAGGCTTGTTTCGCAGACCACCAAGATGACCAACCATCGATAGTGGCTACTAGAGGTCTGTGGGTTTTCTAAACCACCAAAATATGTAAATACATTTAAAAATCCCATACCTTGTTATTAGTGTAAGATAGCTTTGCAGCAAAGCCTGTCTTTGATGCACTGCTTGTGAGGACACCAGTGACGACTGTATTGGCAAGACAACATATGACATCACCAGTCACGTCATTGCTAATGTTGATGCACAATTTACCCTGCATGATGCACCGAGGGGATGGTCTGTAGCTGTGCCTTTCTGAACACAAAGACGAGGTGATTGGTGACCTTGCCTGTGAGCCCTAGTGTCACACACAGGAAAAGTCTATGGCAGGCATGTTTTGCGATCAGCACAGAGCATGGCCTTCACCTGTACCATGTTATACCCACAGAACAGATATGGCCATGCGCAGTGTGCTGCTTACTCACAACACGCCCGGCACTCGGGCCATTTGTATACCATGCGCAAGGCCTGGGCTTGGGACATGCTCCATATAAACTTTAGTACAGAATGCACAAAATGTATGTGCTATCAAAGCCCATATGCAGAGCTATCATTGCTTGGTATAGGTTTCACAATGCATATCTTTAGACCACGCCCTGTGTGCAGTACTTATGGAAAACCGTTTCCAGCATGCACTTCACGTACTCCTCTGGAACTGCAAGTAAGCTATGCTCATAGTCTTATTTTCTTTGCAGAGGAGTTACACCAGCACCACTGCTGTACTAAAATATACTTTTGTCCAAATCGCATATTTCAAAGTAGCAGTTTGTTTTGATATTTACCTATCTCTGGTACATTGCACAGCCAAAATTGCTGGTTATTTCCAAAACAGACATGTTTATGCCTCTCTGCCTTGCTATAGCAACATTGTTCTTGTATCCCTTGCAAGCCAATTTTATTCTTAGGTTTCACCTACTAGATAGCGTGGCGAAAAGACCTACTGTCAGCTTCCAGTGACTGTTGAGCCGCCCATTGCTTACCATTGGTTTACTTTGCTGTCACTCTTATTTGCTTGCTTTCTCTTTGTTAGTTTGTATGCGTTTATGTTTCCTCTTCTTGATGTTGTCCCTTAGTCCTTCCACTTTTTTTATGCTTAAAACCTCCATGAGAGTACACGCGTTTTCCAAGTGTATCCTTAATGTTCAGTGTTGCTCTCTCTGTTAGTGTGCTTTTCCCCAACCCCCATCCATGATGCATGCACCCATGTGCTTCTCACCATTGCTGCAAAATTCGGTTAGGTTCTCAAAACGTGGCTCCTTGATTGAACCGCAGATCTTTTCTCTCCTCGCCCCTCCCCCCCCACTCAAGGGAGTAGTAGTGCTTTATAAGAACCCGGATTGGATTGACATGTTTAATTTTTTACACCTACGTTTTGGAAGAACAGTCCACACTTTGACTCATTGTAGCTTTACTTCACTTGACACCCCTGCGGAGTACCGCTGTCTACTGTTTGACACCCTGAATGCTCGCCTGCCCCTCCTGCATTTCAGATGCCACATTCTTCCATGACTTTCAACACTAGAGAATGCTGTCTGGAAAGGGGTGATGGAACGGACATCCTTCCAGTAATGCTACCAGTGCACTTAGAAGTACCTGTAGTAGGCTCTCCATGAGGTCGGCAATCTGTTCCTTTCCTCTGACCACAATTAACCTCCTGCAAGTTCTGCCTTTCCATTTGTGCAAAGAAGTCAATAAGGTATCACACAGAAAGGCGCTGGCAGCATGGCAAAATGCACCAACAAACATCCTCTGAGACCCCGGACGTTTCCGGAGAAGCAGATTCCTTTGGAGACAAAAATGGTGATGACACCGGTCCATCTGGAATTCTTGCCGCCCAGACAACGTGCAATCCGGAGACAGCATCCTTGTCGCATTCAAAGTGTGAGGAGGCAGAGGAGAAAACCAAACCAATTCTAAAGACCACTGGCACTCAAACTAAGAAGATGATCAGTGTTGTATGCCTATTGCTGAGAGCCCCATATCCGAAGCAAAATTAAAAGGCCCCACGTTGAGGAATAGCACTGCTCCCATGAGGAGCTTGGCAGAGAGAGCGGGAAGTGAACAAAAGAAACTGCTGCCTCTAGGGCCTCTGCTGCTTCTCTGACCCCTGCAGTCTACACAACTCTATCAACCCATATGAGCAGTCCTAAGACACACGGCTAACTAATTACTAATGAGAAGATTATATTGTTGACCTCTGTGGGTGATCTGGACATGGACCACTATCCAATTACCCCATTCATACTGGATGATACCCCAACCAATCAGGCTGTCATCTAGATATTACAAGTTAACATGCATGTCGTTCAGGAGAAAGAAGGCTTCCTAGTGGAGATTCTTTCCAAGTTTGAACACACAGAATTTTTTTAACCTAGCCTATAGGCATGCTTAAATCCACCCACAGAATTTTAAACAGCCAATAAAGACTAGAGTAGTGCGATCTAGGGTAGAGAAAAAAATAAATCCTCACCCAGCAACTATATCTACATCAGGGGTCAGGCCCCCACAGATTAGCTGATGGTTCACACTACTTGCAAGATGGACTCCACCCTAGCCTCACTCAATGCCCCCCAACTAATAAAGGTAATAAAAATGGCAAAAGAGTACGGATAGGGTTAACTGGACACTGGTGCATAGCCTATTCTGTCAGACGCCTCTCCAGGTATGACGGGTCTCACGCAAGAAATCATTAAATACCTTGTAGAAAAATTCAGAAAGAGGGGGAGGAGATTATGTCTGAAGGGAAACCTTCATTGTGTGCTCGATGCTACAGACACAGCCTCCAGGGGCCTTAACACAGACCCCTCCTCAGATGACACATCTGGCTTCACATCTTTGGCACAAATCCGAAGTCCAAAAGCATCTACTCAACCTCCAGTTTGGCAGCAAGCATTTCTTTGGCCTCAAGGTTGACGAGATGCTTTGCAAACTCCAATTGCAAGGCACTTATCATAAACAGCCAAGGGCATTAGCCATGATTCGATCACCTTACCAGCCGCAGTCTTACCCAAGACAACAGCACACCTTCCACCAATAGTCTGACAGGAGTTACACCAGGGGTACAAATAAAGCAGACAACAAGTGAAGGGTCTGAGGGGGCTCTGATAAAGGAGCTTCCACATCTAAGCTGTTACGGCTAATCATACATCCCCTGTCAGGGTCAGGAGAAGAATACAAGATTTCTGCCAATCATACGTTACCTGTTGGGGTCAGGGAAAGAATACAAGATTCGCTCTCTCACTGGGATAAAATAACGTAAAAACAGTGGGTTTTATCAGTGGGTCACCATGGCAACTGCCTAGAACTTCTCATAACTCCTCCAAACATTCCACCCAGCAGACATGTTTTCAGAAAAGACCATCTTCTCCTCCTCAAGGAAAAGGTTCAAACACTCCTTCAGAAAGGGGCAAGAGAAGGGTGCCGTCAGTACCATCTGGAAAAAGAATGGCTCTCGCAGCCCATCCTGGACCTCAGGGTTTAAACAAATACATCCTATCAGACTGTTTCCATATGACAATCCTCAAGAGTTCATCTTTCTGCTCCAACAAGGTGATTACATGACACCACTTGACCTCACGAATGCCTACTTCTACATACCCATCCACTCTGCCCATCACCAATACATTCATCTTGTGGTAATTGGACATCACTACAAATTCAAAGTACTTTCTTTTGGGGTCACCATGACTCCAAGGGAGTTCATGAAGTGCCTAGCAGTGGTGGACATCCATCTGTGAAGGGAGGCACTCAAGGCTTTCCCTACCTCAACAATTGGCTGAGGAATAGTGGCAGCAGCCCGCAAGAGCTAGCACACACTCAAGAAGTGACTTATGTGCTGCATAGCCTGGGATTCACTATAGAGGTGAATAAGTCCCACTTCCAACCTCAACAGGTCTAACCCTTCCGTGGACCTGTGTAGATGCAGTTATAGGAAAAGCCTACACCAACCGATAAAGACTGTTGGAGTTCCAGCAGCTGGCAGACCTGCTTAGCAGGATGCATCAACAAGCCCATGAGTGGGAACTCCACCGCAAGACATACACAGCTACTTCAAACACATGGGCACCCCACAAATAGACCTGTTCATCACCCACACAAATGCAAAATGCCCAATTTCCAACTCCAGCTCACATATCCACAGTCGATGGGTAATGCACTGCATTCGCTGTTCCTTCTCTCCCACTCCTCCCATATGCGGTCAGGTAAACGAGACTAACGCAGACAATGCTCATCCTGGTGACTTCTACATGGGCCAGACCAGGGATTTGTAATTTAATAAAATATCTACTTGTCCAAGGGGCAGGTATCTTTATAAATCTACTTGTCCTGTAACAAAATCCACTTGTCCCTTTGGAGCCATGTAGTGCTGTGACAAATTATGGCAGAAATCTCATTATTAAAGAGCTCTGATATAGCCTCTCTGATTATGAAATGAAATGAATGAATGAATTGAAATGAAATTAGATTTATAAAGCGCATGGCTTCCCGGGAGCGTCCCAGCGCTATAGAACAGAGAACAACTGAGGAGAGTACAAAGACCTTAGGAGTCTTGGGGGAACAGAAAAGTCTTGAGAAGCTTTCGAAACCTAGGATAGCTAGGTTCAGTGCGGAGTCTAACAGGGAGAGCGTTCCACAGGGTAGCCGCATTGACAGAAAAGCGGCGTCCCCCTGTTCAGGCCTTCTTAACTCTCTGAACTTTGGCTAGGTTTCCATGAGCAGAGCGAAGAGTCCTGGTGGCCTTTTAAGAATAGACGAGACTCCCTAAGATGGGGGGACCCTTCCCCTGTAATGCCTTGTGAACGATACAATAGGACTTGAATTTAATCCTCTCACGAATTGGCAGCCAGTGGAGAGCTCTGAGAGCGGTTTTGGCTGAGGTTCTAGGGGAAGTGCCAGTAAGCAGCCTTGCCGCTGAATTCTGGACACGTTGGAGGGTGTTAATGGTGGTGGCTGGGGCAGCTAGAAAAAGGGCATTGCTAAAATCTAATCTAGACAAGATTAGCCCTTGGTAAAGCAGCTTTCTTGAGTGGGCTGGTAAGAGAGGGAGAATCTTCCGGACAGATCGAAGTAGGCCAAAGCAGATGCCCGCTGTTTTTTTCGCATGGGTCTTAAATGACAGGTCTTGCTCTAGCCAGAGCCCCAGACTTTTTAGTTCGTTCTTAGGGGTAGGATGGTCCCCCAGGCGGGCGGGCCAGATGGCGCTGGGTACAGATGTTATATGATGACCTAGGAGCATAAGCTCTGTCTTTGCTCCATTCAGTTTGAGTCGCGATCTGCTCATCCATGAATGTATTTCTGAGTGGCACAAGTAAACATTATCCGTGCAGTGCTTCTCTTGGGATAGTGAGACGACTAGTTGGGTGTCGTCTGCGTAAGTGACCACTCTAATTCCAAACGGAGTAACAACCTCCTCCAAAGGGGCCAAATACACGGTAAACAAAGTAGGGCTCAACGAAGAGCCCTGAGGGACCCCACAGTGGAGGGGGTTTGTTTAGAGCGTACATTGCCTTCCCATACCTGGAAGGTTCGGTCACTCAAGAAGGATGTCAGCCATAGCAGCGCCGTTCCAGTGACTGTTCAAGCATTGGATTAGGATCCTGTGGTCTACCGTATCGAAGGCTGCACTCAGATCAAGGAGGATCACCAGCGCTGATCTTCCCGAATCCAAGATGCACCTTGCCTCCTCGACCACAGCTATCAGGGCGGACTCAGTGCCCTGACCTGTGCGAAATCCCGTTTGGGAGTTGCGTAAGAGCCCATTAGATTCCAGGTGGGAAGAGAGCTGCTGGTTAGCAATTTTCTCAGCGATCTTGCTGAGGCCTGGTAGCAAGGAGATTGGCCGGAAATTGGCCAGTTCTGAGGGATCCAGCTCTGGTTTTTTAATAGAGCCTTTACCATGGCTTGCTTCCAGCTGGGGGGGACTATTCCCTGAGCAAATGAGGGGTTAAGTAGGTCCGTAGCCAATGGTGAGATAACAGTTGAAACTCGTTTCAGGATGTACATCGGCGCAGGATCGCAAGGGGAGACACTTTTCAAGGAAGTAAGAGTTTTATGGAATTCCTCCTTGCCAGGGCTCATACCATAATAGCGTTTGAATACTTGCAATTCCCTTATGTTACAAAGTTTTTGCAGAGCTACATATTGAGGCTGACGGTAGTGGTAAGCAATAATTCCAGAGTAAGAATGCCCTGTTGAGTCTGTGTAAATCTACTAACTTGCACGTTTTAAGGGTTTTCAACAACTCATCTCTAATCTTTTCCCATACTGAGAAGTGTTGGAAATTTACTCCTTGCAATGGCAGATGTAATTCTTCTTCCAGAGTTGGGAAAACAGTGGTTGGAGAGAAAGTGAACTTGCAAACACTCAGATTATCGTCTGAGCAAATCTACACATGCACATTTGCTCATGCTAAAATGCAGTTCACAAATATTTTCTAGGATTAATATTTCTTGTTCTTATTATGTAAATTCTTGGGAATTCACGAAAGTCTTATAGCTGCACTTAATGCAAGGACATATACCATAGGTGCACTTTTGAGACTTTCTTTATTAATTGGGCCCCTAATTTGGTCTGCCATTGACCTTTTCCGTTTATTAAATTTCTGTCTCTCCCTCTCTGTATCCGCTGGCTTCACTGCGAGGGACAGCCTTATGCTCTTTCACAAGGAGCATATCGGCACACAAAGTAGTTTTGTTTAGTACCAGTAACTACTGTGGCAGTGTATGCTTTTTGAGACCAAAACATTTTTTGCTTTTGCCAATGTTTGTTACAATGGCGAGGGCCTGGCAGCTCCGTCACCAATAAGGTTGCCGAAACAAATCACACATTGACAAAACTAAAAAGCTGACCACCAATTTCAGATCTACTGGCTTTGCCAATGTAAGTTTATTTTTGTGTCCCATAATCTTATTGAAACTGGTTACACTGATTTTCCATTATGAATATTTTTGGGAAATACTAGCATGCATCAACACTTGTTACTAAATGATGCTACGAAGAAATGGTACCTGAAATTGTTCAGTAGTTTAGCTAAGTGTTTTTTTCCTGCTATCATTTTAATATGAACATTTTATTTTGAAAGGAAAGGACAATCAGTCTTGCTTTCAAGCTTCTGCAAATATTTATATCAAATCAGAGAGCATTCTGGGAGCATTATACATAGCCTCACATTGCTCAACTTTGAAAACGTGTGTAGGCATTTTTATACTTGAACCACTGTCAGTAGTGCAGTCAGAGCTTACAACATTTACTTAGAGCTCTCACCCTTATAATAAAGGCTTTAAATTAATGAACTACAAATACAAGTTTGAACAGCATTCACATATGGACACAAATATTACCTTAACTGCAGACAGTGCCCTTCCCTGGTCCATAATGTGGTACTGCAAACTGGCAGCCAAAGGGTTTGTGTTGCAGAGTGTTCGGCCTACTTGTTCCAAGGACAAAATATACATGAAAACTTGTGCCCTTGACCACAAACAATATCGGGCTATAGGAATTCCTCATTCCTGCGGGCTAGACATACCTGGCTTTCCATTCTTCTGGAAAAGTCCATACGCCCCCTTGACAAGCTTCTGCTCAGGCCAGACCTTCTCAGAGACAAAACCAGATCAGACCCCAAGACTTCAGACAGCTCAACCTGGCACATAAGGTCTTAGAGTGTGGCTATCAGAATATTCCCAAGTAATGCATGTCCATCTTAAGGGAGGCACATAGGCCCACCACATGGGCCTGTTCTGTAGCAAAGTGGTAAGGATTTGTCCATTAATGTATTTCCAAACAGATGAACGGACAAAAAGCTAGCGTCTATGACATCATCTGCTATCTTTTACACCTCCAGAAATAAGGCCTAAGTTACACATCAATTTACATACACCTCACTGCTCTAACAGCTTACTTGCAAAACAGAACATTAATCCCTCTTTGGAATCCAAGTAGTCAAGGCCTTGGTGTAAAGGATCCTCTTCGAAACTGCCCCATGTGGAACCATAACATAGTCCTCGTGAGGCTCATGGGCCACCCTTTGGGTCACTCATGCCCCTTACAGGTCCTTTACAGGAAGATAGCCTTTTTACCGGCTATAACTGTTTCAGGTACATTAGCCAACAGCTGGCACTCTCCGTAAAAGACCTGGTCCTTCAGGTTCATAAAGACAGTGTGGTTCTCTTGACCCATCGCATGTTTTTCCCAAAATGGCATCACCCTTTCACCTCTGTCAGACTAGAGCTTCTACTTTTTTTCCGCAACCAGATCCAGTCGTAGAAAGAGCTCTTTACTGGCTAGATGTTAAAGGCTCTTTTGTACTACATTTACAGGCCCAAGCCACTTTGCAAGCCTGACCAGGTCTTTGTAGTCTTCACAAAACCTCACAAGGGTTGTCTCCTCTCCTACAAGGCAGGCATAGCTAGATGGAGTCGGTGCCCATGTGCATTGTGGACCAAAGGAGGAGTTACAGTATATTTTGTGACTCAAAAGACTTATTTAAAGAAAAACAATTTGCAAACATCCAAGATTAACACTAGATGGTGGGATTATGCAGAGCAACCAGACACTACGAACAGATCCTTACATGGTAGGTAACATTTTGCTTCCTAAATCTAGTCCAGTGTAAGCAAATTTTGAAAAAAAGGCTGAAATAATTTGCTCCATTCCAAGAAGTCCCCCCTGAGGACTAAATTCCAGCTGGAAACTAAATTTAGTGCAGATTAGAACCACACTTACATTTTTACCATGATGACCCCCAGAAACTCTTGTTGTGACTTCACCAAAACTGTCTTAGTCGTTGACAGCTTGCTCCATAGACTTTTTGTAACACATTTGTAAACATTTATACATAATGGCCTTCTTTATTCTTCTAGTGAAAGAGTGGATTGAACCAGAACTATAGAGTCACTGCATTTACTTACGTTTGTTTTTTTTCACATTTAACTACCAGAATGTACCTAGTTTGTATGAATGCAATGTCCAAACTTATGTTCCTCGACGTGATGCTAAAGAAACCAATTTAACTTGTATTTAAAAAACATTTGCACCTGGGGTTTTCAATTGAGAATCTATAGTCTTGGTCACATTGAGAACAACAAATAGCAATAATTATGAAATGCCTAAATTGACTAAAATGAAAGCAAAACAAAGCAGATAATTGTTTAAAGAAATTATAAAGAAGCCTAGCTGTGATTGAGGGGGGTTCATGAACACAGCTGGAAATAAAAACATCAACCCAACAGTAATGTTTTAATACTGAACAGTTGACCACAAATGGAGATTTAAAAGGTTGCATCCCAGAGGCTTATCTGCGGGAAAATCTCTTCTTAGAGGGTTTATAAAGCATGAAGATGATCCTTTTATAGGTGAAATAAAGGACAGTTCTCTGCTTCTGACCGGACCAGCTGGTTTGTTTTCTTTCTCTCACAAGACAGATGTGGAAATGTAATTTCCTGGCTTGAGGCCAGTGGTTTATCTCCACTTGATTTTAATTTCACAAGCAGGTTGTTTGCGGTAGTGGATAAAGTTAATCAAGGAGTCGAGCCGACAAGGTCCGTTTGTTCAGCGTGAAGCATACGGCGGACAGGGCATATTCGGGTGGGTAAATGGCAATGAGTGAGAGTACTCATTTTATAAGCTATAAAATGCCTGTTCTTTGACAGGTAGGAGGGTAAGGTCATGGGGAGATAGCCATATATTAGTGGTTTATTTCTGTAAATTTGATTCATTTGTACCCAACCCGAGGTCCTCTGTGCAGTAACTTCTGCCAGAGGTTGTAAAGTAATCGTCGTCTTAATTCTTTTGAGTGCTCGTTTAAAGAACCCCCCACCCCGGCTCAGTGAATGCAGTAGGTGATTGGCCAGTGCATGTCTGGGCTGGGTAGACATGCACCGATTTGTCACAATTTATTAGGAGCCCTCTTCCCCGCACTGCTTCCTAGGGGCTTAATCTAGCCTGAATGTTCATGTTCTAGGAGGGCCGCCTTCAGACGCTGCTACCTGTTCTAGTTCACCCTATGCACACGCTCCTGTTCAGTAAGTGTAAACAATTCCCAACAGGTATCAATAGGAAGACAGTTCAAAGGATGTATGCAATATGCATTACAATTGAAAAGAAAAGGAGTCACTGTAAACTTGAGGACAAACGGGTATTATTCACCATTTAGAAAGCTAGGCAGGTCTTTTTGCAAAATCATACAGTTAAAACAGCACTGTATACAATAAATGGGGTGACAACCCGGTGGCACTTGGTGCAAGTGGTATATACATGAATATGTACAGTGAGTAGTGACGGTAGTGCAAGTGCAGGGGTGAAAACAGCGTGGTCGGCGCAAAGTGACAGTGAAAAATACACAGAGTAATGGCTCCAGGGATTTAGGTAGTAATCACTTAAAACAAGATTCAATTCCAGGAGTACAAAACAGGTAAGGCGCCATAAAATTAGGCTGTATTGTCGACGGCGTTTCGATCCTCTTCACTCGGGATCATCATCAGGACGGGGTTGTCGGGGGAAGACAGTGCTGTGGGGTAAGAGAGGACGAGTCAGGGAAGAACCTAAGGACTGACGGGCGCGCGAGTGGCTAGCAGTATGTAAGCTGCTGACTGGGACAAGGCTCGGGTAGCAGAGGGGCAACAAGGGCCACTGTTGGAGATACCAGGCTTCTAAGTGGGTAAGGAGCAGTGCGGCATGCGGCCGGGGACAGGACCTAGGGAAGGCGCTAGTGGAGACGCTACAATTAAAGGGATAATGGGAGACGCTGCGGGTGCAGGGATAAGCTGTCAGGGGTCTGTGGTGGATAACAGACTGCTAGCGTTAAATAGCGGGTTGACGCTGCGAAGGGAGATTGGAAGCTGAGCGCGGGCGCTGAACCAGCAAAACTGTCTGGGTTGGCGCTGCGGAGGGAGAGAAGAAAAACAAGCGCGGGCGCTGGAAAGACTGTCTGGGGTCTCTGATAGGAGGCAGAGGGCTGGCAGAGAACCCGGGCCTGGCGCATCAGCGGAGGTCTGGAGGGTAGCAGCGGGGGCTATGCGGGGGGCAAGGAAGCAGTAGCTTAAAGCATGGCTCAAGCGTAGATGAACGGTAAACTTACAAATCCGCTGCTGTCAAAAGTCGTGCAGTCGGAAGGGCTGGAAATTAAGGTCCGGAGCTGCACAGAAAGGAGTTAATATTAAAGAGGGCGGTAAATGGAGGAAAGGTAAGTCGAGCCGGGGTGGCTTTGGATTTACCTGAAAGCAGGGGTGTCTTGAGTAGACGGTGAATATCTGCGTCTGGGAGGGGGAAAAAGGAAGAAGAAGGGGGTCATTAGCCTTCAAGGAACTCTGGGAATGAAGTAGCCAACGGGGGTGGCTGGTGGGTGTACAAGGTGTCTTACCTGAATCAATCAGAGGTATGCCGGGTGGGTGATTCCAGGGTGTAGCTTCAGGCAATGAATGCGGGAGCGGAGCGCGGACCAAACAGCGCTGTTGAAGGAAGCGGTGGGCGGGGGGCGGGGCGGGAGGCGGGTCACTGCGCGCGCACTGAGGGGTAGGGGGAGTGGCTGCTGGTTACCGCGGCAACTCTGGTCACTAGGAAAGGAAAGGAAAAGACGCGCGCGTTTTCCAAACAGAGGCTGGTTGATATGGCAACCAAGGAAGCCGAGTCAGGGCAGATTGCCAGTGCCTAAGATGGAGCAGGGCGGTGGTAAATAAGATGCAAGGAGATGCATCATGGTGACTCGGTCCTGTGAAGCGGACCATGTGTCATTAGCAATTCACAATTAACAGGAAATATATACATTTACATATAAGCAGCCGGCGAACACAATTATTACAGTAGCTTACAGGCATTGAATATCCACTAGTCTGGCACTGGCAATGTAAGCATCAATCAACAAGAATGAAGTCGATGTGGAGAACAGCTGTATAAAGTTCAACCGTGTTCAAGCGGTAGGTGGCTGTTTACAAAAGTCAATGTTCCACAATAAGTCTTGGACAAGGGGGACTGCAGAGTAAACATACACGCAGGCTCGGACAAGTAACATTATCATATGTACAATTTCAGCATGCATGCCGGATTGCATAGTAGGAACATATGGGCATGAGAACTGCATGTGTGTACAAGGTGACTGTAGGGGGTTTCAAGGATATCCAGGGCTCAGGTTGCACTTCAGATGAGAATAGTATTGTTCCACTCATCAAGGGTGTTTAACCCATGGTTCAACGAGTCCACTCTAGAGATCCATTTACATTCTGCTCTGTTGAGGAGGGCGGTCATGTTGCCACCTCTAACGGGTAATGTAGGTTTCTCGATGACAATCCATCTGAGATCTGTGTCCGCATGTGCTTTTTCCAAGAAATGTGCAACTAGTGGAGCAGTTAATACCTTGCAATTTATCCTACTTTTGTGTTGAATTATGCGTTGTTTCACCATTTGGGTGGTTTGACCGATGTAGAGTAAGTCACATGGACAGCGGATGGCATAGACGACATTCTGGGTTTTGCAGTTAGAGTGGTGCGGGAGTTGATGGCTTTGGCCATTAAATCGGAATTCTTTGGTGTTTACAGTCAGGTCACAGACACTGCATGATTGGCATTTGAAATGTCCGATAACTGGCTCCAGTCCCCATGCAGCGGTGATGGTGTGTTTTTCGGATGAGGTGGTCGCCCATGTGATTGCGCGTACCAGGTGGTTGGCGATATTATTACCCCTTTGGTAGGAGAAAAGGGGGGGCTCGCGGAATTGTTCCTCGCAGCGTAGAATCGGCCAGTTCTTCTTAATTATTTTGGACACTTTGTTGCTGTCCGGGCTGTATACAGACACGAAGGGAATTCGGGTCATGGTCTTCTTGTTGCTGTTGGGAACTAGTAGATCCTCACGATGGTTGTACCAGGCTCTCTTTTTGGCTTTGGTCACAAGGCGTCTGGGGTAGCCTCTGTTGGTTAGTTTTGTGACCAAAATATCTGCTTCTCGAAAGTAGTCCTTGCGCCATTTGCAATTACGGCGGATTCTTAAGAACTGTCCGTAGGGTAGGCCGTCTCGTAGGCCTCTGGGGTGGTAGCTTGAGTAGTGCAAAAGAGTATTGCGTTCTGTGGGTTTACGAAACAGGAGAGTCCCCAGGGCACCGTCTTCGGCGTGAATAGTGACATCAAGAAATGGTAGATCATTCTTGGTCCATTCGCTGGTGAATTTTAAATGTTCCTGGGCAGTATTCAGCCAATTGACAAAAAGTACAAGGTTGTCCGATGTTCCATTCCAAATTAATAGAATATCATCAATGTACCGGCGCCATAGATGGATTTGCGGCCGGTACAGATTGATGGGGTTGAGGATTAAGGACTTTTCCATATCATGAACAAACAGAATCGCAAAATTCGGAGCGAAGCAAGCGCCCATGGATACTCCTTTCACTTGTAGGTAAAAGATGTTCTTGTACATGAAGTAGTTGTTCTGTAGGGCAACCCTTAGGAGATCCATGATGAAGTCAGATGGGACCCGGCTGGGTTGAGGTCTGGAGTTAAGGAGTTTTTTAATGACCTCAAGTCCTTCTTGGTGGGGGATATTGGTATAGAGGGACTCGATGTCCATACTGACTAGTAGCTGGGATTCTTTGTCAAAAGGTTGGTCTTCTATAGTGGTGATAAGATCCATCGTATCACGTATGTATGTGTCAGTGATGGGCACAAAGTCTTTAATGATCGCGTCAAGGTATTTACCAAGCGGTTCCAGTACTGATCCACAACCTGATACAATGGGGCGTCCAGGAGGATTCCTGGCATCCTTATGTATTTTGGGGAGGACATACAGAACCGGGGTTCTGGGATGAGGGCTATTGAGATATTCAAATTCTTTCTTTGTGATAATGTTCCGATCCTTGGCTGTAGTCGTGATGGATAAGATCTTATGTTTTATATCCGCCAAAGGGTCTTTAGATAAAACACGGTAATGTTCAGTGTTGGTCAGTTGTCGTTCGATCTCATGATCATATTGGATGTTATTTAGCACGACGATGCCTCCGCCTTTGTCCGCGGGTTTTATGACAATTTCGCTGTTGTTTTTGAGGGACATAAGTGCTTCCTTCTCTGAGAGGGGTAGATTGTACGGAATGAACCGAGGTGTTGCCTTGAGGTCCATGACTTCCTTCATTACTAGTCTCTCAAACGCCAGTATTTCTGGTGGCATTTGGTTGGATGGAGGGTTGAAGGTGGAGGGCAGCCTGAACGGTGAGATGGGGACCGTGTCGGTGTCTGCTGTATTGGCAAAGAATTGTTTGAGTCGGATTCTCCTGAAGAATTTGAGGAGATTTGATTGCAGCTCTAGAAAGTTGGTTCTAACAGTGGGAACAAAGGATAATCCACGCGACAGTAGAGTGGTTTCATCATGTGTCAAGATGTGATCAGACAGGTTGAAGATGGGGATAGCCATATCGCTGGAATTAGATGTAGTATTCATTGGGGGGGCCCCCATTGGTAATAGCGATTGCGTGTCTGTCGGTTGCCTGGTACTTGAGGCTGGTATTGTCTTGCTCTGGTAGCGGGGTTTTGCGGTGGTGGTTGTCCTCTCCTGTTCAGAGCAGCTGATATTAAGGTGGGTGCCTTTTACCACAATTTCCTGAGGCTCATTTTCACCCAAACATCTGGAATGTTAGTTGCATGATCGTCATCGGGGCTGTATCACTTTTGTTTCACAACCTGAAGTAGGATTCTCTGTAAAAATCATGTGCCCGTTTTACTACCCAGTAGTCGCGGTTCTGTTTTTAGGAACGCGTTCTAATGTTTATTAACACCGAAGAACATGAATTCCGAATCACCTCCTCTAAATGTCTTTGGAAAATAAATCCCCACTGCACCTTCTGCCATTATTAATCTTTGTAGCAAAGCCTTGGTTTAGTTGATCTTGGGTCATTCTGTGCTCTTTTCACTGGAGGTGCTAAGAAACATAATTTTTCACTTTCTCCAATAAATGTAGCTATCTTTTTTTAATCTGTGTATTTTCATTTTCATTCCAGTAAAGTGTTGCCTCTGCCATGTGCACTAAGTACAGCAATGTGCCATCTTAGTCAGATCTGTGCAGGTAAAAGGCAAGGGAATTAGGAAGTATTAAGAAAAAAAAAGACAGGACAAAAGAAAAAGAGACAGTACAAAAGAAGAAGAGAGCAAAGAAACAGAAGCACCATAGCCAAAAACAGGAATCAACACTACTCAATGGCACCATCGTCCCTCCACCCAACTATGACCCCAGTAAGTTGTGTGGTCTTCTGCCCTCGCCACTCCTCTGCTTAGATTATGGGCTTGGGGTGCACCCCACACTGTGTATGATCTCTCCATGGAGCAGATGAGCAGATCTGAGCTTTTTAATGGGACTGTCTTGATAGCACCTTCAAATTATTATAGCATGCGAGTTACCGAAACTCCATGAAAAGGTATGGCAGAAAATGTGCCCGATCTATTTCATCGTTATTGTCTGTGTGACATATTGACAGGCCTGCTCTATTCCATGCCTTGTAAGCCCCCAAATCAATGTTGTCACTCTCTAAGCCCTGGAACCCTTGTTTACCCCATAACTCTGCAACCCCCCGTTCAGTTACACATAAGCCCAGAGCCACTAAATGCAACTATTTTTTAATAATCCATTGTTTCAATTCGGGCTCCAATTACTCAGCAGTTGGCTTCTGAAAATTCAAGTGGGTATGAATCCTCAAATGCCAGACTTAGGCAAATATCCAGGATGTTTATTTTTCTCCCATTCAGGCTGCTGATCCAGATCTCACCATTTTTTGCAAAGGTCATAGCAAGCCACACTCGATCTGTCTATGACTTTAAGCGTTTGCCTTGCAGGTTGCACAATAGTAAGAGATACATGCTTTCTGCGGCCCTTAGATACCGGTCCTGGTTTTAGAAATGCAAATATTTATAAAGCACCTTGTGTATGATGCAAAGTACAGGGATACTTGTTCTCTAAGTAGCCATGATTTTAATATGATGACATTGGTGTTTTCTAGTGCACAACCAGGGTGCCTCCTGGGACTATAGGGTATGAAAGTTGATACAAAGACTTTACCCAAATTTGTTAAAAATAGACGTTTTGTTCAGAGTTCTCATTCTCTAAATGGGTCTAAATTGACACCCAGCTGAAGCTACAGTATTCTGGTCAAATTACTGAAATGCAAATGGTCTACAAAAAAGTATTGCCAACAAATGCTTGCACATCTTTATCATCTGCTGTCACACGCCATACCATAGTGGGCCAAACCCCTCCAAAGCTCCACAATTATATTACTGGAAATGTGTGATCCTGAAGATTGCAAGTGCATCACGTTTCCATATCCTGTAGTTCAAAGATTCTGGTCAACTTTATAGTGATGATTGAGAAAACAACTCTTATTTCTTGAAGCATTGGCTATTCTTGAATCAGCCCTCATGAGCAAAGGAGGAAAAAAAGCAGGGGCAGTTTCCTGAAAGGCCTTTGATAATCATCGCTTGGCTTCTGGTGGCTTCTGGTGACAGGACAGGGATCCTAAATGCAGTGACTTTTAAAGTCATGGGCTCTGACCCAGGACCCCCACCTTCAAAGGGGCCCCTGATTAAGCTTTCATGGCAGCGGGCAGCGTCTGCACTGTCAAGAGTTAAAAAGTAACCACTTTACTTACCTTTTTTTTGCCAGCCCAGGCTCTCTGGCCAGTCCAGCCCCTGCCTGAGAGAAGGATAGACTTAAAGAAAAGATCTTTTTTATTCTGATTTGATTCAGCCGCATGCTAACCTTTCAGACTGCACAGGCACGGCCGCACAGCCTGGTTGCACTGGTCTTTGTTTGTATTCAGCATGTGGATGCTTAACCGCATCGCTGCTGCGGTTATTTTTGCGCTGTGCGGCTGTTTTCGAATAACCGCGTTACATGACGAGCTCAGCTCGTCATCCGCACACGTCACCCGTGGCTGATGACGAGCTGAGCTCGTCATCAGCATCGAAGGGGTTAAGGCAAAATGTATAAACCTTTCAAGCAACGCAGCAAGACAACTTGCTGTGCTACGTTCTCTCTAAGGGTGCTGCCTAGCACCAACGCAGGCGCCGTGGTGCAAGGGTGTCTGTGTTACAGGCAGGATTATTTTTCTGCAGATAGGGACACCTTCTTGCAGAAAAACAACCCTTTGAGTCTTTTTCCGTCTTTCTAAGTATGCTGCAGAACGCAGCACACTTGGAAAGAGGAAATAACTTGGAAGAATAAAGATATTTTCCAATATTACCTCTTTATTGGAAAGGCATTCAAATGTGATGCATTCCCAGGTTTACTACTCTTAGCAAATCTGTGAATGTGCCACAAAGCATGGTGGATTCATACAAACACCCACTATCCACCCATGTAACGCCTTCCCGGCGCAGAGTAATGCAAGGCAGCACTGGCTTTACTTAGCCATGCAGGGCCACGCAAGGTGGCTTGGTAAATCTGAATGAAGTCTTGGCATTGCCTTGCGTCGCCGTGCATGAATCAATTGCAAAGCGAGGGCTTAACCCCTTCAACGCTGATGCCGAGCAGAGCTCATCATGAAGTACACCTCTCGTATGCTCATGACGAGCTGAGCTCGTCATGAACCGCGGGATTTTAAATTCTTCAGCGCACAGCGGGAAAATGCGCCGCACCGATAGTGTTAATAAATCTGGCCCTTACTGTGCAGTAGAGATTGGCATGGTGGAGCTTCTCTGCGATTGCATGGTACTTTTGGGGCTGGGGCAGCTTGCTGACTCTGAATACCTGCCGCTCACAGCACAGGCAGTGCCGTAAACAAAAGCAGACGTCAGCACCATGTACCCAATTGGCTCTCATGGACTAACTGCAGTGTAACAACATAGATTGTGGGAAGAAGGCTTGGTTGGAGCACTTTTCTGCTTATGTGGCGGGTAGGGCATGTGTCAAGTGCTGTGCGGCCGTATACTTTCCCTCCATGATTGCACCATCCACTTGCTTAGTGCCGCATGACCCAGAGTCCCTGTTCAGCAGGAAAAAGAGTGCAGTAAACAAAAAAAACACCCACCATAATCACAGGCCAAAAGAAGAGAAAATATTGCTCAGCACCACATGCAATGGGCTGGTTCAGACTGATAATCTTTCTGTTTCTCTCGCCCTCAGTTTCCGCACTAGAGGTTAAAAGGTATTTAGAGTCCAAGTGGACAATCAGGATACTAGATAATGCAGCATTCGGGGTATTCCCCTTTTTTTCCCTATTATTTAGATCACGCTCAGGCAGGACTGCAAAAGTCTGAGGGATGATTGTACTATGTGAACGGTGGTTATGAGCAGGTGATGGCAGGTGTAACTTTTATCATAGGATGCAGATACGAGAGACACGAACCACCGTAAAATGGATGCCTTAGGCTATGCAGTGTAGTCACAGCAAAGTAGTCGCGAATGTCCCATGGGAAAACAGAAGAACGCATTGGATTGAGGCATATTCACATTGAATATATCAAGTATACATGAAGGTAATCAGTAGGGCATTAACCATGGGCTGCAAATTAAGTTTGGTTTCCAGATGACCTGTTAAATTAGACACAAACTCAGACCGAGTTAGTGCAATGAGCAGTCAGAATATGTTTCAGATTAGAACATTAAAATTGAACGAGGCATAAAATAATCTACAGAGAAAAGAATGGAAGAACAAGGACAAGTAAAGACTTTGACCTTTGATTGTGCAGTTTTCCGGTTTTAAAATGTTAAATGCATTGCATTCACGTGAGGTGTGGCTAGTATTTATTGTGGAAGAATGTTGTTACCTGCCTTGAAAGTAGAAGAGCTGACACCTCTTTAGGCAAAATACGAAATTAGGATGCCCTATATTCTAAAGTAAGGTTCCCCCATGTTTGGAAATTTGAAAGAATTTCAAACCGGTTTCATTTTTGAGTATCAGCAAGTTCAGGTCGACTTCAGGTAACTCACAGAGTGAGACCCTGTCAGACCCAGTTTGGGGATTACAAGGTGGGCAGGTAGGGGTTACTGGGCCTGAATCGTGCTCATTGAGTTATTTTGCCACTTATGTCCCAGGACCTATTCTACTATGACCATGTAACTGGGCCAAGTATAACCCCCTTTTGCAACTGACTGTCGGGGTAGTGAAGACAAGTAGCCACAGGCTTATCGGGGAGGTCGCGTGGGGCGTTCAAGCTAAGAACTCGACAGTCAAATAGCAGATAGAATTATTCAAATGTCCAAAACAGTGATTGTCTTTTGGGAAAAAGAAAGTACCTTCGATCACACAGTTGTGCGATAGACTCTACAGTTAAATTAGTCATATAACTTGGAGGGCCTGATTTGAGTTTGGCGGATGGGTATTTACTCCATCAGGTTGATGGACGGCTACATTAATATGACTGAGTCGTTCAGCAACGTTTCTATATTTTTATTTCTGTTTTCAAAAAGAAAATGGCAAAGCGGAATTTACATTTTGAAAATAAAAAAAACAATGACCCCTACGCCATTCGAGGTGTCTCCCATTGTGTCGGGTTCCTTTTACCATTTCACTGTCCCTTAACACAAGGGCTTACCTTTATCTGGTGGTGAGGGACCGTCAAAACTGGCCATATGTTGATCTACTCTAAATTTAGGTGGGCGGACAAATGGCCAAGCTTCCTAGGGCCCTAACTGTGTTGAGCTGTCATAGGTGTATGTCGTCGGTGGAGACAGAGAAGTCTTCAATGTTGACATACTGAAGGTTCGCCCAACTGCAAATGAGGCCGGTAGACCCTCAAGTTTGACAAGAGTACTCCGCTACTGTTGCCACGGAGTAGTACCCTGGCCGCCAAACTAGAAATCAGGACCTTTGGGTCTGTGGGTGTGATTTGTCCTTGAGGATCTACACCATCCTTGATCACTTTACTTATCTGTCCCAGGCGGTCCCATAGCCATGGGCAACTCTCTTTGGGAAATCAGGAGATAGCATAAAGGAAGTACTGGTGCAGCCTCCCAGTCACAGTTAAAGGTGCCCTCAGTCTTTAAGTCTCAGTCCCTGGTGTAATAGATAGTACATTTGAGTCCTTAATCCCCGCTTGCTAATTCAGTAGATGCAGCCCCAACTGGGCAAATAATGATCACAATAGTTTCAGCCCCCATCGGACCTACATCGGCCAAGGCAGTTTCAGTGCAGGACCAGACCTATGAGGATCACAGCAGTTACAACCCCAGACTGGTCAAATGAGGATCACAGTAGTTGCGGTTCCATGAAAGACCCCCGACACTTCAGTTCTTCCTAGCCACTGAGGACATGCTGGGCCTCTCTCCTCCTGGTCAGTCTTTCCACCTGCAGAACTCCTTGTCCTCTCAGCAGATAGGCAGACTTATTTATGCATCATGCAGATTCACACCTTTTCTGGCAGAAAATTCTGACTTAAGGCAGACACATGGTTGCACAGCCCCCCATTCCCTAGTCCTAAAGAACTTGGAACTGGAGCAAAGTAGGGTGGAGGGCCTGGGTCCCATTTTTATGTGCAACTTCAAGACAATGTGAATCCTCTGTCTCAAAATGTTGAGCCAGTTTTGGAGTGGTTCTTCTTTCAACTATTTTTGCTTTGGCTGCTCTCCAGACACAACCTCTGTGTATAGTGATGCTTCTCACACCAGGTACCTCTGGGGCTGTCTCCAGACTTGAGCACCCACAACAGATCCACAGAGGTGTGAGTTATCTGCACCTGGTTTACGACCAACTAAAGGAGTAATCCGGGACAAAGAAAAGGGGTAGGCCTCACCTAGAAACGTTCTCACCTCTTGCAGCAGTAACTGCTGTCACACCCCTCTTCCTACCATCCACAAACGGCTGTTCTTATGAGGACTTATCCGCAACTCATTGCTAACAAAAGGCCTCTTGGATTTTCCTATGGTAGCTTTGTCTCTATTAGTGTCTGGTTTTCCCCGATTGACATGAATGAAGGCAATATTCTACCACTGACTGGGATAATAGAACTCACCTTCAATCATGTTCTTTGCAATGCTAGAGGCAATCAGAATTGTTCCCAAATTCTCAATTACTCATGCTCAATCATACTCATAACTTATGGTACACACCACACATGCACACACTCGATACATAGAATGCCAGCGCAAGTTTCTGGACATACACATAATAGCAGACCTTTGCACAAGTGGGCCAGTAGATTTGGCTACAAGTGCTGCATATAAAATAGTCTGGTCACACTACTGATCTCTTTTGAAAATACAGTATGCGCTATACTCAGTACAGGGACACTAGGCCACTGCCCATAATGAGGGCATGTTTGGTGCTTCCCTCTTGGTAACAGGACAGGTCCAGAACCTCCCATAGTCATGGACAGGCCTAGGTCTCTCCGAACAGGCATAGATGAGTGTGATGCCAAAGCCAAAGCAAATGTCTGGATACCAGACATATATTCAGCCGGGCACTTAGGGCAATCAAACATGCCTTGAGTGTCCGGTATCTTCATGCCTTAAGTATCCAGTATCTTTGCGCCGCCTTCCTGTGATGACGTGCTGCAGGACTTGAATACGAGGAAGGCGGGAGTCAGGACGGGGTCTCCGGTCCGTAAGTTTATTTTTTTTTATTTGATAGCTAAGCTTCGTGTTTGAAACCTCCGATGACTCTTCCCTCTGCTAGATTGTGGGAATCACAGAGCTCAAAAACCGACAAATGTGTTTTTTGCTGGATGCCAGGCCAAGTGAAATCCGTGAAAACAATAGACACTGTTTATTAGACCTTGGATCCCTGGCTGCCTTGTTCACGTTTCATCTTCCGGTTGGCACCCTCTCGAGTGGGTTTCTGTTTTTATACTTTGTGTCTTCATTGGTTTTCTGCCTTTTCTGTGAGGCTCTTACCTCTGTGCTCCTTGCTGAGAGCATTTACTGACAAAAATCTGATGGTGTCCCGTGGAATGCACCCAGCTTTTCCCAGTGCGGCAGGGCGCATAAAATCTGAGCAGTTGGATTTTATACTTTATGCTTACTGCAGCGGAGGGCGAGGATGGCCTTACTGACATGGGTGCACTGTGGTTGGTTCCCTTGTACTACTGTATCCGAAACCTATTCTCTAGCTTGGTCGTCGTGTTGGCACAGCGTTCCCCGCCTCATGACATTGTGCTTCTGGGTGGCACGGTTGAAGCATTGACACACTTGTAGTCACCTGCCAGTCGTGAATCTTAAACAAGTTGCGCTTTTTGCGACAGCAGACTTTCCTTAGTTTGTAACAATGAGAGAAAACTGAAAAGACTGCTTAGTGTGTTGTCGGGGTCGTCTTCCCTTGGTGACCGTAGCTAGTGTTGTAACCCTCTCGGTCCAAAGAAAGGAAATACTAAACTGTCTCAAAGTGCAAATTGTTAAGAAGTCGCATATGTGCACGCTGGTTCAGGGAGGGTTGTGGGAAAAAAGAGACCATAAATGCACTGATTGGCATCTATATTTTCTAGAATTTCTTTGAGGAGTGGAATGTCACCTCTCAGACTTTGGGCTTCCTCTGGATCATTATGTGCAGGCCTTTACGCCCATCCTATCAGAAAGTTCACCAGCTGCCACTGCATTTACCCTCATCTTAGATGTCTGAATCGGATGTCTAATTGTCTCTTTTCTCTCTGTGGTCAGTTTTCTCAAAAATGAACTGAGAAAAAAAGAGTTAATTGGTCCGGATCACCGAATTTAGGAACAGGAGGAATCTTATTTAAGACCTGATCGTGCTTGCTGGTCCTGTGACAGCTGCTCAACCCCTGCACTACATCTGTCCAGTATTAGAACCATTTGTTCTGTTGTGTGGCCAACAGTGTGATGAGCTTTGCACATAATGGATCTACATAGGAGGCTAATCCCAAAAAAGACAATGATGTGCCAGTGTTGGACTGACCTTTTGGGCAGTCTGACTAAGACGGTGGGGCCAGCTTGAATGGCCCAGGGAGTAGGACGTTTTTTTGGTCCGGTGGGTCTTGATGGGAACATTAAAAAAAACTCACACAACTGACCTTTCAAGTTGACTCACCTGGCAGGCAGTGACAGGCTGACCGAAAAGGAGTTCAGGGCTGGATGTGACTGGCGGAAACAGGGGGCGCTCCCTCTAAGGTAGGTGGCCATGGCGCATCGTCCCTCTGACGCGAAGAGTGATTTACCAAGCCATGACCAAGACTACGCACTAGTGACATAGGTGTACTGACTGACCAGATTTACTGAGTCCCAAAAAGTCCTTTCAGACCAACACAAACTGTCCCATTCCCACCTGGATGTTAGCAATTTTGCTGTCACAGAAGACGCCAGAGGCTACTTTCAGGGGGGTTCACTTTAGATCAATGCTCCAACCCGGGTCCGAGTTTACAAGAAACACATCGCAGCAGATTGCTCATTTCTCAAACAAAAACGCTGTTTGTCTGCCTTGATACTGTTGCCAGCAGGCAGCAGCAGCATTTTAGAATTAATCCCTTAAACCTGACCAGCTGAAGGTTTTTCGGAAATTGGCTTTTAATACAAACACTTTTTTTCCAGTGTGTGATATTTGCTCTTCAAAACCCCCCTTCTTTAGCCCCCACCTGATTATGAAAGGAAGAAAGAATTCAGAAAGATGCCCATGTTCACCTCCGGGTTGGCAATATTCCAGTAATTTGAGTTTTCCTTCTGTGTTGGGCTCTGATGTTGGCGCACATGTCGGCCCTAAAGAGAGAGGATGGCGGAGGCTAATGGTGGTGGGTTGGAGAGGAGGGTGTGGATCAAGACAATTCTGACTTCTTCTGTGTAGTGCCAGGTAAGCAGGAGGCATCTGGTAATCCCTTCCACCAACGCGTTAAATATGTTCGAGTGGGCCGCGCCGGGTCCAGGTGTTTCTGAGTCATTTCGCCTCTGATGAAAAGAGGAATTTTTTATTAATACAAAGATACAGGGCCAGATGTACGACCATAGCATTTTGAGGCTCCCAAGGGGGTGGCAAATTGCATGCCTCATGAATATTAATGAGGCAGTTGCAATTTGCAACCCCATTGGGAAAGGCCAGCACTCCCAGGGATGGTGGGCTGCTGGGGTCAGCAGACCACCATGTCTGGGACTGCTTTTAAATAAAGCAGTTTTTTTTAAATGCAGCCCATTTTACTTAAATATTTTACACATTGCATCTTTAGTTTAGCCTGACTGCTCTGAGCCAAGCTACCAGAGGGTTAGCACAGATAAACTTAGCACGTACTACACTTACCCTGACTAGAGTGTGGGTCCCTACTTGGACAGGGTGCAAGCCACTGCCGACTAGAGACCCCATTTCTAACAGCAGAATCATCTGGCTCACTGCCTCGATCGAAGCGGGTATTTGCAGCCCAGATTGGGCCAATATGAGGATCAGGGCAGGCACAGACCCACCCGAGCTGATGGCAGTTTAAACCACGATAGTACCAAAGGCAGTTCCAGCTCAGTGGTGTCTATATGCACTGTTTTTTTTTGACACTTGACCCGGAGGCTTCTATAAGTAACTTCACATTAGATCACTGTGCTCCACTTCCTGCCTGTTGCATCTCACTAGGCAGTGGGTTCCATTTTGGTTTCAGGAGCTGGAGCTCATGAGTGTACTCCGCTGCAGTCTCGGGAGAAGTGAGGCAGGTTAAAGGAGTTTAAACCAGATGGGATCTTACTCCTGACTTTGACCGATAGTCCAGTCAGCGTGCTTCATTTTTCTATGCTGTCAATTCTCGGATCTTTAGGGAAGCTCAGCGTGGATGGATCTTACATCGGCTCATTCATCACCGTATCACACTTCTGGCATAAGGCTGCAGGGAGAGAAGAGGTGCATCTAACCGTGCTGGTGGATGAAGGCAATAGTATTGCTTCACATGGATTATTGTCTGCCATTGTCTGTTATAAGACTGAGTGGTGAGCAATGTTTCTCTCTAAATGAGTGAGATTTATGTCTACCTGGATTTCCAAACAGTTGTGGCATGTATGTTCTTCATGATTGTGCCATGCTGCGACATTTACATACATGTAATAAAATGATGTAAGTATGTGCTGTTCTTGGACTAAAGCAAGTTTTGTATATAGAGTTCCCTAAAGCATGATAATCAGGTGGTGTCACAAAGTTTATTTATGAAAGGACAATGTTTTACTTTACCAAACATACAATTACTCAAGAAATCAGGGCAGTGCTAAGCCTAGATATTTTGCTTATTTGTGGTGGATTTCTCTAGATATGGATATCTGGCTTAAAGTGCTATTTAGTCTATGAGATCTGTGTTTGTGATTGACTGTTTGTGTCATATGACCTGTAACACGAGTCTAAATAGTATGTTTTAAAGACGTCTAAACCAAAAAGAAATGCACTGCTCGTGGGCCAGCAGGACCGCGTTTACTGAAAACTTGGGCTACCCGAGGCTTTAGGTAGTATTTTTGCATAAGAAATATGATACTGAGCTCCACTTTTGCCTGTTTCTTCTGACCACAGTTTAGTTACAGGGATCTTAGCGTATAATTGGATGTGTGTGTAGCATGACTTGTACCAAGGAGCCAACTCTGGAACTGTTGAATAAAAAAGTGTTTTTCTTGTGCTAGCATGATCAAACGTGCATGATCACGCGCACCCATGAAATTTTGGCTATCGGAGACATTTGTGAATTGTTTTGCATTGAGATTGTGTTACAGGGCTCCATGACCTTCCATTTACATCTGACTACAGTGTTTCCCAACCAATGGGTCCGATTTTTGGTGGGTTGGGAAAGTATGAGCAATAAATAAAGATGCCTGCAAATTATGTGTTTATCTTGTCACATTTGTGATGCTTCAACAACAGAAGTGAAATGACAGGCTAGGTCTCCTGAACAGTTACTGCTTATTCTTTTGACATGGGAAACTGTCTCTTTTATTTGGAACACACAATGAAATGTAAATACCTGTAAATGAACTGTATGCATTCAGCAGGAAAGGAAAAATGAAGTACAGTTTTTTAATTCTGAAGTATGCTAAAAAAATAGATTTTAATGGTCTCAAAACAAATAAAGTCACTTTAATTTGTGATGCATAAATGATTACTTCACTGAAACCCCATTTTCACATATTATGATTTGAGTGCTGTATACTTTTAGTAAAGCTGTATGTCTGTGCAAAGTTAGTGGGCATTTCAATGAAAATGTGCTCTCTGTACCACACAATGCTTTAGTGACATTCAAAACTCACTCATCCTATGTCCATTAAAGGTAGATGGGTCGCAAAAGTTTGTCGTTCTACGAAGTGAGTTGTGGTTGTAAAACATTTTGGAACCACTGGACTAGATAATAGGACCACATGGTTTTGTGATTTTAGCTTGTACCACGAACAGCTGTGCATGTTGTGATATAGGTTCTTTTCTCTCAACTACCTCCCACGCCTTTACTTCTGTGGATCTTCCTATTCAGCCTGCAGTGGTACCTGTCAACCCCCACTGTTGAAGGCTTTGCCTGTGCAAGCGCTCTCTGCGACTTGCCAGTGCATCTAGGTATGCCAAAAGCCCTGGAACCGCTCACCTTGTGTCCATCACACTTCCTCCCTCCAGAGGTTCTCTACAAGGTATTGCACACACTGGCTCCGAATCTTTCCAAAATTGATCTTTTTGCAACAGGATTATGCGCCGATTGCCCTTATGCATCCTGAGTCATGCGACCACATCACCCCATCCTGCAAATTACACATACAGACAACTCCTGATGCCAGTGCTGGACTGGCTATAGCGGGCACCGGGCGGTTTCCCGGTGGTCCTCCAGGGTGTTGGGTGGTTTTGGAAAAAAATAATCTCCTGCATTCGTCCCAATCTGGGTTTAGGAGTGGTTTTTCTACTGAGACGGCCCTGCTCGGGGTCACAGAAAAGATCAGAGAGCTTATGGATGACGGCCAAACAGTAGCACTGGTCTTGTTAGATCTCAGTGCGGCTTTCGACACCATCTCTCACTCCATACTGCTAGACAGGCTGGGGGAGAATGGTGTCGAAGGCAAAGCTCTGGAATGGATTAGATCCTATTTATCCCTCCGCACTTTCCAGATCTCCTCTTCGGAGGCATGCTCTGAGGTATTCCACTCTCCTCACGGTGTGCCACAAGGATCAATTCTGAGCCCTCTGTTTTTTAATTTGTACCTACGACCACTGGCCAATCTCGCAGAAAATTTTGGGCTGAGTTTAATGACTTATGCAGATGACTCAAGTCCTATTCTCACTTTCCAAATCTGACGTGTCTACCCCATCTGCATTAAAAGTAGGCCTCCAAGAAATCTTTTGTTGGATGTCAGACAACCAACTCAAACTAAATGGAGATAAAACAGAGGTTCTACTGTTAGGGAATAATAAAGATCTCTGGAATGATTCCCATTGGCCACCATCATTAGGTAAACTTCCATCTCCAGCCTCTCAGGTTAGAAACCTTGGGGTCATCATTGATGACAGTCTATCCATGTCCCAGCAAGCTAACAAAGTGGCAGGTATATGCTTTACCATTCTCAAATGGTTACGCAAAATCATCTGGATGTTGCCACCTACTACCCAGAAGACCGTGGTCAACGCCCTAGTGACATCTCGGCTTGATTACGGTAACATCTTATACCTGGGCTCAAATAAGGCAGTGATAAAGCGTCTGCAATTAGTGCAGAACGCTGCGACTAGACTGCTCTGCAAAATCCCTAGATCGGCTAGGATTACCAAACATCTCAGGGATCTGCATTGGCTTAAGGTTGAAAACCGTATTCGTTTCAAAGCCCTGAGCTACCTATTTAAAATCAAAGCTGGCACTGCCCCCAAATATCTACAGGCCTTTGCTAAACCCTACCTCCCAAATCGCAATCTGCGCTCAGGCACAGCGGCGAACTTTGTGGTACCCAGGTTTAAACGAGCCAGAATGGGCGGGAGATCTTTCTCCTACCTGGGACCAATGCTGTGGAACTCACTGCCTATCCACATACGCAAGGAGGAAAGCTATGTGAATTTTAGAAAGAGCATAAAAACTTGGCTGTTCAATAAATAATTGCTTTGTCTGTTCTCTCCCCAGTGATATTGTGTGCTTTGCGGTTCTGGCGCCGGGAAACCCTTTGTGGGTAGCTGCGGGCCTTACAAATGCTATAAAATAAATAAAATATAAATATAAATTGATAACCGTTAAAGTTACCGGGGCAGTTTTGCACCATAGCTGCAGTATTGGCTCCCTGCAACAATTGCTGCAGTGGTAAGATGTGGTGCTTCCAACTAGCACCCCCTCACCCCCCAGGGGACCGGCCAAGCTATTTGCTAGGGCCGGTTTCTGTTCCCACTATAGAAAATAACTTGAAGACTTGCCTGTTCACATCTGGAACTTTGATGTCCTTATAGCCTTGAAGACATGGGTGTTCCCTCACACCAGACAGACTCACATTAAGCAGGAAGGATGGATAATATGTTCCTTTTGGTGACAGGTTTGCATTTACCAAACTATAAATGGGGCCTATGTACCTAAAGCAAAGTTAGAAAAGCAGGCAGAGCAATATCCCTAGTCATTTTTATTTTTTTAATCTGTTATCAGTCATTTGTGTTGTTCTCATTACCAACTGGGTTCTTATGCACCTATAACTTTTTCTTATTCTGTTAACATAGAATATGTTTTGTGTTTAGTTTGCATCCATTGCATTAATGCATTTAGGCCCATATGTACTAACACATTTTCCCATAGACACAGAATGGTTAAAACCTTTTGGTATGTGAGGCCCTTAGTGTGCAGTGTTTCATGGATACCTTTTAAGCCAAAGGCTAGTGTGCGTGTTCATGGTACGACTGGCTCGGGATCAAGGCCCTTTCAGCATCATAAGCCCCCGGGCAAAGCAGTGCACTGTGCCCTGCCCACACAACCACTCACAGGAATAAAAATGTTTAATGGAACATTTGTGCTAAATTCTGGTCTACATTGGCGCCCATGATTGTTGGTCTCCCGGGCAACTGCCTAGCGTGCCCATGCGTTAAGACGGCACTGCTCAAGATACATATTGCAGCATAGCTCTCTCTAGACGATGCGACTGAAAGGGCTCTATTTCAGTGGGCCTTCGACGCCAACTGGGCGACATCATGGCTGATTGAGACGTTAATGCAGGTCGTGTAACAGACTTAGATAGACTCGTCGCCAGCAGATAGTTACCATGTGATCTCCCTCGTAGATCAATGCAGTCGCTGGATTTCAACCAGTGAGCTGTTTTTGGCGAAGACTGTGGCCCTCATCCAAACAGGTACTTAGATGGCGCCACAGATTTGAAACTACGTGTCTGTCCAATCCGCTAGTAGGTGCTACAACAACATGCAAACTGCACCTGCTAAGGCATGTTTGCTTTTTTTAAGGGCAATGATACACCAGTCAATTTTCACCTAACACTTGCACTACATATCAGTGCAAAAAAGGTGTGCAGTGACGGATGTGTGCAAAAACTGCTCTTTGTTTTTGGAAACCTGCTGCAAATGTTAGTTCAAAGGATGGTGCAAAATTACCGGGCACCATTGCAAAGTTACCGAACAGCTGTGCAGAGTTATCAGATAATGATGCATCATTTACCCTCCTAAAACCGATTGGGGTTAGGCAGTCTGTTCAGAGCTTCCACGGACTCTTCATTTCTAACGTACCAATATGCGCTACATTAATATTATTAATATTCACAATGTCAATTTTTGATTCATAAAGCCTGTGGACCGCGCCAGGTCTCTTAATCATTGTTAACCAAACGTTGATATTCATTGCAAGTCAGGGACCGTCTGCTTCATCAGGGATTATTATGTCTTGTAAATGCATTATTTAGTACCTATTAGATAGCAAGTGACCGGCTTCATGAATTCGAATGGAGGGATGGTGACATTTTACCCATAAGACAGCTCTGCGCGTTCATGTCTCTGCGGAAGACAGACCTTTGCAAAGACATAGATTCCAGTGGAAAGAAGTTCCCTCATCTTTGGTTAATACTAAAGCATTTTTTTTAAAAGTGACTAAGGAAACCTAGTGTAATGCTGTAACAGGGAGGGTGCTTTGAGATTCTGCGCCGTTGGCTCCTTTGTGTCTTCTACTGCAGCCTCTGTTCTCCTTATCCTGTTGCCCTTGCCCCCTATCCTCATTGCCCATGTCCATGTTAAATCATTTGAACCTACTAAAATGGCATTCTTTTTTGTACATAAATTATTTGCGGTGTAAATTCTGAGATCCTGATTGGCAGAATTTGGATCTCCTCAGATTTACACCAGAAGTACGGAAGTACGGCATATGTTCTACAGCAGGGCCGGTTCTATGATTTGCGAGGCCCTTGCCAAAAGGGAATGTGCGAGGCCCCTCTAATTTATTTAATCGGCCCCTTGCAGGGAAAACATTCAGAGACACCGCGGGAGGCTCTTGTACAGGATTTTAGCGCCCCCACCGTTTTAACTTTCAGCCCACAAGCAATTCTCACACCTTCAGCCTGATAGGTGTAAGAGCGGCTTGTGGGCTGAGAGTTAACACTGTGGGGGCGCTAAAATCCTGTACAATGGGCCTCCCACAGTGTCTCTGAATGGGTCTCCTTGCAATTGGGACAAGGGGAAGCATCTCCGTCCCCTAGGCCTCCAGACACCATCCCTGAGAGGCCCAGGGAGGGGACCCCTCCCATAGAACCTAATTGCAAGGAGACAGGGAAACAACAGGGCACACGATTGGTTGGGGTCCCCATGCTGGTGGGCTGAGTGCGAGGCCCTGGGCAGCTGCCCACGCTGCCCATCCCTAGCACCGGCCCTGTTCTACAGTACTATATTTCACGGAAGAGGTGAGAAATGTAATACGACAGGGCTTGCAAATGCATGGCTCATTATCAAACTTTAAAGTTTGAGGGTACTCCTCTAAAACATGGATGGGATAAACCACATATTAAAGACTTGTGCAAAATGTATGTTCCCACTGTGGGAGAGGGAAGGCGATTCTCTGAAATGTCACAGGTTGCTACGATAAGTAGTTTTTCCTTGAAGACGAAAAAAAAACATTGGTGAAGCTGTTGGAATGCTTAAGCATATGCCATAAAAAGAAGAGGAAAGACATCTACATTTTTTGGGCACCTGCTTGCAATAAAAATGTAAATAAAATAAAAACTGCTATGTAGTTAGTTCAAAAGAACGGATGTGTCCTAGCAGGCAGGTATAGTTTGAGCAGGTAGAGAAATCTTGTTAAGTTTTAATGCATATCAGAGGAAAATATGTTTCATAATGGCACAAAGAAAAACAATTATTAATTTTGAAATAGTGTGACATTGAAACCTATTATAAAATACAAGGATGATTAAAAAATAAAATATGATAATGGAAAGAAGAAAGCTTTTTCAAATTAAATCAGTGGCCCACCTGCCCTGACACTGAATGGCCATAGTTTTTAGGTCAAGCCTGGCGGCAGTGCGCATGCGCTGCTTGCTCTGCAAGGCATGCTGTAGTAGGGTATGCTGTGGAAGCCTCTTCCTCCCTCCGCCCATACTTTGAATTGGCTGGTGTCATTGTCTTTGGTAAATGCTGGCTTCTGATTGACTATGAGGCTGGTTAGTCCCTCCTTGTTACCGCCCCGTCTCCATTTGGTACCATCCAAAAGGACTGGATCTTTTTTTTTGCTCCTTACACGGCATGCTTTATCTGGTGGGTGAGCACTATTTACCTTATTGGCAATAGCGGCTGCTTTTTTGTTGTTGTATGTGTATGCTGAGCGCGGCGCCCGCTTTAGGGACACCACACTCTGTTTGTTTATTTATTTATGTATTTTTACTTTAATTCGGAGAGCGGCGCCCGCTTCAGGGACACCACGTTCTTTCCTTTTTTAATGTCTTTAATGCTGTAACGGAAAGCGCCTCTTTCGCTACTTTGGCAGCATTTTCTTCAAATGGGCGCTCATTACTATGGTTGTGGAGGTCCATCTCCTCATTGTATTTGGTGTTTAGTAGTGTCTGTTGACTGTTAGGAGAGCTGTGAAATGTGCACCACGCGGCCAGGGCGCAGTCTGTTTCCATGGTCACTGAGCAGACAAACACGTTTTTAACGGAACTCTTTAGTTCCTCTCCTGCAAGGCCAATGGTATTTTTTTAACAACGTCAATCCGGACGCGGCTTCTAAAGGCTGTTAAGTGTTGGAATTGGGCGCCGGTGCATTTCTCAGAGCGCGAGCTTCTTGGAAGGATATGTGGGCGCTGGCTCTCTGTTAGAAAGGCTTGGTGCTATTTATTGTGACGCTTGATACTCCACCCAGACCACCTTCCTATCCTACGCGAATGTGTTTTTAACATTTTGGTTCGGCTGAATGAAGCGTGGACGTGGAGGAGAAAAGTGCACTGGTTTCTCTGCACAGTTTGGCTGATAATGAGAGTGCGGGGATATTAACCAAAATATAATATAGCCAGGGTCTCACAAGTAAGAACCTAAACCCCCCTGCCAGCCTCAAATCCCTTTATGGATGGAGACAAGAGGACTCAAAAGGAAGATTTATGGAAGGACTGTTCCATTCTATGTCAAACGTTTTGAGTCAAGGTTATATTTAAAAAGTATTCATAAAGTATTGCTTCATCTACTGTTTCATACTGAACTTTGTCTGATAAAATGAATCAGTGACCATTCAAGCCCAGCAGTATTCTGGATTAAAGAGGCCAAGAAGGTTATTTGGGTGTGGCCAAAAGTCTACACAGGATTTCAGAAGAACTGTAGTTTTAGACACCAGTAACATCAGTTCAATTATGACCAGTCTAAGTTAACTTTGAAAAGCTTTAGTAATGCTGGGTATAGTCAGGGCCGCTGGAATTAACCAGCGGGCGAGGGGAGGGGGAAACTTATGCAGCAGGGTTGACTAAATTATATGGCAAGACAAGTAAATTATGCAGTGTAATGCGGCACATTTTGTGTTGGTATTATTTTGTGGTTTTTATACATGTTAAAACTGCCTGTGGGAAGGTTTCAGCTTATTAGTGGTTTTAAGGAAAATGCATAATTGTATTAATACAGTGTGATTTGTCCATAATTAATTTGAGCTATTCTGCTGTGAAGCTTTGTTTGTTTTAACATTGATAGGTAGGCCTCGATTTCAAAATAGTTCTTGCTGCCTGCCGCTGTCATATTCTTGCACACAGTCATCTTTCTGTCCTTTTCACACTGTACCTTCAAAGTATATAAATAATATTTTGTAGACCGTGTTTTGAACAAAATATCACTCTCTCATGTATAACCGGATTCTTCATTTTCGTGCTGTTCTAGCAAAGGAAATGTTTTTCCAAGGTCTCACAGATTGGGACCACGTGATTCGCGTGAGAACTTTTTACCTAGATTCTTTTGAAAAAATGTATGTTTTTATTAGATATTGGAACAAGCACAACAGGTGCTCAACAGTCACCTACAACCATATCTGCCTGGAAATACATTTGTAGTGTGTTCATCTGAGTACAGAACTTAAACAAATCATGCACACCAACTACACAATCGATAAAAAAAACATGTCAAGACTTAAACATCGTGCTTTCAGGTGATGGGTCAGCTTGAATGGGGCCTTTTCTCCTCTTCTCTCAGGTATATATCATAATTTTTAATCCAAGTCTATAAAATAAGCACTATTGCCATGAGTAGGAAAAAACAGAGGTGCTATCTGCATAGCCAATATCTCAAAATATTTGTTGCAAGTGGGGGGCACACATCTGGGGCCCTCCTTGATATATCTGTCGTGTTGGACTCTGAAAAGCCTTTTTGCTAATTATTTTCCCAGTATGATGCAGAGGTCTACGTTTGTTTTTATCTTCTATCCTGTGCGTGCCATTCTTCAAACTGCTGCGGTATACAGTTCGTATTCTACCTCTGGATGAGTTTTCATAGCCTATAATTCCAATATTGCACCTCTGGCCCCAGAGCTCCAACTTACCTGCCTCACAAATCCATCGAGTGTGATGACCTCAGCTTGTCTCTGTGTCTGAGAACAACTTAATGGTGTTTTGCTTTTGTTTCTGGAGGTCGGTAATGGCTGAAACGGTCGTGTCCATAGCTGTAGTGTCCCCTCTCTGTGTCTTTGCATCTTTAATGTCCTCTCGCCCAGTTTGTCTTTCATTATTGCGTGTCACTTTACAATTTGTTTTCTCCTGACACTGTGTCCCTTGCTCACATCCTGAGACAGGCTGTCTGTGTGTGAAAAATGCCGGGTCCCTAGGGGGCTCTTTTGTAAATGCTAATCCATAACATGAAATGCCTTTGGGGAGGATATGTGTTCTACGGTTTACGGCTTAATTTTAAGATTTATTGGAATATGTGTTCTTGAAGGCAGCGGTTGTATATAGTACCTAAAAAAGTGGAGGAATGAATTGGAAGAAAATACCTCTTTACTTACAAATACTGTACTGATAGTCTGCGGCGACCACCTGTTGTTTTTCCTTCTGGGATGGAAATCAGGAGGTCTCGAGATCCTAACATAGACCCCCCCGCCCCCTACATAGGGCTACTAGCCTGCCCTACTTGAGCACCTCTAGATGCCTGCCGAATTATCGGCCCCTTTACTATAAAACTCTGCTGCTCAGTAATAGTCAGCAGCTCTCACACTCTTGACCCCACCAGCCTCAAGACCGACGGTCCACTCTAAAATATATATCATAGTGGATAAGCATTCCCATGTTTGTCCATTATTGTGTAGATTAATTTAGCAATTTTAGTATTTCATATTTATGTGGTTCGATTGATATATCTTGTAAATACATATAGAGTTGATAGATTTAGTAAAGCTTTTATCCATCTTTATTATATAGTAGCTGTAAGAAATGAAGTTATTGGTTAAAAGGGGTGAAGCCCTACTCAAGCAGCCACCACAATCCTCGTCGGGGTGGAATCGCAAGCAAACCCCAAAATAACCCGTGCTCGACCCTCTAGTGAGCTTGGCACAGAGCAGCCAGGCCTAACTGAGAGGCAATGTGTAAAGTATTTGTCCAACTCTTCAAACAGCAATACCATGAAAACACACCACAAAAAGGATCCAATACCAAATTAGAAAGACAGAGTAGATTTTAATCAATAAAGAAAACCGAAACAATTAAAATCCAATCAGTAGAACCAGATACATGCAGTGTTAAAGATTTCAGTGAAAATAGTGCCAAGAAGCAGAAAGCTCTGTGGACATCTGGTCACGCTGGACCGAGACAAAGTCACAAGTTCAGGCCGACCACGATGGAGCGCAGGCTGGCTACAGGGGCCCAGTTAGACCAGATGAAAAAGAGTACCTTAAATCCTTGTTAAGGAGCATTGCGAGGCTCCACTCTGAGGATGTCTTGCAGCTAAGGCAATGCATTAGTTCCGAGGGACTGCAGTGCGAGGTTCTGTGTCATCGAGGATCCAGTTGATTAGGGCTGCGATGCGAAGTTTGGCATCCAGGATGTGTCATGCATTTGAGGCAAAGCATCAGTTCCGAGGAGCTGTGAAGTTTCATTGTGAGAGCCTGTGTCGTCGTTGAGGGTCCACTGACAAGAGATTTGCAATGGGAGAACCTGTGTCGGAAAAGCTTCAAACAGGTGGCAATTCCGATGCAGGCTGTGAGGTCGATGCAAAGTCCTTGCGTCAGAAGCAATGCGTCGGTTCTGCTCGAGATGGTGCCCTGCAACAGAGATATGTCAGTTCTGCTGGGTCCACTGACAGAGCACCTTCAGGGCCATTTCTAAGGGTCCAGGACTTTGGTGGCACCACTTGGAAGGGCAGAACTCACAGATGGCATATTTCAGGTGCTGGGTTCAAGGTTGCTGGAGCCTTTTGTCCCTGAGGCTCTAGTCACTAGGCCTGCCCACTAGCCCTTGGAGTCACTTTGGGATCCTGGGTTCAACAGATGCAGGTCCAGTCCTTCTCACCCAGGCAAAGAGGGCAGCAGGTCAACACTGCAGGGTAGAAGTCATTTAGAGCAGCAGCCCAGCAGAGTGGCAGTACTTTCAGCAGCACAGCAGGCCTTCTTCTTGGCAGAGTATCCACAGGTCCAGAACTGTAATGAAGAGTTGGTGTCTGAGGTTCATTATTTATACCCAGTTCAGCCTTAGAAGTGGATACGATTCTGTACGTCTAGGTAGACTAGTTCTTCTTGATTAGACACATTACCTCAGGGGATCAGGACTAGTTCTTTATTCCTCGCTCTCTTTTTTGATAAATAATAAGATTCTAGACGCACAGGTGTTATGCCTTCCCTACCCTGGCTCCGGAATAACTACAGGGGGTATTCTGCCCTTTGTGTGGGGGTAGGACACAGCCTATTCAAGTGTAAGTAGGTCTATGCCCAGCTCCTCTCTCCCATCCTACCAGTGATGGCCCATCCAGGCACACCTAAGCTCCCCTTTGTGTGTGGCTGTTTAGGGGAAATGCACAAAGTCCATCTCTCAACTACACCCAGTCATGTGACCCAGAGATAGGCTGCAGGCACCAATGGCTAAGGCAAGAAAATTACATCTTTCTGATAGGGGCATTTTCAAAATGGTAACTTAAAATCTGACTTTGCCATAAGAGAGGATGTTTCATTACAATTCCAAAGACCTCACACATGAACTGGTAGCCTGTTCCCCTTTAGAAGTTACAGCTATTAAATGTAAAAAAATCTGTATAAAAAAATCAATGTTCTCTTATGGTAGAAGTAGGCCTTGAAGTAGTGAAAGCAAATTTGTGTTTTTCCCTACCAGAAAACGTAAAACTTACAAGTACATTTTAACTTTTCAATTATATTGCAACCTGCCCTGTGGGTGCCCTATCAGGGCCTACCCTAGGGATGACTTGCATGTCCTAAAAAGAAAGGTTTGGGCTTGAGAAAAGGTTTATTTTGCCAGGTGGACATAGTAGTTTAAAACGGCACATACAGAATGCAATGGCAGGCCTGAGACATGTATAACTCCTTGGACGCTCATGACGAGCTCAGCTCTTCATGATGTAAACCTCCACACAACAATGGGATTTCCAATTCTCCAGCACCGCAGGAGAATACCATGAGCATTGATGGTGTTAAAGTGCTACGTAAGGGGCTGGCACAATACATCCTGCAGTCCCATTTGTAGCATTTAATTTACAGGCCCTGTGTACATGTAGTACCACTTTACTAGGGACTTATAAGTCACTTAAACATGACAATTGGGGATAAGCCATAAGCCACTGTTTCCAAGTTTTGAGGAGTGAGCAAGTGCTTCTTTAGCACTGTTTAGCAGTGGTAAAGTGCACAGAGTCCTTAGGCCAGCAAAACCGAGATGAGCAAAAATGGAGGAGGTAGGCAAAACATTTGGAGGAAGACCAAGCCTTCAGCCTTCCAGTCCTTCTGAGTGAAGCCAACGCTGTGCGACTGCACAGATCTTTGCAGCTATTGGAAGCCTCTGCCTTCTCATAACTCACGGCAACAACAGATCACTGGATCTTTCTTTCTGTGTCTTTGAGAGGGCTGGTGAGCTACACCTGTCAGAGGGAAAACCTCGTTGCAAGTAATTTAAGGGGCTAGCCTATGAGAAAAATGAGGCCTGTTCATGTGTAAGGATGTCAGATGGTCGAAGAACAGGGTCTCATGTACCTTCTGCTGCTGAATGAAACTTTAGTCTTCAGCTTCATACGGTTTATCAGATTGGACCATGAGGTCTTTATCCGGATATCATTTAGGCTAACCTGATTAAGAGACAGCCAACTACAGTGGTTGTGTTTAACAACTTTTCATTTTTGATCTGGCTTGACAGTGCAGCAGTTTGTAAGACTTATGGTTACTAGTACTTTTAAATACACAGAGTGGGCTTTGCCTGCATCTAGAAAAGTACCCTCTCTCACCTCTTGGTGTATCATTCCACATTCTATACAGTATTGCACTGCAATGCGTAAAGAACTATTTTACCTTTCAAATATATTTTGAATCGTCATACATTAAATTCTGTATCTTTATGCATTTATACAAAAAATAATCTTCACTGTAGCACGATTCTTAATGTTTCATTCATGACTCAAAATTCAAGTCTGATTTAATGGCTTCATCAAAACTTGTTTCCGTTAGTATCAGATGCACCCAAGGGATTAAGTTGTTGATTGTAAAACAGTAATATCTGTTTTTTCCCTACTTGACCACATTGTGCCTCACTTGTATTACCTGCTGTAAATGGGAGTGCTTAGAAACGCACATGGAACATTATTGCGCATTATAAAAAGTGGGCATTTCTTCTCAGTTCCTCCAGTGCACCATGTCTATCTTCAACTCTGTTTATTTCCTTCTCTGCTTATTTTCATTAGTGATACAGAAACCTTCCAATGAAACATCTCTGGCGACCCCCCCCCCCCCCGCCCCCTCATAGGCAAGGTTTTCTCAAACTCTTATGCCTTTCCCTCTTTTTTCATGCTTTCTCTCCTCCCTGCAGAAGGTATATTCCTTTCAGGCCTGTTGCACACCCGGTGTCTAGTTGTTAAGATTTTCTAATAAACTTTTGTCTATTCCATTGGCCAATTATTCGTTTTTTTAATTAATATTAATTTGATAGTGTTCCTCTTTTTCGTCTTTTTTCATTCTCTTTACTTCTTGTGAGTCACAGTTGTCTTCTGTCCCATGTGCGCTTCTTCGGGGCTCTCTGACACTCTGTCTTCCTACTTCTCTTCTATTCACACCCTGTCTGGCTCACTCTAGCAGCGAAAGGCCTATCCCACCTCTGTAAGCAGCCATGATTTCCCTGAGTAGTGTCCCTGGAAGCAAAAATGTAGCATGCTGTCCTCCTTTCAAGTATCTGTGGTCACTGTGTCCTTCTATGGAGGCCGCAAGTGGCGCTTGATCTTCCGAGACTGATATACAAATGACCTTCAGTGCAGTGAGTGCCCTCAGGCGCAGCACCCATACTGAACGCTAAAGAAGTCTCCCACCCCATTTAGGGGTATCTGACAAGCCACATGCAGTTATCTATTTGTTAACTGTGTAAAACACTTCCTTCCAATGCTGTAGAAAACTTAACCAAATGATCCAGCATAAAAGTTAAAAATACAGTTAGCTTGATCAAGAGGTTGCCAAGGCTAAGCGATGCCCCTTACAGACAGATGAGGCACAGGCAGGGAGAAGGAGGGAAATTCAAAGCTTGGGAACAGGAAGAGAGAATAATGAAAACCAGCATGGTGCATGGAGGTCAAGGAACAGTTTGAGGAAATATATTCTGAGGTGCTCATGTCCTATGTACTCGGTAGACCCTATTACTGAAGCAGATCTTGGTTTTGGTGTTGTTTGGCGCCAGAATGTTTTAGACATAACCAATAGAGGTTCTTTTCTCCACCGTGTAGGTTTTTGAGAGCTTTTTGGCATTATCTTCTGTGCACACAGGAGAAAAACATGGTGTGTGAACAGTGATGTATAAGACCGGGGCACTGCAAACCACACGTCATGGGTAAGCGCTCCGAGGAGGGCTGTGGAAGGGCGAGATTTGATCGATACCTTATCACTATTGATCTAAAACCCCGATCTGGTCGACTGAACCTTTATTGCCTGTCATTGAGGGAAGAAAGTGCATCTCTTACCAAGTTAGTTCACCCAATAAAGGACTCCGCCCAAAGGATCACAAACAACTTCTAGCTTTCAAAGATTTATTATAAAGTCAATATAAGTTGAAGATACAGGCATCTCAGAATGAGATTCACAAGATAAACAGGCCCAACTACATACATGTGCTCTCTGAAAGCCCTCAGACGAGCAACGGAAACTACAAGAACCAATTCTAAAAATAAAAGGGCTATTAGCATAGACACGTATTGTGATCTCTCAGTCATTTACAGCCAGAGGGAAAATACAGGTTAGGCTGTCCCTACCCTGCTCTAGATGGTATCCCTACTTAACCAGGTCCCAACCTATCAAAAGGTGTCAGCAGTGAATGACCCCCAAGGGAAGTCACCCACTCTCAGTCTCTTGGTGAAAACCTATAGTTCTCCAGTCATGACCCCTCTCTGCCTACCCATCCGCTCTCTAAAGGGTCTTCAGGCTTCTGCTCTAACTCCACCCAGGGGTGCTGTCCCTAATGCAAAAACATAACAACATTTGGGACGCCCCTCGTGAGACGCCCCTCACGTGGTGTAGCTTCTGGCTTTTTCCATGATGAGGCTTCGTGCGTTTAGAGTTGACCTTGCTTCTCAGACTCTTCTCCGGCCCGCTGATACCCCTTAAAACATTCCGGAACCCTCCTCCATGTCTGGTCCGTCTCTAGAACAAACTTCTATTCATTCAATTATAATTGGATCCCCCCTTTCTCTTGCAGACAGACATCGGCAGCCAAAACCCCAATTCTCATAGACTTCCAACTAAGTTTGCAACATTCCTCGGCCCAGACCAATATGTGTAAATCACTGTTTAAACAATTCAGGCCTACAGCATTTCTCATAATGATTATAGCATTCAACTTCTTCTTTAATTAATAGCATGTTAGTACTCCTATTCTATTATTCGGTAAACACATCTATAAATCATGGCCTATTAACGTTATTACTAAAACATTAGTGCAATCCATGTCGTGAAATAAACCACCTTCCCCCTCCCTTCTAGCTCTGGCCCTAAGGCCTACCACGTTCTACGTTTAACTGTATGCCATCTTACATTTTAGCAGCTACACGACATGGATTCAGGAATAATCACGTCTAATAAAATCATATAGTTTCACACATTTCTGCATTAGTTCCACTTCTACTTAAATCTCTACATTAACTACACATTTCAGAATATAGATGTAGTTACTACCAGCACTCATGGCATTTCTCTTCATGACTTGTGCTTACTACGTGTAAGTATGATGTACTTCTACATTTAGGTCAGTTTGCGCTCTCTCAGTTCCCCCCTTTGATGACCTCTCGGGGTCATCATTAACATTTAAACTGCAGTGATTGCTAGCATAACTCGTTTCTGCGATTCCAGAGCCCTCAGACTCCTGTACTGACTATCTTGTATGGCAGCCAATCTCTGCAGCTGTTCTCTCTGGGCTCTCTCTGACCTTCTTGCTCGGTACCATTTGAATACCCTCACCAATCCCCATAACACGATCCCACAGATCAATATTATGATGATAGGTTTTAGGATAGACCACACAAAGCTTTTGCCTAAGGTGGTGAGCCAACTTCCAGCTTCACTCATTCCATGGCCCACCTTTTCCCAGACATTTTCTCTACTCAGGTCTTCTATCTCCTTGTGAATATCAGTTATGTTCCTAATAACTTTCTCAAGGGGCTTCGAATTGTCTGGAATGTAAGTACAACATTCCTGGACCTTCAAAGCCTTACAGACTCCGCCCTCTTTTGCTAATAGGACGTCTAAAGCAAGACGGTTCTGGAGAACCATAGCCCTTATCGATTGCATCTCTCCTTCTACCAGCATTAGGGACTGAGCAGTGCTGGCAGACAACCTGTCTACGACTGTTGCTAGTCGTCTAATTTTTACATCATTAAGGATCAGTCCCAAAAGAGGGAACACAGCTCCAAAGACATCTCCAACCATTTCTGCACCTCCTATATCTCTCCTTCCTCTCGATGATGTCTTGCCCTCGATAATCTCTAAGTCTTGGGCATGATATATTTTGGGGAAGATAATTGCCAAGTAACATGAGCCATACCAGTTGTCAGGTAGCCTCACGTAGGCATTTCTTCCACATACAAAATATACATTTGGAATCACTTGCATTCCCTTCAGGAAGTCCTTGGTATAGTACTCTAAATTGAAAGCATGTTCACAGCTAACTTCTCCCACGTATACATTTTCATAATACATTTTGGCTCTATGAAGACATAACTTTCCTCTCTGCGTTCTATCTAAAGCTATTGGACCACTACTACCCTTTCTCTTGTGTGCCTTCTCTTCTTCGGTCCAATCTGTTTTCCATTGTCCTGATTTTTTCAAAATCTTTTGTCTCCTATTTCGATCATCCACCTGCCCTATGAACTTCTTCTCGACTTCTGACACCTTGCATGTCAGATTATTTCTACGGGCATGTGAAGTATCTAAGGTAATCCAAGGAATGAAAAACTTCGCCAACCTGTCTTCACTTTTCCAGTAGTCCCATTTATTCATTTGTTTATAATTTGGGACTTCTGGTAACACTGCATCATAATTGGAGAAATAGTATTCAAAACTATCTCTCCCATAAAATATACTAAGCAACAAGCTACATGTAATGCCATATGTCAGCGGGAGGTGATGATATCGAATGCCTTCATCTACAGACGCCGGCAACTGCATGCAAACATAGCAGTCCTTAACCTCCATGGCATCCACGTATTCATATAGAAGTTTAGCATAAGCATTTGACCTAAAGTCACCTTGGGACTCATCTACATGTAACCTGCGGGCTTCTGCAGCTAATAACGCTTTTTCTCGAGTGTTTTCCCTTTTTTCACCAGCAACGGTGGGTGTAAGCGTCTCTACAGATTTCACATTGGTTACCTTTGCCTCCTCCTCACGTCCCTCTACATAGGAAACAGTCACCACTAAAGCTATTAATATTATCACTCCTACTATTAGTGTGCCTATTATACATTTAGCTCTGCGGTTCTGGGTGCCGGCCTCCATTTCGTCAGACAGTATGGCTCTCTCGTAACTCAGTACAGAGTTCTTTTCTTTTCGTTCCTTTACAGTCTCTTTTACTCCTTTTGCCTTTAGAACCACACAACTGGAAGCTGACAACCTTCTTCGCAAAAAGTCCTTTAACAGTTCAATACAGACAACCCTAGCCCTTCTCCATCAACTCAAGGGAAGGTCCCTAAGATTCTCTGCTCCCTGGGCGCTAGGTAATCTTCTTTTCTTCTCGCTTATTTACAAAGTCTTTTAAGCATCCACTATCAGGCGGTCGCCTGCAGCTTCGATAGCAAAGTTCAATATTTCCAAACGAAGATTGTGCTCTTCATGGGCTGTTATTTTTGTACCAAAATCGGGGAATTGCAATTCTGTGAGAAACATGTGCTTTAACTTGCTGAGGCGGGGAGGACGGGGGAGCATGAATGTCAGTGACCCTTCTTGTTCGACTCCGGGTACTAACAGTCTTATTTCCACTGTGACGATGGGCTCAGAACTGGACACTACCACTGCTCGGATCCTCCCTGTCTCCGGTTTCGAAGACATTTGTCGCCAGATATGTCCACTCAGGGGTGGAGTATCTTCTGTTAGGCACACGCACTCTTCTTGACCTCCTCAAGTCCGGTGCTTCAGCGCCCTGAGCACCTTCTTCCGGGTCTGAGTCTTCTGATATCGGAGGAAGGGTTCTCTCCGGAGTTGACCTCAGGCTAGAGCTCCTTCTTTGCGGCCAATCAGCTTCTCCACGTACCCTTCTACTCCTTCTTCTTCTTCTGGTTTGTTCACGCTCTCTGTCAGACCTGTCAGTGTCTGACTCGTACTCCCAGCTACTTTCTCCTTCAGTAGCGTCGTCTGTTTCGCTGCTGTACTGACCGTCCTCAGCTTGGTCAGACTCGTTCCCTGCTTCCACTGGCACCTCTACAGCTTGGCTAGCCCCCTCTATGGCTTCTCGGTCCGCAGCTGGACGTCTATCCGAGAGAGGAGCTGTTTCTTCCAGAGGTGCTGGAACCCTCCGCGTATGTGACGCGTGGATCCAATTGGGCAGGCCTCCCACCTTCACAGCCGTGTTCGTGATCAGGATGATCTGGAAAGGCCCACGCCAAGGAACATCCAGGCAGCTTCTTCTCACGTGTTTTTTCACCAGGACCCAGTCCCCAGGCAACAGGTCATGACACGGGTCCTGGCACGATGGAACCTCGGCAGCCTGCACCTGAAGGGACACAGAATGAATGGCGTCAGACAGCCCCTTACAATAGTCCAGGATCATATCATCTGTGATATTTAACAGTGCAGTAGTTGGGACAGATGGCAACCTCATTGCTCTCCCCATTAACACCTCATGTGGTGACAGCCCCGTTCTTCTGTCTGGGGTACTACGGAGGCTCATAAGGACCAATGGCAAAGCGTCAGGCCAACTCAAGGATGTTGATGAACACACTTTTGCGATTCTGGCCTTGATGGTGCCATTGATCTGCTCCACAATTCCTGAGGCTTCTGGTCGGTAACTGCAATGCAATTTCTGATCTATATTCAGAGCCGCACAAATCATCTTCACAAGCTCGCTGTTGAAATGCGTTCCCCTATCTGATTCCAAAGAGGCCGGCACCCCGAAGCGCGGGATAAGCTCCCTAAGCAGTAACTTGGCTACTGTGAGGGTGTCGCACCTACGTGTAGGGTATGCCTCAACCCATCTGGAGAATACGCAAACAACCACCAGGACATAGCGGAGGCGGTTGCACCTTGGCATTTCAATAAAATCTATCTGCATTCGATTGAATGGACCTCCTGACCTCCCTATGTGGCTCAGTGCAACTGGTGTCTTTTTCCCTACATTCAACTGCTGACACGTCACACAACGCTGGCACACTGCTTCAGCTGCTACTCTGAACTTAGGGTTGTACCAGGTCTGTCTAAACACTCTCAGCATAGCATCTCTTCCTAAGTGGACGGGACCATGTATGTGTCTGGCCATTGGGCTCACCATCTCATTGGGCAACACTGCTCTGCCATCTGCTGAGACCCAGAAATGGGCCTCACCCACCACGCATCCTGCTTTTTGCCATGTTTCTTTTTCACAATCAGGAGCATTTTCTTGCTTGTCTTTCAATTCGTCCCAAGTATCAACAGTTTCTAATATCATGGCTAATTCAATCCTTACATTTATTCCACCCACTTCCACCTCTGTGAAAGAGTACCCTGTTTCCGCGCAATACCGCGCGACTTCGTCGGCATATCTATTGCCTTGTGACACGAAGTCCATATTTCTGGTATGTGCGGTGCACTTCACAACCGCGATACCTGCTGGACATTGCAACGCCTCTAACAACAGGCGCACAAACTCTCCATTGCGAATGGGAGAGCCTGAAGAGGTCATGAAACCTCTTTGAGACCACAACTGCCCGTAATCATGAACTACCCCGTAACCATATTGACTGTCAGTGTATATGGTGACTCGGATTTGATTGCTTGCCAGGCAGGCACGCGTCAGGGCAATAATCTCGGCCACCTGAGCGGAGTGTACTCCTTCCAGGCATCCAGCTTCCACAACTCCAGTAATTGTACAAACAGCGTGAGCTGCTCTCAACTGCCCAACTTCGTCTCTTACACATGAGCCATCGACAAAGAAAATTTCGTCTGGGTCAGTCAGTGGCTCATCTACGATGTCGGGTCTTGGTTTGGTGCATAGTTCAGTCACATCGAGGCAGTCATGATCTGTACATTCATCATCATCCTCAATATCATTTGGAAGCGGCATCAAGGTAGCAGGATTTAAAACAGAGCATCTCCTGAGGGTCACGTTCTCTGCAGCAAGAATGACTTGCTCATAGCGCGTGAGCCTGCTGTTTGTCAGATGCTGTGTTTTGGTCCTGGTCATCAATAATTCAACAGAATGGGGCACATGCACCTCTAACGGATGCCCCATGACTATATTTTCACACCTCTCAATGCTGACACCTGTTGCGGCAACGGATTTGAGACATCCGGGCAACGCTGCGGCTACTGGGTCTAAAGTAGCCGAGAAATAAGCGACTGGTCTACGGGCATTCCCATGAATTTGGACTAACACAGACAGCGCGCAACCCTCTCTCTCACAACAGTAGAGCAAGAATGGTTTATCGTAATCTGGCATTCCCAGAGCCGGAGCACGACACAAGTCCTCTCTCAGCTGTAGGAACGCCATCAAACAGTCTTTGTCCCATGGTACCGGATCACTCACCTCCTTGTGCGTCAGTTTTTGCAAGGGTTTTGCTTTCAGTGAAAAGTTTGCAATCCACTGTCGGCAATATCCCACCATCCCTAGGAACATCCTGACTTCTCTCTGTGTTTTAGGCGCATTCATCTTCATGATGGCCTCTATCCTGTCTGGTGACACTTTTCGTTTACCTTTCTCAATTCTGTGTCCCAAGTACTGCACCTCTGTCAGGCAGTACTGCAATTTTCCCGGGGACACCTTATGCCCATTTTCAGCTAGGTGATTTAACAACGCAATAGAGTCTTCCCTGCAAGCTTCCTCTGTTTCTGACGCCACAAGAAGGTCGTCTATGTACTGGACCAGAACTGACCTCTGGGGCAGCACTAGACTTTCAAGATTTTTCTTCAGCAGCTGGTTGAAGATCGATGGGCTCTCTGTATACCCCTGAGGAATACAACACCATGTTAGGACGCGACCTTCCAGCTTAAATGCGAAAAGAAAATGGCTCTCTTCGTCCAAAGGGATCGAAAAGAAAGCCTGGCAAAGATCAATTACAGTGAACCATTCTGCTTGGAACGGTATCTGAAACAGTATCACTGATGGATTCGGTACCACTGGACAACATGAAACGACTATGTTATTAATCTTTCTGAGGTCCTGCACTATCCGGAATTTCCCATTTGGTTTCTGCAAACCCATAATCGGGGAGTTACATGGACTACCCACGATTTCCTTCAGTATTCCCTGCTTAATCATGGACTCAATCACGGGTTTTATGCCTGCAATCGTTTCTGGAGTCAATTTATATTGAGGTGTTCTTGGAAACTCAGCATGCGGTTTCACTACAATTTTCACTGGGTCCACCCCTTTCACCAACCCAATCTCTTCCCCAGTGAAATCCCACACTTCTGGAGCTACTGTCTCTCTCAGATCCCAGGGGAGCTCATCTACTGTCAGAGTGGGATACAACTCCACACATATTCTGGAATTTGCGACTTTAAAGTCTGCATCATCGTCATTAGTCAGTACCTCCACTCCTTGTGGTGTGCAGTATATAGTGCAGTTTAATTTGCACAAAAGGTCCCTTCCTAGCAGACATACAGGACTAGAATCGCAAACCACAAACTGGTGCTCATCACTAGACTTCCCTATTTTCACCTGCACGGGCTCAGTCAGTGGGCTGGTCATTCTCCTGTTAGCGACCCCCCACTACTTGTATGGTCTCTCCAGACATGGGCAGGCCTGGAACTGCGGCTGATCTGATCGAGTGGCTCCTGTGTCCACTAGAAATGTCGTGGGGAACCCCGCCACTTCGGCCTCAACATAGGGTCCCCTCTGATCCACCTCTAAGGCTGCCCCGAGGGTGCAGTCATCCCTTTCCACTCTCTGTCCAGTTAGTGGGTCCACATAATAGCATTCCTCTCCTCCGACAAACAGGGGCATCTGTCTATATGTCTTACCCATAGTCCCTACTCTGGGTGCCTGCGGGAACTGGGCTCGGGGAGGAGGGCCCCCCCCTTTGAGCACCTTTCCTTGGTATTGTGTTACCCCTCTCGTAGGTGCACTCTGGGTCTCTTCCTCCTCTACCTCTTGTTCTCCTATCTCAACATTATAGGGACACTCGCGTTTCCAATGCCCCACCTCGTTACACTGGTGGCACCTAGTCGTTTTCTTTAAGGCAGCTATATCTATCCTGGGTCTAAAGGTGGAGTTCTCCTCATTGCCCTTGTTCTGACTGTACTGTTTCTTTCCCCCAGTACCTGTTCCTGGTTGCTGTTGCTGCTGTCCCCCCTTCCCTGCTGCCTGCATCTGTACCACCATCAGTTTCTCCTTTAGTTTCTTAGCCTTGGAGTCTATTTCATCACAGCAATACCTGGCATATCTCAGTATTTCATCTAAGGGCTTATTTTGCCAACAAATCAAGTGTTGCTGAATCATTAAACTAATATCCGGTCTCAGGCCCAAGACGAACTTGGACACAAATTGCCCTATGTCCTTTGGATCCATTACATCCAGACCGCTATACTGTTTAAACGCCTTCAGCAATCTCTCATAGTATTCGTGGACTGTCTCTTTGGGTTCCTGTCTTGTTCGGTCTATTTTGACCCAATCTATGTCTTGCATTGGCACTTTATCTTTCAGCCAAGTCATTACTCTCTCGAATTTTGCCATTACAATCTCAGACGGCCCATTAGTCTTAGCATCTCTCTCTGGCTCAGTTATGGGCCACTCAGCGCTAACCTTGCATGCCGTCCACAAATCTCCAGGCACTACAATGTCAAACAGCGTGTTCAGATCTATCCATAGGACCTTTGAGATTTTTACGAATCTCTCAACTTGCTTGTACCACTCCACTGGGTTTTCCCGCAATTTCGGGAAGGAAGTGGTAAAAGCAGCTAAATCTCCCCTACTCCAAGGGACGTGGACATAGGTCCCATTTGCAACTTCCCTCAAAGGGTATGCCTCTACTCCCTGCTGTCTTCCTGGTGTCGTCCCGAGTGTGCTTCTCCTGACGGTCCCTTTCTTGGACCACCTCTCCTCCCACTTATCTAGGGCCCTCCATGTCCTTATTCCCGTGATCAGCTCCCTTATGTGTGTTTTCAATCCGATGGTTCTCCTCTTATCTAGGTCTCGATCTGTGTAATGTAGCCTGTGGTTACCCTGTAATGCTTTGGTCCTTGACAGGTCCACCATATATTTGCCTGCTAGTTCCACTAATTTCTCATGAATTGCTCTCGCCTTTCGAGTTACGTCCTTTGCCATGAACAGAATTTCATCCTGCTCATACATTTCCATTCTTTCTAAGGGCAGGGTACCATCTACCATGTCATCCAGATCTGACCTTAAGCTGGAGACATCGAGTCTTTTGGCTTTTATCTCAGCTCGCAATATCTCTTTCGAGGGAGGTTCACAGGTTTCTCTCCCATCCCAACTCCGGGCCCTACGTTTGGGTTCGGGAGAGTTAAGGAGTGCTCTCCCTTGCTCCCACCTCTCCAGGTCCCATGCTCTGCCATCCGATCTTGGAAGGTGATGGAATACTGGCCTGTTACCCCCAATCTTACTTTGCCCATTCTCTCTCTCTTCTCTCTTTTCGCAGCATGCCTCTCTGCTATCCTCTCTCCGGTCTCCATTCTCTCTCGGTCTAGTATCACTCAGTATCTGATACGATCCTTCCTGGTTCCCCATATTCCCTGGACTTCGCTCATGGCCGTCATCACAGGGACTATGGTGCGACCTCTCGCAACTCCCATTCTGTTCTCTGTTGCCGGGCACACAGTGGATACACTTAAAGCTGTCTCTATACTCTCGAGTCCTTCGGTCTCCTTCGTTATGTTTTGGGCGAGACACCCCCCCCGTTTTCTGGGCCCCCGTTGTCTAGGCCTGATCTACTTCCACTCCGGGCCCAATGGGTGACTCCCCTACTGTCGTTCTCCCTCCCGTCCCACTCCGGGCTGCTCTCCTCAGCCCCGCAGTGAGTCCGGGCTCTGCTATCCTGACTTTCTCTTCCACTTTCCGCAGCTATGATGCTCTTGTGAGCCTCAACTGCCTCATCCCACTTCTTCATGTACTCGTTTAGCTCCTGAAAGGATTTCCGTCCTGATCCCCTCATATCTTCTGGCCATCTATGGCCCCCTGGATCTCCTGCTGTGTGTACTGGGGTGCTCCACTCTTTTGGTATCGGCAACAGGCTTGGGGAGTTGATCGTATCATTCCTCCTTGCCATTTCTGCTCTTTCTCTGTCCCTCCGTACCCGTTCCTCCCCTCTAACCCTCTCTGGGTCATATATCGATACTATAGGACCTATGGTAACGGGTACCTGTAGTGCATCGGGTAATGCGTAGGATGTGGCACACTCCGTCTCTGGCGGCCTTTGCACCACAACCCTCCCGACTACCTGCTGCACCTGGCTAGGCTGGGACAGTTCTTTCTTTGCAGCGGGATCCCAATCGGGACTGGGAAGCGGCCCATGCTCTCCTGCATTGCCCCCCCCTTTCTCTCTATTCTCAACATCTCCCCCTGCTCTGTTATACGGGGGTGGCCTGTCTGTCAATAATCTATTTATCAAGCTGTCCTCTGTCTCGCTCTCATCGTCTTCTTCTAGGGGGCTTTTGTTCCCGGGCATTTCTAACACTGGATACAATTTATTTACTTCTATGTTATGCACTCTCCATCTTTTAGCATCCGCATCCCACTTTGCATCCTGTACTACCCTTACCGATCGTTTCACCCTTTCTTGTCGCCTGTTCATGTTCTTTTCGTGCGCTGCCCTAATCCACGCATTAAGGGCTTCAAACTGGGTCGGTCTAGGCAAGGGTCTCGTTGAGGTCATGACTGCTTTTAATCTGTGTAGCACCTCTAATCTGAACGTCCCGTACTTCGGGAACGTGAGTTCCTCATTTCCGTCTGTAATCTTACTCCACTCTGAGATCCACAGAATTGTGTGCAGCCCAACATTTGCCGCCATATAATAAGCCGGCGTACCCTCCGGCGGGGCTTCTTCCCCTTCATAAGATCTCCGCCTCTCTCTTTTAAACAGCGCTCTTAACCATTTAAAACACTTCATAATTATGCGCAAAATTTCCAGCTTGAATACTTTGTTTACTTCCTGATGACAATCCACCAATCCTAGCGCGGCTTTGCTAGCTGGCCTATCGCAGCGCGGTCTTTCACCGGCCGGCCAATCCCAGCGCGGCACTTTCTGACGTCACTAGTCTCCGCTTCGCAGCAGCACCCCTCCTTTCTCAGCTCTCCTCGCGGTCATGCACTCGTCCCATTCATACACCGAAAAATGACTACTTCCGACCAAGCGGTCACTTCCCTCGACTGTACGTCCACAGTCTATTTGTAATTGTCAACACAACTGACGAGATGTCTATCGTCTCTCTGATAGGTTCTTTACACACTCAGTAACCTCCGACCAGCGTCCGTTACCCACGCACTCACTCTTACGTTCCCCCTATCTGGTCCTTCGGGTGATCAATGGTACCTCATGACCCGCTTCACACTAGTTAACAATTACTCTGGGTGTCCGATACACCCGAACCACTTAAGCTCTCCTTGAGCTTAAGATTTCCACCGGTTGCGCGCGCTCACAACCTGTTCCACAGTCTCTCTACAGGCATTCAACTCCGCCAGACATTACAACATAGATACAATACAAAAACACCGCAATCTAGCACGCATGACCCTTTATACTCACTCTCGACCGATACTGCTGCTTTTTCTGTCTCAGGTCATCCGGTCCTTCTTCGGCGGGCGGTTCTTCCGATCATCGGTCTCTAGGGGCCTTGGGGTAATCTAACCTGGCCTAGATCACCTTCCTCAAGAAGGCAACCATCCTCTATAGCTACCAACTGGAAGGGCGAGATTTGATCGATACCTTATCACTATTGATCTAAAACCCCGATCTGGTCGACTGAACCTTTATTGCCTGTCATTGAGGGAAGAAAGTGCATCTCTTACCAAGTTAGTTCACCCAATAAAGGACTCCGCCCAAAGGATCACAAACAACTTCTAGCTTTCAAAGATTTATTATAAAGTCAATATAAGTTGAAGATACAGGCATCTCAGAATGAGATTCACAAGATAAACAGGCCCAACTACATACATGTGCTCTCTGAAAGCCCTCAGACGAGCAACGGAAACTACAAGAACCAATTCTAAAAATAAAAGGGCTATTAGCATAGACACGTATTGTGATCTCTCAGTCATTTACAGCCAGAGGGAAAATACAGGTTAGGCTGTCCCTACCCTGCTCTAGATGGTATCCCTACTTAACCAGGTCCCAACCTATCAAAAGGTGTCAGCAGTGAATGACCCCCAAGGGAAGTCACCCACTCTCAGTCTCTTGGTGAAAACCTATAGTTCTCCAGTCATGACCCCTCTCTGCCTACCCATCCGCTCTCTAAAGGGTCTTCAGGCTTCTGCTCTAACTCCACCCAGGGGTGCTGTCCCTAATGCAAAAACATAACAACATTTGGGACGCCCCTCGTGAGACGCCCCTCACGTGGTGTAGCTTCTGGCTTTTTCCATGATGAGGCTTCGTGCGTTTAGAGTTGACCTTGCTTCTCAGACTCTTCTCCGGCCCGCTGATACCCCTTAAAACATTCCGGAACCCTCCTCCATGTCTGGTCCGTCTCTAGAACAAACTTCTATTCATTCAATTATAATTGGATCCCCCCTTTCTCTTGCAGACAGACATCGGCAGCCAAAACCCCAATTCTCATAGACTTCCAACTAAGTTTGCAACATTCCTCGGCCCAGACCAATATGTGTAAATCACTGTTTAAACAATTCAGGCCTACAGCATTTCTCATAATGATTATAGCATTCAACTTCTTCTTTAATTAATAGCATGTTAGTACTCCTATTCTATTATTCGGTAAACACATCTATAAATCATGGCCTATTAACGTTATTACTAAAACATTAGTGCAATCCATGTCGTGAAATAAACCACCTTCCCCCTCCCTTCTAGCTCTGGCCCTAAGGCCTACCACGTTCTACGTTTAACCGTATGCCATCTTACATTTTAGCAGCTACACGACATGGATTCAGGAATAATCACGTCTAATAAAATCATATAGTTTCACACATTTCTGCATTAGTTCCACTTCTACTTAAATCTCTACATTAACTACACATTTCAGAATATAGATGTAGTTACTACCAGCACTCATGGCATTTCTCTTCATGACTTGTGCTTACTACGTGTAAGTATGATGTACTTCTACATTTAGGTCAGTTTGCGCTCTCTCAGTTGCTTGACAATTCCTTCAAAATAGCAACAAGCGAATAGTACACACTGTCCAACAGTCCGCTTCTTGATGTGATTCAAATGGTAAAAGACCTTGGACAATGAACTGATGCTATCCCAGAGCAAAGAAAGAAGGCTAATGGACTTTTGCAGTAATAAACATGAATGTCTAAATCTGTTTTTGAGTCGTTCATGGGGTGGAACATTGGTTTTTTAGGCGGCTTGCCTAGGATCACACCATTTGGTCAAAATGAGAAGATGACTTTAGAGGTCGCGTCTTCTGGTTTCGCTAGTAACTAACAACGTACTCAGTAGGTCACAATGTATAAGCATTGTGATCTATAGACTGTATGAAACCTGTTGGGTGCGTTCCAATGCTTTAAAACGCCAAATCTACCTTTTGACTAAATAAATCAACTTTTGATCCAATCAACATTCATTGATATTTATCTTCCACTCATCAGACTCACCACGTCACGTATCATTTGACATTAGATCAGCCTACTTCAGACATTAGTTCTCTTGCACTGTGAAAGATGACTTTTTGCTGTATGGCGTGCATATCTGCCTAAAAAGAATGGCACCTCACTGAAAGCACTGGTGGTCCAACATTTTTCTTTGCCAATACTTTTTAAATATATTTTTAGTGTTCCTTGCATGATTGATCTATGTCTCCAACATATAGTAATTCAAAGTCAATCATTCCTTTGCTTAATACAAATAAGAATCATATTTTCCTGTAATGTGCATTAAAACCAAACAGGGTTTCTATACCACTTGTAAGTACAACTCTCTGCTAAGAAGGGTTCTTTCTCCTGTAATAAAATTGTATGCAATGCTTGTTTTTCTTGTTGAAATTTATATTAAGAGTATGGTAATCACGTGTAGGCAATGGAATGTTTTCCTTTTCTTTTTACTCTGGCATAAGCTTGAAATACAAAATACAGCCATAGCACTAGCTTGGAAAGTACATACCTTTTGGCTTTGTCAATGCTTGATTTAAAACTTTCTCTAAAAGTGCACAACTTTCCTTAAAGGCAAAGATGTTGCAATATACGCAGGCCACTGCAAGCGGTCCGATGCAGAACTCCTCTACCTCAAGGACAGGTCCCTGGGCTCTTCTTGTCAGACAGACCAAGCCCAGTTTTTCGTAATCAAGGCCTTTTCTGAAACCCTAATAGGGTAATTAACTCCGTATGAAATCAAGTTTTAAATCTGTTCGGATAAAGAATATTTGACACAATAACTGCGGCAGCGGCCTGTACAGGTAAGAGCGGCAGGACGGTGGGGCCGGGTGGGGGAGGGGGGGGGGGGGGGGATTTTGACGGACGATGACAAGGGAAAATTAAATAAATAGTTCTTACCTGCATGGCCCGTGGCTGAATACCTGAGACTATTTTGTTTGTATATTTAAGGACCGAATTAAAAAAGAGAAAACATGTGCCCCATTTCACCAATGTTGAAGGAGCCATCTTGGCACGGCGCTAATCTCAGGTTGTCCATCTAATGTTCACTCTGCAGCCTCCCCAGGCACTGCTCCCAGGGCTCTCTCCGGGAGTCAATCCAGGCTACATCAACATTTTCTAAGAGACATGCCTTTCAATTGATCGCCCCGGTCCAGGGACAGCTTTAATCAATGGCCCAATTACTGCAGCATAGCAGAGTCCCATTACCTGGACTTTGCCTGCTCCATTAATTGAGCCATTGGTTATATCTGTCTAGCAGACTGTCGTAGACCGACGGGGCAGGAGTGCAGCCGAAGCGCCAGGGGGAGGTTGACGGATGGCACATCTTTGCGTTAAAATGCTGCTCGTCTTGATAATTTTGGAACCAATATTTTATTTATTTCTATCCACATGAAGCTGAATTTAACCAAATGCAAATATTACTCTGTTGACTGTGGCTCCCATCAACCAGTGAAAAATCATTTAAGGAACTGCATTGCATGCCTTTTAGTGCTTGTCTTTTTTGTGATCCAAGGGCTGCACACACACTTTGTATTTTCCGTCCTCAATTTGGTGTGACGCTCTGCTCAGTCATGTAATATGATTGGTCTCTGGCAATAGAAAGCACAGCCAATAACAATGTCAGTAGCGCACCTTCACTCTAGCAACAAGTCCCACAGAGCCACAAACCGTGTCAAAAAAGAACAAGCATGGGCAAGCCAATAGGTCCTGCCTTTGAGACCCGTTGGCTTTGCCAATGGTTTCTAGTGATGCTGTACACCATGGCTACATAGAATCAATTTCTGAGGGCCTGTGGTGTGGCCGAGGGCCACATTGATACCAGCAGGGTAGAGGAGGTTGTAAGGTGGGGGTAGGTGGAGCAAAGCATGTACATGGTGTGGACTGTGAGCAGTGGAGGTATTTTGAGGGTTTCATTCCATACTGCACCCTACATTATGCCTCATAGTCTCTAGAAGAGATATAGATTTGACAATACTGTGTTATGGGGTAAACCTTCTCTGCTTGCTATTGCTACCTTTAGCAAGTCAAGTGTGCAAAGGAAGTAATTTGAGTACTGAATTGAAGTCATATAGAATCTTAGGCCCCAGAACCTCCTTACTCCTTTAATCTTATCGGTACTAGGAATGCTTAGAAATAGGCTTAAGGTAGCAAGTGCTGAACTGTTCGATGAAACTGACACTGTAAGTGCCACTGGTGAAAGGAGCATATTGGATGGCTCTTCTAATTGTTGTTTGTAATGTCTGTGCACACACTTCCTTTATTGCTTTTGATTATATCAGTGTATATTTTTGAATCCTTGTGAAAAGTTCTCCTAATGTGTCCCTGTGGGTCCTATTAACATGCGTGAAAATGTTTTGTTGGGATGTGAAATACAGATGGCAGTACAGTAATCTGTCTATATGCTTCATTGATGATGGCTGATCTTTTTCAGCACTTGTGTCTTAACAATGAATACTGAAGTTCAATCTGAGAAGCATGCAGGATACTTGAGCAAATGCTATTTAAATTACAGTACTCTGCGTCCTCAAGACCTGCATAAAAAACAGGATAGTTGAAAAGAAATGTACCAGCAAGGGCTCATGCACTAATGGCATTTCACAATTGGTATAAGCCAGTGGTGCTGAAACAGTTTACATAGTGGAGTGCTGCCATTAATGTTACATCACTGAAGTCACAGGAACTGTGAGAAATACATTGCATCACACAAAGATCAAATGCAGCAAATGTATTCAGCAGGAGAGTGGTAAGGTGTAATAGGTAGCTCATGGTACGTCTTGGAGCACACTGTCACAAAAATATTACTCACGCAAGGTGTGGTATTGCACTCTCATTTACAGTAAACACATATCCCAGTGAAATGACCACCAAAGCTGCACAGACATACAGTTTTTTTAAGAAAACAATGCAGTGCATAAACTATATTCTGTGGAAATCGTATTTCAGCAAATATTTTATTTGTGCTTCACCAAGCGTATTGATTGTTCATATTAAAATCTCCAGAATTTTAAAAATGTGCCTTATTTTTGCTTTCCTAATTGCAGATCTATTCTGAAATATTTGTAAGTTTACATACATGTAGTCATTCATTCATTCAATAACTTTATTTTGGTCTCAAGGACCATAAAAGTACAGTTCATAGCAATATAAAGAAGACAGAATATACATTTAAATCATTGATAATACACCATCATAAAGCTACTGCATATGCCAATGTATAAAAAGAAAGCTGTACATTTGAACACAAATTAACCTAATTTAGAATACATGTAATAACATGATTCAATATTAAAGTGCAAGTGAAAAAGAAAAAGGTCCATTACCAATTAAAACAGGTGAAATCTGGCGGCTATCTCAAGGTAAAAGAGTAAAAATATGTATATACAAAATATTATCAACCTGATTACTAGTTTAAAAAGGTCCGCCACATGGACCTTTTTAAACCTTTTTGCCACATGGAATTTAAAAAGCAGGAAACAGCAAAGACAATGGGGGGGGTGGTGAGTGTCATACTTTAGGACTCTGTATGCCACAGCACATTGTGTTAAACCTAAATTCTTGCATAATTGAGTAAGCCAGCACTGACCACTGACGTGTTGATCTGTAGGCAGGACAAAAGAAGAGTACATGTAAATCTGTCTCCTCCTTGTAACTGCAGGCAGGGCATGTGTCCGAATCCAATTTGGAGTGAAACCGCGGAGTGGCAAAATCCCAGTTCTGACCTGCAAATAGAGTTTTATAGCCGAGCTGGGTTGGATGTCATCCAAAAGAGGCTCCATCGAATAGTCATCTTTAATTTGGAGAAAGTCGGCCGTCAAACGGCCACAGGGCGAACTTTGGATTTCTGATAGTTTGTTCGTTCTGTACGATCTTAACAATTCCGGCCTTGAATTTGATGGGCATGATTCTTCTGGTGATTTCCAAAGTTCTGCTTTACCCAGGTTACTACAGAGAACCCTAATGTGTTTGAACCAGGGTAACTTTGCAGAGCCTGGATTGTTCAATATCTCTTTAAGCTCAGCTCAATATGTCGCAAGTTCCGGGGTCAACCAGAGCCTTCTCCAGTAGGTCAGGGGTCTAAAGGCTATCTCTTCCCATATAGACCTAATGCCCAAATCCAAGCGTAGGGGGATGAGGAGTGTGCTGGGGGGAGACCTACCAGCTGTCTCATAGTTATTCTCAGTTTTATTCAAGCTGGTAGTAGAGCAATGACCCCACAATTCCGCCCCTCTACATTGTGGCACCCCTAGCCTCGGTTTTATAGATTTCCTACCACTGGCCCTGCAGGTTTACATGTAGAGGTTCTATAGAGTTTCATAAGCCCTCCCTCTGTCTGCGCTAGTTTAAGGGTTACTTTAGTCACCTGGGGCCCTCATTCCAAATGCTCTGTAAGAGTAACACTCCGGTAGTCAAAGACCGCCACTCTTTCCAGTGGAGTACAGTGTAAAGATGGGTTTGCACAAGACTTATTGGCAGGGTTGAAGACCATATATTTGGTCTTTGATGTATTAATCTCCAACCCCGGAACTTACAAAAAGCGTCAAAGCTGTCGAGAATATGCTGAATTCCCATGGGTGACTTTGAAAGTTGGAGGGTATCATCAACGAACATCATCGCTGGGACCCTACCAGAAGCTAGCCTAGGGGCATCATTGTCCTTCACCTCCCTGAGCTGCTCAATAAGTCTGTTAATAAAAAGGCAGAACAGGGTAGGAGCGGGCACAAGCCTTGCCGCACTCCCTTGCCAACAGGAAAGCGAGGTGTCAATTCGCAGTGTTTCCCAAACCCTACATGGGTAAAGTGTCTTCATGAAGCCTTATGTGGTGTCTGTGCATCATTTCTCATTGCACTTTCTTTATATAAAAAGGTTGGAATGTTATTTTGCACTAAAATACTAAGGAGGTAAGGTGGGATCCTCAAGTCTCTAAGCACATCCCAGAGTTTGCTCCTGGGAACGAGGTCAAAGGCAGACTTTAGATCTACAAATATTAAGTAGAGGCTGCCACCGTCTATAGTCCCAGTTTTTCAGTACAGGAGTTGTAGCCTGAATAACTGGTCAACGGTGGAAGTATTCTTTCTAAATCCGGCTTGGTATGGACTCAGGATCTCTTCTACTTCTATCCATGCATGTAGGCGGTCAAGAAGTACTTGGGCAATAAGTTTCTGGGATACGGCCGATAATTAGTAGGTTGGAGCGGACAGCTTTTATTAAAGACTGGGGCAAAAATTCTGATTCTCGCCAGGTGTCAGGGGGGGTCCATCCCATTCATGACTGCATTAAATAGTGACCATAGATACGGTCCCCATACTTTTGGTTCCTCCCGAAAAAGATCCCCTGGTATTTTGTCAAGGCCCGGAGCTTTAATTACGAGGGAGCTTTTTAATGGCATTCATGACTTCAGACAGGATCATCTCTGTGGATACCTCCTGGGCATACGCAGAGGATGGAGGCAAGGGGACATCACTTATTGTTATGGGTGTTATGCTATTATACAAAGAGCAGAAGTGATTCTCCCAAGCTTTAGATGCTATTATTGGTTCAATAGCTAACCTCCCTTGGTTATCACCTGAGCTAACTATTGCCCAAAAGGTCGTCAGATCTTTGTTAATTAGTGCAGTTTTAAGGTTTTCCCACCTTTCCAGTTCCCAGTTTTTTTTTCCAATTGGATGTTTTTTTTTGTACAATGCCCTTTTTAATTTAGTTCAGTTCCTGTCCTTTTCCTTGACAGCATCCAATAGGGCCCGTTTTGCATTACGACATTTTACATTAAACCGTTTACATTTATGCTGGGCTTTGGCCCTCCTTGGAGCCACTGGGTGAAATATATCTTTCAGTTTTGTTGTTAATGCTAGGTGTATTATTACAACGTCCTCATTGGCTAAGAAAAAGCCCTTTGCACCTGCAAGTTCCCCCATTGTTACAAGTATTGGGGTTACCAACTGATAGACCTTGGCCATTTTAGCAGGTGTTTGTTAAATTTGCGGCCACCTAGCTCTCCTTCTGTTGTTAGCTAATAATAGTCCATTATGCCTAGGTATGGTCGTGGAATCGGTCTTAGAGTATCCCAGATTTAGCATCTTTAGTTCCAAAGCCAGGGCATTATGATCACTATCCTGCCTCATTATGACACCAAAGTCCTGGACCTTTTGCCACAGTCTAGTTTCCACCAGGATATAGTCCAGCAGAGACTCTTGACCTGCTCTGTTAAAAGTTAGCTGCCCGGGAATATCTGATATTGTTCTGCCATTACACGCTCTTAGTGAATAGGCTAGATGTATTCAACTTGTGTTTGTGTGCTAGAAAAATATTACACCCTGCAGCCATTCCTTTCACGCTACCTGTATCCAGGAAGATTGTCTCATAGCTCACTTTGCAAAATTCTCTCCATTTACAGTTGGAGAAAGAAAATTAAATGCCAACCAAAGGACTGAACAGCAAATTGTCAGAAGTCATTTGACCTCTGTCTTTGAAGTACAGCAAACGAGCCAAGATACAAACACGTTTTAAAGGGCTCTTAATTGCTTATTCACCTTCGGAACTCCGGCATGTCACATGCATGCGTAGTTGATTATCTCGAAGGGCCAGAGATAAGTAGAATCAGTCAGAAGTAGGAAATGCAGTATGTGAACTAGAACACAAGGGAGACAGAAAAGAGTTCCCAGAAAACGAGCAATTGTGGAAAAATACAAGAAGCCAGTCAGAGAGATGGTAAAGAGCCTTTGCTTCATAGGAGGGACAAAGGCATGATGGACTGTCTAAACAAATAAAACCAGTGAGTAAAACACAAGCAAATGTGAGCTAAAAGCACAAAGCCAATGGTAAGCAGTGGGCAGGACACATTCCTTGGTAAGCTTTCATCATGTCCCCAACATTTTTGCAAACAGACAACGGCATTGTCTGGCAAACCTTGATCTAAAAACGTTGCAGGACCAAACAAATGGTAGTATGCACTGCTTAAATGTTCAGAACATGCATACAATCAATTGTAACAGAATACAAACACGTAAGGACTGTGTTTGTTTGATAGCTCTATATTATGCTTAGCAAAGAACTGAATATATTGAGCTAGTTTGGTTAATACCACTTAACAAAAACATATTTCGGAACAAAACATGATGTTTAACCGCATCGCTGCTGCGGTTACTTTTGCGCTGTGCGGCTGTTTTCAAATAACCGCGTTACATGACGAGCTCAGCTCGTCATCCGCACACGTCACCCGTGGCTGATGACGAGCTGAGCTCGTCATCAGCATCGAAGGGGTTAAAAAAACTTTTACAAAATAACTCAAAGCCAAATAAGAGTATTCCTAATAGCCAAAATTTAAGACAGATTTCTTAGATTCAAACAAAATCAAGGAAGATCATAAACATTTTCTATGCTCAATCAAAACATCTACTCCTGTTCACCAACATGTGGGTAGAGCTCAAATCCGTCTCTGTGGTACACATAAAAGCTGTTTTTTAGGTTGCTCTCAAATGCTGGCGTACGCTGCACTCTCAAGCCAGGCCTAAGAAGGTGGGGAAATAAAATGAATCCCTGCAGAACACCCCAATTTACAAAGTTGCATTTACCATTGCAGGAGGCAAACTAGAAGATGGCTGTTTGTTAAAGGATTTAAGTCACTTACTGATCTGATCATGTAGCCAAAGGATTTAACTCTTTCCAGAAGAATCAGGTAATCTGTGGTGTCAAATGCTGACGGGAGAGGTCCTGCAATATCAATGCCCTGACTGCTCCTTGATCTGACAGCATACATAAATCATCAAGAATGGAACTAACCATCAAATCCCTACTTTTACCCCATCTGAAACAAACCCGCAGTGGGCATAACGATTTGTTTGTTTCAGCAAAAATGGGAACAGGAGAACTAGGGTGGTAGTTGTTGACATCATTGGGAGATATGGAAGGTTTTTTCAATAACGCTGCTTTCCAAGCGTCTGGTACATTGCCTTGACTAATTGATTTATTGAATTAAAAAAACTAAGTTTACCACTATGACATGAGCTAGTCATTTCATTATGTTAGCTGGACAGATACCTTCAGGAGAACCTAAAGCTTTAGCTGAGAAATTGTGCCGGTGACCTTGAATTCAGAGACTAATTGAAAAACAAATTTATCATTATCATGACCCATTTTGTGTGTGATTTAGATAGAGGTGATATTGTATCAAGATCCCAATCTATGTCCAATCCTGGTGTTTTGATTTATGACATAATATGTGTTGCTAACCACTAACCTGCTACACACAATTTGGTGGAGGAATCAAAACAATTTGCATTTTGAACAGGTAAGGAAAGATCATTGAAACTGAGAAAAGTTCCTCTTGAGAAATTGGGCAAATTAGAGATCCGGAGTGTATAATATTCATTTTTTGTTGCCCGAATGCTTGACTTCTGTGTCCCAGAACTGAAAATCTGATAATCTATCACCAGCACAAACTTACAAACCCATCGTCAGCACATCACTTCTGATAGGCATGTGTCTGACTTTCCAAGGTTCTGAGTCATCTCCGTAGGCATTTCTGATCCAGTCCATACTCTGCACAGCTTGAACAGATACAAGATCAGTGCAAATCATATTATTGTGTGGTATGCACATGTTGGCGAATGGCTACTCTGTATAAGTAAATTCATAACTGGAAACAATATGTCCGAAAGCTCACTATTCTCACCACTACTGGCTAGTTCTGTAAATTGTAAAAATGCTAAAGGACTCAAGATTTTTCTCTATGATTGCACCAAACAGATAAGATGTTCATGCAAAAACAAATAAAAAATTACAGAGGATAGCATTTGAACCACGTATATTTATAACTTCTAGACATTATTTCATCTATCTATCAATCTTGAGTTTACATTTATAATGTTACCATGACTTGAAACAGTAGTAGGTTCGTAATAAATATTGTTTCTAGTAGTATATACATATATATGGTACTAGAATATGTATGTAATCAAGGCCACTTGAGGTGGACGTAACGCGTCATACACCATGTTTGGAGCAATAAATAATTGAAGGCACTATATTTCCGGAGTCTTTGCCTGTTCGTGTGCAAGGAGTTGCATTTGGGATTGTTTTCAATATGTATGTATGTATGTATGTATGTATATATATATATATATATATATATATATATATATATATATATATATATATATATATATAATTATGTTTTTTAATGTGCTTTTGGGTGGTGTTCCACTGAGCTCTTCTGCTTGCATGCCTTGTTTCATACTAATGTGGTTCTCCCCCTCATGGCCACTCTCATTCACTTTTCCAGTTCAGTTTCTATACATAGGTTGATACCGGGTTTGCGTAGTGTATGTTGGGCATTTCCAATTGGATAGCCATGAAATCTCTGTACCTAAATTCCAGCGAACCTGCAGATCTCACTCAAGTGCCCCGGCTCTATCTTGATTCTTCCCCTCCGTGCTATAAGGTTAAGACATTGCACGCACTCTAGTCAAATACTTCCAAAGTCTCGGTTATCAGTTTAATGCTCAGCTGTCTCTTGCTGTCAAATTGGGGAAGATGCCGCTCCATGATCTTTAAATACTCAGAACCTTGATGCATTTCTTTGACTTCTTCCTATTGATAGCCCAACAATTATTCAGGTGGCTTTCTTCTCTCAAACGTTTTCTGATAATTCACTTTATCTTGGGTATCGTATATTTCGTCCTGTTTCATCTACAAATAATACAAAAATCTGCTGTTCATCTTATTCGAGGGCTCAAGGGATGTCACCTTGTTTCTGAATGTTTGAGAGACCACCTGGTGTCCAAAAGAATAATCCGTAAGGGCTGTGTCTTGCGTCTTATGCCATTCGTGGCACTGGCCCTGGTCTTCAGCAGAGCAGGTTTCATCCCACCCCTGATGTGGCTCCTGCCCCTAGTTGCTTAGTGACAGAAATTCATTGTGCTAGAATGGGAGGCAGGTCCCTCAAGGCCACCGAGGTGAATGCCCACAAAATCTTAACTTTTATTGTGTTTTACATTTGTAGCGTGGGGGTGGGAGGGTACTCGATGTTGTCAGTGGGCTGCTCAAGAATAGGCTGAACACTAGTTCTGCGTAAAGAGGGCTTTATTCGGATAAAGGTTTTTCTGGTGCGCAATGTTAAACGTTCACGTGCAAACTCTGCTCGGTCCGTATTGGCGTCCGTTGTGAGTGGGGATGGTACAGCCTTTCTTCTGTTGGTGGAGATGTCGTGGGACGCTTCGGTCTGGTCAGCTCTGGAAAGAGAAAAACCAACAGAGAGGAAACCGGTCAGGAAATCGGTCTGATACGAGTTGCACCGGGGACCAAGTGATTGTGAGGGTTCACCTGTGCTATGTACTTGAAAACAGTGCTCAGTGGTTCTAGGGGCGAGTGAGGGTTTTGAGGGTCGGAAAGGAGGGTAGGGGGGTCTGGAAAGCGGGGGACGGAAAACGAAAGGGTGCTATACACTATTACACACGGTGCCCTTTACTCCCGACCCAAGCCGCCCAACGCCGCCGTACCTGGGAAAGCCACACTCCTCCCTCGGGAGTGTGGCACGGCGGTTCACCGGGTCGTTGGCCTCCTGGCACTCCGCTGCCGTCTTCTGCAGGTTTTCTTCCGTCTCCTTTCACGCCGTCAGCCTCGCGTTCCACCTCCTCGTCCTCTCTTCCTTCTTCCTGGGTGTCGACACACCCCCAGTACAGGGCTTCCGCTCCTTTGTCCAGACGGCAACCTCCTACGTCATGCGGGGCGTGGCCACATCACTGTGGAGATCCCAGTTAAAGGCGCCTTCCCTTAATTCTTCATCGTCGTTCGAAAGCAGGGGACGGGTGTCCCAGTCAGACTGAAGGGAAGGAGGGGAAGTCGAGTCAGGCTTCCACCAGTCACTAGGGGCTTCCGCTCCCACCCCGTTACACCATTCTAATTTTGGTCTGTACATTTGTACCTGTTGGGATCAGGTGAAAGTTGTGCTCCAAGTGTGAGAAAATGCTCAGAGCACTATTGCTTTCGATGGGTGACTAAAAGAAGGACTGCCTTCACGTGCAAAAGTGAGTTGCACTCGAAGCAAAGCTAAAAAACAACAAAAAGCTACTGATTAAGTGTCAGAAATCTGCTTAACACTATGAATGTGGGTTTACCGCTCTACAGAGAATTGCCACATTTAGATAACACAGGTGTACACCTGGAAAGTTACATTAAATGTACGTTTTCTTTGCATAATTATTTCTGAATCAAACCTAAGTATTCCCGAATTTAAAACCCGAAGAGCTGGAACTGGATCTAGCTGAAACTATTTGATAAGTAATTTAGAATTTCCAACAGGGCAGCCCCCTCCTTTTTCTTTGCACCTGTGACCTGGTTAATTCTTGCATCACAAATTTTTTAGGGTGAGTGGGCCTGCCCAGGTCACAGATGTGTACAATCAGTGGGGCAGGGCTATGACGTGGGTAGTGCACAGTGGCCACTGCTAACAATGCTGTTATACCTTCTGAGTCTGATGGACACTTTGCTTGTTGTTCTAGCTGCCTTCTTAGTAATTTCCCCGTGGCTGGGACGCTCTCCGCGGGCATTGTTTAGGCTTCTCCTGTGGAATCCACAGGGTAGTCCAGGTGAGCAATTAGATGTTCCCACAGCCTCATATTTAGCCTTGCAAATTGCAGGGCGGCTGCAAGACGAAATTGTACCGGGAAGCGGGTTTGCTGTTCGCAGCCGCGTGCGCTTTCTGCCCGCTGTGCGTCACATTTTGAGATCTGGTGAAAAAGAGCGTGATGCACACGTGGTCCTCACCGACACAAAGTGTAATTACCAATGCATTTAGCGCGTGTGGTAACCAGGAGAGTGTGTCAGGCAGCAGCTGCAGAGGATTACAGTTTATGTATTACCAAGCACAGAAGCCACAAAGGCCGCCATTGCTCGGGTCTGGGGGCGGCATTGGCTGTTTATCGCCGCAATGTGAGAAAGGTACAGTCCTGGAGGCATAATGCACTTAAAACTGCCCGCGACAATGCCAACCTTCACGCACTACTTTCCTGAATACAGGGGGAGGTGCTCGTTTTGTATGCGAAATGCTGTAAACAGGGCTGACTGTAGGTGGTATGCTTCGCGCGGGTTTGCCAGTTTCAGTCGGTACTTTAAGTATGTTTATTATTTCCTGGAGTTCAAGTAGGCATGCTTTCCAACTTTAGCAACCACTCAAGGAAGTGTGTAATTACGCTTCGAGTATGTCTCTTTGCAGCTCCAGGACCATTGTGTACTCAAGTATGTTTATATGCTGTAGTCACCAAGCTGTATAGTAGGTGTGTGTATATTGTCATACGCTTAACATTTTTAGTATGTAGCAAATTAAACAGTATTAATGAGAATAGATGTATATATTATTTGCATAATGTATCAGGAGATCATTACCTGTCTAGACCCAATCCTGACGGAAAGGAAGTCCTGCTAGCCTTTGAGCACAGATCGCGAGATATTTAACATAATTTGCTACGATCGAATAGCCCCCATAATCCTAAAACTGTTAGCTGGTTTGATGGTGCCTGTACAAAAACACTTACAAACCTTCATACAGCTCTAAGGACTAAGTCTGGGGTCCCTTTGCTTGTCAGGTCATTACGCCACTCCTCCAAAGAGGCAAGGGAAGCCAGGTTGCAAGCCTTGAAGGAAGAGGCTTGGGACACTACAACAGGCAGTGGTGGTGAAGAAGAGTAGAGACTTCTGGACTGTCATTAACGCCCCCATTTTTAAAGATGACACAGATCTTCACCTCGGACTTCATGTGAACAAGGAAGCGTGCATGGCACATTTTAGGAAGATTTTTGGTAGCTTTGAGGCAAGATTTTCTCAGCCATCGTGTACTGCACATATTATGAATGAGAGCATTCTTGGAGGAGGTGAGATTGGGACTTGAACAGTGTAGTAGATCTAAGGCCCTGGCGAGGTTTCCATCGATTCCTTCTTAGATAACCTGGATCTATGGGCCCCACTTCAAACATCTGTTTTTAATGGTATAGCCAAAATGGGCATTCACTCTTCATGGCAAAAGTCAGTCATAATTCGCATTTGTGAAAAGGGAAAAAAGGCCTTGGCTAAAAACTATAGATGCATTTCGTTACTCGATGGCACTGCTAAACTATTGGGACGGGTATTATTGAATAGATTAGAGACCTAAGCCCAAGAGAAGAATTTTAATTCCGTCACAGTTTGGCTTTAAAAAAGGAAAAGAGACTATTGATCAATGCCGTAACCTAAATTTGCTCTTTTCTAAGTGTACAGTGGCCAAGAGAGGCCATCTTTACATGACATTTATGGATTTGTCAGCCACTTTTGACTGTGTCATTCACTCAAAGTTATGGGAAATTATGGAAGATGTGGGAATAGAGTCAACAATAATAAGAGTTATACAGGCAGTGTATTCACAGGGTAACACCTGTGTCCAATTCAGAGGGATAGGGAGTGCATGAAACAGTTTGGCATCTCTAAGGGTGTCAGAGAGGGCTGTGTGCTCGCCCCATTCCTCTTCTCAGTTTACATCAATGGTGTGAAAGGGGCATTGGCGAGGACCACAGTGGATGTCCCTAAAGTAAACTCAGCCCGTGTTCCGATTCTCCTTTATGCAGATGACCCTGTCCTGCTGGGGAGGACTAATAATGCATTACAGAGACCAATAGGGGATTACACAAAATATATGAAGAGCCTTGGGCTCCAGGAAAATGAGACTAAATCTTTCACCAGTGTGGCAGGCCCGAAAATGAAGAAGCCAATATGTTTTTTTACAGAAGGGAAAAGCCTGGAGGTGGTGGATACCTTCTCCTACCTAGGGGTCCTGTTTGACAGAAACAACATCTGGCAAAACATGGTGAATAATAGAGGGCTCCAACTAGAAAAGATAATTGGAGCAATCTACAGATTCATGAACAAGATTGGCACTACACCATTGGAAGAAATTAAAAAGATTTATGTGGCAAAATCCACCTCTGCTGCCACGTACGGGGCAACTGTCTGGTGTTCACAGACATGACACTTTTGCAACGAATAGAGGATGGCTTCTTAAAAAGGTTGTTGGCCGTACCACAATCCTGCTGCAATTTTAACTGCCACACAGAGTTGGGAATGCCGTACATTACAGATAATGTGCGCATTGCTCCGATTTTGTTGTGGTATTCCATTTGGAGAAGGAAATCTGTAAACCAGACCCAAGACATTCTGAAAGATTGTCTAAAGCTCAATGAAGTAGCAAAGATCGTGTGGCTGCAATGCATCAAGAGCACTTTAAAGTCCATTAGCCAGCAAAACCTATTTGAGAATCTGCATAGTTGCCTTAACTCCTCGAGGACCAAATTAAAGGGTCTATTATTAGCCAAGATAGAAATTGATAGGTTGGAGCTTAATCATAGTAAGATGATGGTCATCCAATATCAGTTAGCTCCTAGCATATCCATTAACCTCTGTTCGTATCTAACCTTTGTCTCTAACCATCAGCATAGATTCTTACTTGCCAGATTTCGGCTAAATTATATCCCACTCATGTTAGGCTACCCTACTAATACATATTCTAACGAGGCCCTTCCTGTTTGTCCTTGCGATGGTGAATCCCACCAGTCTAATCTGCATGTTTTATTTTTTTGCAAACTGTACATTGATGAAAGAAAAATATTCATTGAACCGCTTTTGCACAGGATGAAGTTAACACACTGCCACCCAGCTCTCTACTTTTTGAATGTGTTACCTGATCATTTTATTTGTTATACCCTAGCCTCATTTGTCTGGTCTGTCATGAAAAGGAGGCAGCATCTTTAGCATTGATTGCCTGACAGTGTAACACCCTTGGGTTGAAAATGTATTTATTTAAAATAGATTTCTTTATATTTATTTTATATACTGGTAAACATTATTTACTTAGACCAATTTGTAACTAAGTCTTTACTTTTTTAACATATGTTTTATGAAATGTAAATAACCATGGATTTTAATAACAGAGTATTTTAGCTACTTTTTATATTGTGCTCCTGGCTGTTTGTTATACTTTTTATGCTATATATGAAATAGCAAATTAAAGAGTATTGATGATGATGGGTACTCACGTAACAGTATATGCTTGGACACATGCTGTTTTTAAGATGTTGACTTATACTTGCATCTGAAACAAGACCCTAACTGCAAGGCAACAGCAAGGTGCCAGGGTTTTACAGATAGAAATTATTCACATTGAGGAGTCAGTACAGGGGGGGACATGTACATGTAAAGTGGGGGATTAAGCCTTATTACATGACTGAAAACACAAGTGTGGCCACATGAAGGAGACACGTTAGCTGAGAGAATGTATGTGGGATGGGGGATTCTGTTTACGGGGAGTTCAGTGAATGGGCAGTAACTGTGCAACATGTTGCTCGAAGAGATGGGTCTTCGGCTGGAAAGTGATGGCGGCCTTAAGAACATGGACCAGGATAGAGTCCCGCACCATTGCTGCAAGGCTGAAGAACGCCTGACATCTTGCCTTCCTCTTACCTCACGTTGTGGTCTGAAGCTCGAAGATGTATTTAGGTTATGTTTGGAGATTTTAGAGCATGGTCCTAGCTGAAAATCAACAGGTGCACATATAAAACAAAGTAAAGAAGAGGGAATGGCAGCATGGATGCAGACTGGACAATGGGGTTATCAGCTGGCGTCCATTATCTTGAATGGTACACATGGGTTAAGGGTTGCAATAAGGGAGTGGAAGGCCTACAATTTACTCTGGAAGCATAGGCGTGAGGTAGTCTGCCACACCAAAGTGAGGAGACATTTTAAGATGTTAGGGGCCTACCAAGAGAAGCATTGGCATCTTGTTTTTCTCTTCTTACATATTTCTGTCTAGAGTCTGATTGTATTTCTGCTGTGAGTGTTATGTAGCTCTTTGAAGGTGTTGATCTGGCTTGCCATTTATGGTGGAGCACTCAAATGTACTGCTTCTGTATGTGATACAGTTGGCTACAGAGAGCCAATGGCGTTCTTTGAGAGTAGCGGAGGGTCTGGGAGTCTTCCTGAGACTTTGATCAGTCAGGCTACAGCTGTAAAAGCACTGTTTTGGTCATTAGTTGTGATTCAGTGATGCAGGTGAGCAAGACATGTTTATGATATGCCCTGGAGATATTAATCCTTGGTGCTAGATATGGTGAGATGCATGCTGGAGTGCTTGACCTGGTTGCCATATACGTGATGATGGAGCTCTTGAACGTGAAGTGGTGAGAAGATGAAGCAAGTAGCCCTCCTTCGACCTACGTGCTACACAGTTTGCTTTTCTTTGCTAGTACAGGTTGCAGCATAGAGAACATTTTTGTAAGTACTTAATAAAATTTGTTTAGTTTTAGTAAGTACTGTGATATTTTTACTGGCTGCAGCAGGTACCACAATGAGTTTAGTAGCTGCAGTGATTACTACCTCGACTATCTACAAGTCGGGGCCTTCGGCTATTCCCAGTGTTCACTGGTGCAGGGTTAAGCTCTCTGGCACCTCTTGTAGCTCATTAGAGAAACCAGGACAGGACTGTGTTATAAACCAAAGCCTAAAAACACCGTAATTGGCAAGTTATTGTTAGCTCCTCAACCATACCACCCCAGTGCGTTGAATATGACCTCAAAATTACATCTTAAAAGGCATCTCAAACTCCAGTTCTACGTGCAATTTAACATTATTATAATAACTGTTATTTGGACTAGGTGTGCAATAAACATGCTTTCTGTCATTTATATGTACAATGTGAACACCAAACTCTTCTTGTTAAGACCATAACACATATAACTAGCTTGAAAACAATTATTATTGTCTCATGGATTGTTTATATTGCATTTTAAGACATTATATTGGAAATAGCGAATAATATACTTCTCAAGGGTTGAAATATACATCATACTGGGGCTTATCTTGATACATTGCTCATAAAGTATTATTTACAATATAAAATATTATTAAAAGGAAATGTTGTGTTTGGAGTAGGGTGTGTAATGATATGCAGCTATGGCAGGAGTTATGTCCAAACAGAAGCACCCCTAAGTGGGTTAAGTTTATCCCCAATACTATCAAGACAGCAAATACCCCTTAGAGGAAGTGTACCTGCCCAAGTAGAAAAAAAAAAAAACATAAACCCCAATACTGAAAGAAGATAGGACAGGATAGGGAAAAGGAGAGAAGAGTTAGAACAGAGAAGAAAGGGAAAGGAAAGAGCTATAGTCTGCAAGATCGATAGAACCGTCAGTATTCTCAATCTTCATCTAGGCACCATCTAATGGCCAATGAGGATGAGTTTTTGAGCATGTCTCAGTCCTTGTGCTCTGGTTGCTTGAGACATCACACGATGCATGCATATTGGACATCACAGGTTGGGTGGCAAGACCAGGCACAGCCCGCACTTGTGGAAGCTGCTCCCTAATGTCGAAGTTTTTTGGAGGGATGCAGTTCTGGTCCGGATGTTGCAGACTGGCCTTGCCAGCGGAGATAGTCTCTTCAGCCAGTCATGTTTACTGTGGCGATATGGAGGACAATCAGGCTCACAGTGATGAGGTGCATTTGCAGCCTATCAGGTCAATCATGCTCACAGCGGCAAAATGTAGTTGCGACTACAAATGTCCATCAGGGTTACAGCAGCAAGGTGCAGCCTCTGAGACAAGCAGGTTCATTATGGCACAGTTTAGTGGCAGCAACACAAAGTCACAACCGGTTGACAGCAGATACATCAGTGCCTGGTCGATAAATACTTTGGGGCAATTCTCATGTAGGAATCACACAGAGAGACTGAGGAACTCCTCATCATGTAGGTTACTGCAACAGCTCATCATGGCACAACCCGCCATCTCTCCTCTCCTAGACAAAATATCCAAAGCTGGTCTCAACTCTTTCAGAATAATATTTTGCCCTAACCTCTCTAAATATCCTGCCAAGAACTTCAAACATAAACTCATTAGAGAACTCCCAGAAACACTATTCGTGGATCATAACTTCTCTGAATGTAAAGGGTGCCTAAAGACAGATTTGCTCTTCTTTACCCCACTCCCCTCAATCTGGGAAGATGTCCTCTTCAAAGAATTTCCAGTAAATGAGATCAAAATAATTCCCCCGGGAGAAAACCTGGCATTTCCACAACACCTTCAACTGGAAAACTATGTATCTCCATCTACAATAACGGCAAGATAATGATCCAGTCTACAGACAAACTCTTGGCATTTTTTGATCAAAAGTTTAACTTGCTCGTTCAATTATTTACATCACTGTCCACCCCCATCCTCCGCTCTAATAACCCTTCCTCTCCCACCTCTTGTTCCCCAGTCAGCACCCATAACACATCTCCCCTCTCTAATAATTTTCCCTTTCCCACCTCTCACCCCCAGCCCTTATTCATAACACATCTCCCCTCCATAACTCCTTCCCCCTCATGGAGCCCTGCTCTCACCTCTGAAAAACACCCCCTAGCTCATGCCTCCACTAATTTGACCTTCCACCCTCTCTCTCTCTCTGATAGGGAAATCCACTCTCAGTCTACTCTTTCAACAGAACTATCTCATACCCATAATTGCAATTACCCCTTTTCCTGGGTTCACACTCCGTATCATACAAACATAACATCTCCCACCCAGCCCTGAAGAACACCAACCCTCCTTTAAGTCAATCCCTCTCCTAACCCTGTCACCCATTTGCCACTGCACTCATCCGTTCACCTCTCTGATTTCCCCCTTACAAGCTAACTGAAATACAACCTCTAGAAGTATCTCCAACGTAAAAAAACACACAAACAACTCTAACCAAACACACACACCCTCCTCTACCTTTGATCAAAATCTCATTATGGACAAACTAGACTGCTTAACCTCAGAGATTAAACCCTTATCGGCCTCCATTCTTCTAATGCACAAAGCTCTGAAATGCCTAGACAACTCTCTCACATCATATCTTCCCATTATGAGTCCCCATAACCCTCGTCTGCTTCCCTGATGACCTCCCTAAGACTAGCAAAGTCAACCTGACCCCAACTGCCTCGTTAGTTGACATCTCTCTCCTTAAGCCAGAGCTAGAAAATCCCCAAACCCCTAAGACTCTGCCAAACCTAGAAAAAGACCTCTACTCTTCCACCCATCAAACCGGCTTTCTCTCTAGATTATAATTTCCCCCTTCTCCCGCTAGCTCTACCCTCAACACCATATCGCCTTCACATGACTGCTGCTCACTCACTCCTTCCTCCATTCCCACCATAATACGTTTACAGACTACCCACGGCACATCCTAAATCTCTTCACCCGAACCCTCAAAATCTTGTTCGGGTACCCATCACATTCTCTCCCTATCCTCTCTTTTTCCTCTATAAATGCCTGCTACACTACTGCAGATCAGCATCCAACCACTGCATTGAAATTGCTCACATTGAATTCATTGCTACAAGGCTGACCATTAACTCCTGTAACATCTTCCTAATAGATCCAACGTACCCTATTGTGATCCATCTGACTCAACAGTTTCCCAACTATGTCTTTTCTTGAACAGCAATGATCTCATGAAATTTAGCTCCTCCCCCACTCACATAAATGTAAACATCCTAGACCTCATCATAAGCTGCAGAGACCTCATTAAATGCCTTCCTTCTATACCTGTGGACTGGTCTGATCACTTCTTAATCCCCTTTTCTCTTGTTTGGTCTAAAATGTCCTCCCATAGACAACCCCCAAAAACCTAGAAGTTTTATTAGCGACTTTAACAACATCAAGGAATCCATGCTATGTTCTAAAATCTCTACAAAACTCATGTACACACAAACTAATTCTGACACGACATACCTAGTGGAGAACTAAAACGCAACCTAAATGAAAGTAGCTAATGAGCTTGTCTGGCGTAAACTCAAAAAACTTCGCAACTCCTCCTCAGTTCAATGGTTTTTGAAGCAACTCTTAGAGGAGTGAAGGATGCTCAGATCTTGTGAACGCCTCTGGTCATGAAACCCCTCCAAGGAGTCCCTTGAAATGATTAGGTGTAAGCCTAAGGAATACAAAAGGCACTTCATCAAAGCCAAAAGGGAATTCATCAGGAAAGAACTCTCAATGGCCAAAAACAAACTAAAATGATTCTTTGATATTGCCAGGGAATATACCTCCCCCCGAACTCCACTCAATCTTCCCAATAACAAAGACACCTGTGACAATCTGTCCACATTTTCTCCAACAAAATTCATAATATTGAACTTTCTATTCTATTCCAAAAACTTTACGTTTCTGAATAGGGATCAAACCAATTCCCACTTACTATTTTAAAATGGTAGATCAATCGATGGTCCTCTCTAAACTGGACTATGCCAACTCTATACTTATTGGCCTTTCTAAAATCCATTTCGCTCCCTTGAAGGCAGTCCTCCGCTCTGCGGCTCGCCTGGTTTCGGGCACTAGGCGTTTGGACCGCATCACTTCTAGCCTCACCACAATCAAGAGGCATCCCACTGAAGCAAAGATTACCTTTAAACTGGCCTGCATCATACAAAACCTTACATGAAGACTCTCCAAAGTATCTCAAATGGATCTCACATAGGATGTGACCTAATGGCTAGAGCAGTTGTCCTTGAAGCTAGGGAACCGGGGGCGAGTCACAACAGGGACGTTCACCATTCTGTGATTCTGGGCAAATTACTTAATCTCCCCGTGAATGTATCCATCTGTAACACAACTGGTGCCCATGTAAAGCGCTCTAATACCTTTGGGTCTTGTTCGCGCTATATAAAACTCCACCCCCCCCCCCCGCCCCACAAAAAAAAGTAACCATTTAAGGTGACTCCTGTTCCCTCCGAAGTTGCAACACAATGCATCTGACCACCCTAACCTTCAAAAAACTGAGAACGCTATAGCAATCCTTCTCTGACCTCACCACAAAAATCTGGAATGCCATCCCACCGAGACCTTTGCATATTTTAAAAAAGGAACTAAAATCCCTACTTCTACAGCAATATCTCCTCGCCTAATTGCCTGGGAATGACACTGTTTCTTATTATGCTTGCCTTCCCATCATGTCGGACGTCTTTACCTCCTACTAGCTAACACTCAATTAGGTCTCTTAAGAGTACTGATCTGTTATGCTTAGAAAAGCGCTCTGATACCCCTCGGGTCTTATTCGCGCTGTTTAAGACTGCAAATAAATAAAGACTCTTTCTGGACCTTGCTTTGCCAGAGAAAGGCATAGGCCTCTGTGCACATGCTGGTTTAGAGTGCTGCCAGGGCCAAAATAAAAATCAGGATGCCAGATTCACCTGCATTTGAGCAATCAGGGCAGGCGCTGTGCTTAATTTGTAAAATATTGAGTTCCAGGGTTCTGACCAGGAGTCCACTGCAGTTTGCACCGCCCAGCGCCCTTGTCATCGCTGCCAAAACAACTAGTAACTGTGTCCCCCACATGTAAATGCGACAGTTCAGATTATTCCAGGTCCCCAAAGCTAAAGGAATGGCTGGGTAGGCAGGTGTGAGCAATTTTAATGTATATTGTATTCCTAAACAACCATTGTTCTGCTCATCTCTAAATTAGATAAGCAGCGCCACCATGTGGTAGACTGTTCTAAGTATGGTGTTGACAATTAGGCGGCGGTGCCGAGCACCGGAAAACAATTAAGTGCTGGTGCTGAGGGGTACACGCAGAACTGACCCAGGAGTCCCGGAGGGTCCTTGAAGCGGCGTAGCCTTCCTGCGCTGTTTGCTGAGGGAAGAGGGAGCAACCGGACTACATTTCCCACCGCCCCACGCGACCGGAAGTCGCGCACGCCCTGTCCCGCCCCCGGAGGTGCTCACAAGTCCAGCCAGAGCCCCGGGGGAGCGGGGGACACGCAGAACTGACCCAGGAGTCCCGGAGGGTCCTTGAAGCGGCGTAGCCTTCCTGCGCTGTTTGCTGAGGGAAGAGGGAGCAACCGGACTACATTTCCCACCGCCCCACGCGACCGGAAGTCGCGCACGCCCTGTCCCGCCCCCGGAGGTGCTCACAAGTCCAGCCAGAGCCCCGGGGGAGCGGGGGACACGCAGAACTGACCCAGGAGTCCCGGAGGGTCCTTGAAGCGGCGTAGCCTTCCTGCGCTGTTTGCTGAGGGAAGAGGGAGCAACCGGACTACATTTCCCACCGCCCCACGCGACCGGAAGTCGCGCACGCCCTGTCCCGCCCCCGGAGGTGCTCACAAGTCCAGCCAGAGCCCCCGCGTCGCGGGACGCGCGCGGGCGCCGCCGGGCTAAGCCCGGGCAAAGGGCGGGCCCTCTGTGGCCCTCAGAGGCACAAGGAGGCCGGGACGGGCCACCCCTCCTGGCTACTACGAAGGTGGAGGCACCGAGTTGTTATACTGTCCTACCTTCTACTGGATACAGGAGGTAACTCATATTGACACATAATCGTGACTGCCTTGTTACCCATTCCGCCTAACAGAACTGGTCTTATGACTTTGTACACTGGTCCAGTACTGGTGTTTGTTGTTGTTACCATATTGCTGCTACATACAAAGGCTATCAATATTATGGATGGCAAAGGGGTCACTAATAATACTAACTCCCGTGGGGGGCTTAGAAACGGGAGTTTGGAAAACTTAAATCTCTGCCATCAATCCCCTTTAGTAACAACCAAATACTGCCAATCACTATTGCTATTGGAAGAACTTAACGCGCTTTGTAAAACTAATTACATTCTGTTTCAAGAGGGTAACGAATCAACTGGCGCCCCACTAAATATAAGTCCTAGTCCTAACAAACTACCTAACCCCCAAGAAACCCACCAGGGAAACCTCTCCCTAATTACGGATAAAGATAGTACTTTTATTACAAACCCTCAGACACCCCCCACCAAAAGAAAGCGGGATGCAAGTCCACCCTCGGTGTGCACTATTTCTCCTCACTCACTCAGGGCATGCTCCACCTCTTATTCTCCCCTACCTTCAACACCAACTGATCCTTTGACCCTGATTGAATACATCATTAAATCTTTAATATCCCCTTTGGTTAAAAAAATCATGGTTATCGGGGAAAAAGTTACCTATATAGAAGAAATAACAAAGGCGAACGCTATCCTCCTGGAAAGTCTGGTAAGAGCTAACAAAGCTGAACTCACAGCCACTGCCAATCTTCCCATAATTATAACACAAAGCAGTACTCCCCTAACCCAGCCATCTGCACCTAACAAATCTAAAAAGTCATTACCACCTAATACTCGGCAGACTACATCTAACAGAAGTAGTCCAAAAAAGGTAATACCATCGAACTCTGAGAAAGGAGTAGGGTCATCCAAAGATTCAACGCCCTTAGTGGGGACTCTCTCAAAAAATGGTTATAGGCAAAGAAAAACTAATCAAATTGACCTACCGCCGGAGGCAGCTCCATTTGTTTGCATTCTATCAGGCGTGCCTTAATTAAGCAATGGAAAAATCGAGGGACAAACCGAGCTGGTAAACAAAGTATCTTTTTGGTTATCAAAGAATAGGCCCCTTCCACCAAACGTAGATGGGAAAATACTGAATGTCAGAAGGGTGAAATGGCTGGGTCCCATAACCAAAGATATAGCGGGAGATCTGATTCTTGTAAACTTTAGGGATCCTCGGGTTGTCCATTATCTTCTGGGCTGGCAGCCTCAAAGGGGGGACGGCCCAATAGCTGTAAGGGAATTGAGAGATTTTTACCCCAGAGCCGCATATATGCCCCATGTAAGATTTAAGACAGGGAATAACTACTGTAGGGGCAACAATACAACCAGTAACTACTAGCAACTACAAGCTACCCACTTGGAATCACTTTTCGCATTGATCTGATAATTTGACCCTTGAAAGGTCTGATAACAAATCTCTGATGCCTGGGGCTGCTTAGAATTGCAGAGGAGGCGGCATTTAGTGGGGGAATGATCTTACGTCAAGACGGGTTACATGCCGATTGAGTGAAGGTTCTATTCCCCTATTTTTATATGAATGAAATTTCTTGTTAACGCACATTGCACTTTTTTCGTATAATCCAAAAAAAATGTTTGTTATATTTTTTTATTCTTATTGTATGTACATATTTACTCTTTGGCATGGTATTTCCTTTTAATGTATAGATATGAATGTATTTTAATAATTGCACTGTGCTTTTATGGTTGCTTTGTTTCAACCGAATAAAGCTTAATGAACGGTTAAAAGCACCGGCTCAAATTAAACACTGGGGCAGAGGAACTGACTAGTATACCATGCAGGGAACACACTCGTCCCAACACTACCCGTTCCACTTATGGAACTGGCGGTGTTTTGTGTACTGCCTACCCACCACTTCCCTCACATTGTTACTCTGCTGGTAAGAAATTGGCCTGTAACTGCTTCAGCATTTTCTAGTAAACAAATGAAAATCAATCCAGTGTTTCACATAGAAGCAAAAGACGTTCCATTATTTGCTCGAAGGGTAGTCACAGTGCTACTCCTGGTTTTCACTGAAGCTAATCCATTCTCTTCAGAGAAGCCAAGATCAGGGATTCAAAGGCAGTGTAAGCACACACACTTATCTCGCACCGAGCCCCATCCAGCGAGCTGTACTTATTGAGAAGGTTGGGAAAGATAAGGGAAAAAGGCCATTTGTAGCATATTTCTTCCTTTCCTCTCTGCATTCAATTGAAAAGACCTGCCAGTTTGACAAATAACATCCAGCAGGGTAGGAATTATTATGTCTCCAACCTGCAAGAGTTTCTTATCTCCAGACCAGGCTTTTAATAATGGTTTCGTGTTTTCCCTTCTGAGCTGAATATCACCTTATAAAAGATATATTTTTTTATAGCCTGGATTGTGGCTCAGGCCGTGATTTATTTGTTAAGATTAGATAAAACCATACATCAAATGTGATTTTTACAGGAGAAAAGGATGTATGCACATGTTACATATATTCACTCAAAAAAACAAAGGTTAAAGTCAATTTGTGGTTAGCTTTGGTTATTACACCACAATGTATGTTTAAAACAACCTCGAAATTCACCTAAAACTTCATATAAAGTTCATCTATGGTTGCAAATTAAAACCTATAAATCTCTGAGATATGCATGTTATGGTTAGGAGCACAGTCCCGAACTTGCACAACATTCATGCAAGCCATAGCGTGCTCACCAAATGCCCCCTCCCTTCCAGGGCCGGACTGGCTGTAGTGGGCACCCAGTGTTTTCCCGTTGGGCCGGAAGGGTGGGGGCTGGTTTTCAAGCTGTCGGGATGTGCTTTTTAAAAGAGTTTTTACGGTTTTGCAGCAGTGCTGCAATATCGGCCCCCTGTAACAAAACCGACCCCATCCCCCCAGCTGTTATGGCCTCCTTTTCAGGCAACTCAGTGAGAATCTGGAACTCACTTCCGCCTCCGCTCCGGACCACCTCCTCCTCCCAGGCCTTCAAAATGGACCTCAAAGTTCTCCTCCTCCAAAGACACCTCCAAATCTAATTCACGCCCTCTCTATCATCTGAAGGAAGACCTCCCATTATTGAAAATACTATTGTCCACGACTATGGAAGTGCCTTCCCAGTTTGCCCTGGCAGTTTGAGTGTTTACCATTTATTGCAGTATTATCCTTATACCTGTGTATGGTACCCTTTTGTAACTTGCACACGTCACTTTTCTCTTGTAACACACTGTATGCTACCTCTCACATTTTGTTTGCTTTAGATACTTGCACAAGTGCCACCATTGCCTACGAACCGTTTGTTCTTGTGCTGGAGTGTCTGCCATTTATTGCAGCATTATACCACTACTTGTACTTTGTACGCTTTTGTAACCTGCACACGTATCACTTTTTCCTCCTGTATTGTACCGATTGCTACCTCATGTATTTTGGTTGCTCACTATTGTCACTTTTGATTCATGTAACTTAACGTTTGCTTTTGTAATTTGTTCACTTGTAATTTTCCCCTCATGTATCATTACTGCTCCTATTGTGAAGCGCTCTGACACCTTCCGGTAAAATCTGCGCTATATCAATTTGCATGCATAAATAAATAAATAAATAAATAAAGAATAGTCAGCGCTGGTTTGTGTTCCTGTCCGGCCCTGCTCCCCTCTTGAATCAGGATGTAACCTGAGATTTCGACAGTGGGTGTAACGTGCTAACAACCCACCAATTTTCATGCAGAGTCATTAAAGAGTGGCAAAACTATTAGGACATTGTTTTTGAGCCCTCCCCTTTTAACTTGCCCTAAACCGTGATGGGTTTGCACAAAGCAAGCCCTATCCATAGTAAACTAAATGTGCTAAATAGTTGCTGAATTTTATGTGTACTCGCAAAATGACGCCAAAGTTAATAGCAAATAAACATTTTTACCCCCCTTTTAAATGTGTCCCTCCTTCATGAATCTGCACAAATGTAAATCACCAAGAGTAAGCTAAACCTGTGCAACATTTTAGGCACATTCGTTAAATGATGGAAAAGTTATAGTTATTTCAAAAATGCATCTTTCCAAATGTCAGGATGCCTTTAGAGGTTTAACCTTTTTATACCCACACTGGAACAATTTTTAATACTATGTTTTCGGAACCTTCTAAATGGATAGACAAAACTAAACAATGACACTTTCTTGGGTAATGTTCCTTTTATGTGCTAATTGTGGCGTAATTCAGTTCTACTGTATATTTGCGTATGTGGGAGCAAACAATCCTATAGAAGTTCAATTGGTAAATATCAATTTTGGGATCCCCATTTGTTTTGACCCCAACTTCAACAATCTGCATAAAACCTGTCATGAGCAACTCACTGTGGATGTATTCTTTTAAAAAAAATGTATATATATATATATGAGCAAGGGCACGGAGATGCCCGAAACGCGTCATTGCGGTTATGCAGGGCGTAATGGATTGAAATAAAAAAGTATTTGCACCAAACTTGGGTCTGCGCCCGTTTGTTGCGAGAGACGGAAACAAGAATATATATATATATATATCTGCATTTCGTTATTCCCTGGACTGCTCCAAACACAGACCCAGTTTTAGTGCTTAGCGTTGCTTTATTGCTCCATTGCCTTAACGCGTTTCGACTCGTCCGAGTCTTGATCACATGACATGGCAGGATCCGTTTGGGAAAATGTTTAAAGTGACAGGTGCATTGTGAACAAATATCACGTGGCATTTGAAATCATAGACATAGAGGAGTATTGCACAGAAATATGTTATACACTTGAACACCTTATATTGATGTTGTGTTTCAACAAAATTTGAAACAGTAACATCTTTTTGAAGAAATTGTCTGTTTTCAATGTCTCACATACATGCTTGTTGATTAAACAGTTGCCATATAAATTGCATGTGATACGTTTGTTGTGTCATGATTACAAAATTGAATAAATGCATAATGTCTTTCAATTGACAAAATCATACATCAGAATAAAATGATAAGGTTAAATTCACTTATACGGCCTTACTGTTCTGTGTGAATATAATCCTCTTATGAAAGTTCTCAATATCTTAAACTATTAAAGTGCTTAGTGTAGTAGTAAACTGTGAATAAAAATTAATGTGTATGTGGTCGAGTTTTTCTTTAAAACTTAATTCCGTATAGAGTAGAATGATACTTTTACAAAAGGTGTTGTAATTGTACATCTCGAGTGTGGAAATGAGCCTTTTTAGGGGCTCACTGGTGCAGGGGGTTCACCCTTATCTGCCCACTGGTCCGTAAATCAACAAAATAGAGATTGGCATGGAAGCTGGAATATCAAATAACAAGTTTAGTAATCACTCATGAGTGGGACTTCATCAATACAACACCCTCAGGCACTGTAGGAGGTAGGTAGGAGGTAGTACATGGAATACAGAAACCAGGGGCCTTTTATACACACTTTGTAGCTGAGTAAGCATCGTGGCTTAATTAGAAGGTACAGGCATACACAGGAATAGCTATCGACTAACATGGTCAGACAAATATCTCCTGGTCAATAAAGTGGGAGGGGAGACAGAACTGCTTACGTCAGTTGAATCAGCCTGACAGATACATTCTAAGACAGGTGCATTCTAGCAACTACAGGCCTATCTGAGCGCATACATTGCTCTGGCTCAGTACTGAAAGAGTTAACTACAGTTGATGACTCAAGCAGAATAGAAAGGCAGGCAACAGTGAAGACGGCAGAATCACATTGCTTAACAAAATGGATGCCACAACTAAAATGGCTTCAGCTTATGCTAACGGAAATTTCTACGATTTCAACACTAGAGTGGGAATTTTGTGGAGATTAGTTGGATTTCGTGGGCGATGTCTTGATAGGTTCTATTATATATATATATTTTAATTTTGTGCAGATTTGTTAAACATTACCGGTTATTAGACAATCAATTTTCTATTGTAAATCTGACCTAACTATAATTCCTCAGGCACTATTGCCTGTGTAAAATGAATATATGTACGTATATGCATACATAAAATCACCGTCTCTATATCTGTATTTAAGTTTCTGACCCTGGCCGGGTGGCCTTGGTACACACGGAACGGAAACCGTTGTGTATGTCAACACTCAACTCTGCTCCTTCATGAAAGAAGAGTACAGTACGGCAGGCCAGATACTGGTGTGAATGCTGCTTTAATTCAATCTGTGAACAAGGCTCGTGGAGATGAACCGAAACGCTTTGGGTCTGTGATATTTTCAAGTGGATTAAATTAAAGCATCATTCACATCATTATCTGGCCTTCGGTTCTTTATTTTTCTTTCGTGTTGGAACAGAGTCAAGTGTTAACATAAATGCATAAATGTATAAGTTTATGCCCTGTCAGTGGAAATAAGTCTGGCCTAAAAACACGTTATTTATTGCATCTGTTCTAATAAACAATAGTTTTTCTATTATTACTTTAGTGCAAAGGTCAAATCCGAGTTTATTACCACAGTAGAGCAAAGATTACTTAAAAAAACAATTGCTTTTCAAACGTAACAACTCTCCTAATAGTCACGGTATATTTACAGTGTGATTCCAAATTGCTGCTCACATTTAACCCCCGGATGCGGTTTTGGTTAATTGCGTTCATTAAAATACATACACAACTCATCAAATACCAAATAGAATAGCATAAGCAATATTTGCAGGTGTACAGAGTAAACAAAGTTATTTATTACCCGTGCTGAGGGAGGAGAGAGGGCATCATGACTCACTCGAGGCTTATCATCAACAGTGGTACTAAATAGCATATTATACTTTGCATATCTCTGTGTGTGTGTCTGTGTGTATGTATATATATATATATATAATCGCAAACTCCAAACTCTACCTCCGATCCCAAACTCGGAACGGTGAAGCAAACAGGAGACGGACCACCGGGATAATTACAGGTTTTCTTTATTGCATTTCTCAGCTGGGTTGAAGGGCAAGACACGTTTCTTGCTGGAACAGCCCTTGTTCACATGCTTGTACTCGTCCCACAGCTCGACACGTTTTTCAGGAAGAGACGAAGCGAACCCAGAATAAGTGCTTATTGAATGCTTATTTTCCGCCCAGCACCACCGCCATTACGGGTTTCGGTCCTCGTGAGACCTTGATCACATGACACGCTACTCGGTACAGGCCACCCATTTAAAGTGACAGTGCAACTTTTTTTGATTTTTTTCTAAACCATAATCATGGAAAGCAGACTCCGTTGGCCAGATTACATTGCTTTTCTGTTATAACTGTATAATACATCCCGAGAATGTGCAAATTGTGCCAATAATTAAGTGCAATTTTACTATTATAAATAATAAATAAATATTGATGGATATCCCCTGTATGGTAGACTAATAACTTTGTCTAATCCTAGAATTACACACGATCTAATAAAATCTGTGTTTAAAACCTGGGGATAAAAGCAATTGTACATCATCATAAATAATCATATGAAAATAAAATATAATTAAGATTGTTGATAAAATTACACAACACAAGAATTATTTACAAAAAGAAGTAAAAATTAGGATTAAAATCATTTCCCATTCTTATTTCATTGGATATAGCAGCATGTAATTGCTATTCATTGTACATTCTCCAAATATATGTGAACAATAGCAATGATAACTGCGCGTATATATATATATATATATATATATATATATATATATATCGGAAATAGTGGCCCATTATCCTTACTGATCTAACATTGAAAAAGGTTCTCCCTAGAACTCCCACTGTTACCTTTCGGAGGGCATATTCTAAGCATAATGACCTAGTGAGAAACAGCCCTGAGACAACTAAGAAAGACAATTGGCTGTCCCCCCCCAAAAAAAAGGGATTCTTCAAGTGCAGCTCAGTCCGAGCTTGCAAGTTTGGCATCAACACCGCCACAAATATGACACCCTTTTCAGATAAACCTATCACACGTAGAGAACACTACACGTGTAGAACCATGCAGTTTATGTTTTACAGTGTAGCTGTAATTTATGCTACGTGGGAAGCACTAAACTGCTAGTGTATGTCTGTATTTTACAGCATCTACGTCCAATAGTGAACTCCGAGCCAGCCTACCCCGTCGCCAGGCACTTTAAAGCAAGCCATAGTAATAACTTGAATTACTTGCAATATTTTGTTATCGATGCAGTGCCACTGAGTAAACGAGGCAGCAACAGGGGGAAGAAATTGTGCCCGCTCTAATCGAGAAATATAATAGATATATAGTAGATCTGGATACAAAGACCCCTCTTGGCTTAAATATCGGAGAGGATTTTCACAACTTTTTGTGAGTGGGTCAAATCCCAATTGCCAGATATGGTCATTACTTCGGTAGAACAGTACCTGTTTTTACGATCGCCAAAAGTGTTGTGACTCCGAATCTCTAACACAATCTCGCTGTCAGTGAGTATTAGGCTATATGCATATCCAGGGTTAAATGGGCTCCCTGACCACTGTCTTCCATGTGGATCTACAGCAAACACACTTGTCTCATTGTGAACCAGTGTGATCATCCATAGGGTATTTGTACCTAGACACATAAGAGATCTTAGGTTCACCAGGGATAAAGTAGAGCCCACGGAGAACAGGATAACGAGTAGCCGCCATATGATCTCATTTTTAATCACAATTTTATATTCGTATTTGCACATTTTGAACTAAAAAAAATCCATCAATTTGCACTTTACACGCTCCAGAACTGAGTTGGCAATAGCACTTTATACATAAAGCAACTAGTTTACTAGTATTACAAGACATTATACCCCATAAGTTTATATGCACATTGCAAGAGTCACTTTACAACGGTATTTGTACATAAAGATAACATTTCTATTGATTGCACTTCTAACAAGCCAACACGGCAATTAGTAGCCCTTGTATGTAGGCACATCTAATATGCACGCGGTGTTGCATATGGGCTCACTGGCACCTAGTGAAGACATTATGCTCTTTAGATAGCAGTTCTTCGGGTGGACCCGTGGTATTGGAAAGGGCAGTATAGAAGAAGTGGCGATTTCTTAAGATGGTATTTCATGAATTTGTATTTAATATTCAATTGAAATATGCACTGTGCACTTTATGTATATAACTATGTATGAAAGCAATGAAAAGGATTGCTCCATCCTTGTAAAGCCTTTTATAGGACTGTATCCAAACTATGAAATGTGAGCAAGTTTTTGTCAATAAGAATCAAAATATGGTTTGGGCATTAATTTGTACTACGGCATTTGTACCCATATTCCAATCATTTTTTACAAGCTGGCATATTTTTAGACAATATCTGTTGATTTGTTGCTCTTAAATATGAAAAACAGACGCAGAAATGTTTATTATTTTGTCTATGGTTGTCAGTGCCGAATTAATCACAGGAAGCATCACTTTCCCCTTTAAATTCCGGTTTCTGATAGCTGCCTGCCATGTGATCAGGGACACCACTTTGTGTCGGAAATGCGTCAGAGGCAGCAGCGTTCTAATTAAATAAAAGCAAGGATTTCGCACTAGCTATATCGTGAGTCCGTGTCCCTGTGTATGCGCGAGAGCACTTGGGATTCTGTTGTTCGAGATATATATATATATATATATATATATATATATATATATATATATATATATATATATATATATATATATATATATATATATATATATATATATATTCACGAAGTTCATCACCTTAAGACAGAAAATCAAAGACTGCCAGTCCCGTAGTAACGAAGAGTCGACCCAAAAGAGTGCTGGTGCAAAGGTGGTTTATTCAAATAAAGCCAGCGCTGCCGCCATGACTCGTTTCGCCTTTGAAGAGGCTTGATCACATGACAAACTCATATATATATATATATATATATATATATTTGCCCTTCGAGTAGAAACGCATTCACAGGTAGGTGAAATTCTTTAATGTGGATTTGTGAACTAAATCAGCAGCGTTCCTCAGTCAGTTACATCACGTCCCTACGCTTTTTGGGACCACTCCCTTGTTCACGGTCCAGGTAGGGGCAAGCAGCCATGATAGCAGTCACCTGGTTTAAATGTAGTTCCGCCCCTAGTGGCCTCATGTGAGTTCTAGGTATTCTGGTTTAGGTAGTCCTGCTGACTCAATCCCCAAGTGGCTTGGCTGCAAAACCGGCAAATTTAAAAGTTATTTAATACCCCAGTGGGTTGATGACAGGAACGGCAAAACGGAGTCTGCCACAGCATTTACTTGTCGGACATACAAAACCTTCTGTTCTGATACTGGCTCCACGTGTGTGTCACCAAAGATCCGTTGTAGCTGCTGCAGTGCGTCTTCAATGGCTGGATAGGCCATTTCTACATGAAAATGGCAGTTTGCCCTTCATGTAGAAACCCACTCAGGGCAGCAAACTGTGAGGTACTTTTACCCATCTGCCTCCACCTAAATCCCAGTCAGAACCAGCAAAGCCCCAAAAGGCTGATGTTGGTCCACCTCTGCTTACGGGCCATGGTTGGCCCTGACAGGTTTCGTTCGGACCTTCTAGCCTTTGCTTGGCTCTGAAGAAACACCCAAAACCCAAGGGTATCGATCCGAAACCCTCCACCTAGACCCGACTTTCAGCAGCAAAGCAGCCTAAAGCAGACGATACTCCACTTTCGACACCAAAGCTTTCGGAGCCAAGAAAACAAATTGATTTGGCACTGAAAAGGGCCGCCTCGGACCCCAAACCCTTGGCGCCGAAAATAACTGGGGTTCAACCCGGAGGACAAAGCAAGATAAAAACAAATTCTGAAAGCCCACTAGAACAGAATCCGCGAGGAAAAGAAACACTTTTTCTCTTCTAAAATCGAGGTAGCAAGTAATAAGAGTAAGGAAATCTTTAAAATGATTAAAGACTTCTCTTCCCCGAGCGCGGTGGGAATCCCGTATACCCCCTTGCTTGTTTGGGTTAATCATATTGCCGACTACTTCCACAATAAAAGCTTACTATTCAAAAGCCTTTTATGACTTCTTCTTCTGTTAAGGAAGATGGTGCGAGGCACCTATGTTTGGCCAGCTCTGGAACCAGATCCTCCTTTACTCAATTTCTGCCAATTTCCTTGGAGAAATCCCTCGAGATAATGAACTCATTGAAGTCAGTTTCCCTTCGGACCCCTGCCCAGCTAAAATACTGTTGGTTATTGCAGGGACCTTAAATCCAGCTGTCAATCTGGTTTTGAATTCTTCATTACAAAAGGGGCAGGTCCCAAGTCACTGGAAAAAGGCCAAACTGATTCCTCGATTGAGGAAACCCTCCGCACATCCAACAGTAGTCTCTAATTATAGGCCTATATCACTGCTGCCTTTCTTCTCCAAAGTCTTAGAAAAGTACGTTAATCTACAACTGACAGAATATGTGGAAGTCAATCATGTACTCCATGATTGTCAGTCAGGATTCCAAGCCCATCTTAGCATAGAAACAGCCTTATTGGAAGTCTCTGAAACCATCAAAGAGCAACTAGATAAAGGGGGAAGTGCAGTGCTGATACTTTTAGACCTTTCTACAGCTTTCAATACCATGCCCTATGACTTCCTCTTGCACAGCCTGTTTGAATGCGGCATTGGGGGCACGGTACTCAAATGGTTTGCCTCCTTTTTAAACTACTGCCGGCAAGAAATTTGGTCCCGCCCTTTTTCAGCCCCCATTCCACTTATGAAGGTGGGGGTCCCGCAGGGGTCTATCCTGAGCCTGTCACTGTTTAATATTTATATGGCTGCTCTTGCACTTCTAGCTGAGTCCCACAGCGTTAAGATAGTATTATAAGCCAATGATACACAACTGCTGTTTACGTGTGACAAAGGTTCTGATTTCAGAGGCAAGGAGATTAATACCTGTCTGACGGAGGTCTTCTCGTGATTACTGCTTAACCAATTGAAGTGTAACCCTGAAAAATTGGAAATTATCTTTTTTAGTTGTCCGCCCTGCGAATCTTGGCACCAATAGTGGCCTCAAGATATGTCCTCTCCCACAGCTCCAATCAGTATTGTGAAGAACTTGGGGGTTAAGCTAGATGCCACCCTAACAATGAAAGCCCAGATCCAGACCATTGCCGCACGTGTTTTGACATGCTAAAAATGTTGAAATATTTCCTTCCCCTGCTACCGGTTGAGTATCGGAAGACTGTAATCCAAGCCTTAATTATATCTAGGCTAGTTTATGTTAACATCTTGTACCTGGACCTACCTGAGTACTTACTGAATCGCCTGCAGGTGGCTCAGAATGCAGCGGCCAGAGCCATTCTCCTGGTGGTTCCCAGAGCATGCATGACAATCGATCTGAAGGCCTTGCACTGGCTTCCGGTATGGAAGAGGATCCAATTTAAAGCGCTGGTCCTGGCTTTTCAGGATTTCCGTGGCACAGGCGTCGTATATCTCAGGAGTAGGGTCCAACATTACGTGCCGCAACGAGCCTTGAGGTCCTCAGGGAAGTCTCTGATACTTATCCCCAAGTTTGCCCGCTCCCGGGTGGGCGGTCGCTCATTTCAAGTGCTGGCCGCCCGCTCATGGAACGGTCTGCCTCTCCATCTTAGGCAGGTCCAGGATCTGCTCACTTTTAGGAGACAGCTATAAACCTGGCTTTTTCCAGCTGTAATTCTCCTCCAGGCTTGACCTGGCCTTTGAGCTCTGGTTTCCTATGTTTCTGTGGTGTTTCAGTGCTGGGACTCTGTTGAGTAACGGTGCGCTTTATAAGCACCTATCTTCATTTTGTTTAATTCATTTAATTTCATAAAACATGGTCAAGCCAGAATAGCAGCTGTGGGACATTCTCCAGAGACTGTACAACCAGTACTTGAGGGGTTACATCAGCAGCTGGATTCTCAGCAAAAACATTTAATGATTCATTCTGACACAGGACAAATCATCACCAGACCCCCTCGGGCAGAGGCACAAACTGCTAAAAGACAACTTTCATTTGAAGAGTCAATAGATCTCCCTGTTATCCCAAAGAAGAAATGGAAAGAGTACAAGGCTACTAGCCCACTTTCCATTATCCCTCCTCTCATACCATGCTCCAACACCACTACAGCACCAATCCATCACCCTACGGATACACCGGAGGGCACACTACATTCCTTTACAGGGGATGGAGGATGATGATCAACTTTCGTTACCACCACAAGATGACTAGGGGGCATAAGACACAGATCCACCAGATAATACTGACTCAGATCTATAGCCATCAAAACCTTCCCCTCCTGATGACACAACTACTAACCACAGACTTTTAAGATGGGTAGCTACTTTTCATGAGGATACACTCTACACTGAGTTGTTAGAGGACGACTTTCTCTTCAAAATTCACTCCTGCACTCAGCTCTCCTCTCAGTACCTTCCCATGCTTAAGGGTATGCTTAGACACACTACCGATATTTTTAATGACCAGGTCAGATCCAGGGTTATTACTCCTAGAGTTGATCAAGTGTAAACCTTCTCCAGTAGACCCTACATACTTTAACCCCTTCCGTGCGGCCGCGATATTTCCCGTGTGCGGCCGCCGGACGAACACGGGCGGGCCATGACGAACCCCAGCCGTCATCAGCACACAAGCACCGTAGTGCATGACGGCTGGGGTTCGTCACCAGCATGGAAGGGGTTAAAGGCCAACTCATGCCAGACTCTCTATTGGTGACCACTGCTCATAAATAGGTAAACTGTCAAACAACTGGTGATGCACCTCCACCAGACAAAGAGAGTAAACAGATAGACACAGCAGGTAAGAGTGTCGGCACAATCAGCCACCATTGAAGAATTGTCAACTCTATTGGTCTCTTATCACGCTTTGAAAGGGCACAATGGGATGAAATGGAGGAGATACTATAAAACCTTCCAGAAGAGCATACCACATTGCATGGGAGGAAAGTTATATCTAATACAAATATAAGGTGTGTCTTAGTTGCAGCTGGCACAGCTGCTAGACTTAATAATCCCAGCCTTATATTAAGATGGCATGCTTGGCTAAGTGTATCTGGTTTCAAGCATGAAGTTCAACAAAACTTATTAGCCTCTCCCAGAGAAAATAAAAAAAGACAACAAGAGGGCGAAAGCAATGGGAGTGTTGCATGCAGACGCAATCACAACAGGGCTCCATTCACCGCTCGACCTATCGTGAAGGGTCTAAATCAACCTCCCCAGAAACATCCACCTCTTACAATAAAACACAAAATCAAACTCCCTGTCCTAGAAGATACTATGGGGGCTCCTATAGAGGAAACAATCATAGAGGCAGAGGTGGAGTAGATTTTAATAAACCCTCCACCAAGCTGCGACTCGCCCACCATTCCCTCCCGGTCACACAACACCTGTTGGGGGAAGACTACAGCTGTTTCTTCCTGCATGGATAAATATCACATCCGACCAATGGGTGTTGGATATTATCCAACATGGTTATTGTCTGAAACGCTCTTCAACACCTCTAAACATCCCGCCCCCCCCACCCACAAAATGTCAACAGATCATCATAAACTCCTCAAGGAGGAAGTTAACACTCTTCCAAACAAAGGAACAATAGAACTAGTGCCATTACAACAACAGGGCAAAGGAGTCTATTCCCTTTACTTTCTCATACCCAAAAAGGACGGAGCTCTAAGACCCATTCTAGATCTCAGACCTCTAAACAGATACATTCTTTCATATGGTAACTCTCCAAGATGTCATACTACTTCTACAACAGGGAGATTTCATGACCGCATTGGATCTAAAAGACTCATACTTTCACATTCCAATTCACCCAGCACACAGGCATTACCTCTGGTTTGCTGTCAAAGGACAACACCATCAGTTCAAAGTGCTTCCATTCAGGGTCCCCACAGCTCCCATGCGATTTACCAAATGTCTACTAGTCGTAGCAGCTAACTTAAGAAAACAAAACATTACACGTTTTTCCGTATCCGGACAACAACACTTGTCAAAAGCAAAACATACCACAAATGTTTGCAACACACAAACACTATAGTCCTACTACACCAGTTGGGTTTTACAATCAGTGCAGTCAAATCACATCTGCAACCTCTACAGATACAGTTTTACTTGGGAGCCATCCTAAATTGTCCCTAGGGAGTGGCTTACCCAAATGCAGCAAGACTACAACCGTTCAAAACGCTTATTCCCTTAGTTTCAGCCTTGCAAAAAAAGAACAGTAAGGACAGTTATTCGACTCCTAGGAAACATGGCATCATGCATAGCCATAGTACCTCATGCCACACTCAATATGTGCCCAGTACAACAATGTTTAGCACAACAGTGGTCTCAAACTGAGGGTCAATTAGAGGATCTAGTGTTGATCAGCTGTCAAGCTTGCCACTCTATGCAATGGTGAAACTCCAAAAATCTTTTATAGGGACGGATTTTTATAGACCCAATTCTGCAGACCACTGTAACAATGAATGCATTAATAACTGGATGGGGAGCACACTCACATAAGCTGACTGTACGTGGATATTGGACCCACAGTCTGTCTTTCCTATAGATCAGTCACCTAGAGCTGCTAGCTGTTCATCTAGCGATTAAAAGCATTCCTTCCTCTCCTTATAGACAAAACAGTCCAAATCAAAATAATCAATATGACTACCATGAATTGTCTGCAAAAATGGGTGTGGGGAGGGATATTTACCTATGCTTTTCCACCTCTCCCATTGCATCCATTTGTAATTCGCAAACTGAGACAGACATTTATAACACTCATCCTAGTTGCTCCCACATGGGCCAGGAAACCATTGTGTACAGCACTACTATATCTGTCAGTAGTACCACATCAACTCCTACCCAACAAATAGGGACCTCCTCACTCAGAATCAAAGAGCAGTAAGGCCCCCTAACCCAAGATCTCCTAATATTGCAATTTGGCTCCTGAGGAACCAAGAATTTGGATATTAAACTTACCTTAAGAATGTATGGATATCCTTAAAATGGCCAGAAGATCAACAACACAAGCATGTTATGCAGCAAAGTAGAAGCGTTTTGGTCACTATTGTCACTCAGAAGATACTAACCCATTACACTCAAGACATTCTCTGCTACCTTCTTCACTTACAAAGTGCAGGGTTAGATTTCTCTTCTATAAAGATACATCTTACAGCATGAGCTGCATATTTCCAGAATAGAGAACAAACTTCTATGTTCATAATTCCTGCAATCAAAGCTTTTCTACAAGGTCTCAAAAGATGTATTCCACCCAGAGACTCCACCCACATCAGTTTAGAATCTCAGTGTTGTGCTAGCAAGGTTAATGGGTCCACCAGTTGAACATTTGTGAACATGCCCTCTGCAGTTTTTATCGTGGAACTTGCATTTCTTATTGTAATCACTTCACTCAAAAGGGTTGGTGAGATTCAAGCATTACCTTTACAGGAACCATTTTTTTTAAATATATAAGGATAAAGTGATTCTAAGAACTAATCCTAAATTTCTACCAAAAATAGTCTCACATTTCCACATGCGTCAATCAATTGAGTTGCCTGTATTCTTTCCTCAACCAGGCTCAGTAGAAGAAAGAGCAAAACACTCATTATATGTTAAGAGCAATAATGTACTATATTGACAGAACACAATCTTTTTGCAAAAATCAACACCTATTTGTGGCATTTTCCAAACCACTTTAAGGTAAATCAATCTCTAAATCGGGTAGCGTACGTTGGATAGTAAAATGTATCCAAACCTACTATACTAAAGCCCCTTCCTATTCCACCAAAACCTCACTCTACATGAAACAAAATAGCTTCTATGACTATTCTAGGGAATATACCAATAGCTTGTATATATAAAACAGCGGCATGGCCTACACTGCACACATTTACTATATATTATTGTGTAGTTGTCATGGCACTGCAATAAGCAGATGTTAGCTATGGGGTACTATATACATTATTTCAAACAAATACACCCAACACATGTTAGCCACCACTTATGAGAAGAACTGCTTTTCAGTCTATGCTAAGTATGTGTATCTACAGCCACACATGCCATCAAACAGTTAATGTTACTTACCCTGTTAGCATCTGTTTGTGGCATGGAGTGCTGTAGATTCGCATGCGCCCACCCTCCTTCCCAGTCACTTGTGTTGGCTGGATTTATACACATCATACATTGCATTCTTATTACATAGTCATCTCCATAGTATACATTATCCTTTCCCTCCAGCCTCACCCATCAAGCGGAAAACAATCTAACAATGGAGTTGAGGAACATAGGCATTGCAAGCAAGATGGGTAGTCACTACACCTCGTGATGCGAAAGTCTTCTTAGAATCTTAGAATAAAAACACCTTGCACACTTCTGAGCCCAACTCTAGATGGCTGACTTATGCTAAGAATGTGAATCTACAGCACTACATGCCACAAACAGATGCTTACAGGGTAAGTAACATTTACTACATTATATATGTATATGTATGTGTGTGTATGTATATGTGTGTGTGTATGTATATGTATGTGTATGTATGTATGTATGTATGTGTATGTATGTATATATGTATGTATGTGTATGCATATATGTATATATGTATGCATATACATGTGTGTATGTGGGTATATAAATGTGTCACAAGAAACTCCTCCTCAAAGTCTCAGCATGGAGAAGAAAAGCGGCACACAACCAAGGTATCCGTGAATTGTTAATTTCATTTTAGCACCACAGCATAACCATTTTGTGCAAGTAGGGAAAGATGGCTGACACGTTTCGACATTTCCGCCTTCAGCTGGACCAAATGTTCTCTCTATAGCAACTTTTGTCAAATATTTTGTAATGGGATATTCATCGAACCACTGGCCATCATCAAGCTGAAGAGATATGACAAGATGTGAGAATAGAACCCTTTTTTGATAGGGAAGATACTGGATCATTGTTTACTATTGGAATATCCAGGTACTTCTCACAATTTAGTGATCAATTTGGAATATTTTCAGAGAAAGCATGCCCTTGTATAGGACTTCCTGTAAGGTTATTTTCATCTCCATCAATACAGACTCAGTGCTGTAGAAGTCACTCTCCTTTACATGACACTGAAATCCGGCAAATGTTGCCCATTTTCATCACGTAGTTAAATGCACTTTTCTGTGAGGCCTTTCATGGCTTTGCCTATGTGGTACTTCAAGTCAGCCTTCTTATATTTTCTACAAAAAGCGCTTTCAAAATGTAGAGAAAGGTAACTATGCACAGACTTGGAGAGTTTCTAACCACAAAACGTATGTAATGTACCTCCAGTAAACTGGGAGTAAAAAATAAAACAAAGAAACAACAAAAAACACAGTGTACCGTAGGAAAAAATGACATTTCTATATCAAAATCATGAATTGTTATGTCTTCAGACCTTTATTGAGAAATCCCACCACCATTCAATACAGAAGTTGTCTACATACAAATAGTTGCTCTTGAATAGACAGTTTTATCCTTTAAGTTGAACTCTAAACGAACTTATGGGAGTTCTCCACCACAAGGTCCCTGCCAAGACAGGTTGTTTTGTTGACCTAAAAATTTCAATTGACTCCCATAACTTTTATAATCCAGAAAACAGACACGCCTAACCATTAAGACATTTCCAAGTAACCTCACGGAAAGTGAATAGGAGTGTAAAATATTAATTGACTACAAAGGGTGGACATGTGCTAAGTGCTTGCTTACTGGTTCCTATGTCCCCTTTAACAAGTTAGGGTAGACCTTGTGTCAAGCTACTTTAGAAAGAGCTTTCAAAGTGTGTTTAGCTGGCTATGGTCTCCCTGCGTGCCAGCCTCTTCAATGGTATTGTCCATTCATTTTCTCATCCTTCAGAAAGTATAACATGCACAACCTGCCCCCTGTCTTCACTGGCTGGGCTTTTGAAAAATCTTCCCTTTGCATGTCACCGTCTTCTTTTCAGAGTACCCTTTTAAAATAGCCATACCAATTAGGATCAGTTTTTATAGCAAAGCACACATTTTGATACATTTTCAGGTGCCTTTCAAGGAGTCACTGTCATCACTGCAAAGTAGTCATCTTGTAATGCTTCAGGGCTCTTTAAACTTGAAATTTCACACCTGGATTTTGGATGTCTGTCATTTATGATTTTGTATGCTTGAGAGCTTAGAAAATGACATTCGCCGCTATGGAAATTTATCATCAAATGAATTGAATAACCCTCATCTGGGCGAATAATTCATACTCAAACGCTAGTCTGACGTTAAGTAAGGCACAATGACAAAGAGAATTTCACATCCATTAGCGTGCGCTATGCAAGAAAGTCTGCCTTAAGGCGGTGGACTGGCTTACACATACTATCGATAATGCTTTTTTGGTTTAAACTGAGCTGTATACATTTTTGACTTTCTGCTGCTGGTAGATGACAACGTGTGAGGTGGCAAAGAATGAATTCATGTATTTGAGTCTTGTCAACATTTCTCCAGTGTAACACAGCGCCTACTTGTGGCTGTCTCATCCATGCATAGGGTGCGATTTTCCATGCTTGTATTAGGGCTTGTGTCGCTATAGCTATGCCCCTGTGTCTGTGTCATATAATTGTTATGATTCCTGTTCCTTGTAAACACAACTAGGTCTGATCTCATAGAGCAGTCTGTCACAATGTTCAGAGACTTCTGGGGGTTAATATATCCTTTAGAGAACACCTTCCCAGTACAGTTCCGTTTACCAATCCATGAACGGTTTAGTCCTTGCTGCACCAATTTAAAACAAGCATTGGAAATGCAATACGAGTCACATTTTATTGAGTTCTAGAGCAATTCGTGTTGTAAATGCCAATATATTTTACCTATGTGTTATGGAGTGTATGTTTGTGGTGTGTAGTGCAAGTATGTGGGTTGAATTGGAATAATTACTTGTGGAATTGTGTGGAGTGTATTTGTGTTGCAGAATTATGTGGCATTGCTTGCAGTGGAAAAATGTGTATAGTAATTATGTGGTATTGAATGTACTGGAATTATGTGGAGTGGGATTGCGTGTTATGAGTGTAGTTATGTTGAATGATATTTTCTGTTGTGGAGTGCTCTGAAGCAGAGTATAATTATATGTTGTGCTGGTGAATTTTGTGGCATGAGGTGGAATTGTGTGGTGTGCATTGTATATGCAGGGCCGGTCCTAGGCATGGGCGGTATGGGCAGCTGCCCAGGGCCTCGCGCTCGGGGGGCCCCGCCGCCGGCCCACAGAGTAGACCGCAGAGCAGGGGGCCCGGCCCGACATGAAATGCGGAAAGCGCTGCGCGCACTCGCGCAGGCAGTAAGGCAGTTACCAGTTAGTGGAACTAGTGCACAGTCAACGTGCATGCACGCACCCCACAAGCTAGCTTAGTGGGGGTGGTGCCGTGCACGGTGCGCAGGCGGCAGATGTTTTATTATGTGGGTCCCAGGGCCGTCAATCTGGTAGCGCGCGAACGCTCTACCAATGACGGCCCTGAACATCATTTTGGCCAGCCCCCGCTCTGCAGTGATGCAGCACGCACGCGCTCCCTGCTGGCCTACAGTCTCTACTCTCTTCAGCCAGGAGCAGGGTGGAGTCGGGAGTCGGTTCGGGGAGCGTTGGCGTAACTTCTTAGATGAAGGTAAGATCACAGTCAGTTTACTATATGGAACTGTCACTGAACAAAGGTCCTTCCCTGCAAGGCTGTCATCAGGCCAGGCTTAGCTGTCTAGGGGTCTCTGCTTGAGTCACTGTATATGAGAGCATCCCCCATGCACCGTGTCCGGGGTCTGCCGGGTCCTGCCTCTGTTACTGGCCGCTGCCTACGCGACCGCCACAGCCCTTCCTGCACCTGTGTCTGCCTTGGCCAGCGTGTATTCACTCACTTTAATAGCGTGATGGGGTTTGCTCCTTCCCTTGGCCAATGTATATCTCTTACTGTTTCCAGGGTGAGTGTGGGCCAATATAAAGTTCCCCCAAATATATAATCTTCTGCTGTTGGGGTTTACTGGGTTGCTGTTTTACAGCTCTCCTCCATCCGACCAGACTGGCAGCCCAATGGGAGGACTGGAAATATAAAACACACTGAATTACCGCATCAATGTGTGGCGACATCGTGATTGCAGTAATGCAGGGAATGTCATTTTCTTTAATGTGTAGGTTTGCGTTGTTTTTTATGTCATGCCATGTTATGTAAGAGACATGTTGTGTCAGCCCAGATCTACAGTTCTTTCAGGCCGAGAGAGTGTCCACAGTAAGAAGGAGAGCAAGAGGCTATCTGGACATGGGTGGCTGTCAGTAGAGAAGTGGAAGGAGGGGCTGTTGGCTTACCAGAACAATTGAATGCATGGGAGATTGCTGAACATTTGGATTGCTGAAGGCTTAGTGCCTCACCCCCATCATTGTCTAGATTAATGTGCATCACCCACCTAACTTGATCCTTCTTGTTCCCCTCACACACTACTCGACGATCCTTACCCCTCCTACATCTCACAAGAACCTATGTATCGCTCACATGCCTTTGTTTGTGGCTACTACTTTATTTCTCCTGTATTGGTACTGTGTCTACTATGACTATGTATAATGAGAGCACAATTTTAGACTAAGTGCCTTCTCCGTGGCTTCACTGATGTTGTTTTTGTGAAATATTAACAACAATAATAAAAATAAACATTGTTTGAGCTCCTAAGTGGACTAATCGATGCTGCAACGTGTATGGCCTAAATCTGACTGTTGCCCAGGATTGTTGCCTCATGTCCTAAACCCCAGAAGTATGTAGAGTAGGTCATGATGTATAGATTAGCATGATATACCAACTGGATGTTTCGAATGGTGTATCCTTTGCAGATGAAGTAGAGTACGAGTTGACTGTGGAACATGATGAGTGGTAAGCAGGTGTCCCAAGGCCACTAATGTCATAAATACACCTCTTTGCTTGTAGCTTTTGGTGCACGAGGAAAAAGATGACAGTGTGTGCCACATGATGCTTGAGTATGTTGGTGATTTGCCATACATTCTCACCAATTAATTTGTGGTGAAAATATTTCCATGGCAAATCACTGCAGAAACCCAATAACATAGTAACCTAGTGAGCCTAGGAGCTTTAGTTTGGGGGTTATGGTGTGAGGTGTGTTTTTCTCCAGTATGATGTGGTAAATTATGAATAGGGCTCCCGGTTTTATGGTATTTATTTTTGGGGCATTTCCGTCTGTATTTATCCACATTTATTTTTTGCCAATTTTATCTGTATTAATCCACATTTATTTATGGTTTGGTGGAAAAATGAAGCTGAAATGAGTACATTTCCACATTTATTTAACCAGTAAATATGCTGTCATAATTGAATGCCTTCATGTTCTTGACCCTCTGGTTCCTTCGGAATTTGGGCGTATGTCCAACTAATCATTCAAGGAGCTGGCAAGTGTTACACTCATGGATAATTGCTCACCTGTTTTCCATCTCCTCTACTTTTTGTCCATGTTACTGATATCCACATTAGTTTGCTTCAGTGATGACAAAGAACTAAGATCAAAAGTCCTGCGAAGTCGCTTTCTGTGATGTCACTTCTTGCGACGCAATATGCAATTAGAGGGGCCTCACATCTTCCCTTTCGCCCGGGGCCTCAGAAGGCCTAGGACCGGCACTGTGTATATGTAGTGTGTTATGTAATTGTGTTGCAAGGGCCGTTCCAAAGGTGAAGGGCGTGATTTCATGCATCTGCCCGAAGTGTTAAGGCAAGATGAACCATGTGATAGAGTTAGTGAGTGATATATAAAAACACTCAACCAGATTATATGGTTTACCTAGAATGTCACTGTTTCAAAAAGGATGAAAAATAAAGACACTACAATGCTGGAAAGCCAATTATAAATCTTTGAAGGGCCCTATTAAGAATGAATGGTATAAGCATAATTGCAATTATTCGAAATATGCCCTTACTCAAATAACTCTGGAAAACGTGCAAAAACGGTGAAGGTACCTTGGATACATCATTTGAAATTACTAGAGAGGCTGCTCAGTTATGCATTCCCTTATCACAAGGGCAGCTATGAGCACAGCCCCTGGAATCATGCATTTGGTGGCATGGTTGGCAAAAGTATGCACAAAAATGCAAATTATGCGGCATAAAGCGCCACATGATATGATAGCATGACGTTAGACCGCGTGCAAAGTTTTCACCTCATTAGTACAAGAATAACTGTTACAGTTGCACGTGTATTGCACTGGGGAGCCAGTTAGATTTTAAACACACTTAGCTGAGAATGCGGCCGGCCTGAAAAAGTATTCATAATTAAGGAGAGCACAGTGTGGAATCCAAGACCCTTTGCCCACAGACCGTTCTTTGCTTGATACTGTGGGTCCGTAATATCTTATTTCTGACACAACAGAATAATCTCTTTGTAATGTTATTGGGGAGATAGTTGAACGTGTTTTATTTATTTATTTATAACTTGGCCCAGACCTGTAAGGCTTAATTACGAGGTAGTAAGTATCTGTGCCACACTCATTACTGTAAAGCAAAGGAACGTCACTAAAAAGCTTACACAGGACTTAATAAGTAAACCAAACAAACATTAAAGCATGCAAGTGTCCAGATTAGCAGCGGGCACTATTGATGGTGTGCTGGTGCACATTTTTTATTTGTTGGTCCCAAATCCGACATGGCTGTTGTGTAAACGAAAAGAAGGACGTTTGCCTTGATGTTCACATAAATTCTTTTGTATTCTCGTAATTTCTATAATTTGTGCGCAACTAAAGCGCTACAGTTACCTGCACTTCTATTGCTTTTTAAGGGAGGTTCACTTGAAGTGCTCACGCCTTGCAGTCAGTACTTGTAACATGATGCCACGTTTTATTTAGAAAATGCAGATGTGGAAGAGAAGGGAAGCCATGCGTGCCTCAAATGTGGCATGCAAGGCAGTACAAATATGATTGCATATCTGAAGTCACCTTATGCACTGGTAAAAACATACAGATAAAAACAAATATTAATCTTTATTTGTAAGCCAACTTGCTCTTACCAGAACACGCCAAACATGTTTTTTAATGCAATGCCGTCCTCTCCGATAAAATACACAACATTAAAAAACATGAGACAATATGCTTTGGCGGTGGTGTGCAGCAACAAACAAAAGGCCGGGGGCAAGCTCTGTGGGTCCGTATTGTGCCCGGGCAATCGTATTTGTAACTCACCTGATTGCGCTGAATTCGTTTGAGTTCCCAGATTCTATTGGGGAGATAGCTGAACGCACTGTATTTATTTTTTATATGTATGTAGAACTTGTCCCAGAGCAGGCAGGCAACACTTATGACAGTAAAGCAAAGGATACTAGTTTGGTGTTAGCAATTTGTTCAATATTAAGCAATTTGGTTGAATTTACCAATGTTTTAGTCCTGTAAATAAAACGCTGGTTACCGCTGCGCCTTAGTTTACAAGAGGTCTTTCTGTGACACGACCATGGACAGGACTTCCTGAAGGGGCTAAACATGAACATAGCCTAGACAGCAGGCTGAAATTCCCCCCTTGCACAAGGCCAGGCGCTGTTCACGCTATGTAGCCGCACAGTAAAACCGGGAAGAAGGTAGTGTGGAACTTGGCAAAATAAAAGAAAGTCCTACGGCCTCCGAAAGCAGCTGCCATTATTTAAGATTAGCGCAGCAGCACGTAGGCGTGCGCAGCGCTGATCTTGAACACATAGTAACTAGTTGCGCCTTTGAGTGGCGGTGCAGAGTAATTCAAAAGGTTAAGAACCACTGTCCTAGTCTCCTAGACAGCTATCGCCCGTATGCTATCAGATCTCGGCAGAGACATCCATGTCTGTCACCACAGACCTGAACATACAAAGGCCAAAAACGGGCGTGTCCAGCACTGTTTGTCGTGAACAGACATGGCACAACCATCGCTCACTGAATCACCTTAAGCCTTATAGCCCGTTGCTCCACCTCCTCTCTGCTGACTTTGTATTTACAATAGGCGGCAGTAGCCTGGCCTTTCTGGCCCTAGAATTCTAGTTCCGCCTAATCCCAGACTGACACACCTCAAGCGGAGTTCCATGTAAACTACACACTGCCCAAAGAGGGCAGAACTCGCCAACTGTAAGTGGCAGGTTGAACAGCGGCACGTGCGGACTCCACAGCCGATCACTACTATAAGGGTGATCTATGGTGCACTGGTATTGGTTGGGTTCCCCAATGAATCCAACACTAAGGTATTTTACACGTTAGCAACGACCAATCCCAGGCTATGTTCAGCTACATGCTTGGGTGATGTGAGACCCGTAAGTGCCACGGTTTTAAGGACAACTTACATCCGTTAAGAGATCGGCTGGTGATGACGGATGTGAGGCTATACTCACGGATGATCCGCGTAAGTAGTGGACAGGTGTCCCCAGTAGTAGGAAAATGATGGTATTTAGTGTTTGCCTTCCTTACGGGGGCCATACAACGAACCCAGTCGGCGCTCACTGTTGACTTTTCAGCAAATCCATCCTACTTTTCTGGCTCGTAGTTGAGTATGTGGCACATTGCACTTATAGCCTGAAACACAGCGCCACAAAAAAAAAGCAATGGCCGTGCGGCCGTGAAAGTCACATGGCCGCGCGCACCACAGAGGAGCGGGGTAAGGGAACGCAGCAGCGTGGCGAACGCGCACTGCTGCGCGTGCTAGTCACCGGTGGTAATGGGCGGAGCAAAGGCGGGACATGCACCCACCTTTGCCCAATTGCATGCGTATTTTGGTATAAAAAAAACCCGCTAAAGTCAACGGCGGGCGGCAAAAGCCTGATCACGAGCGTATGAGCAGCTTTCAGAACCCCTTTCAAGAGGTCTCGTGCTGGGCACTGCAACGCTAGGCACGAGACACAAAAAGGGAAGAATTTGTCAACGACCATATCGAACACGAATACCACAGTGATAAAGAATCCTCACATCTATGTTCGGGCAGGTTGATAGAATGTGCAGCGAGCGCACAAACGCAGAGGGGACTGACTATAGGAGTCTTCCAAACCAAACGCGACCACTTGGCGCAGGTTCCGGTACTGAAGGTAGTTGTAGGTACGCTTGACACATGCAACCACCTGATTTGGTGTGAAAAGGACTGAGGTGAGGATTGGTGCCCCAACAGCCCTGACGAAGTTTGGTTGGATGGTTTAGCAACGAAACATGTTGGCCTTTGGCAAATGAAATTGGCCAGATATATGCCTGCTTTTTAAATTGGGGAACCTCACTACATTTAATAAAGGTGATGTTGTATGTGAGTGATACCTCATTTTTAATTAATTGAGAACTACGTTCTCTTTGCACAGTTGGAGATGTTTGAACACTGAGTGTATCATGTAGCCAGCCTCAGTGTTGTCGGTCACACACTGCCTATGTTGTTTTTGACCTTCCACCTCTGTGGATTTCTAGCACACACCTTTTTAGGTCTCGCCTGAGGCAGCGCATGCGCTGTCTGGCGAGACTTTAAGTAAGGGGGCTTCAAAAAGCTCACCACACGCTTTTTGTGTGGCCTAATGCTTGCGGTTACGCGCACAGGTACGCGCACAGGCGCCATCTGGTTTTCCTCTCTTGTCATGGCTCATTAAGCGCACCGCTCACGGGCACCCTTACAGCGCGTGCATATTACACACCACTCGCCAGACGTGCCTGCTTTTTTTAAACTTTCAGCGCGAGGAGCCATGGCTTTCCGATTTGTTTTTCATTGCACTCGAGACCGGTTTTAACATTATTTAATTAACATTTGCTGGTGTGCGCTCCTCATTCGACTTCAGAGCTGCTGTGGCGGACATGAACAAAGCCTTTCAGTTTTTAATTTAACACACAGGCTGCGCACCATTCGCAGTCTTTTTTGTAATTGTTTCCTGCTCATCACGTCTGTGCCGCCCCCCCACCACCGCCCGTCTGTCAATTCTGAGCTCTTGGGCACTGTTCTCAATCCCACAAGACTTCTATGACTCGGGCACTATTCCTTCCCCCTTCAGCCCCCACCAACTCACCCCATGTCTTTTTCAAGAACAGTGTGCTTCTATTCAACCTCCGCTCTGCGTTGCCGCTTCTGTTTATATATATATATATATATAATCACAAACTTGACTCAAGCTTATTGAAGCACTTTATGTGAGAACCAGTCAAATTACACTAAGTAATGTTAATTTATTGGGTACTGTGAGATTATGTGATATGCACAGGATCACAGGATGTTGAACCAGTACACAAATTTGCTTCAAAGTCAGCAGCTCCAAAGTCAGCAGCCCTGGCCCTTATACATAACTTCCTCTCCTTTGCTCAGCTGCCGCTCCTCTTCATATTCCTTATCTCATCGGCCTGCTTCTCTCCTCATCTCCCGCTAATACTTTTTCATTGCATTCGAAACCGGTTTTGAAATTATTCAATTAACATTTGCTGGTCTGCGCCCCTCATTCCACTTCAGAGCACCTGTGGCGGACATGAACAAAACCTTTTTTAAAATTTTTATTTGTTTTATTTTTCTTAGCACAGCAAACTGCAAACAATATCACAAGTTAATGTACATCAAATTCACCATCAAGTAGCAATGTCCAAATGTTGACTTTCAGGAGAAATAAACTCATGATTCATAATAGTCTCGAAAGGCGCTTCAAATTTTAATACTCAGTCTCTTTTTCCTTGATCCTTTAATTGAAAATAAGCTCCACTCCAAATGATATAAACTCAGCATTTTAGCACGCCATTGATGAAAGTCCGGTGATTTTTCCTGTAACCATTCCCTAGCGATGCATAGACGTGCAACTGTCATCGCAAAAAATATAAAATTGAAAAAGTGTTTCCGTATTATTATCTTTTTGAATTTTCCCTAACAACATCATTGCTGGAGAGATAACAACCGTAGTTTTAATCACCAAAGAAATACATTTTTCCAAATGCTCAATAAATCCCTTCAGCTTAGCACAGCTATAAAAAATATGTATCGCCCCAGCTTCCTCATCCCCACAACGAAAACATTTACCTTCATTTCCGGCTCCCCATTTTGCCATTCGCTTAGGCGTATAATATAAATCATATAGCGATTTAAAAAACTGAGCTTTCAAATTTGCAGACATGAGCGCCTCCTTTGACAAAATGAAAAGATCCTTAACATCAATCTCTAAATCTCTAAGAGATTCTCTCCATTTCAACTGCACTTTTTCGACATCATCTTTCTTAGCAGAGACCAAGGATTGATAAATTACTCCAATTTTAACTGATCTACTAATTTCTTCAATGACTTTGATGTTGAATTAAATTCCCACCCCTTCGATTTAAATAGTCCCGAATTTGTAGGTATTTGAAAAAATACCATCTGGGCAGTGAATATTCATCCTTGATCTCTTCAAAAGATTTACACATTCCATTCTTATTAACAATATGTCCTAAAGTCTTAATGCCTTTCTGCTGCCACTTATTAGACATTACATCAGAGAAAATACCTGGTAAGATCCTATGCGCATTGAGCGGAATATAATATGACACTCTTGATAAATCCATATTTTTCGTGAAACACTTCCAGACTTTAAAGGCCCCCATGGTTACCTTAAACCTTGTTCGCTTGAAATAACTCCCATCAATTTCTTTAACTAGAATATGCTTTGCATTTGTCCCTAACTGTATATCAAAAATATTTGACATATTAGCATCATCACTTTCATGTTCTCCTATTATCAGAAATTTCATTTTCAATAGAAAGCAAGTTATGTAGTAAACAGAAAAGTCAGGTACCCCCATTCCTCCCCTTTGAACTGGTAGTGTCATGTATTTCATTGCCCGTCTAGGTCTCCCAGGGCTCCATATGAATTTCCCACATTTAGATTGCAGCTCCTGTATTTTATCTTTAGGTATCTCTAAAGGTATAGATCTAAATAAATACAAAACCTTTGGCAGTATATTCATTTTTATGACATTTGATCGTCCAATAATGGTTAGATACAGCCTTTCCCACCTATCCAAAGATGACGTGATTTTTGCCATTAATGTGTTCCAATTGACATGCACTAATTCCGTCATATTTGCCCTTATTAAAATTCCCAAATACATCACTTCTTTAACCACCCTACTATCTTGCCAAGTAATCGTATTAGAACAAAGGATTTGGGTTTTTGTCTCATTCAATTTATAGCCGGTTATAAGACCGAATACCTGTGCTAATCGTTCGATTTCCTTTATTGCTGTTACAGGATTAGTTGTGGCCACTGCGATGTCATCAGCATAGGCAAAAACTGAAAAATAATAGTCCTGAACTTTGTAAGGGGGAATCAAGATGTTCCGGCTCAGTAACTCGATTAAGGGGTTTATATAAAGAGCAAATAAAAGGGGGGAACAAGGGCAACCTTGTCGTGTACCGCGTGATTTAGTGACATTGTCAGAGAGTTGGCCCATGACTGATATCTTTGCCACGGGTTTTAAATATAAAGATTGTATTGCTCTAATAAATTTCACCCCAAATCCCATTTTTTTCATTAATTCCCAGAGGTACTCCCACTGCACGGGATCAAACGCTTTTTCCGCGTCCAACAGAATCAGCGCTAGATCATTCTTATTTACTGAGGCAGTATCAAATAAAGAAATGACTTTGTTGACATGCTCTACCGTCCCCCTTCTGGGAATGAATCCATGTTGATGTTGTGATACTAAGGGGGTGATACAATCAGACAACCGATTAGCTAAGATTTTAGAATATATTTTATTATCAGCATTTAACAATGAAATCGGCATGAACAAAACCTTTCAGTTTTTTCATTTCACACCCAGGCTGCAATTCCAAGCACACTGGCCCTGTACATAATTGCGGGTAGGGGGAAACGCTATGTACAGGAGCAGGATGTTAACAAATGTACTGCTTATGAGGAGCACAAACTTCCCGAGCACCACCCGTTTTTAACACCTTGGTAGTTTCTAAATCCTGTGGAGGACACGATCCTTATGTAAAAGATGTTACAAAGTAAACATATGGCAAGCGTTTGTCCCTCCTACAAAAAAACAACGTGCTAAATGCTATTTCTTTTCCACATTAAAATCAACAGATTGGTCCCAAAGGCAAGACCTATTGGCTGTGCCAATGCTTGTTCCTTTTCATTAAGGTTAAGAAAGCGACTTGTGGGCACACTGGCGAGTACCATCCAGTAGCCTTGTGGGTTTGCGCATGTGAGGTGCTTTCTAACGGTTCTCAAATTTTTCATTTTGGTTTGATTAATTTGATATTCACATTGATGTGAGGATTCTTTATCACTGTGGCATTCATGTGCGATATGTTTATTGACAAATTCTTCCCTTTTTTTAAATTGGAGCCGCAAGGACTAATCAGTTCATGGATTGGTAAACGGAACTCTACTGAGAAGGTGTTCTCTAAAGGATATAGGGCTATATGTAGGTAGCTTAATACCAGTCGGTAACGGCTGAAAATCGGTAAATTTGCCGTTACCGACCGGTATTTAGCTTTTTCTAATGTAGGCGGCTGGATTTAAGGATTCGGTAATTTACCACCAACTACAAGTTTTTGGTAAATATCGAAAACCTTTAAAAACCAATTATGTGCTTTTTTAAAAGTGCCATGTGGCAGACATTCATGCCCTTAGGCCATGTATGTGTGCCACATGTGCACACATGCACGATTCAGGGGTGCAACAGGATGTCAATGTGACACCCTGCCACCCTTGAATTTGTTCCCCCTATTGCCAATTCGATATTTACCGAATCGGTAATAGTGAATGACTTCCCATTTATTCCTATGGGCCTCCAGGCCCATAGGAATGAATAGGAATTAACGAATTGGTAAATACCGAATCGGTAATACCGAATATTACCGATTCAGTAAAATTTACCAAATTTTTACCTACATAATATTTACCGATTCTTAAATACCGAATCGGTAAAATTCGGTATTTAAGAATTGGTTAATAGAGATTACCTACATATGGCCCATAGTAACCCCCAGAAGTCTCAGAAAATTGTGACTGACTGCTCTTGGAGATCAGGACTAGTTGTGTTTACAAGTGATGGAGTGGGGGGCGATCTGATCTCATTATCCCTCTTTTGCTCCTATTGTTGATATGATTTCTGTTCCAACAGCGCTCATTACCTCAAAGTAGACATTGTGAAAATACTGAAAAATCCCAAAATCAACTCATCCAGCAGGCTTGCCATTAGAACTCCAAACTAACTATTCTGTCTGTGGCAGCTTATGCACTGGAACCCCCTTCTAACCACACTTCTCCCACACTTTCACAAGAAGCACCCTCATACTGGATCCTGGCTCCCAAGTGCAGTATGACAAGAAAAAATATAATACAATGGAAAGATTCTGTAATTTACATTAGAGAGTGCAGAACTATCTGTACTTCCTCAGGAGCCAAAGAGTCTTAGTGTGCTCAGCCTGAAGGCACTTCCAACTAGCTAGGCAAACCACAGCCATCATTCATATGGTGTTCAGCCTGGTACAAAAAATAACCATACAAATATTTACCATTTGCTGCAGAGCACAGTCACTAACACAATCCCTACAATTCCCTTGGGATGGAAGTTGGGTATTGCGCATGTGTCTCTGAATCTTGCTCTCTGGCTGGACTCTCTTTTTACTCTCTGACTCTTTCACTACTATTTTTTTCTGCTCCGCTTGCAGCCAAACCAGGAGTAACCACTCAAGCTCCTCTCGCTCTCTTTTTCTCTCTCCCTCTCATCTCCTATGTTGTGGCTAGGTGTAGCCCCATTTATTGCCATCCTTTTTTGCATCCACTTAACAGCGGGACTTCTAGAATTTGGGCCTTCACAGCTCTCTCTCTCCATTACTTTAAAATGTGTAGGTGTAGGACTGACCAATAAGTGCCTACTTTTAGGGGTATGTTAAAGAAGTAATGTCGGATTGTGGATTCTAGAGAAAAGGGGGTATTTTTCCCTTCTTTTACTCCTCCCGAGTGACATGGGATGCCCAACGCTGAAGAGGGAACCAGCCTTTCACCAGTAAGGGCCAAGGAGTGATGGTAGGTGGCACCCGACAAGGCTCACATGGAGATTCTCGTTAAAAGAGCAAGAAATGCCATATGTCAGGGTAGTGCTGGGTGTTTCCTCCTAATTTCGCTTTCTGTGGAGAAAAACTAATACTAATGCATGATGAAACCATTATAGAACCATTTTGCTGGAGGTAATAGGTGATAGGTGTTTGCCAGGTTACACTTAAAAGTTTTACCATGAATTTAAAATATAAACACATTTTGAGTCCAATGGAGGGAAATGTCCACTGACTTGTGACCTTATTGTAATTTTTGTGTTCCTTCAGCTTTCATTACCTTTACAGTTAGAATTCCTCAAAGAATTGTTTTTGCAAATGTTAGTTGAATTTTAGCTACCGTTGATTCTTAAAATGGTGTTGGTGTTCCTGTTTGCTTTGTTAAGACACTCTTAATCACCATCCTAACATTCAAAGTATGAAACTGCATAGTAAGAAGCTGCATATTGTTTGTCTTTTGTGGTGTAAATCTTACATGAAACTATCAAATTCACCCACAATACAGTTAATGTTATAATCAACACATTCTTAGATAAATCTCTACAAAATATTATGATACGCAGATCTTTGGCCTGGTTGACACAATAGCAAAACATCTCAACAGATAAATAATTCTGATCATGCATCTTCTTTAAAGAGATTTGTTTTATTCCTTCTTTCATTTTGGCCTTGGAAATGAAAAAAAGAAACACATTACATCGGCGGTGCAGTTTATTCAACTATTTCTTTTTAACAGTCTCCAATAGTAACTGTAGGCACCCCCTTTGTGATCCCCACCCTTACGACAGTGGTTCCAGCCCTAATGCTTATGCGGGTTATGTGAGAGCAAAAGCTGCATTATGCCGAGCACAGTGTTGGGGTAAGCGAAAAGGCACAGTACCACGGAAACAGTGACTTTCGATGCAGAGCATTGTGCTGGTGACGTAACATTGACACAATAAGGAATGGCACTAGATTGCCTATTTACATATTGGAACATTAGAATGTTGAGAGCTCTATTCAAAATAATGGAGTGCTCCGGGCTTCTAATGGCCGGTAGAAGCCCAGAGCTCCAACATTCCAATGTTTGTTCACAGTCTGAATGTATTAAAATCCCCTCGGGCTCTGTGAGGCCTTTGTTTTACAAATTAGAACATTCTGCCCTCTAGGGGTAGAATGTTCTAATACCCTTAGAGCACTCCGTAGCGGGCTCTACCTGCCCTTAAAGGCCCGCTTTCTTGTTAAAGGCCCTCTTCTTCGGATTGGGCCATTAATGCTGGATCTGGCCATTAATTGCAGGTAGAGCTATATTTTATCATGTTATAGGAGGAGGCAGGATAAGAAATTTAGGGTTTAAAATAAAGGGAGGCTCAGGTTCTGTTCACACAACAAAATAGAAATAGCTGGAAATACCACTTGTAATCCATTCACGATTACAAGTTCAAGGTTCATGTAGAACTAGGACTGAAACTTGTGAACCCAGAGCCCAGTCTAATGTATCAAAACATACATGGATCCTGTTTTGGGGTGTCTCTGTTTGTGAATCCTTTTGTGAGTGTACAAGGCTTGTTCAGTAATAAGGCTGAATATTTTAAATAAATTTTGATCAAAAGTACTAACAAACGTTACATGCTTCAGCCCTGTATGTGTACAAATGCCTTATGTACCAATATTAGGGTGGATTAGAAATATTTGCGTCCTGAACATTCCCATTTTTTGAACCTAAACATTAGAATTGTATCTTTTTATTATAGTTTTATTGTTCGATTATTCTAGTGAATTCCAAAGTTTTTGCCATTTGTTGGTGGGAACAAGAGGCCGGACACTTGAGCCCCTCTATGGAGGAGTAATATGGATTAGAACGCTGTGAGGTGTTTGTGTTATGGGAGCAACTGAACAAATGTGGTAAAAGCTGCTTATTGGTCACAAAGATTGATTTCCTGTGGAAATATAGTGGATACATTCTTACTCATTGATGTATGCATACTTTTGGAAGAAACCGCGCACTTTGTTCCTCACTCCATGCAATTTATTAATATGTCGTGTGGGATGAAATGCATTGGCTAGCTGACATTCTAGTTTTTAAAGAAGTTTTGCATATGCAATATAGAAACTTTATATGAAATTTCAATTGGCGTTGAATCCCTTATGATTATGATGTTGAGATGTTAGCTGAAGCTTCTCACCTAAAGGATTTATATTAAGAAGTAATAATGTTGATGGAACTATAAGGACTCTATTTTAAGGGCATACATTGATCAGGACTTGACCTTATATACATTTAGTGTTCATAATTGATATGATATACTAAGTGCCTCCGTTAAAATGATTGTGAACGGATTAAAGATTGGGGTTTTATACAACTAAGCCCAGTAGAGGAAGAGCACCACCTATTTTTAAATCTACTTACAGAGTATGTGTAATATGTCAAAATCAAAGTTGGCTTTGTATATAAGAATTTCAAAGTTGGCTTACATGCTTTTTTTCTTTTAAATGAGGCGCTAGCTGCATAATGGGGCATAGTTATAGTATGCAAGTGTGATCTTGGTGGTAGCATCTTTAAGGTACCCTTAACAAGAGAACCAATGTTCCCAACTGAATACTTAGATAAATAGAAAGGTCAGGTTATCGATGCATATCTTAAAATACAATGTCCATATTATTTTTGTATTTTGTTTCCTGTAAGGTTTTAGTATATGAAAAATAAAGGAAATGAGCATTAGAGGAGAAATTAACTAAAGTATGAATTGAATTTAGTAGGAAGACCATAAAACACAGTTAATCAGAGACGTCACTTTGAATCTCAATGTTCGATTGTTAGCACACAAATTCAAAACAGTTTTTAAAAGTACTCTCCTTTTCAGTAACTAGTTGAGACAACACAAAGCACATTGCCATGGCTAGCTTTCTAAGGCAAAATTGCTGATATTGCTCTGGACACTGATGCAGTCAGTACCAGATTACCCCAGGCAGCTATGACTAGACTGCAGTATAATTTTCCAGTGCTGTATATTACAGAGGGAGAAAGTTTACAAAGAGTGCATTCAATGCTGGGTCTTTTTGTTGAATAAACCTCTTGATAAACGTAGGCTTCTGTACACACTTAATGCATGTTGCTGTGTTTTGAGAATATGCCATAATTTAGAGTTAGATTAATTTTACATATTGGTTGATTGCAAAATGTTGTCTTTTAATTTGCTTGGACATTTATGCAGGGAAACATGCTATAGGAAAAGCCTGCAACATTTGTCCTCACATCAAAGGGCAAAACTCCTACTAACTCAACAAATTCTTCAAGCTTCGAGAATATGCCATTCAAGTATTATTTTTTTCCAGATTAAGCTTAGTGATCCCCAGGGTAATAGGATCCTCTAAACCCAAACACCAACTTAGTTTATTTTCATAAACATAGCTATGTTTATATTCCTCTGACAATATTACATTGGTGTTTAGATTTCTTCATGTGAGCTATTGTGGTCTCCATGTGTAGTTTGTAACTGCAATTCATATAAAAATCTGCTTTATAATATATCTGTATAATTGTTTTTCTGAACAGCTTGTGATGAATGGAAGGTACTACCAAAGCCCAATCTTCATCGAGATGTGAACAGGTTCGGCCACTCCGCAGTCGTCAGTAATGGGTATGTGTTTTGCTCTATTTGTTATTGATTGAATCAGGAGTGACATGGTGAATAACACTAAATTTAATGGATTTAAGACATAGTGTCCAGAAACTATTTGTGAATAAAGATTGAGCCTTGTGTTTAGCTTTGGACAGTCTTCCACATGCACATGTTAATAATCACCATGGACAATATTCTCCTACATCGAAGCCATGCTGCAGATGGGTTTCCTTATACTAAGTTATAGATCATGATTCCGACCTTCATTTCCAATTTTCAAACTTTAGTTACTGGGAGGTCTGGGGGGTAAAGTATGTACTAAATAACCGAAAGGTTAGTTAGATCAACAGTATTCCTGAGCATACTGCTTTTTATGAGCTATGAATCTCCAGAATGTTGAGCCACTTTTGTTAATTGCATTACATAATGTGAGGTTTTACTGTGCACATAAGTATGTAATTTGCAGAGTTGTACATGATTTCTCATGTGGTAACTTCGCAGACATTAATTGCATCTCTCACTTGTTGCCCCTTTCCTTATGAGCTCCTTCCATAAACAGCATCCAGTCCCACACCCTCTCTTTCCCCTCCTCCAGATCTTCCTCTTCTTGGAGATATATTTTGAACTTTCTTTGAACTTTCTTCTAACTGATGATTTTCTCTGATTTTGAACTGTTACCATAGACAAATAATGCATTTGCCTTTTTAATTTATTTCATATCTTTGCAAAGTTTCAAAGGAAGAATCACCAAGAATTTTGGTAGAGCATTATCTATTTCCACAAACCTGTGAATAATAGATTTATCTTACTCTACTTAACCTTAGCTCATCATCTGGTTGTCTCATTTCTCTTCATTCTAATGACTTTTCTATCCAATTGTAGTAAGGGGAACTATGTGTTTTTGATATATATTATTTAAGAATATGTTCTGCCAATGGGGAAATTTTTATTATCAGTGTGCCATAACATATGCATGAATGCTTACTTTGAAATTTCATATGTTGAAAAGGTCAAATCAAGACATAACATTAAAGAAATAGGACAACCCAATGTTCTATGTGGGAAACAGTATAAATAAAAATGGGACAGTGTTTCACATGGAAAGCCTTTGAAATAATTAATTGCAAAGATTCGGAACAACTGTGTTAGAACAACAGAAATGTATGTGATTAATGACCTGTGTAGGTAAATGACTAATATACTATTTTATATTTAGGTAATTGACTATTTACAGTACAATGATGGTAAAAATGTATAATGTGAAAAGTCCAGACAGCACAATGAAAATTGAGCAAATGAGCATATTATGTCAAATTAAAATCTAAAAGGAGGACTGATTATCATTGAACCTAAGAGTTTATACATATCTTCAATGAACTTGATCAATCAGTATCTCGTTGGCTTAAATGTGTCGACCTTTCGACCACATATGCCAAATTTGGACAGGGTCATCATAAGGCCAAAGAGAAGCCATTTTTTAGAGCTATCATTCACACTCGCTCAATAGTATCACATCACAATTTAAGACTGCGTCAAATCTTTTCTGCCATCATTTAACTGTAAACAGTCTATGATAAAATGATCAATTACCTAAATATGAAATAATACATTAGTCAGTTATGGTCACAGGTTATTATTGATTTTAGTTGTCTGCAAATGATTATTTCTAATGTCTTCCATCTGGAACATTGTCTCTAAAATGATCAATTACCTAAATATGAAATAATAAATTAGTCACTTATGTTCACAGGTTATTATTGATTTTAGTTGTCTGCAAATAATTATTTTTAATGTCTTCCATCTGGAAGATTGTCTCTTTACTAAATCAAGACATAAAGCAAAACATGAAATACAATTAAAATATGTATGTAAGATTCTGCTCATGTACCAAAGAAGACAAATACAATGCAACTCATGCAACACCCTAAGTGCCTCTGCTAGTTAATAAGCAGTGGAATAGTTAACATCCTTTCTACTGTTGACATTTAGCACTGTATAAAAGTACCAGGATTTTTTTTTACATAAAGCTTTTTCTGCTTGCTAATTGGCAAACATTTTGTCTCTAATTGTGTGCAAACGGGTGTATCTTATCCGTTCCGTTCATTAAGCAACTCATCTATTGTATTTTAGTTGTCATGTTTATACAATAGTATACAACATAATATAGCTCGTTGTATGCAGCAAACTAATTTTGGGTCTTAGCTGAAGTAAGGAATTTTCTAAATTTAGTTTCCTGGCTTCTGAAAAAAATAGTCTAGTAAATTCTACATCTTTTTCATTCTGCGAGTTGTAGATGTTATTATAAAGGCTTCATCAAGATTCTAACAGAGGAGGTAATAGTTAAGCTGAATGCAAGAGATTGATCTCTATAAATCTTTGTTCTGTTGGAGTAGCCATCATTTCTTTTTTTTAAGTAGAGGCAGGTATTAAAACTGAATCACCTAACAGTAGTACCATTTTCTGAGAGTGGTACATTTTCTATTTTTGTTGTTTGAATTTTTCTCCTTAGCCAATACACAATACATACTCCATACAGAGTTTGCATCCGATCTCACATGTGTGAGGTTCTTATACTCAGTGGTATCTTCGTGTTTGGAGTATGCATGTTAAAATCGGAGGTTGAATCTCCAGCCAGGTTTTTCCAGTGCAGTACATTACAGGGAGAGAAATTTTACAAAGAGTGCTTTGGGTGTTAGGTGTTTTTGAAGAATAACCCCCTTGATAAACTTTGGCTTCTATATACACTTAATGCATGTTTCTGTGTTTTGAGAATGTGCACTAGTTTGGATTTAGATGATTTTTTCATAATGTTGGATTGTAAAAAAAATCTTTTTTAATTTGTTTGGACGATTCTGGAGAGAAAAATATCCTATAGGAAAATCCTGCAACATGTTCCCTTGCATCAAAGGGCAAAACTCCTACTAACTCAACAAATGCTTCAACCGTCAAGAGTATACTATTCAAGTATTAATTGTGGATTGTGGGCTTAAAGGATCACTTTTGTGGCCATGTTCATGCCATGCAATGCACACATGGAATTTAAACTAATAGACTTCCAAAGAAGAAAAAATCGAGTTTCTAAATGCAATGCTGGATAGCAGGGGGGTAGATAGAGTGTGAATATATGACATAACTAGCTCCAAAGTGATAGTTAAGAGTAAATAACTATTTTCATTTATGCTGTGATTGTAATAAAAAGAAATCAGTTTGTAGATATGAGGATCTACAATAGAAAAACAGACATTTTTGGGGTTGTCGCGTCAGGAAAAATGTTAATGAACTTCATGCCCTGTTCACTGTGGTAACCTTTACAGTTTTTTTTATAAAGATGTGAAAGTGATAAGGAACAATTTCTCACTTTTTCAAAAGGTTATATGTTAAATTTACTTCAGCTAAGGGGTTAGAATGTTGGCTAGCTTTGCAAATTTGTGTTCTAGTCCTGCTGAGCCGGAGCTGTTGAAAGGTCCCTCTGTTTTTAGGTCATAGGTGATCCAGAATAAAGCTTGTATTTTTCATTAACTGGTATTGACCAGGCCTCAGTTGCCTGATTGATCATGGTGTAATTCATTCTCATGAGAATCCGGTACTGTCATTGTCTAAGAACCCACAATCACTTATACGCAGGGTGAAGTAAGCATCTGTGGCCTTCTAATACTTGTCTCTATAAAGTAAATCTCCAGGGGAGCAAAGGGGCCTACTGGTACAGTTTGCAAGTACCAAATCACATTTGGTTAGTTTTACAGTAAATATCCAATCTTATGAAGGCATTTTCCAGAATCTCTTTGCCTCCTGTATTATATCTATATGTCAGGTCCTTTCTCTATTTGGTACATTGTTCTAGCCAAAACTGCTGTTGGTACTTACAACAGATGCCAAGAAGTGCATTAAAGAATTATCCAATTTCTGCAGATTTTCACCATTTAAAATGAAATTTTCTGTTTTCCAGTGCTCTGCTTATAGCAATTATAAAACAGCAAGCTGGTAATGACCTCTAGTCTGACGGCCAAGGAAAGCAGAGTTGCTATATTGGAAGTCTTACTCCTGATGTAGTAATTATTTTCATGCGAGACATCTAATAATTTTGATAGCCCAACACATGCCACCAAACCTAAGCTTCACTGTTTGTGAGGATTAACAGCACCCTCTGTGTCACATGCATCTATGCTTTAATGCCTCTTTCTGTCATATCCCAAAATATCTCCTTGGACCAGAACATATTCTTGGAAGTCATCAAGTAAAAACGTCCAAGCCCTATGCCTGTTGATGTTGTTGTGAAGCTGATTTATCTTCAGGCTACCACACATCAAATGTTATGTAATACGTTGTTCACCTGTTATGAATAATTTACTGGCCAGAGAGAAGTGGGAGGGCAGGGTTTGTGCTTTACTTGCTTCAGCAGAGCTCTTACAAGGGCGTAACCCTGCTATTTAGGGAGGCAAAAAGCCTCCTTTCGAATACCTTTTGCTTACCCAGATCAAACTCCAGGTGTAAGTCTCTAGTAGAGACTAGCGGATGCAAGAATCAGAATGAATAAGCTCAGCAAAATACAGCTAAAAAACAAAAGACTTACACTCCAAACCAAAGATGATATTAAAATAGCATTATTGATAGTCAATGTATTCTTTATTATAGTGGACGTCATTTAGTATCCTGGTAGGTACATGGGGCACGTTAACATTTCATACAATTATATAAGTTGTTATATGTTTCTATTTTTTTAGAACTGAGATCAGTAGGCTGGGCAGTGAGTAGATCATTGGCAATATTATAAAAACGGTATACTCCCACAAAAAGGAATCCAGAATAATTTTGACTATTTTGGTCTTGAATAATGCAGAATAGAGCAATTAGATTTTCTCCAGTCTATCTAACAGAAAGATTTTCAGTTTTTTTTGTGGAGCCATTGCTCAACATATGTAATATATTCATAAATTCTTTTACGAGTTCCTAACAAATTTGACAAAGAAACCTGGGTATCTAGAAAGCCGGAGCAAACTGATTGGTCATCATTGTTCTACTTAGGTAACAAAATATTAACTAATAGTTTTTTCCTGGAACGTATTCACTTTTTGAATATTTAAAAATGTTGGGGGACATGGCCTTCTGTGATGTAAGACGGCCAAATAAATCTGGCACGCTGCTCCGGGGGAAACGGCAGCTATTAAATCCACCCCATCCCGCCGCTGCTGACCGTGCTTAACGTGGTCTATTCACTCAGTCCCAAATGGTTGTGCGGATGGTGGTGCTGACTGCTGAACTGAAGTTTGATGCGGTATGGAGGTGCGGCCATGTGCCAATGGGGGTGACCGCTGTGTTAGGGGTGTTTTCTGGGGCAGTGCCTTCACTCACCCAGGGGCTTGGGCATCAATCCGGGGGTGCAGATTTGGCCTGGTGGTGCAGATGTTGCCTGCAGTCGCCATTCTCTGTCAGTTCCTCTCTCTCACATTGGAATGTTGGAGGAGATCAAGATCACGCCAGGTGTGGCCGTGACCAGCTGCGTTGACTCGAAAGGCATCCTTATCGACTGCACACGTTTCCTGCTAAGCTGTGGCACAATTACAGGTACTTAGGCTTACTCTCAAATTGCAAACCAAAGCTGCCCTATGTAAATGGCGGATGCTGTCTTGTCTGATTTCTCCCCACCGTTTTCGTAGAAACTTGTTTATTGGCCCTGCTCCCTTTCTGACTGCCTGTACTAAGATGACAGTAGTGGCATAATGCCTCTGTGACTACATACTCATTTATCATTGCTTTGCCGGTGTGATCTCTGGGTTTCAAGTGCCACAAATTGGTGCTGTTAGATTTACTCCATTATGCTGCAGTTTACCAAGTTCACAACTCCTTAAGCCAAGTTAAACATGCGGTAAACTGATCAGAAGCAGCCTAAACTGTTATTTGAACAGCGCAGAACCACAAGAGGCCGAGCAGGTGAGCCAGATGGAGACTATGAGAAATCCCAGGCCTGAGTGCTCTGAGGATGAAAGCATGTATGGGGGTGCTGGTTCATTATCGGCTATTGGAGGGCAATATTGAATGTAATACCCAATGTTGTTGGGTGGCAGATTCCAAGTACACCAGACATTGCTGTGTTGGGATTTCCTGCTAAAACTCTTAAATCTATACCACGCCTGGCGGCACTATTTCTGTTGCTGGCAAAAAGGGTGGTAACCCTCCGCTGGAGAAGGGTCCGCCCCCACACAGGAGAACAGGCCCAGGAGTGTTGTTACTAATGCTGAACTGATTGCAAATATGCAGCCTGTTGCGTCCTGGCCTAATGATATATGGACGCCACTGAGAATGTATCTGATACAATTTCAAAATGATGCATCTGATCATCGATCTGCGTCTCCTCCAGAACCCGCTGCTTAGATTAATATGCTCTATTCTTGGGGCTGTGAGCGCTGCTTGCTATTCATGGCCAGAGATGGTGGTCAATAACTATGTTTGTGATTGTCTCATTTATGTTCTAGGCTGGCCCGAGTCCCTGTAGCATGCTGTTTTTATGTACTTGATGCAATGCGGCAGGGCCAACCACTGTCAATTTGATAGGTGTCTGAGTGTGTGCTCTGATTTGTATGATGCCTATTACAAAATAATAATAAAAAAAAGATTGAAAATGTTTGTCTTGTTAAACACAGCAAAAGGAGCAGGAAATAGGATTGGTTTATGTTTTTTTACTGGTTCAAAGACCATGGGCTCCAGGCCCTAGAACGCAAACAGAAGAAATGGTGGAAGTGAATTTGCCCTTCTTTGCTCAATTGTTATTTTTTTTTATAACTCCAGGTGGGCTTGCAGGAGGACGTATGTCTTAGTGCAAAAACCTTCTTGGAGCTCCGATCACTAGCATTTGGGTTAATCGCACATGATATGCAATTTGAGTAGTAAAGCCCTTTTAGTTTGAGGGGAGTCCCCAGTGATCCCGGGATAAAGTAAAGGAAAATCTACAAAGAAAAAATGCTGTCCCAGTGACCAATCCTGACACTCCGTTACAAATGGCTGTGGTGGTTTCGTACTATCACTCCCCAAAATGCTGGCTTTTCGAATCCTCTCTCAGACAGAGGTGTTTGGCTAAAGGCACACAGAACAAACACCTAACCAAGAAGATACTAAGAAGGTTTCTCTTCCAAACAAACCCCTGACGAGGCACAGGCGTGTGGTGTTGTTGTCCTACCCTTTGAAAAACTTCTCACTTGAAACACAAAGTACACCAATGTTATCTTGGCTTACAGCAAGGAATGGTGATACGCAGGAATAGCAAAGATATCAAGTATGCGCTTGGAACCTTCATGTGGTGACTGGCACTGGAGCTCCTAGTCAAGTCATTGAGATGTCTTGGCTACTAAAGTACCGTACACACTCCAGCAAAAGTGCCTCAGTCAACGAACTGCAGCAAAACACATCCTCAGTTCCCCAAATGGTTGGATTGTCTGAGCTGATGTGTTCTAATTTGCAGTGGATACAAGGACGAGTCCCTTTCGCTTTTATCTCTTGCTTTTGGGAACTGGACCATCAACAACAGGATCGTGCTTGTGCATAAGCAGTGATCTCTCGAGATTATGCACATCATATATGAACCATCCACACTCTAATACTCATGCTTTGTTGCCTGACAAATGAATTGTGTGGATTTTCCCTTTAAATCTGTGATTCAATAATTGGGCTTTTGGGCTCACTTTTGTGTGGCCGATCAATTTATTTCTCTCAAATGCTGACCTTCCGTACTTCCTCTTATGTGGCACCAGGAATCAGAACCTCTTTCAGTGAGAGCGACTTCTGAACGTCTCGTATGTATTTCCACTCACTTCAGTCTCTGCTCAACGTTAATTCATTTTCTCCCATAGATCATGGCAACATGACGACCTGGCATCTCCATGGCCTCTCTAGATTGGGCTACCCCATATCACTTCAGCAGAAATGCTGCCAGCATATCAGCCCTCACCTGGTCCCCTCCAGGGCTTAATTTATGCTGGTGGTTGCTTAGGTGGGCACCAGCACTCATTATTGAGACCTGGTCTTCTTTTTTTATCATCCGACATTAACTCAATGGAATTGAGAGAAAGGCAGAAGAGAGTTAAAGAAAGAGCAGGGACAAAGGAAAAGCAGAAAATCAAGGGATGTAAAAGAAACTGCATGAGTATGATAAGGAGGCGGGAAGTATAGGGTGCTGATATAAGGACATATGACATGGGATCAAAACTAGGCAGCCTTTATATTCAATAATCCAGGCATTGGGAAGAGCCAGCCGTGGGAGCACTCTGAACCTCTGCACTAATTTTATACGAATTAAGCTCAGGTCCCTTCCTCAGGATACATCTAATTCTGTCATAGCTCAATTGTGCCAATGGTCTGTACTTGGGATCTTTCAAAACAGCCAATCAACAAACTACAAAGAGTCCAGAATGCCACAACCAGACCTGTTCTAGCCGAGCAGAAGGAACCACATTACCTCAACCCTCAAGGCCCAGACTAGTTACCAATGTCCAAAAGAAGCTCCTCCAAAGTAATATGCATTGTCCACTGCACAATACATGAACATAACGATTCTCCCTACAATCGAAACCGAAAACTGTACTACTAACACAGAAACCTCTTCTCCTGAGTGGCTCCACTCACCATTCTTCCCTCTTTGGAAACATCCCACATTGGTGGGAGACCTTTCTTTAAGACAATCAAGATCTGGAGCACACTCTGGAAGAGAATAAGGATCATCAACTGTTAGCTGGTATTCAGGAAAATAATAAATATCTGGCTGTTTCGAAATTAGAACATAATGGATGCTCAGTCCTCTAGTTAATCTGGCTTGTAGACGCAATCTGCAAATCTACCTCTCACACTCTTGTTCGCATGCCTGTTCATGCATAAGATGCTCCTTCACTAGACATTATGAGCACACATCTGAGCTTCATGCTTGATATCAAAACATACTACTTATAAGTGACATCTCAAGCAATACCCTTCCACTCATATGCATACATATGTATGTTTATGGTATTTAAATAGTGCATGTATATCCAAAAGGCAGCAGTGTGCTGTGCAGCATCAAAGTAGAGAGTGAATCTAGAACTGTGAGCTCAGTTGTGAGACAGAATGTGGACCATTCACTGTTTACTTTTAAAAGGTACATCTTGAGCTCGTTCATACATTGAAGAAGGGTATGGGTGGTTCTGATGGGTACATGATACTGTTCCAGATCTTGGGTGTGTTGATGGAAGAGTGCTGCCGCTTATATTTTTTTTCTTTCACTTCTTCATCTCTAGTCTGGCTGAGGGTGTGCTGAGAACCACCAGCAAAGCTGAGCTTGACAGCCATACAGGCAGATGGATTTGTAGATGTCTCATAGGGTTTTGAAGATAGTGCAGCCTAGCTATCGGAGCCAGTGGAGTTTGGTTGCACAAAAAACAATATAGCTAATTACTTGGCCATCAACAATCTGTAGGAAAGTGCTACAACGCCAAACAATGCAAAACAACCAGGCAGTAGCATTTCTCTTTAGCGGTAGACCAGTATCACCCATACATATTCTTATCCAGGGTCGCACACTCCCCTGTCTACTTGTTATAGGCCTCAGGACTGGCCTTCTTTCTATTATGTTTTTTGTGGGCTTAGCATCAGGTCAACAGTAATGTCTTAAGACGTTGCAAACCCTATCTGTGTTTAAGCAGAAACAAACATTTTCTGAGCTCAAGCAAGCTCTGTGGCATGCTTCCTTGGAAAGTCATGGCTGTCCACCCTAGTCGGTGCTTTCCTGCATTTCTTGGGGTCTTGTAGTTTTCAGCACACGAGGAAGCATTTTCAAGCTTGAAGAAGTTGTAGATTATGCTCAGGAGAAGGAATACATGTTGAGAGTGAGCATTGTCCGATATTGCGAATGCATACTGCTACCGCTGGCTCACTAGACTGGTTTGTGAGGAAGTTAGCAGAGCATGGCTTTAAGAGGGTAAAGAATAACACTATTCACAGTGGGCATGCAGATGTCTTGATGTATTTATGTCAAGAATACCAATGAATCCTGGGACTGCAAAGTTAGTGATACAGAAACCATCCACTGTATTATTTAGTTTGCAGAAAAGCTTGATTGTTTTACTTGGATTGATTAATTGCCTCATTATATATTTATTCGTATTTGTTTTATTGGTTTGTGCATTCCTGTCGCTTGTGTATGCGGGGAATGAGATTTTGATACCTTTTCTGATTACCTAGATACCCATCTCATTCTTCTAAATTTGGATCGATTATTTTCTGTCATTGAGTAAAAGGCAAACCCCACATAGGTTAGATCACCCCCATAGACTGACGCAACTCTGAAAAACCACTTACGACTGATAAAGTTTAAAAGTTTAATATAAAATCAGAATTAAGTGCATATACAATCCTCTCAGGATAAGATTCAACAAATATACAGGAACTAAAAGGAACATAAATTCCCTAAAGAACCTAAGTCTACAAAAGAATACGATTAAAGTCAATTCAAGAATCAGCAAATTGAAAAGCATAGACACAAAGTGGTTCCGTTGCGTCATCTACAAAAAGAATAAACAAGTTAAATCTGTCCCTACTCTATGCTAGGTGTCATCCCTACTTCGCAAGTTCCTTACCTAAAAAAGGTGTCAGCAGTTTGACTTCCTAAGAAGTTCAAACTCTCTTAGCCTCTAATGGTAACTTATGTCGAGAAACAGTACCCTCTCTGCCTACCCATCCGCTCTCTAAGGGTCCTCGGCCTACTGCTCTCTTGCGCTCTGTTACCTTCTGCGCTCTGAGCTCTTGTGCTGCTCTTCTCCATCTGCTCTGAGCTAACTTCTCCCCTGGGTGCTGTCCCTAAATACACAATCACAGTATAGGTGGAACGCCCCTTGACGCCCACCACATGCACATTCACATGATGTCATTCTCTAGGTCTTTCCATAGCTTCGTCTCTTCGCGTCGTCCGTTAAGTTGACCTTGCTTCTTAGACGCCATCTTCGTCTTCGTGCTGGTGACTTCATTGACATTCCAGTTGACACTTTCAGAGCAAAGTCTATCACTTCATCAGAACTCTATTCTTTACGACTGTGTTCGTAACCTCATTTGGTCCTGTGAACGGTCATTTCTAAACAAGACTCAAATTCCAAGCGTCTCTTATCTCACTTAGGCCATAAACTTCGTCTAGCATTGTCACTTGAAATTTAACAAGACCTTTGACTTTAGGCTCGCACGTTTAGATCAAGGCTATTCCCTATTCCCGTGAGCCCACTAAATTTCATGCAGCGGACTACACTCCTGCGAACCCTTGGTCAGTCAGGTTAAAATCACACATGACCAAACTCTTCTAACATTCCTACAAACTCTTCTACACAGTATAACCTTTAACACACATTTATATATAATCGAATTTTAGCAAATCATTGATTATAGCGAATGCATCTTACATAGAATACAACATTATACTCTTATTTCTTACACCGTGCTATATAGTCTGCACATTTCTTCTCTTTACATTTCGTAACGTTTCTCCTCTTTATAATTACATACGTACATCTATTCTGATTTGCACGTTCTGTTGTTCTTAAGCATTTCTACACATTTCTATATTAGCCCACTACGTATACGGGCCTTCTAATCTAAAGTGAATACAAATACATTTCCTACTACATTGGTTACATCGGCTAATTCTACTCTACAAGTGCTACTTCACGTTACAACTTCTACGTTTATGCGATATGCTTATGAATATGGTACAGATATACTTTTTATTCAAATTGCGCTCTCTCAGTTCCCCCCTTTGATGACCTCTAGGGGTCATCACTAATTGCAATTTGAATGTTGCATTACACAGAACTAGTTACAAGATTCCCTCTTTTTATCGTCTCGAGAGCTCTTAAACTTTTATACTGTTGATCTTGTAAAGCAGCTAATCTCCTTTCTTGCTCTCTCATGGACCTTTGTAACCGGTTCGTCCTATACAATTTGTACAGTTTCACTAACCCCAACAATGTGATTATGCAAATCAATATTATTAAAACAGGTTTCAATATATACCACACAACACTTTTACCAAGATTGGCAAACCAATCTTCAACTTTTCCCATTCCATGACCTACTTTTTCCCAAACATTTACTTTTGTTAAATCTTCGATTTCTTTATGTATCTCTGTAATGTTCTGTATGACTTTCTCAAGTGGTTTTGAATTATCTGGAATGTAAGTACAACATTCCTGGACCTTCAGAGCCTTGCAGACTCCGCCCTCTTTTGCTAGCAGAACATCTAAAGCAAGACGGTTCTGAAGAACCATTGCTCTAATCGACTGCATCTCTCCTTCTACTAGCATCAATGACCTTGCAGTACTTGCAGATAATCTATCTACAACTGTAGCTAGTCTCCTGATCTTAACATCGTTAAGTATTAAACCTAACATAGGAAACATTGCTCCAAATATGTCTCCAAGTACCTCAGCATCTCCTACTTCTCTTTTCGCTCTTGTCGAAGCCTTTCCTTCTATAATCTCTAAATCCTTCGCATGATATATTTTGGGGAAGACAATTGCCAAGTAACACGAACCATACCAATTGTCAGGCAGTTTTACATAGGCATTTCTTCCACATACAAAATATACATTAGGAATAGCTTGCATCTCTTTCATAAAATCTTTCGTATTGTACTCTAACCTAAAAGCATGTTCACAATTAACTTCACCTACAAATACACTCTCATAATATGTCTTGCTTCGAGTTAAACATAACTTTCCTTTCTGCGTTCTATCCAAAGCTATTGGACCATTGCTACCCTTCTTCTTGTGTGCTTTTTCTTCTTCGGTCCAATCAGTTTTCCACTGTCCTGACATTTTTAGAATCTTCTGCCTCCTGTATCTATCATCTACTTGTCCAATGAATTTCTTCTCTATCTCTGACACTTTGCAAGTCAGATTATTTCTGCGTGCATATGAAGTATCTAATGTATCCCAAGGAAGAAAGAATTTTGCCAATCTATCTTCCTTTTTATAGTAGTCCCACTTATTCATTTGTTTATAATTCGGGACTTCAGGCAGTACCGAATCATAATTTGAAAAGTAGTACTCGAACCCTTCTCTACCATAAAATATACTGAGCAATAAACTACATGTTATCCCATAAGTCAGTGGGAGATGATGATATCTGATACCTTCATCTACAGAAGCCGGCAATTGCATACAAACATAGCAATCTTTGGCCTCCATGGCATCGATATACTCATACAATAGCTTGGCATATGCGTTTGATCTAAAATTTCCCTGCGACTCGTCTACGTGTAATCTACGAGCTTCATTTGCCAGTAACGCCTTTTCACGGATTACATTGCTCTCCTCCTTCTTCCTAACAAGAGCAGGTTTCAAAGTCGTTACAGGCTTTACATCTGTTGTCTCCTTTACGCTTGTATGTCCTACTATGTATGATATGGTAACTACTGTAATAATAAGAAAAATTACTACTGCTATTAGTGTACCTATTATGCATTTGGCTTTTCGGTTTGGGTTGCCGTTCTCCATGTTATCAAACAGCGTAGCTCTTTCTTTCTCGTGAAAATTTTTTCCCTTTCAAGTCTTTGTTTCTTTATTCGATTTCTCAGTCTATGAAGCACTCTTAATCAACAAAAGTCTCTTTCTCACAACAATGTCTTTTTATCTTTAGCAACAGACAACCCTAACCCTTCTCCGTCCTCTAAATGTAATCCCTAATTTTATTCTTCTTTCCACTCGGCTCTAGGTTATCTTCTTCTTTATAGCTTAAACACAAAAGTCTTTATGCATCCACAATGATTCTCGTACCTGCAGCTTTAATAACATATTCCAATAGTTCCAAACGGATGACTTTTTCTTCTTGTGCTGGTATTTGATGTCCAAAAGTCGGAAAATCTAATCGATTTAGCACTAGGTCTTTGATCCGACTTAGGTAAAGGGGAATGGGAAGTGTGAAAGTCAGTAACCCCTCAGTCTCGATTCCAGGCGTCAACATCCATATCTCCACTGCCACAATCGGATCGAGATTGATCACCTGCACTTCTCTCACTCTCCCAGATCTCTGTCCCCAAGACATCTGCTAGATAAGTCCACTCAGGGGTGGCGTACCTTCTGCAGGGCACACGTACCCTTCTTGATCTTCTCGGACTCTCAGAACCTGAATCCGTAGCTTCTTCGTCTTGATCTGAATCTTCAGCGATCGGGACAAGGGTGCTCTCTGGATTTGCTCTCAAGGTTGACCCTCTCCTTCTTTCCGGCCAACTAGCTTCTCCATTCCCTGTCCTCCTGTTCCTTGTTCTTGGACTCGTCTCTTGATCACTCACAGCTTGTTCGATATCTGACTCGAACTCCCAGCTACTTTCCTCTTCTGAGACAGCTTCGGTCTCACTGGTGTCTTGACCATCATCAGCCTGCTCCGACACAGGTTCAGCCTCTTCAATCACCTCTACAGCTTGACTTTCCCTCTCTGTGGCTTCTCCGCTTTCTGCTGGATTTTCATCCGAGAGAGGAGCTGTTTCTTCCAGAGGTGCTGGCACTCTTCGGGTGTGTGAGGCGTGTATCCAGTTGGGCAAGCCTCCACACTTTACTGCAGTGTTCGTAACTAGTATGACTTGGAATGGTCCTCGCCAGCGCACGTCTAGACAGTTCTTCCTGACATGCTTCTTCACCAGGACCCAGTCCCCTGGACACAGGTCATGGCACAGGTCTTGTGCTGATGGAACCTCTGCAGCCTGGACCTGGAGGGACACAGAATGAATGGCATCAGATAGTCCCTTGCAGTAGTCCAAGATCAAATCGTCTGTGATGTTCAACAATGCTGCAGTCGGAACCGATGGCAGTCTCATAGCTCTCCCCATTAGCACCTCGTGTGGAGAGAGACCTGTCCTTCTATCTGGTGTGCTACGTACGCTCATAAGAACCAATGGAAGTGCATCAGGCCAACTCAGGGATGTCGATGAACAAACTTTGGCAAGTCTGGATTTAATTATGCTGTTGATTTGCTCTACGATCCCTGAAGCTTCTGGTCGATAACTGCAATGGAGCTTCTGATCGATACTCAAAGCTGAACATAGCATCTTCACTATTTCGCTGTTGAAATGAGTTCCTCTGTCCGATTCCAAAGAGGATGGCACCCCAAACCTCGGTATTAACTCTCTAAGCAACAATTTTGCTACTGTGAGTGTATCGCACCTACGTGTAGGATAAGCTTCAACCCATCTAGAAAATATACAGACAATCACTAAAACGTATCTGAGTCGATTGCATTTGGGCATTTCAATAAAATCCAGCTGCATTCTATTGAAAGGCCCCCCAGACCTCCCTATGTGACTCAATGTGACTGGTGTTCTTTTCCCTACGTTTAGTTGCTGACAGATCGCACAACGCTGACATACTGCTTCTGCCGCTACTCTAAACTTCGGATTAAACCACGTTTGTCTGAATACTCTCACCATAGCATCTCTACCTATGTGTGCTGGTCCATGCAATTTCCTTGCCATTGGACTAACAAGTTCGTTAGGTAAAACTGCTCTCCCATCTGCAGAAATCCAAAAATTAATTTCACTTTTAGTACATCCAGCTGTTTCCCAGCCCTTTTTCTCATCATCTGGTGCATTTTCCTGAACACACTTTAATTCGTCCCACGTATCCACAGTGTCTAACAACATAGTCAAATCAGTTCTTTCTTGTATCCCCCCCACTTCTACATTGGTGTGAGAATACCCCTGTTCTGCACAATAACGTGCTACCTCGTCTGCGTATCGGTTGCCTTGCGACACAAAATCTACATTCTTTGTGTGCGCGGCACATTTGACAACTGCGATAGCTGTTGGTCCTTGTAATGCTTCTAACAATAATCTCACGAATTCTCCATTCCTAATGGGAGAACCCGAGGAGGTCATGTAACCTCTTTGAGACCACAACTGCCCATAGTCATGAACTACCCCGAAACCATACTGGCTATCGGTGTATATGGTGACTCGAATTTTGTTGCCTGCCAAACAGGCACGGGTCAAAGCAATGATTTCAGCTACCTGAGCGGAATGTACTCCTTCCAGGCAGGCGGCCTCCACAACTCCCGTAATTGTACAAACTGCATATGCTGCTCTCAGCTGACCAATATCGTCTCTTACGCATGAACCATCAACAAAGAATATTTCATCGGGGTCAGTCAATGGCTCATCTACGATATCTGGTCTCGGTTTGGTGCATAGTTCAGTCACATCAAGGCAGTCATGATCTGTACAAATTTCATCATCAATATCACTTGGAAGTGGCATCAAAGTAGCAGGATTCAAAACAGAGCATCTCTTCAGGGTCACATTTTCAGCAGCCAATATGACTTGCTCGTAGCGTGTGAGCCTGCTATTCGTCAGATGCTGAGTCTTGGTCCTGGTCATTAACAATTCCACAGAATGCGGTACGTACACCACTAACTGATGTCCCATAACCACACTTTCACATCTCTCAATGCTGACACCCGTTGCAGCAACGGATTTGAGACATCCGGGCAACGCTGCGGCTACTGGATCTAATGTAGCCGAAAAATACGCCACTGGTCTACGCGCATTTCCGTGTATCTTGGCCAAAACTGCTAAAGCGCAACCTTCTCTCTCGCAGCAGTAAAGCAAAAATGGCTTCTCATAGTCAGGCATTCCCAAAGCCGGGGCACGACACAAGTCCTCCCTCAGCTGCAAAAATGCCATCAAACAATCTTTGTCCCATGGTACCGGATCACTCACTCCTTTGTGCGTCAGTTGTAGTAACGGTTTTGCCTTCAGTGAAAAGTTGGCTATCCACTGCCGACAATAACCGACCATGCCTAGAAACATCCTGACTTCTCTTTGTGTTTTAGGCGCGTTCATTTTCATGATCGCCTCTATTCTGTCTGGAGACACCTTCCGTTTTCCCTTTTCAATCCTATGGCCCAAGTATTGCACTTCGGTCAGACAATACTGCAATTTACTTGGAGACACCTTGTGTCCGTTCTCGGCCAAGTGATTTAATAAGGTGATGGTGTCTGTTTTACAAGCTTCCTCAGTTTCTGACGCCACTAGGAGATCGTCTATGTACTGGACCAGAACCGAGTTCATGGGCAGCACTAGACTTTCAAGATTTTTCTTCAGCAGCTGGTTAAAAATCGATGGGCTTTCTGTATACCCCTGGGGAATACGACACCATGTTAAAACGCGATTTTCCAGCTTAAAAGCGAACAGATACTGGCTCTCCTCATCTAAAGGAATCGAAAAGAAAGCCTGGCACAAATCTATCACTGTGAACCATTCAGCTTGGAACGGTATCTGAAACAATATCACTGATGGATTCGGTACCACTGGACAACATGAAACAACGATATTATTAATCTTTCGAAGGTCCTGCACTATTCTGTATTTTCCACTAGGCTTCTGCAAACCCATAATCGGGGAGTTACATGGACTTCCCACGATCTCCTTCAGTATTCCCTGTTTAATCATGGATTCGATCACAGGCTTTATTCCTGCAATCGTCTCCGCTGTCAACTTATATTGTGGTGTTCTTGGATATTCGGCGTTGGGCTTTACCATGATCTTTACCGGTTCTACTCCTTTGATCAGTCCTATTTCTTCTCCAGTAAAATCCCACACCTCAGCTGACACAGTCTCCTTCAAATCCTGTGGAAGCTCCTCCACCGTTAGGGTAGGATATAGTTCCACGCATTCCTGCGAGTTTACAACCTTAAAATCGGCATCATCATCATTAGTCTGCACTTCTACTCCTTCAGGTGTGCAATATATTGTGCAGTTTAATTTACACAACAGATCTCTTCCTAGCAGACACACAGGACTAGAATCACAAATCACAAACTGATGTTCATCACTGTAATTCCCTATTTTCACTGACACTGGTTCTGTCAGAGGATTCGTCATTCTCCTATTTGCGACTCCTACCACCTGGATCGTCTCTCCTGACATTAGCAGACCTGGGACTACCGCTGATCTCAAAGTGGATCGAGTGGCCCCCGTATCCACCAAAAAGGTCGTAGGACATCCAGCTACTTCAGCTTCCACGTATGGTCCTCTCTGATCTACTTCCAGGGCTGCTCCTAGAGTACAGTCTTCTTCTCTATTCACTCGTTGTCCCGTAAGAGGATCAACGTAGTAGCATTCTTCTCCTCCTACGAACAGTGGCAGTTGTCTATAGGTTTTCCCTCCATTTGCAATGCGAGGCGGTTGAGGGAATGGGGCTCGAGGAGTCTGAGTCCCCCCTTTGATAAGCTTTCCCTTTGGGACTGCTGTTCCCTTTATCATGCTGGTTTGAACCTCATCCTCCTCCTGTTCTAATTCCCCCGTCTCGACATTATATGGACACTCGCGTCTCCAATGTCCCACCTCGTTACACTGATGGCACCTCGTTGTCTTTTTCAGTATCGCGATATCTATCCTCGGTCTCGGTCTTTCCTCCTCATCTCTGCTTTGATTATTCTGTTTCTTTCCTAGTGTTCCTGTTCCCTGTTGTCGCTGTCCACCCTTTCCAGCTGATTGCATCTGCACTAACATCAGCTTCTCCTTAAGTTTCTTTGCTTTCGAATCTATTTCATTGCTACAGTACCTCGCATACCTCAGAATCTCATCTAAAGGTTTGTTTTGCCAACAGATCAAATGCTGTTGAATCATCAAGCTTATGTCCGGTCTCAATCCCAGGACGAACTTCGACACAAACTGTCCTATGTCTTTGGGATCCATCACATCCAACCCACTGTACTGTTTGAATGCTTTCAGCAATCTCTCATAGAACTCGTGAACGGTCTCTTTAGGTTCCTGAGTTGTTCGATCTATCTTAACCCAGTCTATGTCCTGCACCGGCACTTTCTCTTTTAACCATGCAATTACCCTCTCGTATTTTTCCATGACTCTCTCTGATGGACCATTTGTCTGTGCATCCCTCGCGGGTTCACAAGTGGGCCATTCGATACTAAGTTTGCATGCCGTCCACAAATCTCCGGGTACTACGATATCAAACAGAGTGTTCAAATCGATCCACAGCACCTTAGAGATCTTCACAAACCTCTCTACCTGTTTATACCACTCAACGGGGTTCTCCCTTAGCTTTGGAAAGGAATTGGTAAATGCCGCTAAATCCCCCCTACTCCAGGGCACATGCACGTAGCTTCCGTTCGCGATTTCTCGCAAAGGAAAAGCTTCCATTCGCATTAGCTCTCCATCCGGGGACCTCGTAAGTGTACTCCTTCTGACGGATCCCCTCTTGGACCATCTTTCCTCCCATTTATCCAAATCCCTCCATACTCTGATATTCAGGATCAGTTCCTTTATGTGTACTTTCAGCCCAATCGTCCTACGCTCATCTAGATCCTGATCCGTGCAATTTAGCCTATGGTTACCCTGTAAAGCTTTAGTTCGTGAAAGGTCTATCATATACCTGTTTGCCAAATTAGATAAATTTTCATGAACTGACCTCGCCTTTCGAGTAACATCTTTAGACATATACAGTATTTCATCCGGTTCATACAGCTCTATCCTTTCCATTGGCAATGTGCCGTCTATTATGTCCTCCAAATCTGATTTTAAACTCATTACATCAAGCCGTTTTGCTTTTATCTCAGCTCTCAGTACCTCACTCCTAGGTGGTTCTTTTACATCCCTCTCACCCCCACTACGAGTCCTACGTCTGAGCACAGGTGAGTTATGAGGCGTCCTTCTTGCTTCTCTTTGTTCCCACCTCTCTAGATCCCAAGCTTTCCCATCTTCCCTTGGGGTATGGTGGAACAATGATCTATCCCCCATCACTGCATCCTGTCTTTTCGGATCGGACTCTTTAGGTGCGAGATAGGATCCTCCGTTCTGTTCTAAAGCACTGCAACTCCCTTGCTGTCTGGTGTCGCTCAATAAACGATAGGGTCCTTCACGGTCCTCCATATTCCCGCGATCTCGTCCGTGATCACCGGATGTATGGCGAGACCCTTCGCGACTCCCTATACTCTCGTGACTCCAATGTCGCACGTTTTCTCCCGGGGCATGGTGAGTGCACCTGAAACTGTCTCGGTATTCCTGCGTCTTTCGTTCCCCCTCACTAAAGATGAGGCGAGGCACTCCCCCACACCCTGCACTCCTGTCGTCGCACATTTGTCTACTGCCACTGGTGGTATGGCAAGTATCTCCTTTGCTTCCTTGACTCCCTCTTTCCCACTCCGGGCTGCTTTCGCCAGCTCCGCAGTGAGAGAGGATCCTGTTATCCTGATCTCTCCATTCTGCTTCTGTTTCTAATCTTTTATTTTGAGTCTCTTCGGCAGCATCCCATTCTTTCAAATACTCCCTTAATTCCTTAAAGGATTTCGGTTTCGGTCCCCTCAAATCCATATGTCCTCTCAGACCCCCCTGTTCTATCAAGGGACCTGTTGCTGAATCCAATGGGGTACTCCGACTCTTTGGTGCTAGCAACTGCCTTTGGGAATTGATCGTATTATTCCTACTCTCCATCTCTGCCCTTTCCCTGTCCCATCGTGCCTGTTCCTCCTGCTGGGCTCCCTCTGGGTTGTAGATTGACACTATAGGACCTATGGTGACGGGTACTTGTAGAGCATCCGGCAATTGATATGACCTCGCATGCTCCGTTTCGGGCACCTTCTGGACCACGAATCTTCCTACTACTCTCTGTATGGGACTAGATTGAGATACTTCCTCACCTTTCTTGGGATCCCACTCTGATGTGGGGAGCGATTTATATTCCCCCCACCTAGCCCCGTCCCCTTGCTGTAGTTCGGGACTTTCGGCTTCTCTGTTGTACGGAGGTGGTCTATCTAATAATAGCCTCTCTATCAGATCCTCATCCGGCTCGCTATCCTCATCTTCTTCTAGAGGTTTCTTTTCTCCCGTAGTCTCTAGCATTGTGAACAGTTTGTCTGCCTCTATCTTTTGCACCCTCCACTTTTTAGCTTCATCGTCCCATTTAGCATCCTGCACTGCTTTTACCGATCGTCTCACTCTTTCTTGGCGTCTATTCAAGCTCTTTTCGTGTGCTGCTCTAAACCATGCACTAAGGGCTTCGAACTGTGTTGGCCTCGGTAGAGGTCTCGTTGCAAGCATTACTGCTTTCAGCTGGTTCAGTACTTCTAATTTAAACGTCCCGTATCTCGGGAACGTCAGTTCCTTATTCCCTTCTGTTAGCTTATTCCACTCGGAGATCCATAGTATTGAGTGTAACCCTACATTCACAGCCATATGATAAGCTGGTGTGCCTTCTGGTGGAGCTTCTTCCCCTGCATACAAGTTTCCTCTATCTCTCTTAAAGATCGCCCTTAAACGCTTAAAACACTTCATTTTCAAGAATCTACGATTTTCCTTAATTACTCTTCCTTGTTTACGTCCCGATGACAGACCACCAATCCCTACGCGGCTCTCGCTAACCAGCCTATCCCAGCGCGGTTCTACACCAACCGGCCAATCCCAGCGCGGCTCTACGCTGACGTCACTCGTCCCTTCTGCAGCAGTTCCCCTCCTTTCTCAGCTTGCCTCGCGGTCTTGCATACGTCTCATTCATACGCCGAAAAATGACTACTTCCGTCCAAGCGATCACTTTTCTCTGACTGTACGGCCACAGTCTAACTGTAATTGTCACCTCAACTGACGAGACGTCTTCCTCTCACTTCAGACGCTCGCCTTAACTGATAGGTTACTTACACACAGTAAACGTACGACCAGCGTCCGTTACTCATACACTCACTCAAACACTCCCCCTATCATCGGTCTGCGGGCGATCAATGGTACCTCATGACCCCCTTTAAATGGTAGACAATTACTCTGGGTGTTCGATACACCCGAACCACTTAAGCCCTTCACTGGATCTTAAGATTTTATCCGGTTGCGCGCGCTCACAACCTTCCCTCAATCACACTACAGGCATTCAACTCCGCTTGACATTACAACACAGGTACAACATAAAACACCGCAATCTGGCAAGGCATAACCCTTATACTCACTCTCGACCGACTCTGCTGCTTTTCTCTCGCACCGTCAGCACCTTCTTCGGCAGGGATTCTTCTTCTGGTCGTCGATGACTAGGGACCTTGGGGTAATCTAGACCTGACCTAGGTTGCCTTCCTCAAGAAGAAAACCATCTTTCTCTGCTACCAACTGCGGGGAATGAGATTTTGATACCTTTTCTGATTACCTAGATACCCATCTTATTCTTCTAAATTTGGATCGATTATTTTCTGTCATTGAGTAAAAGGCAAACCCCACATAGGTTAGATCACCCCCATAGACTGACGCAACTCTGAAAAACCACTTACGACTGATAAAGTTTAAAAGTTTAATATAAAATCAGAATTAAGTGCATATACAATCCTCTCAGGATAAGATTCAACAAATATACAGGAACTAAAAGGAACATAAATTCCCTAAAGAACCTAAGTCTACAAAAGAATACGATTAAAGTCAATTCAAGAATCAGCAAATTGAAAAGCATAGACACAAAGTGGTTCCGTTGCGTCATCTACAAAAAGAATAAACAAGTTAAATCTGTCCCTACTCTATGCTAGGTGTCATCCCTACTTCGCAAGTTCCTTACCTAAAAAAGGTGTCAGCAGTTTGACTTCCTAAGAAGTTCAAACTCTCTTAGCCTCTAATGGTAACTTATGTCGAGAAACAGTACCCTCTCTGCCTACCCATCCGCTCTCTAAGGGTCCTCGGCCTACTGCTCTCTTGCGCTCTGTTCCCTTCTGCGCTCTGAGCTCTTGTGCTGCTCTTCTCCATCTGCTCTGAGCTAACTTCTCCCCTGGGTGCTGTCCCTAAATACACAATCACAGTATAGGTGGAACGCCCCTTGACGCCCACCACATGCACATTCACATGATGTCATTCTCTAGGTCTTTCCATAGCTTCGTCTCTTCGCGTAGTCCGTTAAGTTGACCTTGCTTCTTAGACGCCATCTTCGTCTTTGTGCTGGTGACTTCATTGACATTCCAGTTGACACTTTCAGAGCAAAGTCTATCACTTCATCAGAACTCTATTCTTTACGACTGTGTTCGTAACCTCATTTGGTCCTGTGAACGGTCATTTCTAAACAAGACTCAAATTCCAAGCGTCTCTTATCTCACTTAGGCCATAAACTTCGTCTAGCATTGTCACTTGAAATTTAACAAGACCTTTGACTTTAGGCTCGCACGTTTAGATCAAGGCTATTCCCTATTCCCGTGAGCCCACTAAATTTCATGCAGCGGACTACACTCCTGCGAACCCTTGGTCAGTCAGGTTAAAATCACACATGACCAAACTCTTCTAACATTCCTACAAACTCTTCTACACAGTATAACCTTTAACACACATTTATATATAATCGAATTTTAGCAAATCATTGATTATAGCGAATGCATCTTACATAGAATACAACATTATACTCTTATTTCTTACACCGTGCTATATAGTCTGCACATTTCTTCTCTTTACATTTCGTAACGTTTCTCCTCTTTATAATTACATACGTACATCTATTCTGATTTGCACGTTCTGTTGTTCTTAAGCATTTCTACACATTTCTATATTAGCCCACTACGTATACGGGCCTTCTAATCTAAAGTGAATACAAATACATTTCCTACTACATTGGTTACATCGGCTAATTCTACTCTACAAGTGCTACTTCACGTTACAACTTCTACGTTTATGCGATATGCTTATGAATATGGTACAGATATACTTTTTATTCAAATTGCGCTCTCTCAGTTATAATACGATTTCTTAGAGGTGGGTCTTTCAGAAGTCAATATTTGCTTTGTAAGGAGTTCAACCGTTGGGTCTCTGATGTATAGCTCAAGCTAAGTCCTTTCTATGCTTCATCATAGGATATGAACTTCATGGTGGAGCTCATTCCTTTAATTAGATGAATGGGCAGTCCCCGTGACACATGGTCAGTTGGAATGGGGCTCCAGTGAGCTCAATTTGGTGTCTTGAGTAGCAGAGTGGAAGGATTCATCAAGCACCATATGTTGCTGATCGATGCTCATTTCTAAAACAACGTCACAGAAACCCTCGAGGCCCAGGCCAGTGGAAACTAAATATTTACTCACAACAGCCCCTTAGGCGAAATTTAGCACATGCGTTGACAAAACACTGCAATATGCCCTTGGGTCCCAGGCAGATGCTGACAGATAAATGGTAACAAGGGTTTGCTTCTTTGCATCTGCTTAGTATACACTATTGCACTGCTATAGTAGACAGTCCAAATGGTAGAAATGTACAGATGGGTCACTTGTCCATGCGCTTAAAGAGCAGAACTAGTAACTGGGTACAATGCTTGCCTGAAGACTCCTTGTGAGATGTCCCACCGTAAGAAAGACACTCTAGGGGCTCGCCCGGGGCAGGTAACCGATTCTGAGGTCTCTGCCACTTTAATAGGACTGGTGAGACCTAACGGCTGACAGAGCAAACCTGGTCAGCAACAACCTAGAAATTAACTTAAATGAACAGCATCAACGTGCAGTGGAAGTACATTACTAGATACAGTAACCAGCAAAGAACTCCAACGTTATGAAAAAACCATAATGTAGGGTATTTGTATGTGGCTCAAAGTTTGCTGGCTATAAAATACATTCTTTCACTCTAGTGGTGGCAGGCCCAGAAGAAGGCGTCCGCTCTCAGAGCAGGACCCCATCTGAACGAAAGTCAAAGGATGATACGTAGATTTTGACATGAATGCCAAGAGTAATAAGTATTTTGTTACCAACAGTGACCATAATCTTTCACTTGAAGGTGCTCACCAAAGCAAGGCACTTTCAAGTAAGAAAACCCCCACTGGAAAAATCCAAAAGGTGAAAATTCTGAAGCATAGTGAAATGTTAAAAAAACAGAAAAATACAGTAAACACTAGTGGCAAAATTGATATCAGACCCAATGCACACTATTAAAGGTATGTGTTTAAAGAGGTAGCTGATGCCAGGACTTCTTATTCGATGTCTGTTCTCTTTCCTAGATCAATGTACGTGTTCGGGGGCTTCTCCAGTGTCCTGCTGAATGACATCCTGATCTACAAGCCCCCAGACTGTGAGGCATTTCGTAGCGAAGAGCTGTGTGCTGATGGCGGTCAGGGCATCCGGTGCCTTTGGAATAAGGATCACTGCGTGTCCTGGGAGGCGGGACATCCTCAGGGCAGCATCCCCAGAGCCACCTGCTTCCGGAAGTCACGTGAGTATGCAAAACACAGGTCATTATTTCTGCGTTCACTGCAGAATGAAACATGGTCTTACTCCTACTAAGGTCTTTGAATGTCTGTTAATACCTTCAATAAGGGTACACCCCTGCGAGTTATCAATGCTTGCTAACGTTTTTGATCTCAAACCAGGCTTTGAGATTTTATACTATCTTGTGTACATGCTGTCAATATCTTGGCAATTCGAGTAACTGATATGGTCTGTTGTCCTTGGGCCCCACGCTACCTGGATACTACTGTAAGCTGATTGAATTGCGACGCACCTTCATTTGAGGCTCTGACTTTCAGGGGTTTGCAAGGTAGAATATTCAGGACTTATTGTTAAATGTTGGTCGTAGAGGTGAAAACTCAGATTCAGCCAAAAGATTAAATAATACACTCCATTGTGTTTGTTTTATTATCTTATGTTACTTATCTTGGTAGGTAGGAGATAATGAACACTTATGTACACGGAATGCTGACTTTTTCTATCATGTGGCCTCCTTGTTACACAGTGCGCAAGTAAAAATGCAAAGCTTGGGGAGTCTCTGCAAACAGGTTTGTGGGGATGGGATAGGTGATGCATGCTTGGTGTGGGTAAGAAGTGTTATTTTAGTGTTCTTGTACACTGAGGCAGTTGGGGGAGACTTTCCACTTGCTACCAAGTCCTGTTGATGAAGTTTCTAGACTCTGTTCTCAAAGTTAGTTTGTCACAAGGCTATTCCGATCAAACTAACACATGCAGTAAGTGTGTGTCTCCATGCACAGAGATGATGTTGAAAGAGCAGCAGGTAATTATTTTTCATGATGCATTCTTTGGGGTGAGCTGTGCAACATTGCCTCAGTCCTTGTGCCTCTTGCAGTCGCAGCTGGTGTCAGGGCAAAGTTGCAGGGGGGGGGGACAAAACAAAAAACAACAAAAATAAAGTACCCGAATGCCCGCAGCATAACCACTCTTCTGGCTCCACTGTATGCACAGGCTCCCAGACTGCCCTGCAGCCAATCCTAATGCTGCGCTCTTCCTGAGAGCAGCATCCAGATTGGCCTGAGTGAACTGGATTTGCGCTTCCAGAGAGACTGGGAGCCAGTGCCTCCTGTCTCCTACCCAGCAACACAGCTCGGGTTGGAGACCACTTCAATGCGCATGTTCGTTTGGCCGTCCTGAAACAGCCGATCTAACCTACATGCGCACTGACAACAGTGCACCTACCACTCCAGCGCGCACCTATTATTCCCTTGGCCCCGCCCCCTAGACTCAATTATATGGAGAAAAATAAAACAGTAATAAATATGTATAAATATGCTTTTACTTGTTAAGTTTTGTAGCAGGGGGGGGGGGGGGGGGGGGCGTGGTTGTTGACCGCAGCTGGCCTCTTGTCCAGTGAGGCAGGAGCCCTCATTTTACCCTTTCACAGCAGTTGAGCCAGTAGTTCATCCACAATGAGGAAACAGGCTGTTAACTCAACAGGCAGTCTTATCTCTTTTTCCTCAGTTGTCAACAACAGCACTCATTGCTTTGGGAGTATAGTCACAACGCCATCAGAGCCATACTTCCGGTCTCTGGTCCAGTCCTTTCCTCTGTGCTAATGTACAGCGCTCTGACTTGGCTCACAGGTTGTATTCAGAAACATTGACAGTTAGAACCCGATGCGTCTTAGAGCCTATGTCGTGGAATCCATCTTCCCAAAGATGCTCAGGCACTTCGGTTTTCTTGAGTGTGACAGGCACCCCTTAATTTCCTCTTGGTTGTTGCTTTGCTCAACGTTTATGGCCAAATCTGGATGAAGGGATGCACGGTCAGTCCTCTATATTAATGAACGTCTCCTACAGCAGCTGTGCTCTTGGCCACAATTTCTTGTTCATATTCTCCCTCTCAGGCCAGAGGCTGAATTGCCTAAAAGGCCTTGATACTTGGAGAAGACCTGACCATCCTTCTTTACAGACCAATAGATGTCTGCAGCCCCAACTTACCACCTATATTGGTTGACACGAGCACTGCACTCGTTTTCCTAGTCATTCTTGAGGGATGAAAAATACCACTCCCCACCCCTCCCTTCCTTTATCTAAAGATAAGCGTTCCACCTCTCCCACTTGAGAGAACAGTTTGGTCAGATGCTCTGTTGAGCTGTGATACGGACCGGTGTGATGTCCAGGTCTAGATAGATCCTTGCTTGCAATGGAGAGAACACATGTCCTATAAGGGCCTGCAATGTATACATGAGATGAGAAACGATTATTTTCATTGTTAACTACCATTGCCTGAGCAAAAGGTTGCAACTCTAATTTGGGGCTAGGATGCGTTATGCAGCACCAACACTCTACTGTGTATGCCCCCCTATAGAGACGAATTGCTGCTCAGTGTTTGTGGCATTTAGTTTCAGTGTGCAACCCCAAGTAGTGGTGGCTTCAAGTGTCTGCCCAGAATCACCTTGAAGGTATTGAGATTGTTTTCCACCACTCCCTTCCAATGGGTCACTTTCACATCTGCTCTTCTTCGTGGCAGCGTGTAATGCGCGTGCAGGAGGAGAAAAACATCAAGGATAAATGCACGGATCAGAGATTAGTTACCCTCAATCAAAAAAAAAATGTTTTTCTTCTTAAAAAACAAAAAGAAGCAGGCCACACCAGGGAGTTGCATGGAGTCTATCGATCACAGCTCCAATTCCGTGTCTCGGCTCAATTTCAATGAAAAGCCGAGCTAGGGTGGTGCATGGAGGAAAAACCACACTGGTGGTGGAGGAGGTAACCAACCTTTCTGGAGGGACTATGAGGTTTTTTAGCCACAGGTCCATCGTAATGGTTGTGTCAGTGGGGTTTTTCCGCAGTGAAAGTCCTAGAACTTAACTTGTAGTGCTGGCTCAGGCGTAAGGACTGACAATTAACCTGCTTCAGTTCTCCTTCCGGGGTAGGCTGTTTTTCTTACTCTTCATTACCTCTATCCAGGTCTAAGACTAGTCTACATACATTCAGGCTGCAGAATAACACCTAATCTAGAATACAATTGGTTCTGTCAGGTGCAAAAATATTTCTTGAGGAAATAGTATTACTCAAAATCTGTGTCCTTTAGATCGCGACAAACAATTACTTCCTGCCGCTGTAGCACTGCAATCCGCTATTAATAGCGGAAATAATTGTTTGTCACGATCTAAAGGATACAGAGTCCAATTTTGATCAAATGTTTGAGACTTGAATCACACAGCCGCTACACTAATAGAACTTAGTCTGACTTAGTGAAGAAGACACCGGACTCCTGCTAGGACAACAGCCCTATCATTGAGAGTGACCACAATGGTACCCCACAAGCCCTCCTGTGCTTGATTAGGCTGTCCAATTTCTGTCCAAGTCCTGATGAAGACCCGCACGGACACCCCATTAGTGCAGACCTTGGGTTGAAACGTCGACAATCTGAACCATGGACCAGTTGAGATACCCTGCGATGAGACTTATTAATTCAGTCCGCAGAGTGTTCTGAAATATTGTGTTCTCTGGCCACCACCCCCACCTTTCCTTCCCCAATCACCACAGCACTGAGCACCAAATGTCACTTTTGTCACATATTACTTGTCACAATGTATATATTCTCTAACAGCCTTGCAAATGTAAATTTGGGTATTTCTATGAATGAAGCAATTTATAAAAGCTCTTAAATACCCTGTATGGTTTGTGTGTGTATTACAATTGATTTTTCATTGTATGTAGAGTTTTTTGAGTAATCCTATTCCTCAAGAAATATTTTTGCACCCGACAGAACCAATTGTATTCTAGTACATGATTGCCCAGGTTCTGAGGGATCCTGGGTTACCCCATTGTGTACAAATTATGCAGAATAACACCAGCACATGCTCCCGACAATCCTCACGATAAGTATTTGTAACCATGTTTCGGACGGCTCAGGAGCTGGAGAGGTTGCATCTGCACCTACCTTAGCCGTGAACGGGAATTACAACTTTAACCTCAACGCACAGTCCAAAGAGTGTTGGCCGCAACTCAGCGCTTTTCTATTTTCCAACAGTTATTAAATCATACCCAACTGGCCTATTTTTTTTCATTCATTTGGGACGACTTCAGTGGAAAATTGATTGAAAAGTTAAGTGGGTCACTTTTTTTCTTAGAGGCACAAGTACAGTACGTAACATGAAAGTGTAGGAAAAGACGCCAGGGACCTTCTGATACACCAGGCTGCATTTTATTTTATTTTTTTAAATTGAGGTCCTTCTCAATTTTCGAGGGCTCCCTGTTTGCAATGCGCTTGAAGCTGCATGAATGAAACTACGAAGTACTGGCCTTCTCTGTTAGTCCTCAAAAGAACAATACGAAAAAATATACCAAGCCTACTAACCATCTTTGCACTTTAGTATTGCCTACTTAAACATGTTTGCCATATGGTGTGTATGTTAACAGTTGTTCAACGCCAACCTCACACTTACAGTCTCAAATCAAAGCAATCGCATGTAATTAGGTGGAAAGCTGTGCCGAAAATGAAAAAAAAACTAGTCTGGAAACCCATAAATTGTGGAGAGGACATGGCCATATGAAGTAGAGTTATGCGGAGCTCACCCATGATCAGCAGCGCCTTTGACAATTTGCCCATGGTCTGCCTGTAAATTTTATTATTTTCAGAAAGTCAGTCCCAAAGACAAATTGACAAAGAAAATGGACAAGTGGAGCTATTCTGACTTGCTTTATTGGTCACATAGAAGATAGTTTGGTGGGTAATGCACCACCTCTATAAATGTGTATATCTATCAAGTTGCAAAATATTGTACTAGCAAAATTGCTCAGTAGTTAACACACTTATTGCAGAGATCTGTGTGTGAGCTTGGTCACAAGTGCGACTCATCTTAAAGTAGCAAAGAGGGTTACGGTGACATGCATCAATAAAACGTTTTGCGATTCCTTATTAGCGATTTTTAAGGAATCGCAAATAAGGAATCGCAAAACGGGATGCATGATATAAATTGCATAATATTTGCGATTCGGCAAAAATCGCAATTTTTACCAAATCGCAAATATTATGCGAATTTCAATTTGCGATTTCGCAATTCCCATTGATTCCTATGGGCCAAAAGGCCCATAGGAATCAATGGGAATAGCGAATTTGCAAATTGAAATTCCCAAACTGTTGATGCATTCCATGGGTGCAGGGGGGGTCCTTTGGACCCCCCCCCTGCACCCCTGAAATGTATTTTGGAGTGCATGTTTCAAACATACATGTCCTAAGGACATGTGTGTCTGTAACATGACAGTGTTTTTAAATGCAAATTAGAGCATTTTAACACATTTTCGCAAATTACCACGAGGTCCAACCTCGTGGTAATTTGCACCCCAGATTTGCGAATTCGCAATTTTAAAATTATTCATGCATTGCTTTTGAGGAATCGCAAATTTGCGATTCCTTAGAAGCAATCGCATTTTTCGAATTCGCTAAAAATAGCGATTTTCCCAAAAATGCATGATGCATCTCAAAACATGATTTTGCATTCGCAAACGGCCGATTTTAGCGAATCGCACCGTTTGCGCATGCAAAAATCGTTGATGCATGTTGGTGTTAGTGCTCTTGCTGCAGAGCACTGCATGTGACTAGCCTGTTACTGCTTGGTATCCTTTGTATAATAGCTGCACTTGCAAAGATCCTTGTTTAACCTGCTGGCCGTAGATTACACTTCGTGATTGCAAGCTGCAAGGCATGAGACTGAATACTTCAGTCTTCAACTATTTTTTCCATTATTTTAAGCTCAGTAAATAGACTTTATAAGTTTGGGCAAGCAATTATTATTATGTCTGAAAAAATGTCAGCTTGCATTTAGGGCTACATAAACGTTCATTATTGGTTTCTAATAGGAACCTAATCCGCACCCATACAAAGTTCAAACAGATTTTGCACAAAGAAATCACATTTCCAGGCCTTAGGATCCAGCAACACACCAACTGTTGCAGGCCGCTTCCTGCTAATGCCCCCTGCCTTCAATGAACTTAGAACACAGTTTTCTGGGACAATCACTGCTTTCCACAGATGCCTACACTTGCTCACAATTTAACATAACGAGTGTTATTCTCCCGGCTGCCCGAACATTTTTTCTGTGATTTCTGACTGTTTCTGATTTCGAATTTGGCGGACGAGTTACTCTGTCCGCCTTAGTCAGGGTGACCAGAATTTTAAAGCCAAAAACCGGGACATTTCCAAAAAATAGAAGGGCTGCAATTTTACTTCAACCCAGCGCACAGAATTACAGCCCTCCTTATCAGAGAATTACAGAGGCAGTGAGAACGTACATAAAATGCCATTTTTGAAGCCAGTAGCATGCTTGTTAATCAAATTGCTTTTGTAGAACAGCTGTTAACTATCTCTGCTTTGCAAAACATAAAAATATACCTCAAATCTTTTTCAGCCGACCCTCTCTAAAAACCGGGACGTGAGCTTAATTTCCTGAAATCTGCCAGGACAGCTGGCGAAAAACCGGGATGGTCAGGGCAAATCCAGGACACCTGGTCACCCTAGCCTTAGTACAAGTGCCATACGATATAATGGAATTGTAAAATTGCGTACGGTCTATCCTTCATGTTTTGATAGAGTAGCCCCCCCACAAACATGTTAATTAGGCTCCATATTAAGCCTGGCAGAGTTCAGAGAACTCAGAGAAGTGACAAAAAAACTCAGCCAAGCTACGCGGAGTTCAGTGAGCCTCAGAATGAGTTACCTCGTGCCATTTGCAATGTTTTTTTTGGTGCCAGGTGTTTGTGACGTGCTGTAAAATCTGCGCAAATGACTTCTCACACAGTGCAAGAGGGTGCAACTTCTTTTTGCCACTCCAATAGAAGTTCTACTTGAGCGTTTGCTTCCTCAGTGTAATGGAAGGTTAATCAACGGGAGCGTAGGGACCATCCACAACCGCCCGTGTTGAGAAATCTCGCTGGGAAGTGGCCTAGCATTGGCTTACCTCGCTCGTCAATTTACCTTTGACAAGCGAGGAAAAAACTCTGGATTTTTTGGGAAACTCTGGAGTTTTTGGAACTCTGTTAGTTCTGCCGAGCACAGAGTGCGAAAAACTCCGCAAACTCAGGGAACGGAGCCGAGTTCACTGCCCAGGGTAATCTATATCACATAGTGAAGACTAAACTCGCCTGTCTGGTCACCATTAAACATTTCCTTTTCTAACCCATGTTTCCTCAACTGTTACACAAAACAGCGTTTTTTCCAAGAATTCCTTACCAAACACCAACTGTCACTGCCTTTAACACATATTCTATCATTTTTCTCTGCTTAAAAGATCCGAGCATTTGTGCGGATACCTTGGGTGTTTGAAGTGCTAGTTCATCGCGCAAAAATGGTAGCTATGATCAAAACAAGAGGCACTATTAGTTATTGTCACAATGACACGTGCCAACAATTGCTCAATTGCAAAACAGTTGCATCCTACAGTGTTAAAAAAGTGCAATGAAAGCAACAAAGTGGTTACGCACACAATTCTGAGTGGGCACGCTCACACTGGCTTCTTTTCTATTCAGATGACTAATGTAGAGTTTGTAAATAGTTTTGAGGGTAGAATGCTACAACTGTATGTATAAATAAAGTAACATCCCACAGAAAAATGTATATTTACTTACAGAATGAATGATGTGCATAGTTGTTTACTTCTGTGATTCCACAAAAACACTAGTCAGAGCAGTAATGTCAACACAAAAATTGAAGTACAATTTGCAAGCTAGTTATTTCAGATTCTCAGAGATCAGTGAGAAATGTTTAGTGGGGAGAATATTAAGCATCTCATATTAAACATAGTCTTTTGCCCATGACTCTTAATAGTGATGCAACCAGCATAATCTATGTTTAATACCTACCATATAAGATTTGGAGATGATCTTGACTTTATCCACTAAAAAGACACCTGTCTTGATTTTGTTTTTTTATACCCTGTCGGAAGCATCCTTATCCTAAATGGTACAGGAGATATCTAAGCAGAAAAGTGGCATGCTAGAAGATATATTTAGGATCAGGGAATATTCCCAAACAGGGTAAGCTGCATTCAAGGAGACACACTGAGCAATACAGGAGAGGGTTGCTTGGAATATGGATCTAATTTGCCCTCAGAAATGGAGCAATGAAGCACACTGTGACTGTTCCAGACTAGCACTTTACTACAACAGCAGATACGGGCTATGTAGAAATGGATATCTACCTGAGTTTGCAAAGCTTATTTATACAGAAATATCAAGTGCTACCTAAAAAGCAAAAAAAATTGAACATAGTGAAAGGCAAAGAGCTGGTACATGAGAACAAGGTAACACCAAGCACATTTTGGAAACGTGCACCTGCCGCCAGGAGGAACTGAAGGAAACCCTAATAGTAGTCTCAATGCCTCCCCCAAGAAGACCCATATAGATAGAAGCTGACTGTACCCCACTGGTATTTCTTGGAAGATGCATATCAGCCAGGACAAGACTCAGCAACAGCAGGCGAGCTGCAGCGTACGTGAGCTGTTTGAGGTAGAAATCATAGGTTACAAAGAACAAAGAGGAGGAAGATCGAAGCGCAAATGTATTTTTCAAGCACATATCAAATTCCTTCCTGATTCTCCTCAGAAATCAATCATCTCTGGCAACTCGGCTCTTCCAATGCCCCTTGTGCACTCTTTGATCAACTGTCTTCCTTACTGATTCCGGCAGTCTTATCACATTCTCCCATCTCAGATGTATCTGACCTACGTCTGAATGCTGTATTCTGGATGGTGCAGCCTCCTGCAACTAGACTTGTGCTGAAGCATCCCAGACGTAGTTTGGCTTCTACAGCTTTGAAGCTTTACACTGGGTCCCAGTACGCAAACAAATCCTCTATAAGGTTCTTGAACTGGGTTTCAGAGCTTTCTAAGCCACTGCTCCAAAATATTTGACGGCCATATTGTCACCTTTTGCAACCCTCAGAGCCCTCTGATTCTCCCACATGAACCTTCTAAAGCCCCCTCCATTTAGACCTAAAAAACGAGGGGGCAAATCTTTTTCGGTATTAGGAGCTAATTCATGGAACTCCCCACTCCCTCATCTAGTTAGCTTTTCCTGGTTATCAGTTCATAACTTTCAGCACCAGGATGCTCCTGGTGATTGGCAGTGCACATTATAAGTGTTTAATTAATTAATTAATGCACGTTCTTTCACCTCTTTCCAAATGGCTATTTTTCACCATATCTCCCTTGCCACGATATTCACTGCCCCTGAGCGTCATTATAGTTACCTTTATAACTACAAAAGTAGGTTCACCCTGCGCTCGCTGGTCGCAACCATTTTTATAAAGCCTAAAACATATGTATTTACGGTTGGACGCCACTCTATTCTCAGTGCTTCTTTTCAGGCGTTTATGGTCATCACTGGTCTCAGTGGTGTAACAATGAGTCCCCAGAGCCCCGGCAGTACGGGGGCCCTGCGCTCCAGGAGGGCTCCTACAGCACTGTGCACGGGCAGGTGGCCCCTGGCCTGAGAGCTCCTGACTGGGTCCGGTGGACAGGGGCACCCCCACCGTGTAATTCGTAGGGAGGCGCCCCCCCCCAAAGTTTCGTTTGGCATCTGACCGGTCTTGTTTAGTGGACTTTCCACTTTCTGAGCTTCTAAAGAATCATGGAGCCCCCACTCTCCTTTTTGTTGAATTTGTATGAAAAAGAGGACACATGCAAGCCCATACTCTGTAGTCATTATTACATATTTGCTGCTCCCATGTTACTAGGAATTTGGGGCCAGATGTACAATCGTTTTTTGTGGTCGGTCGCAAATGGGTTTTAGGTCAGTTTGCGACTGCAATAAACGTGTGGCCAATGTACCAACCCTATTTTATGAGTCGCTAATCAATTAGCGACTAGCAAAATAGGGTTAGCGACTCGCTATTAGGAGGGGGCGAGCCAAGGGCGTCCCTTCCAAATAGCAAGTCCAGAACCCATGTATGGATGGGTTGGGAATATATGCAGAAATATTTTTTACGTGCAGACAGTGGTCCCAAGGAACGCTGCCTGCCCTTAAAAAATGAACCTAAAAAGTTTCATTTTTATTTTTTAAATGCATCCCATTTTCCTTTAAGGAAAACGGGCTGCATTTAACAAAAAAAAACTGCTTTATTGAGAGAGCAGTCCCATACATGGTGGTCTCCTGATCCCAGCAGGCCACCATCCCTGTGAGTGCTAGCCATTCACAATGGGATAGCAAATTTGGACAACCTCATTGATATTCATGAGGCATGAAATTTGCGACACCATTGGGAATCGCAAACAATGTCTCAGACACTGTTGTACATAGCATTTTGCAACTCGCAAATTACGGCTCACAATTTGTCGCAATTTGCGAGTTGCAAAATGCTATGGTCGTACATCTGGCCCTTGGTGCCTAAATCCCACTCATAAGTCTGCAGCAGTGGCGCCTGGCACAGATCGAGGGTGGCGGAACAGAGGGCAGGGGTAAAGAACAAAAATAAAACGTATCTACTAGTTGCATCTCTCCTCTGTCATCTCTCCGCGCCGTCCCTCCTTTCGGCCAGAACAGGAAGCCTCCAGGCTCCCCTGAGCAATCACAACGCTGCAATGAAACGTTGTGATTGCTCTGAGTGCAGTGGTTTGGCGCTCAGCAAGGGAATGGTAGCCTGGGCAGGTAATGCAGCCTAGGTGGGGAACATGCAAAATGTGCATGTCTGTTTGGCCGGCTCAAAAGGGCCGGCCAAACAATCATTTTGTAGTTACAGAGTGCACACCACTGCTTCCCCCCTGCTCTGCGAGCAGAGCAGCTCCGCCCTGCCCCGTAACAATGCCGATGCAAAAACAAATAAAATGATAATAGCAACGAGTTACTATAATTTTAGTTTTCCATTTTTTACACTGCTGAAAGCAGTGGGGCGACACTCCTCCACCTTAGCGGATGAGCTGCCACTGGTCTGCAGTCCACTATGTCTTCCATCACCCAGTTTGTACAAATTCACCATTCACTGAAGTAATTTTCCAAATTATTTTCTGTTTTGCTTTGTCATACTGAGGGCTGAGATGAATGTGCACAAAATTACGATTTTAGGTTTCGACCTGGCGAGGGGCAAAGCCCCTCCCAGATCGAAAACTATTGTCTACAGTAGGGATGTTTGGACCGCCTCTGTCTATCATTGGCTAGCTCCATAAATGGAGGCTAGCCATTGGGAGACAGAGGCTGTCAATCGCGCTTTCTCCAGAAAACGCGATTCGGGGGCGTTTCTGGTGCTTTTTTTAAGCCCCGCCCCTTTGTCCCGGGCCGCGCTGCGATTGGCTGCCGGCCCGGGACACCCCCGTGACGTCATTCCCGGGCCGCGCTGTGATTGGCTGCCGGCCCGGGACACCCCCGTGACGTCAGCGAATCACAGCGCGGCCCGGGACCTGACTTGTTTCCCTTAGCTTTCGGCATGCTGAGTGTGGGGACGAAAACGGAAATCTATATAAGCCGCTAACTGGAGCCGTACCAGACACGAGGGACGAGATCTCAAGTACGCACGCTTCAGCTGAGGACGGTGCGTACGTAAAACGAGTTACCCTCTGACCCCACCTTGTGCCCGCGCAAGGAATACTAGGTAATGTATTTCTTTAACAGAACGCTGTAGCGATGACTCATGTGATTACCCTCATGGATCGTAACTGGGGCAGCCATCTTGGATTGGTCGCTTAGATATCTTTTATACCTGAAAGAATGCCAATTTACTGGAACATGGTACTTTAAAATAATCGATTTTTAAATGCTACTATTTGAAAATATATAGCAAGATGATTTTAATCTGTGATATATATCAGTGAAGATTTCACCGCTCCAAACGAGCTTCCCACCAAGACACCCAGTGTCTGTCTTCTTTGTCTATGAAAACTTGTTTATCGTGACGTCAGAAGAAGCTATTCTGTAGGTGACCCTTGATGGACACTGAAGAAAGACGGAACTATCTCCAATTTTAATCATGTCCGACTCTGGATCACCCCCTGATATCCCGGGCTTCCTGCGCCTTGAGCACCCGGAGGCGGAGACCTTCCGTGGCAAATTTATGAGGAAAGTTCAGCAGAATCCCTTTGTGCCTATTGGTGAGACCTGAAGGGTATCGGGGTTAGGGTGACATAGATCCAAAATGTAGTATTACTACAGCTTTTTCAAGTTGTTGCAAGTCGAGCTTCAGTAGGGTAACAAGTCCTGGTTATTAGGTATTTTTACGATGTGGCTTGTTTATAAACTGTTATGTCGTCTAGCATATTTTTGCATAGAAATAAAAAATGAGTGTGGTGGTCAAAAGGCTCACTGTGCAGCGGAGTCAGAACTCTCCTGTGCCATTTGTGTATGCAATTCTTTGACCAGATGTATTTTAATTTATTATGAAAAGGACTCTATATATTTTGAAAATCATAATTTCGTAGTGAATGTGCCACTGATAGTGTGTATAGACACGGAGTGCCAGGGAGTCCTCAGCCCCACTTTTCAAGAAATTGCTTCTAACCTTAATAGCCTAATGTTCTCTTCCAAAAGTAGTTTTCTAATCCCCAAAGCTACCTGAAAGCAGAACGCTGCAAAGACAACAGTAAGAGATGATAGCGGAGCTTATCACATGCCTTACGGCCTCCTTGGAAGGTATTAAATGCAGAGAATCCACGCACTTGTGTGGTCCTGAGTCAGTTGCCTTTTTTCTCCTCATGCCACGTGGTACCAATGCTTGCATTATATCCCTGGGAGATTCCGAAGAGATTTTCCTGGAAACTGCCTACTGTCAGAGCATGTCTTCCTGAGGTTTGGGTTTCTTATGTTTAGATTTTGCAGAAAGTTCAGAAAAATTGTTACTAAAGCTCCTTGAAGCGCTTTCTTCCCAGTGGGCGAATACCACGCAGCTCCTTCAAGCCGGTGCTGCAGAAATAGCCCAGGCCACTGAGGCTCCTCGAAGATCATGCACAGGCCGTTCAGCTCGTTCACGCCTATGCTGACCCAGGGCACAGACAGTACAGCGCCTTGAAGCCAGACAGAGAACACAGGCAGCTGCTACTCATTGAATCCATTACTGCTTAGAAATCAAATCACCTGCCCCCGCCGGGCAGCACAGGTCGCTGAAGCCCCCTGAAGCCCTTGCGACCAGGAGAGCACAAACCACTACAGCTCATTGAAGCCCTTGCTGTCTAAAGTGCTTTACCGTCTAGAAATCGTCCGCCCCGGCTGGACAGCGCAGGCCATGCAGCTCCTTGAAGTCTACCAGGAGGGCACACACGATAACAGCTCCTTGTAGCCCTGCCAGCCTAGATAATTTTTGGTCTGAACCCCCTTCTAGCCCTTATGCCAGAAACAGCACAGGCCTCTGTGACACTTTAAAGCAGCGCTGCAAAGGAAGCAAAGGCGGCCCAAAGCGTACATGATGCTGCAGCTCCTTGAAGCCAGAATGCCTAGAGAACATAGCGCTGCTGGACAACGAGTAGCTTAGAGCACACATGCCATCTGCTGTCTTTGAAGGCCCAGCGGCCTAGTGAGCACCGGCTGCAGCAGCTCCTTGAACCCTGTACTGCTCATTGACACCCGTTGCCGCCTTCTAAACTCAGGGCCCGTAGCTCATTGAACCCCCTGCTGCCTAGAGCGCTTCAGGACGCCGCATCTCATTGAAGCTGCTGCCACACAATGAAGGTAGGCCGCTCCAGCTCTTCCACTCCTCCCGAGGCCCTGTGAATAAATGCAGGCCGCTGCAGCACTTTGTAGCAGACACTGCCTGCCTACAGAACACAAGGCGCTTGCTGCAGCGCCTTGAAGTCCCCGCTGGCCAAATAGAACTTCTGTAGCTCTTCCGCTCTCGGATGGCTCAACAGCACAGACGGCTAAGACCGGTCCATCCCGCGGTGAACCGGAGAAAAAGCGCTATGCTTTAGCACCTTGAAGCCTGTTGCTCGTGGTGCTCCTCCCACTGTGTATCTGGATTCTGGGACCAGCCTTCAGTTTTTGGCTTGGGAACAGCCCGAACCTGCACCGCCTGCCGCCCCGCAGCCTCGCACGGCTATAATTATGCCGGTAATTACAGGGGCGAATTAAACCTTCACTTCTGTTCTTTCATATGATAGGTCTGAGAGCGGACATTTACTTGGGAGAGGGGGGGTGGGGGCTCGCAGTGTGTGGGAGGGCTCTGTGTGGGGGGGCTCGCAGTGTGTGGGTAGGCTCTGTGTGGGTTTGTGCGGGGGAGGGGCTCTGTGTGGGTGTGTGGGGGGCTCTGTGTGGGTGAGTGGGGGGGCTCTGTGTGGGTGTGTGGGAGGGGCTCGCAGTGTGTGGGGGGGGGTTCTGTGTGGGTGTGTGGGGAGGGGCTCACAGTGTGTGGGCGGCTCTGTATGGGTGTGTGGGGTGGATCTGTGGGGGGCTCTGTGTGGGTGTGTGTGGGGGGGCTCTGTGTGTGTGGGGGGCTCTCTGTGGGTGTGTGTGGCATTTGCGAGAGATTAAGCTATTGGCATTGTAAATGACAATGCCATTTATTTATCTGTTTTCAAAACCAACACATAAATAAAAATGTTGTCATTTACAATGCCAATAGCTCTAACTTTTGCAAAGGCGAAACCGTTGCATTGTAAATGCTTGTTGCTTTTGGGGTGTATTTGTGTTCTTCAGTCCAGAGTTAGTGAGCGTGGTTTGCATTTTCCCCTTGTAGGCAGAGGTTTGATCAGATTGCCAAAGGACATAAATCTGTAATCCAGGCCTGGCTTTTTTGCAGAAGTTTATTATTAGAGCACTTGAGAACAAGATATTGACTGAGGCATACCTAACAAGATTATTTCTGAACCAAGTTTAAGAATGGTATGAAGTGTCATGTGGTAAGTAGCTTGGCTGTGTGGGTGTGAGGAACCCCTAAATGTGTTCACCCCAAAATATTACATCAACAACTCGCTCATGGGTTGATGAATCAGATGCAGCATTTAATCTCAATTTCAAAAGGTAAAATGTTCCAGAGACAAGGCACCCCACAGCATTTCAAAATACAGTAAATTAAGTAAAGATTGGCTTAATAATTGTGTTCTAGGTCAGGAATAGAAATGTTAAAGATTTATTGCAAACACTTCAAAAGGAGTAGTACAGAAATAAAAAATGCAAATGCATAAAATCATTACGATGAAGGTTCTCAGTAAATATGGTAATGCAACATTATGTGCAAATCAGAAACATTCTACGTCCCAAGTGAGCTGCAAAATCAATATGGAATCAGGCAGCAACCCTCGTAGCATCAGAAAATCTTCTGGCTCACCCCCAAAATTGATGGTTTATATGCAGTTTACTTGCATAGGAGATCATTAGTTCTGCAAAATCATCATGGTGTGAGCAAAAGAGTTAGATTCCAAGCATATCAGAGCAGGATTTTATGAAACATCATTTTGCCTTCACATCCAGGCACTACCTCACTACATGAATAATGTTTCTGCCTACTGGGTGCTAATATCGTGCGGAGATGACAGGACAAACTACATGAACTCAGCAAACTATTGTGAATGAATGAGGTGTAGTGAGCTAGCAGAAGGGCCTTGTGACCATGTTGGAAACTTTTCTTCGAGAGCAGCAAGAACGTCAATGAAAATTGGCAAACATGGCTGCTTGGCTGTGTGCTGCAGAAATGATGAACAGTGAACATGCAAGAAGAGACATCCAGTTTGAACAATGTGTCATTGAGACGTAAATGGAGGCCTTATTAACATAAACCGGAGAAGCACACTTTTGAAAGTCTTAGCAAATTAGTGTCAACTACACTAGCACCATATCAGTGTATTCATGACATTTCAAAAGAAAATCCATGTTCTACCCGTTGTTAGTAATGAATACAAGTATAAAATGTACTAACACATGTGCAGCTGTAAGAGGCATACTGAATACGAGTAGATATGTATGCTCCTCTCTTTTCCCCAAAAGGTTGATGATTCTGACAATACCTTTGGTTGGTTAAAATGCTATTGGGCAGTATGCCTGCCATCACTGATTTTCTTGACTTGCATTTGGTGCTGCAGAGTCTGTGGAAAGAATGTGTACTTTCTTTACAGAGAGAGAGGGGCACACACTGATTGTAGTGCTCAGCTGGGAGTCTGCCAGGGGTGAAGCTGCTTGGTGGACCCTTGTTGTTGGAGGTCTCCACTGAGATGGCTATTTCAAGGTTATTTCATGTGTTGGTCCCTGACCTATTGTTGTCTTTTCTCTCAGTCCAAGAGATCCTTATTTGTCTTTACTTCCCCTAGACGGTATGCCTTTGTAAGGGAGGTGTTCTTTGGGCAGGCCTAGAGGAGGTGCTCTCGATGCTATGCTTTGGGAGGAGCTAATGGTGGAATTCACACAAAAGGAGCAATGCTGCCATGCCATGGGGATGGAATATACTCCATCACTGCAAGGAAGGAGGAGCTTATAATGATCTTCAAAACCATATATAGAACAGTTTCCCCCCTAGGAATCATTCATATATGTCCAAAATGTTCATACATGAAAGAGAAATCAAACACAAATGATGATTGATACTCTGTTTTCAGGTAGCATACCAAAAAGGTCAAAGGGTAATCAATGCAGTCATAAAAACAGATGCAGATGCTCCAAGTGACGGTGCAGTCAAGTGCATTGAGGTGTCTTTGAGTGTGACTGGTGGTCATCGAGACGTCATGCATGAGAAACCAGGATCAATGGACAGGCTTAGGAAGGTGGCCTCCGGCGAGTTAAGGTGAGAAACTCGACCTCCAGCAGGCTTGGAGTGGTGGCCGTAAGAGGCAGGCACAGTGGGAGCGTATTGGAGCTGGCTGCGGCTACTGGACATCATGGTCTGAGAGGAGGAGAAGAAGCTAGAACGGGGATGAGAGCCCACTGCAGCAGCGGTAAAAGAAGAACCTTACCCTGCTATTTTTTTCTCTAGATTCACTTGAAGCTTCAAGAGCCATTTACAGCTCCCAAGTAAGAGATCTAATAAGACCTTAAGTGTTTAAAATGTGCTCGGATTGATCAGATGTTCCAACAGGTGCTGACAACTGACATTGTGGCCTTAAACATCCCTGGAAAACAATCAAGGACAATTTGCTCTGCAGGGAATATCTTAAAGTTAGGGATTACTAGCACCAAAGGAAGATAGTCAATGTCAGGACCTTTCAACAACAGGTGAACGGAAGGGGAATTTAAAGGACACTTTTTACCCTGACAGGCACAAGAGAAGACCAATCAAAATCTGGATTCTAAAATCTGGGATCCCCAGACCAGTCAATATGCTGAAAAGTGTGAGGAAATGAAACTCTTTTTCTTTGACCGTTACTTGAACCTGTATGAGGAAGAACACGCAGGGAATCATTCACTGGAACAGCAGGTGGCAGATTTCCTTGAGAAGGTGTAGCTGCAGACTTTAATGGAGGAACTCGCCTCTATTTTATCAAGATCAATAACAGAGGAGGAGGTGGAAGACACCATAAAGCATCATCCTAATGGTAAAGCCTATGGGGAAGAAGGGTTGGGCCCTGAATTTTACAAGACCTCTGCTTCAACTCTTAGATCCCTCCGGTTACCCATGTTAATCACTTGCGTGAGGGATGACAGGTCCTGGATTCTTTTTGTAGGGGGGGGGGGGGGTGTTCTTGGTGAATTTTTCAAATTCAGGCAAATCGACCATAGAGCTTATAAACCGATAAACTTGTTAAATTATGATCACAAGATATACACAAACATTTTAGCAAATAAGAGTTGATAAGGTATCTCCCTTCCTCATAGCCACAGATCAGAATGGTTTCAGTAAAGGGCAAAGCCTCTATGCCAATATCCGCTTTATCAATGTATTGATCTAATTTCAGCCAATGTTATTCCTGCTGTGATTTTGCTGATAGATGCCAAGAAGGCTTTTGACCTTGTTGACTGGAGGAGTTTATTTGAGATCTTAAGTGAATTTTGGTTTCCTACCCAGTATACGAGATCCATCCATCTACTTCATCAAAAAGTTTCAGCACAGCTAGTACTTAATAATTCCTCTGTATACCAAATTGGTTTAAAACGTATCACTTGGCAAGGGTGTCATCTCTCCCCCTTGCGGTTCGGTGCGAAATGTGAACGGGAAACCCGGATTAAAATAATACAAAAAAAATGGGAAAAATATTTAGAGTTTAGGTATTCTAGTCTCCGAGGCGCAAATTTCCATCGAATAGTCTCCTATAACGGCTGGTTATTTGTATTTCACACCCTGTCTATCTAAGCAAAGCATTTCTATCTGTTCTCAGAAATTGTCCAAGGCGTGTTCACGATGTGGTGTGGGGGCTACATGTTTTTGTTAGTATTGTTTGCTGGAGCCTTTTTGGAGAAGGGTGTTCAGGAAAGTTAGAGGAAATAGATTTGGATATTCCCCTTTCCACAAAGATGGCACTTATGGGATCTGCTAGAGGAGAAGGGACCAGAACATCAAGGCACTCAGCACTTTGTTTATAGAAATCATACTAACACGTTGTCTAATTTCTTATTGTTGGAAAGCACCTGCTGCCCTGAGAGATGAGGAGTGGTAAGGGAAGCCTGGTGCCTTGCGAGAGTTAATCGCCAGGTCCAGTATGGCAGGAAATGGAGGCCATGGGCTCAAGTTTTGTAGGATCTAGGCTGGGGGGGGGGGTGGCATAGTCATTTTAAGAATAGAAAAACACATTAAATCAGGTTGAGGTTTGTTACTTTCTTTACTGTGGGATTTTAATGATCAGCTTTGCTGTTCTGTATAAGGGTTATGTAGAACACAATTAGTTTTTGGGAAGAACTTATGTCCGGGGGGGTGGGGGGGTCTGGGACCTTTTAATACTGTTTTTGACATTGCCAGCAGTCTGCTTGCTTAGTAAGAAATGTTTTCCTTTCCTGGTATGCACTGTAAAAAGCAATGAAAATAATTATGTAAAAAAACAATAATTTGATGTACAACTGCTATTTAGAGACATTATAAAAAACACATACATTCAGACAGAAATAGATCAGATTTTTGTTACATGTCATTATTTCAATCATACATTAAAATTAAAATATCATTGTCAAGACATCACTGACACACCAAGGTGCTACAGTGCAAAATACAGCAAATGGTGCAGTGCTTAGTATGGTTAATGGTGCTAAAAGAACACTTCAATACAAGTATTAAATAGCTGCTAATCACACTAAAATGAACCTGTACCTAATTGTGCGTAAACACAGGTGTGTCATGGTCCGATCACTGGGAAAAAAGGAAGTTCAGTTTTAGAAGTTCTAGTGATTGGGCAAAAACTCAATTTTCACTTCTAATGTCCCAACTGGTAGTCTTAGTAAATTCCTCCATAAGGCAAATTAGACTATGCTTTTGGAAACATGCATCATTTTTATCAAGAAACAAAATAGGAAGCAGAAGCCAAAACAACTCCTTCGGGAGTTAAGTGAATCTGCACTAAGAGTCTTATTTATTTCAAATCAGTAGCAACAGGAGCAGATTTTCACTGTTTTAGGTAAAAAAAATAGAAACATTTCATTATTTTGGGCCTGTTGTGGTTTGCTGCGACCGCTACTGGATGGCTATAGTTAGGATTGTGTTTCCTTAAGAAATGCATTTTTTGTGTTGTTTATAACTTTGACACCGTTTGCAGAATCTCTGCGAAACTTTCCAAAAGAGTGCTAGTTTTTGACTAGATTGCACATTGAAAGTTTAGTGGTGATTCATCAAGTGGGGCTGGGAAAAAGGGGTCCCAAAAAATACATTATACCCGTTCAATTTTCCATAGGAACTTTAGACACACTTTTAGTCTAAACTGAATGGATTAACACAAAATTTTGCAGTAAGCTAGATCTTGGTCCAGAAAAAGTGTGTTTTGTGTTTTGTTGTATAGCTGTTCATTAGTTTTTAAGAAATGAAGGTAAAAAAATGTTTATGTATCTGACCATGCAGGATCCATGGACCTGACCGATCTCGAGCTGAGATCTGATTGGATGCCACCACATCAACTAAGAAGTGGTGGCAGCCATTTTAGGACTCTGGACTGAGTCCTGAATCTTGAGAAAAACAGACAAAAAGGCATAGGGGGCAGGGTAGGGATACCCTGACCCCATAGCCTGGTGATGGGGTCCTAGAGGGACCCCACCTGTGGACCAAACCTTTTTCTTTTTTTTAAATGTCTGCGAATCTGCATAAGTTCAACTAATCCAAAGCAAAATACCCCCAAAAAGCACAGACCTCCCATGCTTTTTTTAAACGAGACATATGTTAAGTTGACAGGGGAGCACGAGGGTCTCCTCCCCTCGCTGATGCCCTGGGGACCCAATACCCAGGGCATAGGCTGAAAATGTCAGTAGGGGGATGCACAGCCCCCTCTCGGAGCCTTATAAAGCCCCAGAAACCCAATCCCTCTGGAGCCAGTATGTTTTCAAAAGGGGGCAATACTCAATATTTAAGGGAGGGGGGCCACGTGGCCCCCTCCCTGAGCTGCTCATATCTGCTCCCTGAGCCTTTAAAGGCCCGGGCCCCATTACCTTGGACTGGCTCAGTTACCGGGAGCCTGGCTCAGAGACATAAATAGTTTCCCTTTCCGCACTGTTACAGCAGTGTAACATATGTTTGCTCCCACCCGGTGGGATTTTTTTTTAATGCAAACATGCCTTCTCTGTCTCTAGGAGTACAGGCAGGGAAGGCAAGTCTGCTCCCACCCGGTGGGAGATTGTGCCCTAAGATAAACTATAACTCTTGCCCTTGCCATGCCCTTGCCATTGCATCACTCATGACGTGTTCTATGACATCATTGATAATATCACTGTTGTTTGCAATTAAATTATTGATGAGAAAGCTGTGCTTGGTGGGGGCTCGGGTCTTTGTTACCTTAGGTCACGAGTTATAGTTACCTTAGGGCACAAGTTATAGTTGCTTGAGATAACTATAACTGGTAAATTTCTGTGTGTGTTTTTTTTAGTTTAAAACGTTACGTTGTTACTTACCATTTCACCTAACTATAACGTTACTTTAACCTTTGTTTTTTTTTTTCATTGAGTGTGTGTGTGTATGAGACTGTATCATGCAAACATAGCTATAAAGCAACAAGGAAATGTACGCTGTTGAGGTTGTAAAATGGAAGGGGCTGTGGGTGTAGATGGGTGGCAGGAAGGATCTAAAGGTTAGTGGACAAAGGATGAGAATGAAAATGTGCTTCTGATTTCTTCTGACTATCAAAAGCGATAGTAAGTACCTGAAATACAACAGTTTACTATTATTAATTGTCCTTGATTGATCTAAATATATCCACTCCCCATCATCAATTATCATTGGATGGTGTAGTAAATCAGAACTGGCCTATGCAGCTTCTTCTCCCTATGTTCACTAAGTTGGTCATTTAGTCTCCTCCAGAGCTCTTCGTGCACTTCAGTCCCTGTCATGGGCCACTCAGCCTCGACTGAGCAGGTACAAGATAGAGCTACTGGCAGTGGCGGCTGCTACGGGGCAGGGATTGTGGGTCAGGGTGAAAAAAGAAGTCTATTTCGCTTACCTGGCTGCCCCATCTCCTCTGTCCTCCTTCTGTCGAGGACACACGGAAGCAGGAAGCACACAGGCTCCCAGACGCCCCCACCCAATCCCAATGCTGCTGGCACCAGCATGACATTAGTGTTGGTATTGGTCTGAGTGCCCTGGTTTGGCACTCAGACAAGGAGTGGGAGCCTGTGCATGTCCTCCACCCAGCCTTGCAATGCAGCTGGGTGGAGAACATGCTAAGTGTGCATGAATGTTTGGCTTGCCCAAGAGGGCCTACCAAACCCTCATGCCTACTTAGAAAGTGCCCACCACTCCTTTCCCCTGCTGGCTGACAGCCTAGCCCTGCCCCGCACCTAAAACAAAACAGGGTCAGTACGGGAAAGATAAAATGATAGTAATATTGCGTTATCATTTTATTTTTCCGGTGGGGTGACGCTCCTCCGCCTTAGCTGAAGAGCCGCCGATGGCTGCTGGGAAGGATATGCACGTCTCTCCTCTTACCCGTAACCTGACTCACTGCTGTCTCTTCTGGTCATGTTTTCAGCTGCCGTTGATGACAGATGTTACAGGAACACGGACTGTGCCAGCTGCACTGCCAACACCAACGGATGCCAGTGGTGCGACGACAAAAAGTGCATCTCCGTGAACAGCAACTGCAGCATGGTGAGTGCCCTAGCGCGTGGGCAGAAGATAGCTTTAGGCTTCAGGGTCTGGAAGCTTTGACTCATCACTGTTGCAAAAGACCTTTTTACTGCATATATCTTGTTTACAAAAGACAATTCCAAAATTCTCCCTCCCAGAGCAATTGCATTTTAATTATCTCCACTTTTATGTTTGCATAGCATGAAAATATATGCTGTTTGTGATTTGCAGTAGACCATCTCTACCCTAAACCTTATATCACTAACTGAAACAATGTCTAAATCCTAACACAGAACAAACTGTCTACTAACTACATAGAACAAAACAACACACTGTCATACGATACTTTTTCCAGTTCAGTTAAGCACCTCCTGGGTAGCGAATAGCGAATGTCGTATGATGTATGATGACAAAACAATGGTTGTTCCTGTTACACCAATGGAAAATAACATATTGCGTTATGTACCCTGCATACCAGCTTCAGATCTTTTTTAATCTTTTTTACTTTTCTAATATCCTATGATTTATTGTTGTTGTGCTGTCCCACGTTTACCTAGGCTTGCGTTCTTTATCCTAATTTCTTATTTGGTACTGGGATTTATATATTTGTATTGCTTTACATAAAGCTAATCTGTACCAATGCGTAAACATAGTATCACCCCAATATACATAAGGATGTCATTGTGTACATGGGTGGTTTATGATGAATATGGTGTCCTTATCAGATTGTGTCACTGCAGACATTGTTTCTACAGAAAGGGGAAATGGCAGAGAGTAGAGAGGTGCTGTGTTACTGTGAAATAGGCCACAATCCCTAGACTTGTGGCCTGAAGCTTCCTACTCCCAGCTATTGGCATGTGTTAATCCACTGCTTTGGACTGGCATCTTCGAGAACGAAAGATTAACAGGCCACAATGCGCCCCTCCCTGCCCTCACATGATTGCCTGTCACCTTCCGTCAGTGTCACCATCAGTGTCACCATCCTTCAGGACATCACGCGAAGTAGAAATCCAGTTCTGTGCTCAGAACCCAACCCACCACCTCTCTCATCTCGTATCTTTGCTTGGAACTTGTACGGTGATCTGCTGGCGGTCATGTAGGGTCGTGCTGCACAAATACCACATACCTGTACCAGAGGGCATCTTCTAACTCTGTCCCTCCAGTAGCTTTACTGCTTGAGACTTACTGCCCTTTGTGACTGCTACCTGTTATACTACAAGATTGCTGTGTTCTCGGGCTCTGTTTTCACAGCCAGTTTTCCACCACTTTGCTTGTGATAGTCAGGTGGCAAGTGTGTTCTTCTGTTGTGTTTAATGGCTCCAGTAGTCCTCTTCCTTGGCACTCCATTTGTTTCCATGTTGTTTCCCCTTTGCTGAAATTAAAGCAGCAGCCCTACTTTCTGGGTTCCACAGCAGAGTACCAGCACCAGAAATCTCAAATTAACCAACTCTCTAGGCACCTGATTGCCAAACCAGTCTCTCGTGTCTCTTCACTCTAGTATAGGTCTCCTTGCAGTCTCTGGGAAGTTGGGGCAGAGTATCTCCAGACGCTTCGGATGGCTTCTGTCCAAATCACTCACACAGGAGACCTCCAGTGTGCTGGACCTGAAGCAGACCCCCAGCCGTAGGCAGGTCGCAGCCACCGCCCCTCACTTTACTCCAGGGTCTTCTGGTGGCCACCTTGCATACCTCCATTAATAATCTATTAATATCATAATTTATATTGGACACTATGAGACTAAAGACATCTATATGCAATGGCACCGGCTCCAAAAGAGCGTGGGGAGGCAAGAAGAGATGAAGTATGGTGTGGGTTCCTTAAAATGAATGGCACAGTGACTTTCTCATCCTCCTGTAAAAAACAAGTTAGAATTCTACCTACAGTTCTTCTTACGTGAAGTGCGAATGGTGGTAGCAAATATATTCCTATAGTAGCTGAATTATTTTTAATAAAAGTGATGACAGATTGCAATTCGGGGAGGTCTCCTTTAATCTCCTCATTAGATCGTGTTAATTTGGGGGAAAAGATCACACAAATGTGAAACATTAAACACAACCCCTATCAGCATTCAGACAGAAGAACTACAAGAGCTGTTCTCTCCCCTGAAGGAAGGTTCTACTTCATTGGTGAAAATAAATTGCTTCAACCCAGCGACCTTAGTAGCTCAGTTCCTCGTTAGTCTAATTGAACTCTCTTCACGCCCCCAATTGTTCCTCGACTTTTGCTTTCATAGTTTTCACTTGTGTTTGTTCTTTAACCATCCCGTTGGGGATTTATGCAGAATATTGTGGGTCACGTGACCTGGCCAATTGATTGCCCTGCTGCTGTGTGACTTTTAATCTCTGGTTTGAGGCGATGCATTCCCATGTAAATGAGGCATTGGCTCTGTATTTGCATCCGGCTAATGAGCTGTGGAGGAAAACAGTGTACAAATTGTTTGTAAAGGAAATAAAAGATGGAACTGGGGAATGGCGCGCAGTGGTTTTTCGAAAGCTGGTTGCGGGAGGTTCATTGCTCATTTGGTATTCTCAGACAGGGCCTGCTTAGGGGATTTGCTTTGGTAGGACAGACGGAATGTCAGACGTACAGCTGTTTGATGTATAAGCAAAAAAGGACCTAGTTATGAGTTGCTAGCAACTTTGAAAGGTCATAACACACCCAATAATACCTATACCATCATATGCGATGTGTATTGGGCTATCGTGGTAACACCACACAATTCCACGCTGTTCAGAGCTGCAAAATCCAGAATGCATGGTATGTTCCAAGCACAAATTCTGCCAGATTTTGCCTGTTTACATTTTTGCAGGGGAAAGTGCTGTATTACCGCGCACACTGTAATAATCTTGCTTCAGAGGCAATCCCCCTTTGCTTACAAATCAGGATTACCACTGGAAATCATAAGGAGACCCTAATATTGAAAATAAATTATATTTATTCACTCTGCCCACATGCACCTGGTGATAAATGATGTTTAACATAATGGCTTGTCAGGTACCGAGTGATTATGCACATTGCAGACGTGGTATAATGAAGCAACCAGAATAATGTATGTTATAATATTGTTATTGTAATGTTTTTGTAAAAGTACATGCTGACCCAAAAGGATCATGGTGCTATGGAAAGAGCTGAGCAAACACTAGAAGTTGCAACTTGCAGTCTTTGAGAACTCGTGAAGTGAAGAGCTTCAAGAAAGCTCTCGCGCGAGTGTGACAGTCTGGCACAAACCTATACAGTTTAGAGAAGGGGTTATTGGCTGTAAAATCTTTCCAATGACATTGATGAACATATATACAGTGTCCAGTTTATCATCAGTGTCAGCCCAAAAGCCCTTTCTTATTTAAACGCTTGGTCTTCACTATATTTCACTTCACAGTGTGATCACTGGTCACTTACCACCATCACGTCATGGAAATGATTTGATCTAATTTTCGTTGTGATATATATATGAGCAGATTTTATTTTGGCTGAAAGTTTTAGTCTTGTTCATCTTACATATTGGTTTATTATCTTATCTAAATTACATATCTCGAGCCTTGTTGCATGTTGCCTTGTTGATTTTATGTGGTTTATTAGGTGACTGCTGTGGTACTCGTAGTCAACTGTTTCAGCGGCAAGAAGCAGCTTTTTAACCCTGCAGAAATTTGAGGATTATTGGAAAGATCATCAAAAACAACTTTTTTTTTTTTTTTAAGTTTGAAGTTTATTGAAGTAAAAAGAGACAAAGACAGAAAATGAAGAAACAGTCAAAAGTTATGAAAAACAAGAAATCTCTCTTACAAAATGGCGAAACTTATTAAAGCTATCTTAGACATAAAAATAGGATAAGCAATAAATGTCAGGTACAAGGGGAATGAGGGAACATCTTGAATAATAAAAACATATAAGTGATATGATAAAACAGTAGATGCAATGAAGAAACAGTACAAGCAATAAGAAAATGCAATCATGGTGGTTTACGAACTTCAGCATTACGTATCGGATAGGTGGGAGGAGGTCTGGCAATCTTAGATAAATATTCGGTAAGGGAAAGCCATAAAAGATCACGTTTGATTGCTAAGGAAATGGGGGAAACAAAATTAGTGTCTAGACGATGATTAAAACAAACTGCGTTCCACCAAGCAGTAAAGGAAACATCTTTAGCCTGTTTCCAGTGTGATGTAATATGGTGAAAAGCAATGGCTATTAAGAGGTCAAGTAATTTATGTTTGTGGTGTGACCCGGTAAAAGCAGGAGAAAGGGAACCTAGGAAAATGTGAATGATGGAAAAAGAAAAAGTAAGGTTGAAAATCTTTTGCAATTGGGACCAAACTAATTGCCAGAAACATAAAATGGGAGGACATTCGAATAACATATGTTTCAAATCAGCCAAAGGGCAGGGACAGGACCAACAAGTGGAGGGAGTGTCTGGGGAGAATGATGACAGAGTTAATGGAGTAAATAGCGTACAGTTATAAATAAAATATAAGGTTTGTGTAGTGTTAGCCGCTCTGGATGTACTGTGAACCCTAGACCAAATTTTATCCCATAAAGTGAAGGGCCAGATTTGAGACAAATCTTTTTCCCAAGCCAACTCAACTTTAGATTTAGTACGATCATTAGAAGACTGCAGAGATTTATAGATAAATGAGGCAGAAAGGGATTGGTCGAGGGCATTAGAAATCGAAAGATGCGTGACAGGGATAGAGTTGGTGATCGGGAGCGAAGAAAGGTATTGGGTAAGGGATGGAATCAGTGATAAATATTGTTTATGAGAAGAGGAAGGCAGCGAAAATTGAGTTTGAAGGTTTTGAAAAGGGAGAGGTTGAGTATCTGAAAGAAGTTGGGAGATCCATTTTAAACCAAGAGAATGCCAGGTTTTCCAATATAATGAGCGATTACGAATTTTAAGGAGTTTATTATGCCAGATAGGCTGGGTTTGAGTAGAGGAAACAGAAGGGTATGTGGATAATAAGTAGGGACGAAGAAGAGAACAGGAGTGAGAAATGATGGGGGAACGAAGAGATGATACCTTAGAGGAAAAGGATAGAACTTCTTCAAATTCATAAGGATGAAGAAAAGAAGATTCTAACGTGAGCCATAGAGGAGGAAAATGAGGAAGATCAGAAGAAAGCCACCGCAGGGCTTGTTTTAAGGAAAAAGCATTGTGATATGATTTAAAGTTAGGAAATTTGACTCCACAGAGGGATTTATCCTTTTTCAAAGAAGAGAGTGCTATTCGAGATTTTTTACCCTTCCACAGAAATTTTAATAGAAGAGAGTCTATCGACTTGAGATAGTGGTCCGGGATACGAATGGGAATCATGGAGATAGAGTAAAGAACTAAAGGTGCTAGCATCATTTTGATGGAGTCCAGACGACCCCACCAGGAAAGGAAGAGAGGATTCCAACGATTGATCGATGTAGTAATTTTATTAGAGAGAGATTCGAAATTGAATTTAAGTGTGTCGGAAAGGCGAGGAGCAAACCAAACACCTAGATACTTAATCTTAGAGGGCTGCCAGGAAAAGCCAGAGGCGTCAAAGAGATGTTTTTGACATAGAGGATTTAAGGGTAAAATTTCGCATTTATCAGTATTGAGACGATAACCTGAAACATTTGAGAAAGAGGAAACTTGATTAAGGAAGGAAGGTAGAGTTGTTTGGGGGTTTGAACAATAAAATAAGATATCATCTGCGTAAACCGATAATTTAGCTTGTTTTTGAGAACCATAATGAAAACCAGTAATATTATCATCGAGTCTAATCTTAGTTAAAAAGGGTTCTAAAGCTAGAATAAACAAAAGAGGGGAGAGAGGGCATCCTTGATGCACCCCTCTTCGAAGGGGAAAGTAATCGGAAGTCATACCATTTGCAAAGATTGAAGCATGGGGGCTAGAGTAAAGTAAAGAAATAAGAAAAATGAATTTAGGAGGGAAACCAAACCAGCGAAGTGCCTGAAACATAAAATCCCATCCTATTCTATCAAAAGCCTTCTCGGCGTCCAGAGAGATGGCAGGAAGGGGAGTAGAAAGGGAGGCGGCCTTACTCAAAATGTTAAAGAAAACACGAGAATTGTCCGACGTTAAACGGCCTTTTACGAATCCGGACTGCTCAGGGCCAATAAGTTCCGGTAGTAGAGGATCTAATCTAAGAGCTATAATTTTGGCGAAAATTTTATAATCAGTGTTTACTAGGGAAATAGGGCGATAATTTTTACAAAGGGTATGGTCTTTATCTGGTTTAGGTATTAAACATATTAATGCTTCTTGGAAAATTCCCTGAGAAGAACCGGAAGTCGCAAAGGATTGAAATAACAAAAGTAGTTTAGGGAGAAGAAGGGAGGAAAAGTGATTGTAGAACTCAATGGTAAAACCATCGGGCCCAGGTGCTTTACCTCAACGAAGGATAGAGACTGCATGTGAGATTTCAGAAAGGGTAATATCCAAATCTAATGATTGGAAGTCAATGTGAGATGAATCCGGAGAGGGGATATCTTGAAAATATGTAAGAAGATCAATAGGGTCAGGGTTAGATTCGGGAGTGTATAGAGTTTGGTAGAAAGAAACAAATTGAGCTAATATGTCCTTGTCTTTAAATAGAGAAACACCAGCCGGGCATTGTATGGATTCAATTTTTGTTCTTTCTTTTCGTATCTTGAGATAATTGGCTAGAAGTTTGCCCATCTTGTTCTGTCCACCGTAATAGCGGGAGTTGCATTTAAGAAGAGAGTTTGAGGCAGCATTGGTGGTATATTTATTAAAATCAAATTTGGCGGATATAAGTTCACGAAGAGAAGATTCAGAGTTAGAATTGTAGTAGGCATATTCTAGCTTCTTAATTTTATCTAAAAGTTGAGTTGATTTAGAGATTGATTGTTTTTTCTTTTGAGAAACAAAATTAATGGTAAATCCCCTTGCAGCCGCTTTAAATGAATAACATACCATGGCAAAGGAAGATTCAGGAAGATGGTTAAGTGTAAAAAATTCAGTGGTAAAAGTTTTAAATTGAGTGCAAAAGTTGGAATCAAGGAGTAAAGAGTTATTAAATCTCCAGCGCCCTGAGTGGGGGGAGAAGGGGATAAGGTCAATATCCACAAAAACGGGAGCGTGGTCTGAAATTAAAATGGAGCCTATGTCTGAGTGAATGGCAAGTTGTGCTAAGGGTTTGCTGAGGAAGAGGTAATCAATACGGGATTGGGAGTGATGAGTGGGGGAATAGAAGGTGTACTCTCTAAGATCCGGATTACATAGCCTCCAAATGTCAACTAAAGCATTGTTCCGAATAGATGTGATAAATTGGGAATGCATTTTGGAGGGAACAAATTTAACTTTTGAATTCCTATCTATAAAGGGATCAAGGACTTGATTGCAATCACCGCCGAAAATAACATATTGTTCATTGAGAGTAACAAGTTTGTCAGAAATAGCAGGCCAAAACAATTTATCAACACCTGTAGGAGCATAAACATTGAAAATAATTATAGGTATTTTATCAATAAGAAGATTAATGAGAACCCAACGACCATTAACATCGCATTCTTGAGATATAACTGAAACAGTTAACTTTTTATGACACAATATAATTGTACCATTTTTCTTACCTAAAGCAGGAGAGTGAAAAACATGACCCACCCAACAACGTTTAAGTTTGGTAGCCTCCGTTTCTGTAAGGTGGGATTCTTGGAGGAGGGCTACATCGGCTTTAAGCCTAGTCAAATGTGTTAAAACTCTTTGACGTTTAATGGGGTTATTTACCCCTTAACATTCCAGGTAACTACTCGGAATATAAATTATCAAGAGAATGATATAAAAGAGAAGATGAAGTAGAAAATGAGTCGAGAAGAAAGGAGAGAAGTAGTAAGAATGCAAAAAAGAGTCTGTAAGAGAAATAAATCAAGAGAAAAAATCGAGAATAAGGTAAGTGAAAGGTTGAGAAAAGAGTAAAGAAAGAAAATAGTAAGAAAGAACAGTAGAAAAAATAGAAGGGAGTTAGAAGAATGTAGAAACATACCAACAAATACAGAAGAAGAATGAGGGGTGACGACGCCAGAAGAGGACGACATCGACAACGGAAACTCACGCCATCGAACACCTGAGGAACCAGCATAGGACCAAATGAAGGGAGCAAAAATACACCGGGGTGGAGAACATGGGGAGAGGATCTGTAAGAAGACAAAAATTGAAAAGGGGATGTTAAAGAGACATAAGAAAAACCAAATATATAAACTGCACAATACTAGGGCAAAATATACTAGGACTAGGTGTATTCAGTAGGATGGAGGAGACAAAAACTAGATATAGTAGGATAACAGAAAGGTAAACACTTTAGTCAAACAGGAGAAAACATGAATAATTAAACAGGTCTTGCAGTGTCCATGTTGTCGGTTTCATGATGACGAAGAAATTCTTCCAGGACTAGTGGTTCTTCGAAAGTTATTGTCTTGTCTTTGTAAGTGACCTTGAAGAGGCAAGGGTGAAGCAGACCAAATCTGGCACCAAGAGCTCGTAGTCGTGGTCGTAAATCAAGGAACTGTTTCCGACGGTCAGCTGTTACTTTAGCTACATCTTGAGAAAGATATAAACGGTGACCCTCCCACATAACTTGTTTTTTAGCTTTTGCTGCTGAAAGTACTTGAAGGAGGTCAGTATATTGTAAGAACAGCAGGATGACTCCGCGGGGTTTGGTGGAAACTTTTGGACCAAGTCTATGTGCACGTTGAATGTTGAGTGAAGAAGAAGGAGGAAGATCCAAAATTTTTGGTAAGAAGGTTTGGAAGAAGGCAGTTGGATTGGACCCTTCTGTAAGTTCCGGAAGATTATAAAGGCGTAAGTTATTTCTACGATTTCTATTTTCCAACTCCTCTGTCTGCCTTCTTAAGAGAGAGACATCCTTCTCTAACAACGAAATTTTAGCACAGGAAGTTTGAAGAGACTCCGTAGATTGTTCCACCAAAAGAACCTGCGATTCAAGTGTAGACCATTTGTCATGAAGAAATTGCAGAGTTTTAGTAGTTTCAGCCATGAAGGGTTTAAGCGCACAAATTTCTTCAAGGATAAGATCCATGGATGCTGAGTGCGACGAGGAACCTGGAGAGGGAGGATCCTTTTTCAGACGTTTCGTAGAGCCAGGTTGCAAAAGCTTACTGGAGGTAGTAGCTTTAGGAATTGCCCCATGAGTAACATCCGGTTTAAGGGAAACAGGATCATCCATGGTCTGCGTCGTGGAATCAGAATCTGAGGATTGACGTGGTTTGGTCTTAGAAGCAGTAAGCTTGAGGGTGCGCAGCTTCCCCATATAAGGCAAGGGAGAAAAATAGCAGTGCTACCACAGATTCTAAGAAAAAAGGTTTTGTGAGGAAGGCACTCTTTGATGTGATATTATAGAATAACGAATAATAATGCGTGGTTCAAGGAGCAAAAGTTAGTTGTATCACACACAGCCTCTTTGCAGGAAATCCTCCACAAAATAGAAGAATATAGAAATGCGCCACAAAAATGTCACCGCATGATAAGGAACTGAAAATCCAAGCACAAGGACCGGGTTAGCAGTGAGGAGAATGAACAATGGATTCAGAAGATGAGTTGAACATATAAGTCACTGGCCATGAGGAAGAGAACTGCAATAACCACTTATATGAAGGAACATTGTTGCAGGCATGTCAGTTGCCTGTGAGTTAAATTGCTGTGAGAAGCGGTGCCCTTTAGGATAATGCAGCGTGGAACGCTTAAGCAGCGTGAAGGAAAATGGCGCTTGTGCGTCAAAAAATGAAAAATAAAAGTTTCTGCTGAGGAGGCATCAAGTAAATGCGTATATTATTGAGGCAAGAGGCTCGTAACTTCGAGGTTCATAGAGGAAGCGCTATGGCATGAAAACAGCATTTGCCGACTGAGGGAAAATCGCGGCAAAAGGTGAGGAAATGGCGGCCGCCGAAATAGCGAGCCGCGTCACTAATTGAAAGAGCGCATTACAACGGAGTAGAGGGAAGCAGCTTATATCATTCTGCTCACCTCATGCTCCGATATTCAAAAATGTTGGTGGCGTCCGCGAAAGTCCGGGAAATGCTGAGAGAATTGCTGGCGCCGGTGCTCGATCAGCGGAGCTCCGGAATCAAGCCGCCATCTTGTGCGGCGCTCAAGCCACGCCCCCCATCAAAAAGAACTTGATGGATATAATGTTTTAATGAATCTCAGCCACTGGCAATCACTCGGGCCATATACCAATCCATTGTTTTTGGTATATTTCAGTGTGTCTGCCTGAGTGTTATGGTTATGCCCAGGCATGGGTTCCATGCACACTGTGCCAATGGAACCAAGCTATACCCAGCTGATGGGCCCTAATAAGGGCAAAACGTGTCCTGGGTTGCTTTTGTTCCGGTTCAGGGAGGACCTGACTTGGCAGTACGAGCTGGACTGTTCCCATTGGAGCAGGGTCGAGACTGATTTGCACATGGCTGGGTCAAACCGAGGTGGCATGGTGTGCAAATTAACGATGGATTGGGATGGGGCCTGAGGAATTATCAGTGACTGAGAATATTCCAAGCATTGCATCCATCACCTTTTTTATACTTCATTGGGAAGGTGGGCATACACTAAAACACACAGTTTACGAACCACTGAATTGGGCTGCGGAAACGGAACCAAAATTAATTCCTGTGAAGGAAATAATTGCTGTATGGACCGCTTTTTGAATTAGTTGAATTCAATGTTAAGTTTGTCTTCTGAGACAGCACCAGCTTTGTGTAACAAGGTCAGAGAATGCGTTGAGTATCCTTAGCATAGATGATAATTTTAACTTAAAGCATGTGAAGTGAATTAGATGCTTCTCTCAAACGAGTGACAAGCAAAAGTGGAGACTTCTGAATTTTGCAGACTTTGGAGAGGGCATAAAAGAGGGAATAGCAATTGAGAGGGTCTAAGGAGGAAATAATGGCAAATCCAGTTTAGCACTAAGCCCTAAATGATAACCGTTGGAGAAAGAGTGAATGGTTGATGTAGTCAACGTCTTTGGAAACTTGGTGTATGACAAGATCTTAGTGTAGGGGATCCAGAATATTGTTCTGTGTGTTGCTGCTTAGTAATGTAGGTGAGCATAAAAGTAGAGAGAATATTTGTAGGTTCCAAAGGCCAAACAAAGACTTATTCAAAAGTGGCATCACCATAATAGTTTTCAAATGACTTGTTACCATATATGAATTCTGGAACCATAATTCTGGCAGCTTGAATGGCTCAACATGCTTTTGCAATACTATGAACATGAGCTGATCCTGAAATGTTGCTAGTCCTAATTAGGTTTGTAAATAGTTTTTCTACTTGAAAATCAGAAACTAAGCTGATTGACCTGACGTATTGCTCCCTTTATTCCAAAATAGTACAGAAGCAGCAAAGTACAAAACTATAAGAAATACTTTAAACTCAGCAAAGACTCTCAGGCTCATGTGCTTTCTGCTAATTAGTCCATAGAGAACCAAACATGGTTATATGTTATACCATCTTCTAGCCCTACCTCATATGAAGTACAAGCATGGAAGAGGAGATGCTGCGGGCGACAATAGAAGAGACGGTCCATAAATAGACCAGGATCAATGTGAATTATGCTGTCAGTTGTACCTTTTTATGTCTCTTGAGCAACCAAAGCTGAACGCTGATTTCAACGGAGCAGACTGTCCTTCAATAAAACTTAGTAGAGGAGAGGCGCCTCCGCCTTGTAGCGGTCACGTGTTACTCCACCTTTCCCATTGTTTGCACTGCTTCCTGCACTCCGAGGGTAGTGCTGTCTACCTTTTATCGTAGAGCTGGATTAGACTTTGGCTTCTTGGGACCCCTGCAGGAAATTATAGGCACCCCAACAGTTTCAGAATCCCACCTTTCGCCGCCAAGGTAAAATGGATTGTGGAGCATTTACCATATCAGATTTAAGGTGTATGTGTGGAAAGCACAATCACTGAAGGTATACTCCATTGTCGGGAAAAGGGGCGTGGGCTCTGATGACCTCTCAGCAATCCAGCTGTGTAAGTCATATTGGAGGTAACGGAAGGGCTAGTTGGTCCTCAAGGACCCTCAATAGCCAAGGGGACTTCATCAGAGGCCATTATTTAAGGAAGCGCCAGAGACCATGCTTCATTTTTTTTATAATTAGTCCAAAGTGTTCAAAAATACTTTATTCGGTTTTTGCAAATGGAAAACCATAAAAGCAGTATTAAAACAGTAAAAGGAACATTTTTGATTAAAAAGCATATACAATAATCTTAAACAGATGTTAAAAGTAATTCATTCAAATATTAAAACAATCATATTGGGAGCTTTCATCTCTCTGATATGTGCAAGCTCAGCAGTGGGATTTAATTGGAACAATAACCGCAGTAAGGGGAAGCCCTAGTTCGTAAACCTTATTCTCAGTCTCAGTGCAGATTTTAAAAAGTCTACCACAAATAAAGTACTTTCTGGCCTCAGCATTTGCAGAAAGCAAAGGCCCGGGCGAACCTGGGTAAAATTCATCTTTTTCAGCAGTGGTTTTAAAAAGAACCTCCGGGGGCATCATAATAGAGGCAGAAAAGCATAAAGTGAGTCAGGTCCTGTGGAGATGAAGTATCGCAGCCACAGGGAGACAGTACCTGTCCTCCATGACTTCCCTTTGGAACGGCAAGTAAAAGATGGTAATAGTTAAACCTAAACCTGGTTAGCAAGAACCGCTCATGGGGAGAGAGAGAGAGGGGCCATGTAAGATATGGTTGCAGCGATGAAACAGTTTTGAGTAACATAAAGTTACGTACGCCAGATTTTGCCAGTTCTGCCCCATCTCTATTACATTTTTGCCATAGGGAGTATAAGCCACGTCCCCAGCGGTAATCGTGTCAGGGCATAAAAAAAGGTCAGTGCGCCCCAGGGCATTAAAACAGGTTTTTAAATATTTTAGCCAGGGGATATTCAGCATATTGTCCAGAGTCAAGGCCTCTTTAAGTAACTGGTGATTAAGAGTAAGATCTTTATTTAGCCAGCACTTAAGCCAAAAAAGCAAAGGGCGCATAGCTAGAGTGTCACCAATAAATGAGAGCCCGGTTTCTTTGTGGATGATTAAATTTGAAGTTCCTTTGGTTACTCACATTAACGGTTTTAGAAAGTTATTCTCCGCTACCTGAATGCCCTTCACTGCTGCGTATCCCCATAGCTCTCTGCCATAGCTGCCAATTTCAACGCTTTTTGCTTGATATAGCTTCATCATTGTCTCAATTGGACGTTTGCCCATTTTGTTTGCAAAGCTGAAGATAGCGGCATTCGCCCGTGTGATCTCACCTCCTTTTTCTCTCAACTAAGGCTCCCCAATTTAAGCGATCTTCAAACAAAACTCCCAGGTAGGAGTAGGTTGAAGTTATGGACACGTTTTCATTATTTACCATAAAGGGATAATTACGCTTCGGGTGGGTCCCAACCTGTAATATGTAAGATTTAGAATTGTTTATGGCTAGGTCGCGGTCAGCCATAAAGCTGCGAAAAGCATTCAACAGAGATTGAAGGCCCTTTGCGGTTCTAGCCAATAGGACTACATAGTCCGCGTAAAGGAGGACGGGAAGGCCCCTTCGCCCTACATATGGGAAATCCTCCCCAGTTTCAATCAGGGACTTATCTAACTCGTTAATATATAGATTGAAAAGATAGGGCGCAAGAATGCACCCTTGCCTTACTCCCCGAATGACTGTAAAATCCCTTGATACTCCAAGATCCTGTGAGAATCTAATGTGCGCCCTGGTATCCCTGTGAAGATCCCTCAGGAAGTTAACTAGAGTGACATCCACCCCCATGACGTCCATGGACTGCCACAGTTTCCCCCGATTGACACAGTCAAATGCGGAGGAAAGGTCCATGAATGCCATGTAGATGGCACCCTTACGGGTGACAGTGTACTTCCCGAGGATCATATACAGGTTGAGGCATTATGCCAAGGTAGAGTGCCCCGGCGAAACCCATATCGGAGATAACTCTGTTTTCTTCGGCTCAGATGGACAGTCTGTTCAAAACTACTCCCCCCACTACCTCGACGACAGAGTCAATAAGGGAGATCGGTCTATAGCAACTAGTGCTATTACGGTCTCCCTTCTTGAAAACTGGAACAATCGTGGAGGAACCCCACGACTCTGGACAGCCTTCCACCACCGCTGCATTAAGCACGGCCGTGAGGACCGGGATCCAAAGGGGCTGATTTGATTTAAACAGGTCTGGAGGCAGACCATTCGGGCCTGGAGCCATGTTACAGGACAGGCTAGAGATGCCTTTCTCGACCTCACACAGGGTAAACAGGGGCAATGTTTCATGATTTCCTCCCAGTTTAGGATGTGACTTTGACGTGGTGCACTTAAATATAGTCTCCAAATGATGGACCCAGTCATCTTCGGTAATGTTTGAACCAATATCGTTCGCCCCTTCCCTTTTGAATAGGGGTTTATTAATTAAACCCCAAAATTTTGCACTATTACCCCTAAGGTATCTGGGTCAAGGAGCTCCTTCCACATGGTATCCTTTATTTCAGACTTCCGAGCTGCCAGGGCCCTTTTATAATTAAGGCGGAGAAGCCTAATCCGAGATTGATCTCTTGGGATGGACCTCAAACCCGCCTTCAGCTCTCTCTCTCATCTCGAACATAGCTTGTCAAACCACTTAGGGTCTCTAAGCAAAGCTTTTTTGGGGTGAGTAGACAATAAAGTTCCTGTCTTAGTGACAATGGCCTCAAAGGCATTTAGTACATTCCCAGGAGAAGAATCAAGGGGCTCACAAACTGCTAATTCAGTAGCACAAGATTCCCGGATATATTCATAGAAGGCTACAGAGTTCACCTGGGACCACTTAAGTCGGCGCCTACCATCCGTAAGTTTCAGCACACCAGGCGCTGCCTTCTTCCCTTGCTGATTGAGTAAGTCTCCCCCGAGACGAACACATACAGGATTATGGTCGCTGAAAATACTACTTCTGATTTTAAACTCCAAGAGGGAGGATTGTAGGCCATTCGAGATAAGAACATGATCTATAAAAGAACCCCCATTATGGCCTTTAAAGGAAGGGACAGGCTGTATTCTAGAGTCAACCTCCATAGACATACCTGAAATCAGGTCTAGCTCATTAAGTAAGTTATTAAGTGCATCTCCCTGCAATGAGTGCTCAAAATGTAGGCTCCCCCATCTTTGCACAACCCAATTCTCCCATGCATGTTAATGCAGGGTCTCCACATGGTCGTAAGTTAAAGTCACCAGTTACCATGAGACAATGAGAGGAGAAACTACAGTACTGTTTTATAAATTCACCCAGTAAAGAGATCTTGCAGGGCCCTACAGCAAATACAACGTTGTACAAATTAATCAGGCAAAGACATGCATTCCCTTGCTTCAAAACAACAGCTTGGAGATCTTAGTGGGGGGAGCAAATTTCCCATATTCTGCATTTCAGGGCCAAGACTGTGTAGATAACCAACCCACCCTTAGCTCTACCCCTTGTCGAGGGCAATGCGGGAACAAAAGAAGCTTTGTAACCCTCTAGGAATAAATTACTTTCCACCAACCAAGTCTCCTGCAAGCAGATAACAGGGAATTGCTTGATAAACAAAACCCACTTTGGGTCTTCGAACTTCCCAGCTAATCCTGCGATGTTCCAGGAAATTATATTTTGTGATGCTTTCTCTTGGAGAACCCCCAAGGGAACGTTAGGTTGGGCCACTGGAAGCACCGGGTTGGACACCCTTGGGGAGGGCTGACTGCAATAAAAAGAGGAGGTAAGTATCTGTGAGTCCAAAGTTACGGCAATCGGGTCAGAACCGGGGTCTCAGTCAATCACAGTCTTCTAATCCTGAGAGGGCAACAAATCTATTTCGCCCCTGAGAGATTGGCGTAAAGGGGCGCCCCTCTAGGGTGGCATATCTTGGGATATGGGGGGTTATGTGGGAGCTCTCGCTATTCCCATTTTGGCCATATTGGTAATTGTGATCATGCAGATTTTCTTTGCGAAAAGTCACAGGCTTATAAAAAAAACCCAGGGGATGATTTGAATGTTAGAGCTCCTATAGGACTGGCCAAAGCGGGACTCCCTGATTATACTATCAGCAATCATTTGATCGTTAAAGTTTATGACAATACAGTCCCCCCACTGTTTTTCTGGTATTGCCACACAGCCCACGCGGCGGACCATTAAGATGTTTTGTTCTACCGCCGGGCCAACAGAGGTTTTACCCGCAAGCCAATGTGTAACCTTGTTCATAAGCTGGCTACACTTCATTAGTTCCTCGGGGAAGAGGTGGAACGTTACCTAAAATTATCACCAGGGGTGTTGATTCGGGGGGTAAATTGATAGATGTAGAGTTTGGAGAGAGAGCAGGATGGTTACCTACGGCACCTCCATCACTATCGCCCAAGCGCCGAGGAGCCTGGGCCTGTTGTGAAGATGAGGGGGTCCCACCTCTAGCCCTACCCCCCCCCCCCTAGGACCACCTACTACCTGTCCTGCGTGATTTGAGACCCGATTTCCGGGTTAATTGGAGAGAGTTGAGACCCCTTGGCCTGCTGTGTGGTGTTGGGAGCCTACAACGTAATCTGGGCTAATTAGGTCATTGTTAGTATTCTCAGCAGTAACAAGTAATGGTACAGTTTTCATACGGGCTGCTAGAATTTGCTCTATATCGTTTAATTTAGACACAATAGGTGCCATTTTATCCTCTAGTATATTAATTAATAGAGATTTCATTGATTCTAGTAGGGAATGTAAGTCTGACTGTAAAATAGCCGCCTGGGTGTTCCTTGTGACTGGGGCTGTTGATGTTGGATTATAGGGTTTGGTTTTCTTTTCTTGGTTGACAATAGCTTTGCACTTCCTTTTTCTTGTCCCATTGGAGCTACAGTCATCAATTGAACCCTTCACAGAAAACAAGCCATTAGTATCCTCGTTGAGCATAGCAGGATTCTTATCAGTAAAGCCACCCTCCCATAGCACGTCACTGTTAGATGTGGCCTGCTTATTAATTATTATCTCTTCGGGAGATAGCGGTCTGTGCGGTTGTTCCCCTACACCTTCAATAACACCCGGGGACCTCTCTTCCACGAGGATATCTCCTTCTACAACTGAGGGGAGTGAGATACCTCCTAACATCAAGGACGAGTCTTTAGAACCGTTGTTACCATCATAGTTCAGAGGAAGCAGGGTACCTGTAGGTGATCTAGATAGGCGTCTATTGACCATCTCGATTTCTTTATCAATAACTAGCACTGCCCTTGAAAGGAAAGCATCCATTGTTGTTACCGTGGACTTAGCAGACGCTAAGGGCCCTATACCCGGCGCCTGGGTCTTTCTCTTCCCCATCTATGCAACCCCGCCACATACGACACTAACCCTGCAAGTTAATAACCGGGCAATTACAACACAGCAACAAAAAGCAAAATGTAAGAAAAATAAATTAAACAAAAATGACCTGGCCCTGCCCGGCCTCTTACTGCCCCTGACGGGCACAGATGGGCCCGCCCTTGGCCGGGGCTTCGCCCGACGCGTGTCCCCGCGCGTACCGCTCAGCGGGGAGTGTACACAATGATATAGGCTATGGGCGGCAGGGGGAGGAGCGCGATGGTGTTAGGTGCGGGGCTCCTGGATGTTGTAGTCCCGAGTTATGCTCCCACTCTCGCCTCAGGCTAGGTAAAAGTTGTGGCAAGAGTCCTGTTCTCTCCAAAGTAAAAACCGCTGCGAGCGGCAATTAGTCAGGAGTCGCTGATCCAGCACGACTCACACCAAATTTATAAAAAAAAACATTTTTTATTCTTTTTTGGCCCTGGGTGGTACCTGTGGGACCCCCTGTAGAGGCCCACAGGGTCAGGGAGTTTCTACCCTGCCCCCTTTTTTTTACACCTTTTTTCTTGTGACTCGGTTCAAACGAGCTTGGGGTCTGCCAAGAAAGTGTTTCCGGTGGTGGAGGCCAACTGTGGCATTGCCGTCAGGAACTGAACAGTTTGCGTCTCTTAAAGTGGCTGAAGGAAGGACAAGCTTGGCAGATAGAGTGTCTGCCACTTTTTCGCGGTTGCCTTGTTACTGCCAATCCAGAAATGTTAGTTAGTCATTTCCCAGACCTTCTTTATCACTTCTTCCCATTGTACTCTGCAGAATTAGAATCCACATTTCTGTTATGGTATAGAAAGCATATTGCTTTCATGAGTACTTAGCTCCATTAATTTATTTTAGTTTTGATTCTTTATCACGGCTGTCTGTAATTTTTGTTACGTAAAAAGTAATCTCTGTAAACTCTTATTTTGAGCTGTGTATATGCTATGATCTATGCTTATTATAATTTTTTTTATTGTATACCGGAACTGTACAACTATAGGTGTTGCAGTCACATGCCCTTAACAACTCTGTGACATTGACAGGAGGTGGTGTCTCGCAAGCCTTTTCTGCTCTTTCAGCTTGCATCCTATAGTGCTTACACCCTCCTCCTATATTAAATAAAAACCCATAGTTCATGCAAGATTTTCATGTTTCTTGATGAGCTCATTTATAAAATTTTGCACGCAAAATGGAGTTGTCTACAGTGGTTCAGGTTTTTTCCCTTTGTTAATTTTTAGGATCGAGCCTGTGAGAGCATGTGCTAGCGCATTTGTCTCGCTTGCGAGACACTCTTGTATCTAAAAAGGGTACTATTTTTGTTCTGTTTAACTTTTAGTGCCCTGCTAACACCTGTTACTGGCAAACCATGCTGAGCAGGACAAACAATTTCTATAGTTAGCTTTCTTTTATTTTGTCAAGTCTTCTTTTCTCACTTTGCACTCTGGGTTTCTTTTGTTTTTTCTCGTGGGCAATGTTCACTCCACATCAATCCACAACAAGCTACATCAATCCAAAAGAATCTGCCCCAATCCAATCCCAAACAATCTGCCCCACTCCAATCTGCCCTCAAGTGCAAACAACCTTCCCCACACTCCAATTTGCCCCACACTATTCCACTCCCATCCAATCAAAAACAATCTGACCACTCCAATTTGCCCCTCTCCAAAACAATCTACCCCACTCCAATATGCGTCATTTCAGTCTGCCTTACTCCAATCCAAAAGAGCCTGCCCCACTCCAATCTGCCCCTCTCCAGTCCAAAATAATCTGGCCCACTCCAATCAGCCCCGCTCCATTCTTCCCCGCTTCAATCTGTCCCACTCACACTCAATTTTTCTCATCCATTCCACCCACATAATCCAAATTCACGCCACTCCAATCCACCCCACATCAATCCAATCCAATCCAATCTACTCCACTCCAATCCACCCCACTCCAACCCATTTTACCCCAATCAAATCCACCACAATACCTCACCAATCCACCCCACTCCAATCCAATCCACGCTCTCCTATCTAAGACAATGTGCCCCACTCCAATCCAAAACATTCTACCCCACTCCAATCCAAAACAATCTGCCCCACTCCATAATGCCCCACTCCAATCCAAAATAATCTGCACCACTCAAATCTTTCCCACTCCAATCGAACCAATCCACCCCACTCCAATCCACCCCACCCAATCCAATATATCCCAATACAGCCATATACAATCTACCCCACTCCAGTCCACCCTACCCCACTGCAGTCCATCCCCCAACCTATCCCAATCCAGTCCACCCCATTGCAGTTCAGTCTACCCCAATAACTCCAATCTATCTAACCCACCCCACTCCAGTGCAATCCACCCCACTCCAATCCAATCTAGCCCACTACCTCCATCTACTCCAAACCACTCCACCCTATTCTACTCCACGTCACTCTGCTCTATGGCGCATCACTCTATGATACTGCACTCTATGACCTTCTCTACCACTAAACTCTATTCCCTTCTACTCAACCTACAACACTCTATTCCCCTGTGCGACACTCTATTCCAACAAATCTGGTCTACGACACTTTACTCCCCCACTCCACTTTAGGACACTCCCCACCACTAACTTTTAGCCATGGTGAACAGCAGTTACACTGGTGTACAACATGGTAAAAACACATTGCCAAATACAATAGCTCTTGTATAGACGAGATTCATGGGCTTTCCCAATTCTTGTTTTTTAGGTCACAGCCTACCAGACAGCACAGCTGCCTGGTTTGCTAAAGTCTGCTTGGGGGCTTTCAGAAATTTGACCTTAAGAATGTATTTCGCCCGTTCATTACAATTGGCTTTGTGGTTTGTAACTCACATTTCTTGGCTTTCTATTTCCTGGCTTTGTTTGCTTTAGTCTCCTCCAGGTTGTTTGTCCCTCCCATTGCTTAAACCATGTTTACAGTATTTTTCCACAAACTCCCTTCCTGTGAACAAGCCTTTATAATCTTGTTCCTATCTTTTCACATTTGCTGTGCATTCAAAGACCAAGGTCAAATGCCAGACGCTGTCTTCTGAGAAAGCTTGGTTACTTTTCTTTCTCATACTTCAAAGTGAGAGTATTTATGTGACAATCTTGCTGGATACTAAGGGTAGGAAAGAGGTGTTTTCAACCATACTACTACATTTAAAGGAACCGGAAGTGTTTCAGAATTGGGAATACAAATGAAGCACATTTTTTGTTATTTCTGAAGTTTGTTGGAAACAAATTCTTTAGTAGGATCAAAACAAATCATTACACTAGGTGATGAAATGTTCACACATTTTAGTTTGTGCACTGTATAGTTTAATTAGGAAAACTGTATATCTGTTCAAATGTAATGGTAATTTCAATTGAAAATGTCTTGCCTGTAATGGCTGTAAGTGACCATGCCATACATACTCTGCTCTAGCATCTCCACTCTACACCCCTCCAAGCACTGCACTCAGCTCTGCACCACACCACTTTACAGCACTCCATGTCACTGCACTCTGCACCACTCTACACCACTGCACTCTATGCCACTTCATGCAATGCCTCTCTACTCTACCCTTTACTACTCTACTCGAATGTGCTCTTCCCCACTCTACCCTACACTACTGCACTCTTCTCCAATGCACTTTACACCACTCCAGTCTAGGCCACACCAATCTACTCTGCACAACTCCATTCTACACCACTGCATTCTACACCAGAGCACTCCACACCCATACACTCAAAGCCAATGCATTTTACCCTGTAACACTCAAATCTATGCCCCTGCACTCTATGCCAACCCACTGTATGCCACTCTAATCAACTCTGCACCACTGCACTCTATGCCACTGCACTCCGCACTACTTTACTGTATGCCATTACACTCTATGCCACTCTACACATATGCACTCAACCCTGCACCACTCCATGCCACTTCTCTCTACTCTGAAGCAACCTGCTCTACTCCACTGCACTCTGAGCCACTCTACTCCGCGCCATTCCACTCAATGACTCTCTACTCTTAACCACTGCACTCTATGCCGGGGCACTCTACACAGTGACACTCTGTCACGGCACTCTACTATGCATAGCTGTACTCAACGCCACTATGCTTCCCTACTCCACTGCACTCTGGCACTCTAGTCTGCAACAATGCACTCTCCGCCACTGAACTGTTCACCTCTCCACTCTGCACTACTCCACTCTATGCTACTTTTCTTTATGCCACTCCACGGTACTATCCTCTACTGTGCACCACTCTATGCTACTTACTCTGCGCCACTCTATGAAACTGCACTCTATTCCACTCGACTCTACTCTGCGCCACTCCCCTCTGTACTGCTCAACTCTACGCCACTCCACTCTGCACCATTCAGCGCCACTCTACACCAGTGCACTCTGCAATGAACTGCTCTAATCTATGGCACTGAATTCTACAACGCTGCATTGTACACCGCTGAATTCAATGCCACTGCACTCTGCAACACTCTACATTATGCTACTCCAATTCATGACACTCTCTGCCACCCCAGTCTACAACACTCTTCACCATTCCACTTTACGATTCTCCACACAACTTTCCTCTATGCCACTAACTTTTAGCCATGCTGAATAGTAGCCATGCTGGTGTGCAACATGGCTACAACGCATTGGCAAAGCCAATAGCTCTTGCAGAGGCGAGATGTATTGCCTTTGCCAATGCTTGTTTAATTACAGCATTTATTTCATTGCCATTTTGTCTCTCTTCAGTGAGGATACTCTGTCCTCACTCTGATACCATCCAGAGGTCCAGAGTGAGCATTGTTTATGTTTTTGTTGCGCTCCCCGCAGCCTGCCCCGGTGCCCCTACTGAGGGTTATCCGCAACCCCACACTTACGAAGCCTGAGCTCATGTCATCATCCAGGTAGAGAGGTTTACCTGCCCATTCCACGAAATGTTTGAAGGCATGTTGAAAGCCGGAAGCTGGGAAGCTTGTTTGCTTTGTTCCCATTACTATGACGTTTTATCTCCCCTCCCTACGGACTGCCTTCCCTCCTAGGTGTTATTTTGCACAGCAGCGCACCCCATAAAAAGAGGCAGCCCCGCAGAGTGATGGCGCACCTGCCCAGGCTCTTGGAGACTCGTGTGCCAGTGCACATCTGGCTCGCTGGTGAGCAATAACTGCGGAAAGGTCCCCACGGAGCAGTTGCCTGCTTCGTTAAAATGGGAATGCGTCCTTTGTGCGACTAACATCTCATTACAGAGCCGAGCTGGCTGGGTACCAGGCAATTAGCTGCAGGCTTTTGCTCCTGACTACAGCACCATGTGCAGCGGCACACTGTTGTTCCCTTCGCAGCACTCCAGTATCAAACAGCACGACCTTGTCCTCAGAGCGCCATTTTCAACAAGGGGATCGTAGAGCAAGGGATTCCATGGATGGAAGTTGAGCAGAGGATGACGCGTAATGATGGAAGTATACAACAGTAATAGCAGCAGGGAGAGGCGAACCTTGGACCTGAGTATTTCAAGGTCCAACACTTTACTTAGGGTTTACTCTGATTGGCCACTACATAAACTGCTGTTCATCTTCATTGCTACAGTGTGTGGGTGTGGCTTTGCAAACTCCTATCTTATTAGCTGAACTTGACAGCTGTGCACTTATTGATGAGTAAATGATATGGAATAAATTCAATTTCAAAAGTTTGTTCAGGAGCTTTTTTAGCAACTATATTGAATTATAATATTCTATTGAATCAAATCTTATTGCGCGCATCGAAAAAGAGTTGTCCCATCACGTTTCCTAGAAATAATAGGCGTCATTGTCCCTGACTCTGTGTTAATAATTAGAAGGCGCTCAACACCTTTGTAAGCGTTAGTCGGCTCTACCAGTATTCGCTCTTGTGATTAACTCAGTGTCTGCAGTGGGTGCACAGACAACTGAGCTACCTTGATTGTTCCTCAATTATTTCCTCTCCTGCTTTATCCACTTCTACGATTCAGAAAAGGGGGTGGTGATGAACAGAGTGTCTGAATTAAGCAGACCACTCTTACCCAGTCCAAAGATCAGGGCTTGATCCATCACCGTTTTTTAGCTCACTGCACCATCCCAGCTCAGAACCTGGCTACATGCAAATTAGTCTGTCCCTGGCCCAGTGCATCATGGGAACAGGGCAGACCAGACTACCAAGCCAATTCTTCACTGGAAAGGAGACAAGCTTCAACTAGGCAAATTCCTCTTTAATCCCTCCATGCTTAAGCAAGGAGGCAGGTTCATCACAACATGTATGGAGAACATCTCCAGGTGCCATGCATGACACTAAAATGTTTTGCACATACACAGGCTGCACTCACACTACCAGCCACCCATGTACAAAATACTGATCAGCCTCTTACATGAACACCCAGAAAGCGCTTTGTGCAGTCATTACAGAAGAGGAACCTGCCATACAAATGTAGCAGTAAGACACACTTCAGAACAATACAATACCTGGGTTCAGCAATAGTCTGTTGCTTCCTTTTCGCTTCGTTTGCTAAATTGGTGGTTCGACTGGTCTTCTGTTGGTCCTCTCTTTTAAAGCTCACTTTTTCATTAGTTCTTAATATCATTTTGACAAGGATGGACAGAATCCACCTTGAATCAGGAATGTCCCATGATTTCATTAGACTCAATTCAGCATTCCCACTCATCTGAACCCCAATGCTTCATATTTCTCAGACGCACAGGGTCACTTTGGAGTAGGATGTGGTATTCCTTTGTCTTCTGGTGCGTTCTATGTCTATTTTATTTTCCTACCTTAATTGTACCATGGTGATAAAAATCTGTTTACATTAGATTCCGTACTGGTGAATGTTGTGTTTGTAATATAGAAGACAAAGGCATGTATTGTATTGAGGAGTGAAAATATATAAAGACACGCCTTCTATAGCTCACTTTATGAAGTTGAATGCATTTTTATAAATCTCTGAATTCTTTATGGAAGTTAAGATATTTCAGAGCCTTTCGAGAGATCTTCCGAATTAACCTCATGCTTGCCGAAAACCTGTAAACTTCCCTCTGTCCTGAGTGCCAACCTGTATTACTTTTATCATGATGAGTTTGTGGATACTGGAATGAGGCAAGTAGAATACACTGGGAGTGCCATTAACCTAGCTCCATGAAACCTGTTTGAGTGCGTACACTCTGTAGATATATTTTAACTTCCCACAGAGAGCCAACGTTCCTTTCTTCAAAGTTGTCTTCTAGTAACTCGCATTCTTGAATATTATTGCATGTATTGTATTGATAATGAGGATTAAGACACCGAGGCTTGAGAGCTAAGCTGAAACGTGTCCCTAAAACTGCATGTCCTCCTTGGGAATGATCTCTAGATCCAGTGGCCTTGTAGTAACGTTTAAGCGGATGTAGTGTGCTGTTCATGGAGCTGCTTTGCAAGTGTCTATCAGTGCAGTGTTCCACATCATACCTTGAGGAACTGCCCTGACTCTTGCAGCATGTGCTGCAGGAAGACGAGGAAGTGGGCAAATATTGTTTCAAGTAGCTGAACCTATTACACGTTACAATTTTTTCTGGCTACTGCACTTGATTGTCTGCAGTGGTGTGTTTGGCCAATATACAAGAGTCCTCTTGGCGTTTAGGGCATGAGGAAACTATGGTTTTCAACACTATTTCCAATTTGTACGTCAAATACACAAAGTGCTCAGTTAAGAACAAAAACATCTTTTGTTCTCTTGGGGCTAAGAAGTCATTTGTATTGGATGCACTGGATTCCTACTAAACAGCACTGGAAAACGTTTCACCGGCTTCCAGACAGTATTCAGTATAGAATTATGTGAAATATGCACAGTGACGTCACACAGCAAACCTACCAGAGTACTCGACTACGTAAACCGAAGCTAGATCCACAATCAAAATTCATTCAGTAGAGAACCGGGCACGGGGCAGATTCCATGGAGATTGAAAGATTATAAAATGTCTTGCATCCAAAACAATCTTTATTTAGGGAAACCCCTGAATGTAAAACTGTTCCTTGGAGGCTGGTAAACTGCCTCTCATAATGCCAGAGAACACTTGGTTGCATGCATAAGAAAGGCTATGCCTCACTGCTCACCCTGGAGACAACTACCAAGGTCTTTAAGCGAGATAAGCATCCACCTTAACCGAGTGACACCTGTACATGGATTATGCCAGCCTTCTGAGATTGATACAGGGAGCTGTGAAAAGCTGTTATGCCACATGAGTCTTTTGACTCGGTATTCTGCTTGCAGCAGTAGTAGCTAGGCGTTTTAAGGTGCAGGGGCTCCTCTGAACAAAATGACTTTAGAGAAGTCATCACTTGTCAGATGTGATCTTTCCCAAACAAAGTTAGAAAGTTAGGTTGTGACACCAAAGTGCATCGTGTCTAATAAACAATCACGAGTGAGCAGTGATATTTCGGCTGAAATCTTCGTCGTAGAAGACAAATGTGAAAACCACCTTTCCAATGTTATCCATAACCTTTAACTTCTGCATCACCATCAGGCGCTGATAGAAATTGGTCGATACCAGGTTTGAAATGAATACTGCTTCTGACTGAGGTCCTCGTTAGAAGCGTCATGCAAATCCCGACTTGAGCGGACACCGTAGATTCTGCTTGAATTGGGACAGTGAGATGTGTGGAAAACCCTGCACAGTCACGAGACTGAGTGCAAACAGTAACTTAAATAACGTGATTGACCAGTTATGGTATGTTAGATGTACTTGTATAGCGCATCGGTGCCCCAACATCGGGGCGTCCCAGTGCTAGCGGCCGGGTGACCAGGGAAAGTGATGCTTGACAGATGGAAAGACAGCTAGGTATAGTCTGTTTCTAAAAGCCCAGGGATCATGTGCGCAGCATGCACACACAGCGGGCGCTACATGTATGAAAACAGCCGGGTTTTGATCTGTTTTCTAAATGCCCAGTGGTCTTGTGTGCTGTGAAAAAAGTAGTGTTTAAATATAAGCACACATAGATTAGCGGCAATGCACAAAATAATATCCAAGGTCGGCCTAGGCGGTCCCCTTCTAGTGAGGCTTCTTATTCTCCATTTGATAAGGGAAGTGACATTCAGATGTATTCCACACTAGTCTGTATGCAACAAAGGATAGGCTTATAGTAAAGGTGCGCAATGTGCTTAGTTCATGCAAGTCCACAACAGGCCCGTTGGCCTTCGGCTTACCTGAGCTGATGACAGCAGAAAAGTTCAGGAGAAATGGGCGTGCCTCTGCTGGTTCTGGCCCCCCGATGCTGCAGTTTGCGGCCTCTCATGGTCTTTCCCCGATGATGCCTCAGGCCTCTTTTGTCTGTGTGGTTCTCATCTGCAGCTCCTCACAATTGATAGGTGTTCCTCCCATCAGCCTGGGCATGATGATCCAGGGCTCCAGCCCTGCCTCCCTGGAAGCTTGCTCCTGGCATATAGCGGTTGCCAATTTCCTCTTTTCAAGAGTTTCTGACCTTTACTTCACAGTGGCCCCCTACTGGCGTACCAGGGTTGCTGTCTGCCTCTGCACAAGGGTAGCAGCCCGTACTTCACGGTGGAACCCCAAAAAGGGCACACAGGGTTGCTGGCTGAATCTGCACAAGGGGGAATGTCCCTTGCTTCATGGTGGCCCCATCTGGCATATGGTGGTCATCAACTGGTTCGGTACAACAGCAATGACCCTTAATTCTCAGTGGCCCCATCCTAGCAAACAGGGGTCATTGACTTTTTCCAAGCAGCAGTCCTGATTAGACTGGACATCTCACTCTTTGCTCACAGAGATCCACTCAGCAGGATCCTAACTCGGCCTCGCTTCCTCTAGGCACTCTCTTCTTCCTCACAGTGTTCACTGGTTTTTGAAGTCAGGCTGAAGGCTGGTGCTTCAGGCTGAGGGCAAATATGTTTGACATCCTGGGTCATGGCTCTTCACACAGCAGGGAAGCTTGCAGACCTTGGTCTCTCGTCCTGTTTCCAGCAGCTAGAGTGGTGTGGCTCACTGGTTAGAGGCGGTAAGACCCGGAAGCAGAGGTCGACCCGGGACGAGGGTTCGATTCCCGATGCGGCAGGGTCTTGGGCAATGGTCAGCGGACTCGATAATTCTCGCCTCGGTGCCTACTCCAACCAAGGGTCCCACTCAGCAACTCTGGGCAATAGCTTGCTCAATCTCTACTAACGGCCCCATCCGCGCCGGGGATGCTTGTCTTCACCTTGGAGATGCCCAGGAGGGACCATCTCACAGGGAAAGCCAGGATGGACCAGGATGGGTTCCCCAGCGGTATACAGCGCCGGGATGCCCCTTTGCTGGGGCAGCTGTGCGCTTTACAAGTATACAACATTAACATTAACATCGCCATCTTCCCTATTGAATAGTGCTGTCAGGGGCGGCTCTAGGCTCAAGGTGGTCCTGGGCAGGGAGCGTAGGTTGGGGGCCCCAGAGGAGGGCAGTGAAGAGGGGGGTCAGGGTGTTTAAAAGTGAAACAGAGCTAGAGGCTGCCAAATCACTGCGAGGGTCCGCCACGCAAATATGTATCCATCCTCAGAGGATTATTATGTTAAGGATATATATTGGCGTGGTGGCCCCTGTGGTTTGGTGGCCCTGTGCAGGTGCACAGCTTGCACATGCCTAAGGCTGCCCCTGGTGCTGTTGAACAAAGAATGGGACTCACGCTCCCACCTTAATAGTTCAAATCTAGACACAAATGTGATTTAGTGTCTGATCCTTTGAAATGTAGGTTATGGGTGCCTGCTCCCTTGACGTGCTCTCTCCTCTGCATTGCCCATTGCCAAAGGGACAGTCTGCCACAGCAGGAGTGGCTTCATTTCTGGCTGACCCAAAGCTCGGCCCACGGGGATAACTTGGGATCTCACATGGCTGTCGGCCTCCTCTGAAATATGCCTCTAAAAGATTCGAAGGCCTAAGCCTTCCTCTCTATCAAGATTCCCTGTTAGTTCCAACCTTAGCCATCCCACCATCTCCCTGACAACACTGACCAGCAACTGTTCCTGGAATCACAGAGCACAGAGGGTCCTCAGATCCCATTCTATTATTGATATTGAATAGTTTTATATAGTGCGCAAATGCCAGAGGGCGTCTTGGCGCAGGTATCTGCTAAAAATAAGCACAGAGAAAAGAGCATATGACAGAACTTCTCACTGGAGGCAGGAAAACAGCCAAGCCTTAAGATGTTTCCTGAAACCGGACAGGTTAGATTGACCTCTGAGATGTACTCGTAGAGTGTTACAACGTTTGCACGTAGTTTGGACAAAACTTCTGCCACCCCATGCCGTTCTCTTAATTTTAGGAATGTTGACACTTCTGAAGGTAGCAGAGTGCAAAGGTATTCTGGGAAAATACCAGGAGAATTTCCTCTTTAGGTAGTCAGGACCTCTGTCTTTCAGAGACTTTTGTGTCAAACAAAGTGCCTTCAACGCAATTCTATTCTTTGCAGGGAGCAAGTGAAGGTCCACCAAAACCTTTGAAACTGACTCGAACTTGGGTGCCCTCCTAAGGAGGCGAGCTGCTGCATTCTGCAGAGTCTGAAGTTTCTATAATGGACAAAGAGGCCTCAACCACCCTCGCAGGCCCTGGAGACAGGTGCAGGCCGGTATGGACCAGTTGATGGCAGTGGCTGCAGGTCCAAAGTTTTTGCGAGCAGGTTTCCCGGGTGTGGCAGCGATTGGTTGCTGGGGGGGCAGCGGGGCTGCCTCGTTGGCTTGCAGGGGCGGCAGGACAGCTTAAAAGGCTGTCGATCAGCCTGATGAGCACCTTGCTGCCTGCATGCCCCTGAGGAGTACCCTGCAAGCTTCCCCCCACAGCGAGAGAGGTTGTCTGTTGTGGTTTCATGTGATGGGTGCAGCTGTATTGTCATCTTGGTATGGGGAGGGCGATTTCGGTCTTCCTTCTTCGGCACATCGGTCCCATGACGGTCCCTCACCTGTGATAGTTGATGAATGCCTGTATAAAATTACAATTGCAATAATCTAGCCTGGACTAGACCAGCGCTCTGACCACCGATTTCTGTAGATCATATATTATGAAGGGACCAACTTTTTTTAAAGTGCGCAATGAAAAGAAATTTCTACATTTTATGCTCCCGTCCCAGCCCTCAGGAATGTTAGCAATACACATTTCCTGTCTGAGGGAGGGAGTCCTCACCTCTCCTTGCCCCGTATCTCGAAAATGGAAGCCACAGGCTCCATGTTATGCACCATACACAGGCACACAAACAACCCAGCACGCATGTGCAAATATCACACTTTGTCCGGCACTATACATGGAATGTTGCATGAGTGAGGCAGTAGGTGCCATTCCAGTGACACAGGCAAAAAAAAGCCTGTTCACACAACTGATCACTATTAAACACAAATTGGGTATGACACCACTGTGTTTGTGTCATTTAACTTCCGGTAAGGACAGTAGCCCCCTACCATCTCAACAGTAGCGTTTGATGCACCCTCCCCTGACTAACAAGAACACATTGCTATGAGACAGGCCTAGTTCTTGAAGCACACACATGATCCATGTTCACCCGTGATCAAAAATCATTACAAGGTGTACATATATCCATGCAATTGGGGCCCTCGTGGCAGGAGTGCTATTTCGTCATCATTCACGGGGACTTTTTCTGTTTTAACAGCGCCGCTTTACTGCACTAATTGACTGGAGCACTCATAATGAGGGACAAAATATACAAACATGTTTACATGTAAGTAGATGTTAGCATCAGTAGTTGGCTCTTTAAAGATTCTGAAAGTTGAAAGTTGCCAAAATTAAGCAAATGCCAATTGATCAATAAATAAATAAACGGTTTAACTTTCAGAGTAGTGCAGTGAAATAAAATAAAAGACGTTCACAATTTGCATCAAGTTGCTTTCTTTCTAAATGCTAGTACAACCGTTTCTATTGAAAAATTATCTTTAAGGCTTTCCAGAACTGAAGATTTGAGAAAGTAAAAAGATAACTCTGTGCACTTGAGTTTTCTGTAGCAAATTATTTCATATTTTTGATGTTTAATAAGTGTATTTAATGTGAATGGAATTTTTATTATTTGGCTTTCTATGCAGTCCATTTGTTTTCGATGGAAAAGACAACTGGTAAAAGTGTGAATTGTCTTACTACCAAGTCTGATCCAACCCGTACATATTTGTTCTTTGAAATTGTATATCTTTCAGTTTGATGTTACCAAAAAATTGCCACAGTGTCTCCATGTTCTGTGCTTGAATAACTTGGGCATCAAGAGATTTTAAGCAAAGATTTTTAGATGATGATTCCTAAAACAGTGTTTGCACACCTTTGCTCAGTAGTGCATTTGTGAGTACTTTCAATGAAAAGCCCAAATTGGGTACGTCTCCAGGAATGTAAATCAACGATATCATATGATTTTATTACTAAACTGCTTCATTCAAATGAATTCGGTTTTAGCCAGTTTGGTGGATAAGACTATGTGGACAGTGTTACCCGCGTGGAAGAGATATCATGGAAAAGTGGGATCATTATGCTTATTACAAAAAACACAACAAATATAAAAAGACTTTCCTTTGAAATTGACAATGAGAGAAGGTGGCTTCCTGAACATCTCCTGATGGGCGATAAAGCTCTATATGTAATAATTATTTCATGGTCTACTCCAGTCTCACCCACCCTAAAAATAGGAGTAACTTAATAATTTGGATCTTTTGTTAAGTGTCCTACATCATGTCACCTGACTACATGCGTAACCCTTGACCTATATCTCTGTTAATATTTGGAAAACGGGTTGGGTTGATAAAGAATTCTTTGCTATTGATAGCTTCTAAAGGTAGTGTGTATCATTGTATGGGTACAGCGTATAATTGTGTTACTGGCAATGATAACGTTACTCCACACTGCAGACACACACATTCAGGGCTTGTGCAGGGTGTAGACCTCTCCAGATATGTAATACAGGCTGGGCCTAGGGACAGTCTAGTGCCGCCTGCTGGTGATGTCCTAGTACTACACCTGTTATTTCGTCCTGGAAATTCCATTAGGCATTTTCTGGAGCGACATGATACATAACAGAAGGGGTGGGAATCCTTTTACAGATGGAACCTGAGTCAACACTTTCTATTCGTGTCATAGTTTCAGTTCTGTAGCATGTTCCGTAGACGCAGAAATAAACCGTCCATCTCAAACTTGCACTGATGGCGCAACTCTAGAAAAAGGTAATTATGGACACAAACAATTAGGCAGGGTTGTTGTACTTGTCTTTTCGTTATCTTTTTTTTTTTTAAAGAAAAACTGCTAATATTGTTGTTTTTTTCTTTTCTTACCCCTTCTCCTTAATTCCTCCACAGTCTGTCAGAAACTACACCAAGTGTCATGTGAGGAACGAGCAGGTTTGCAGTAAGCTCACCAGCTGTAAAACTTGCTCCCTGAACTTGAACTGCCAGTGGGACCAGCGCCAGCAGGAATGCCAGGCTCTGCCAGGTAAGTTCTCGCAAGCCTCTCACTTTTTGTTGGGCCGGGCCAACTGACATGGTTAGTTTAGCTCGACGGGGTAACAGGGAAGTACATCATTGTAGTAGCTTGTGTTAAGTATACCCACACCACGTTTGACAGAGGTATGTTATAAAACCTAGTACTATCACTTCTACTACACAAAAACATTGAGTCAAAAAAATAGAGTTCGACAGCATCTAAAATGCAGTTTAATAAAGAAAAACATAAAACGTTGAGTCTTCATGAAATTCTATAGACCTGTAAAATGGAAGAAATAAGAGGCAAAATAATACTCAAATGGCTTTCTAGTTGAAATGTTTTGCTCTTTAGTTTAGTCTGCCGAACTTCACCACCTTTCAGCAGAGCAACATTAATCACTCCAATAAACCATACCATCCAAATTTCCGACCATGTCTTATGACTCAGGCCCCTTTCAATAAAGTCCTGGTTGCCGTTAGTGTTTGTTTATGACTTTGTTTGTGCACCCACACTTTTTAGATACAGAGGGGCTGATTAAAAATAAAGAAGTCCTCGTTCTTCACTCACAGACTCCACCCACCCAAGGTTGTTGAGTTACAACAGTTGGCTAGTCACAAACTATCCAGAAGCAAGCCAGGAAACCTGTGCGAGCCGCGGGTTTCCAGGCGCACTTCAGGAAGGAAACCCTTTGTAGGTTTTCTTGTTCGTGAATCCTAAAAAGAAGTCACCTCAGTGCCAGGGTGGGTGGGCCAATACTTTGCCAATTTTTTTTTTACTGTTCTTTATTTTTTTGTAATTTTGCTCAGTCTTTGTTGTATGTTTTAAATATGTCATCAGAATACTGTAATTCAAAGCCTTTAGATTTTTTTCTTTGTACCAGCAGGAATTGTATTATCCTGAAACATGTGTTAAAACTAAAAAGTATTTATGTATCCGCTCTAAATAGGCCTGCCTCCTAGCAAGCACCCATGCTGTCCTATTACAATTATATGAGGTGGTTAATTTATCTTTTAATTTGTATTGCAAGCATATGGTTTCCACATTCAGGCAGAGACATGTTTTTGGTTCTGCTTATGCTTGCAGTCTTAAACAAATAATTCCCATTGCACCTGTTTGTAATTACTAGATGTATGGTGCAAACAATGCTTGTTTTGTTGGCTGTCATCTGTGTCAGGATTTGGTGTAAACAAATAAATGTTGTAGAGGTATTTGTGGGTGGATGATGGAGGATTTCCTTAAAATACAGGGTACCACATTTGCTGTTAAGGTTACAGAGTATAATGGTACCGCTGTGGCGAACGCGCCATCAGCCGCATTGTGAAGCTACATAGGTATATTGACACTGTTCACTGAAAACTGCTAATTTGTGGTTTTTGTGGGCTTCCTGCCGTCTTTTAGCAATAAAAGATTTAAAGTCTAAATGTTGACTTTCACACCGAATTCACTGCCAGCATTGAATACATTTCTAAAGCTAATCCTAGAGCCCTGGGTTCCGCCATTTTAAATGTTTTACCCGTTCTTGAGTACCAGCGTTCTTTGTTACTGAGTGCACTCTATCCCTGTGCAATCTTGTATGGATATGAGCTTCCCATCAATTTAACTAACTTTTTTTATTTCATATTTAGTTTGCATGATTTTATAAATTGGTAAATTGGTAAATTGTGCAATCATCCCTTCTTTGCTGTGCACAAGAAATTAAGTATCATGAGACATTATTAAGTCTAAGGCCGTGAACCTGCAAAAGGCATGATAAAGGTGCTCTTTTGTCATCAGAACATCTTATCCTGCATGCGCGATTTACCTACGATGACATTGAAGTCTTTGCCTCCTCAAAAGTTGTGGTTAGAACTTTATGCCAGTGGAATCATTGTCCACAGCTTCACCTCCTGAACTCTAGCACAGTCCTTCAGTAGCTTCTCTGGCTCCACTAACTCTGGAGATCTGTACTTTCAGTACTCTGCTTATTAGTACAAGGCACAGCAACCGGGCAATAGTTCCAGCTCTACAGCCTCAAGAGGGTAACCTGCTCAAAGACCTGCACCCCACACCCCTGTCTCACCATGGAATCCGTTCTCTCATTGGACATTAGTGTTTAATAGGGGTCCTCTTTGTTTGGTTCGCTAATATTAAAATATTCGCCATATATGTGAGGCAACAGAATGCGTACTTAAGAAAAAAAAAAATTTATTACGCACAGACACAAAACTAAGTGGGCTTTTCTCCACCAGCAATAACGCCTACTTTTAATTGTCCTGTCTTTCTTGTGATCATGAAAGTTCTTGCCTGAAGGAATCTCTGCCTTCTTCTGCAGCTCACTTGTGTGGGGAAGGTTGGAGTCACATTGGAGATGCCTGCTTACGTGTCAACTCAAGCCGTGAAACCTATGACAACGCAAAACTTTACTGCATCACTTTAAGTGGAAACCTGGCCTCCCTCACGACCACCAAGGAAGTGGACTTTGTCCTGGATGAGATCCAGAAGTACACTGTTCAGGTAACTGTGACCAGCAATGTTCTTGCTGTTACATTGGTTTCAATAGTGATGTTTGTTTCCCCTTCTCCTGAACTGTTCAACCCGGTGCATTGACTGTATGTTCTCTTTATTTGGTACTGTTATACAACTGTATTAGAAAATTGGAATGTTGAGAGCTCTATTGCAGACAATGGAGGGGTCCCTGCTTCTACGGGCCAGGAAAGGCCCGCAGAGCAACATTCCAATGTTTTACAAAGGCTTCTCAGAGCTCGAGGGGATTTAAAGCTTTGAGAAGCCTTTGTTTTATTTGTTAGAACATTCTTTCCGCTAGTGGCAGAATGTTCTAATAGCCTTATAGCCTTTCGTAGCAGGGCTATACTGGCTATTAAAGTCCCGTCCCTTGTTAAAGTCGCTCGCCTTCGGCCCGGGCCTTTAACGCGGGAGCGGGCCTTTAATAGCCAGTTTAGCCCGCTGCGGCGAGCTCTAAGACTATAGTAAACATTATGAGCAAAGTATGGACATTGTTATATTCAAATTCAGTAGCGACTGTTTTTCAAATTCTTCATGGCTGTCTCAATATATAACTTTATAGTTGTATCCCAGAGATCTTCATCATAAAACTTCATTCAACACCCTGGTGGCTTACTGATGAATGAACAACACGTATTTGCTTAGCTCTGGTCTAAGTTGCCAGATACACATTTTTGGTGAGGATGATTCATGTGTTCTTCTAGGGCTGGCCTTGGTGATTGAAGGACATATTGCAAGAGTGTATTAGGTTACCAGAGATCATTTTGGAGGGTGGTTTGTACTGAGTAGAGCATTCTGTGTGGTAACCACAGCTCCCTAGAGACAAGTTGAGTGCTCTGAACTATAGTTTAGACAAAGTTTGGGCTGTGGGTTGAATAATAGTGTAAAAGTGGTTGTTAAAATTGATCGATGTGCCCTGCTTTGGGAGTTGTTTAGGATGTCCTAGGACATGTGCAAGTGTGAGCTGTATTATGAGAGTTGATTTTGGAGTGACTTAAAGGTCACTGAATGTTTTGGGCTTCTTATAAAGGGCTTTTAAAATAATATGGACTGTCAGTGGCCATCTGTGCCAGCTAACACTGACTTTCAGAAAGTATGCAATATATGTGAATAGAAATTCCAGTTGAACCGACTGCTACTGAGCATAGCTTATTTTTGATAGAGCGAGATCAAAAATGAATTGCAACAATAAATCCAAACAATAACAGGAATGGAAATATATTTTGAAAAGCAAAAAAAGAATAATTAACAATGTAATTGGATAAAAACTTGGAAGTTAATTGCTGATGCTTACTCATTCTGATTGCTTTGATAAGATATTCAGAGGAAACAATGGGTTGGCTTGATGCCCAGAGGGACTGCCAGTGGTTTAGACTATTTGCAAACATTACTCCCATCTTTTGTGTGTTTGTTGATATATTCAGAATCCACAGACCAGGCTCCAGGAATGCAAAATAAGATGCTAGTACTTCAAAATACATTGTCTACAGTCCAAAACGTAGATCAGTGGATTCAAAATCGTGTATCATTTTGCAGTTTGGCTGGCACTAATGGGATAGAACGATAAATACATCCTTGTGCAAGTGAAAAGGGCCTTGCTCACTCAGCTCCCAAAGTTTATTGCAAGCTAGTACAAGTTACATCTGAGCCCAGCGAGGACATTCCTATCTTTTGATTTGAGGGAAGCAGAACAATACAGCCTTCTCATTAGAGAATGCTTCAAAAGAAGATATCTTACTTGGATTGGTTAAAAATGGCTTATTTTTAAGTTGCCCTGAAATTTGTCACCTACAATGTCTTGAACCCGACATAACTGTGGTACCTTCAAACCCAGTGATTTGTGATCGACATCCATATAAACTCTCGAAGGAATGTATATGAACATATCAACATATGAGTGTAAAATAAATATTTTAGAACAGCCAGTGAGGAAAGCTTAGTTGGCCAAAATGTTCGATGGGTGCTTCTAAAGAGTTACATTACATCTGGCTAATTTAATACCGGGTGGACCAGTTCGGAGGCATGTGTCTCCGGTATGTCTAGAGTAATTTTTTATTTGCTATGGCTTCAAACACCAAGATGTTAGCAGTCATTTGTGCCACACCAATCTCTAGCATGTCGGTCTTGGGCAACAGATTGTCCCATGACAACTTTAACAATTAATGAAACCAAATATCCTGATTGCACCTTTGTAAATGAGTAGGCACTCCCTTTTGGCCCCCTGAATAATATTGCTTGAAAATCTGATGGCAAGATAGGGATAGTCCAAACACTCAAATCTTTAAAATATGAATTCCCTGGCAAAAAACCCACTCATCAACACTATTGCTGAGAAGCAGATCCCCTGGGTTTGCTAAACAAAGTGGGTGAAATGGCAAGGACATAAATGTGCAGAAGAAATGGCAGAAGAGGGCAGCTTTTCCTCATTCCACAAGAACTTGAAAAGGGATAAATAGCGTCTCCACTATTTTCCAAACCTTACAGTGGACATGGTATTTAAACTAAAGGTGAATTTGAGGGCTATAAAAAAGGATCAATATTTATTTCTGTAAAATCATACCATAAGTAGCTTTTGTCAAGGCTAATACAAGCTAGAATGTGTTAGTTACCTTAATATTCATTAACCAGACTTGAGTAAAAACACAGTGTTCAATGCTACTGAATTCCTCAGTTAAACTCAAACAAATATTCCAGATAATGATTATTTCATGACCAAGCCCATCAGATGAGTTGATAGTATTTTCCTAAAAGTTTTAGCTAAAGCTTCAATAAGAGAAATTTGGCAGCACCATGGTGTGTTGGTTCTTCATGCTATGGCACAAAATGGTGCTTACCCACGTTCCATGTATGCAATGTCTTTGCCTCATGCAGGCCCCCCCCCAACCCCCACCAATGCATCGCTACCCCAACACTACAGGAGCTGCAGAAGTCTTCACTATTCCATGGGTGGGCCTCCCTTCTGGGGTTATGCTCTTACAGAGGGGCCTGAACTAAGAAATACCTTTTACGAGAAAAGGCGACAAAAAAGTTAAGCCAAAAACAGCATTATTTTTAGTTTGCTAGAATGAAAATCAAAAGTCTTGTATAAAATATTTCTTTCGAGATTACTTAAGAAAGAAACATTTAAATGGAGGGACTGAAGCTGCCACTATTGGGTCGGGTAAGGTTAGTGTAAGCCATATGATTAGGGGAAATCCTTAGGTTAATGTATTGGTGCAGGAATAGGTTTATTATTAGTATTAGGGTTAGTTTTAGAGTACTTTTTGAAGAAGGCAGATGACCTGCATTTTCTATGTAAAGAAATATATGGTTGTAGCCTATTTTAGATGTCCTTCCAATGATAACGAAATAAAAATTTTAAGGTTTCTCTAGGATGGTTTGTCTGTAAATTCATTTGTCTGCACATTCATTTTTTCCGCAACAGTATTTTTGTTAAGCAGTTTTTCTGACAAAGTATTTTCTATGTAAAAGCATATTATGCAGTGGCATGGTCTCCGGTCTGTCTTCGTTGCAATTGGTATTATTACAACTTATGAGCAACAAGCAGGAAGTTGGTTTGTGGCCAACGGTGAAATGTATCATCTGAACTGTAAATGCATGAAAGACGTCAGCTGAAAAGGCATCAGGGCCAGGGGCTGTTACAACCATGCCACAAGTCTACATTCGTGAACAAACTACTTGATGGATGGATGGATGGATGGATGGATGGATGGATGGATGGATGGAGATGAAGAGAAGGAGAGAGATGGAGAGAGGGAGAGAGAGAGAGAGAGAGAGAATGTGTTACCCATGTGAATGACAACACTTGTGACTCTACCTAGAAAGCCCCCGAAAGCTGCAAGCCATCCTTTTCTGCTAATCACTCTTAAAACTAGTGGAAGGTGTCTTACTGGGAAGTCCATCTAAGGATCAAAAACAATTTCTTATATTCGCGTTACAAGTTGAAAGGTGGCACAGTTGCACTGAGGGTCTGTAAAGGTCCTGACACTGACAGGAGTTTGGACGCTATAACTCTCAGATTCGTCAATGGGCCGGACGGAGTAATTAGGAGAGTTATGTGACGGGAGTTCACAATTATGCCACAGTGTGATATACAGACCTAATTCATGCTAGCCAGACAAATGTAACATCAAGTCTTTGGGACTGTTGCCAATGAAGCGTCAGGATCAATTTAGTTTCCCAAAATAATGCCAGTGGTGCCCACTGGCACAAATTATGTATTGTTATGAGTACCATGAAAATTAGCCACAGCCTGGGAGCTATTATTACTTTTGCCCAGAAGAAGCAGCTAAAAATGCTGCTCCCTGCGGGCATGAGCAATATTTTCACCTGTTTCCCAGACCACTTCAATGTGGGCAGGGAAACATGATATTTCTGCTCCCAGAAAATGGGCGCATTTTTGAGCAAACACAATTTTTCTTGCCCATCCGCTGCGGTCAGAGAAACCGCTGTGTCCTGCAGTTGAGCTCCCCGGGACATGGCATCTAAGCAGCCCTGGGGTCCCTAGGGCCATTAATGGTTCAGGGAGGGACCCCTCCTTGAAGCAACCAGCACAGGTTGTGGGCTCTCCAGGGCCGTTAGAGGCTTTGGAGGGTGCTGAATGCCCCCCTCCCAATTATTGTAAATTTCGACCCTAGTTTGGGCTACCTGGGGCCTCTTGAGGCTTGGGAAGGGAGCTGCATGGCTCTTTCCCCATTTATTTACATTTCGGAAATGGGGGTGGGCCCCCAGGGCCTCTCGAGGTGGACCGCTGCACACCTCCCCTATAAAAAGTAACCTCAGCTGGGGGTGGGCTCCCTGGCGGCTTGGGAATTGGGGGTTCTTGTGTCTTCCCTCCCCATATAAACAGTTTTTGAACCAGGGGTCAGATACCGGGGGCCTTTCACCTTTGGAGGATCGGAGAGGGGGGCCACACAGCTCCCCCTTCTCTACATAAAATCAGCCCTGGTGGGGTAGGCTCACTGGGGCATTAGGTATTTTTTTCTTATATTTTTTATTTTATGACCCTCTGGGTCCCCCTCCCAATGAGGCCTAGGGGTTCAGCGTATTCCTAACCTTCCCCTATGTATCTTTATGTTTTTACAACTTCAGGACAGGGCACTAAGTCCCCGAATCCTGTAAAAGCCTACCCATACAAATATCTATATTTATTTTACCCTTAATATCTCAAAAACGGCTAAACGGCTTTACACCAAATCACAAAAAGCACAATCTGCAGACCAAGATCTAGCTTCCTGACGAATTTGTTGTAATTCCATTCAGCAGTTTATCCATCACTGGACATTGGGGCTCAGGGTATCCCTACACTACTCCCACATATCTTTAGTTTTTTAACAACTTTAGGACAGGATGGGTTGGGGCTGGACACAAGCAAGAGAGGACCAGGGAAGGGGCTTCACAACAGACTATGTGGGGTAGGCAAGAGGAGAAGTTGCAGCACAATAGGGCTTGGAGGGCAGAAGGGAATTGCAGCAAAATGAACCATGGAGTACAGGAAGAAGGGGATAGGGGTATGGAATTCAGACACTCAGGGCGGAGGTGGCAGGGACAGGCGGCAGTCATCTGACCTTGATAGGCAAATGGGAGGATCAGTGGCAGCTCAACAGAACACTCAGAGTAGATACGAGGAATAGAGGCGGGTCCATGGGACGTGGTGAGCAGAATGGAGGGAGCCGGGGCATGCCCATAGACATTGGAAGGAGGGGGGAGTAAGGTAGGAGCACCACACTAAGCACAGAGGCTAAGCAGGAGGGCAATGATGGGACATAGAAATGGGCATCAGAGTGCAGGAGGTCGGGCAGGGGCATCTAGCTTATTGAAGGCAGTGACAGCACATTGGACCATGCAGGGCAGGAGGGAGGGGGCTGGTGCATGGACTCAGACAACAGACGATAGGGAGGAGGTGAATGGGGCAGTAAGTGAACTGTTCATGACAGGCAGGAAGGGCAGTGGCAGAACAATGGCCACACAGGGCTGTTGTGAGAGAACAGGGGTATGGACTTGGACAACGGATGGCAAGGAGGGTGCAGGAGCAGCAAGCTTGGGTTGGTGCAAGAGAATGCCAGGTAGGGCCCTGCGTCCAACCTCACCCCCGTGCATTGCGATGGGCATTTTACTTATTGTTAAAAAAAAACCTATAAATTCACTGAAGAAAACAAAGGTTACAGGGACATTATAGTTAGGAAGTAGGATTTTTTTTAAACGTAGAAATCCAATAAAAAGCAAAATGTTACAGGGACATTATAGTTGAGTACAGATTTTATACAAACAAAATCATAGAAATTCAGCTGTTATAGTTAAAGTTATTTCAAGTAACTATAACTTGTGCTCAAAGGTAACTATAAGTCGTGTTCTTGCAATGCACTGTTAATTACCCCAGATATTACATCACTCATGACATCTTTTATGACATCATTGCTAATATAACTGTAACATTTGCAGTAAAATTATTGATGAGAAAAAACATGCATTGAGAGGGCAATTGAGTTATAGTTAACTTAGGGCACGGGTTATAGTTACTTGAAATGACACAAAATATAACAACTGAATTTCTATGGTTTTTTGCATTTAACATCTGAACCTAACTATAACGTCCCCCAAACCTTTGTTTTCTTTTGTAGATAGATAGATAGATAGATATTTCTCATGGATCTTCGCATAAGGTAATGCCCATGTATTTGGCTCATAGGAAAACACAGGAGTAAATGTACAGTTCTGTCATGTGAACCTAGCCTCAGTTCTTCTGTGATAGCCAGCATCCTCATTGATTTAGCAATGTAAATGTGAATATCTTGTATTTAACATAGTGCCCACAATCTTCCAGAAAATCGACCTTGCAGCGTTTTCTTTGAAATATTTCTTGTTTGGATTCATGGCATGCAAAACTCAAACTGTTTTAAAAGTAAAATAACTTTCCGGTAATAGCTTCTTGGAACCAATTATGCTAAGCGGGATCACTTGGCTGGTGAGGATTTCAGCTGATGTGCTGTAGTTCTAGGGTACGAGGAAAGGCGAGCTTGCTTATTATCCTTCTAGGCGCGGGGAGAGAAGGGTCCCTATTCGGCACTGCTCTGGATACCCAGGAGCTTCTCCCTTCATAGAATGCAATCACACTGAGGGAGCTAAAAGCAGGAGCCTTGCTTGGAAATTGAACCACTGTTTTGAAAATCACTTTTCTGAAGACTTCTTCCAAGGTTATCTAATGGTAAAATGGACATCAAGTTCATGACCTACTTGATTCAGTGTATGCACAGCACTGACTCCGTGCATCCGTTGCATTGAACATTTCCTGTTTTCTTGCGCACTGGTGGAATAACGTCTTTTGTTAGCCGTGAGTCCATCACGAGGCACCTTCGTAGGATTTCTTGCTTTCGTAGTAATTGATGGACTACATTTTAAGGGAGTACCCTTTGTCCAAGATCTGAGTTTGCTAGGTTATCTGGCAGCCCCGATTCTGGTCTTAAGCTGCGTGTGTGGGTGACTTCCCTGAGGGGTGGAGAGCTGCTCTGTGCAGGCCTGCTAAATATATTACACCCTCTGATGGGGCAGTGAAGGAGAACTCCCTACAACTTTAACGTGCCAGCCTGGTTACTCAGAAAGGTCACCTATGCAATGACCTGAATAATAGCTGCAGAGTCCTGGTGTGTTGCAAAGTAAATACCCCATTGTTGTATTAGATTTCATAGGATCTGTAGGTATTTCTTAAAATTCTGGGAATTTCCGGTTGTTTGTTCAAACTTTTTAGGACTTCTGCCAAACAACATTGCCTACATGGTTCTCTGTTCAAAGCCTGAAAAGTGACATCGACATGAGATTTACTGAGAAAAAATATTTACAACATGCAGACCCTCCAGGTCCAGGAAATCTTACTGTCTCTGTATCATCACACGGTGGTGGAAAAAAGGGTAGACCTGGGAGCTCTGCCTTGGACTTAGAGCCAGCGAACCACCCCAGTGTCCAGAGACCGTGAAGTATTTCATGTTTTGTGAAAGGAATAGTTTGTAAATGTTTTATTTTTACATCTCCATCCTCGTTCATTCTTCTGATATAGAAAGCATCCTAGGATATTAGTCATTTGGTAGTCGCTGCATAGAAATGAGGTTCCCTTTCCCTTCCATTTCTCTCTTTGTCCAAGAAAGTACAACCACTTGCTTGCAGAATATGGTGGCATATTAGCACTCTCTGCTTGTTAAGATGCCAGTGCTTTTTGGGTAATTCTATTATGAAGCCTGTGTTGTGTTACTAAGGGATGGCTAGATTAAACTGGGGATGAGCAAAAAGGCGTGAGCCCTAAGAATGCCCTCCGTTTGGCCTAATATATTGCTTAGATATTAGCTTATAATCTCACTGATGCATGGCTGGGCGGGTTCTGCTCATCTTAAATCCATATCCTGTTCACTTCTCTTCTCTTTCTTTGTGTCTGGTACTGTACCCTATCTGGGTATACCTCTCCATGCTGTGCGATTCCAGAGTCTTTAGTACACGGGGGGCCGTTTGAGTCCATCAGCCGTCAAGCCTCCCGGAGAACAGAAAGTGCATTCTCTTTCACTTGTTGTCGCTTTGAGCGCCACTGCATAGGGAACACCCACATCTATTTGCTATATCTGAAAATAATTTTGCTCTTTGTTATTCTTTTCTACAAAGGGTTCAAGGGACAAATTCCCACATTTGCTCAGTTTTGTAACATATGTACATTCGTGACCAGCACTGTGGAGCCACATTTCTTGTGACGGGTGCTATTTATGTGTTGTTAGTTTAGTTATTAATTGTGTCTGAAGAGTGTGGCTCTCTGGGGAATCTCAAGTATGATTTGCATCCAGTCCATCAAGAAGCCTGGAAGGTCCTCCTCTTCTTTGAAACTGGTGTCTGCAGGGTTCACACCCTGATGACCCTGACTGTGTTCCTCTCTCTCAAGGTGCTGCTTGAATCAGTTCTAGATCTGCCTTTCAACCAACATATACAACGTCACTTTGATTATTTTACTGTGTCAGATGTCTGTTACATCTGTATTTTGCTCGATTGGATCTGTCCCTCTGCCTTTGACACCTTTTGCTGTTTTTAAACAATTGACCCACTTCCTGTCAACTTTCTTATTGAGGATCTGTGTTCAGCTCAATTTTATGAAGTGCCACCACTAAACTTTTTTAAGTGGTTATGCCTCTCATACTGAAATAGACTGTGAGCATGGCAGCCTCTTTATTTCTTTCTCTGTCCCTGTTCTTTTTTCTCTCCTGACTGCTTCTACCAACGTGACCATGCAGCTGGCGCCGATCTTTATCATCCTCACCCATGTTGGATACTCCTTTACTCCAGCCTCCACTCACCCTGTCAGCACTTATAATTTATGTGCCCATGTCCATGCTGACATGTCCCCAGTGGACCACTCCCTAGTTCACCCTGCAGGTCCAGCCTTTGCTAGAGAAGTCACACATGTGAACGGCCATTCTTGTCCAGAGGAAGAGAACACCTCCTATCGACCCTACAGAGAGAGTATGGGGTTCCACTGTGCTGCCAGAAAATAGGCACAATCTGCCCCCCCCCCCTTCCTGTTGCTCCACCTCACTCAAGATATGCAGCCCAGTGATGATTCAGATCAGATGGATTCTCTGTTATAAAGTGCAAATTCCTGCTTTTTGGAGAAGTTCTTTTCCCTGCTGTCTGCTTGTTCTGCAGGTGGCCATTCTAACCTCTGCTCCTCAAGTATATAACAGATGTGGAATTATGAGAGTGTCTCTATTGTGTTGTGTTTAGCTCAGATCCACGTTGACCCAATCGCCCCACTAGGTGATAGTATTAAAGGCCGATTTATACACACACATTCGTAGTAACAACTAAAAACTACAGGTATATTAAGACCCACTTGAATAAATTGATTGTTCTTTTTCAGCGTAATTTTACTTCTTGGTTTTCAACGTTGACTACACATTACCCCTTTTCCTTTCTTTCTGCTGTCCTACCGGTTAGCTTTCAGCCATAGGTTGTTGCTTGTGGCCTTTGTGGATCCCACTGCTCCCTCTCTTGTAAGGAAGGGTAAAGAGTTTGTACTGTCCAAAGAACATACACTGAAGGGACCTAAATTAGTCACATTAAAAGTTATGTATTTCGAGAGGATTTGAGCTAGTGAACCCTGCAAGGACCTCTGAAGAACGTATTAACCACAGTGTACCCAGGGCTTAGTGTTAGGGGGAAAGCTCCTTTTATGAGCTTAGTCATAAAAGAAATACACTGGAGGTACTGCAGAAAAGTATTTCCTCTTCCCTAAAAAACTTTCTAAAGGTAGACTAAATGTACAGCCCGTAGCCCTCCAGCAGAACGCTGTAGGTCTTCTTTCCAAAGTCAATGGCCGGCCTTGCACCAACGCTTTGGCGTGATAGCACGTGTAACAGCCAGTCAACACGCGGATGCGCAATCCTCATGCCACTGCTCCCCTTGTATTTGTTAGGGTGCTGTTCACCCCACGCATAAGGAGGCACGCATGACCTAATGGGGCTTACCTCTGATATGGTTCTGGCCTCGGAACAATGGTGTTGATTTCAGGCATATTATCTGCGTCCAAGGCATGAGGGTGATGAGGCCTAAATGGAGACTTTATTCGTCACTCTGAAATATCTTCTTGTCTCCCAACTGCTGCCTGTAATCCACACAAGGATAATAAACTAAACTGATACGTCAAGACCAAAACCACCCGCGCTTGACAATGCAGATTGTTGTATTGTTGTTTTTGTACTTCGAACTTATACAGATGAATATGAATCTAATATTGTATTAATATCAAGTACAGTGAATTATGTTTATGAATTCAAATAAGAAAAAAATGAGAATCTTTAGAGAATAAACAATGTCAATCAGTAAAATTATATTGTTGGAATGTGTTTAAGTTAGCTATATATTATACTGTACTGTGCACACTGTCCTCAAGTTTAATCACTTGATGAAGTAACAGATTTTCGTACGTGTATGTTTGACAGCATAAGCTGCAGTGTAGCACCATTAGACAAAAATCACTAAAAGTCATTCAAAAGTTTAAAGTCAGGAGTGCACCTCACATCCACTTTAATTTTCTAAGTGGAGACAAAGACATGGCTTCACAGAGTTTGGGTTCTCAGGCGGTGAAATAAGGTAGCGCCCTCTAAGGGTTGTTGAACTTCAACCGCAGCACAGAGCTCAACCTCACGTGTGACCTTTCCAACACACTACATACCTCTAAGAGGGAGGTTCTATCCAAAGACACTGGCTGCACCACCATCTTCAGTGGCTGCTGGTGCCCCAGTAAAAAGGTTAACAACTGTATTACAATATTTTGGAATCCGAAACTGCGAACGTAACAAGCACACCGTGTAGTAGTGTGCTAAAAGAATTGCAGCATTTTTCTGAGACGTATTTAAAATAATGGGAAAATCTGGAATTTCAGATTTGCTGGTTAACTTGTTCACACCAGCCCCCTCAAGGTTACAACTTCAATGGGACAGCCAAATGTCTAGCACAGATTTATCTATTGTAAATATAGATCTTAACCCCCCTCCCCCCCCACCAGATTTCTAAATTCGCTAAAGAATGTTGATGTTTTATTTGATCTTAGAATTTTAGAAATTGCCTGCAGATTTTTGCTTGTGCAGATATCCTGGCGTTATGACGTAGGAAGGACGCGTAGAGGTGTGTGCACGGGGATGCCTGAGGGAGTCAGTGGCGTCCACATCACGATTCACAAAGGATAGCTGAGGAAATATGCGCGTGTGCGACTGAACCCTTCATATTTTAAGAAGCTTATATTCTAATTAATATATGGCGAGTGTTAAACATAAACACACTAATGCAGGTTAACGTGCTTTATCTAATCTTTATTAGTAGGATTTTCCAGCGTCGTCGCAACATATTTTACTTTTTCCCTACAGATAGGTAAAACAAGATTGAAAGATTTTTGACGCAATTTGGACTGCATCTATGTACAGGTCCCAGGGTGTTGTCGGAGTAAAGGCTACGAGAATTTCTTGGCTACTTGCACAAGACGCATTCAGAGTTCGAAAAGATCTCCGCAGCAGGACGTTAACCCACCGAGCCATGTTACGCATACACTGCGCCGCAGCACCGTCCTCCAGGCCCCATGCACTCGGATGTGAAACGCCTCCTCAGTGAGTTTACGATACCAAGGGAAAATGCCTGCCGCTGTCCGCCCTCGGTAACTCGCAGGCACGTGGTATGAGGGGACGAGCGCAAGGTGACACCTTGCCAGGCATATCTGTATCACCGTGAGTTACGTCCAGAGCCCTTCCAGCCGCGCCAGATAACCTGAGCACCGAGCATAACCGAGGCAGACAAATTCATGCACTCCGAAGTGATGGCTCGGGTTAAACGATCATTTACTTATCAGAAACCTGTAATGAAATGTTACAGTGATTTATGCCATGGTGCCCTGCCTCGGCGCAGAGAAGAAGCAATTCCTCTCTCATCCCGTCTGCCTGTCCGCTCCCATTTAGTCGCTATAAGTCAGTGGTGATGCGCCTCTCTGTGCCTCAGAGGCTCCCGCCGAGATCTGCCTCGATTTCCCGCCGCCTGTCTCATCCTCTCGCAGTTTTAATCAGGATGATTTAGGGCGCGAGGTTTGCACGGGAAGGAGGGGGGCGGATGAGATGTCACCACGAGGAGCTGCCACAGCCTTCTTTTTCTCTCACCCCAGGTGACTTCTACCGCTGGTGCTGTGGTTCGGAAAGCTCCAGTAGTATGTTGGGGACAGCTAGTGTTGCAATGTTTGGCTGCTTTCTTAAGATAACATCGTTTTTTTTAGCAGAGGATGCCATGGTTTGAATAGCAATTTTAGTTAGAACTGAGCACTCATGGCAGGTGGACCGAGTTTATGCATGGCACGCAGTAATGAGATTTCCACCAATTACAGGCCTTGGCAGACTTGGACTGACCCTTCGTTCGACTGGGCATTTTCCCGGTGGGTTGGAGGCCGGTTTTTGAAGGCAGTGGGCCGCTGCTGGTGCCTCTGTCTATTTCTCCAACACCCCCAGGTAATTGCAGCAGGCACAGGGATGCTTCAGGCGAGAGAGAGCGAAAAGAGAGTAAAGAAGAGAGTAAAGAAGAGAGAGAAATGAGAGAGGAGGAAAGGTGTGTTTGAACATTTTTATTGAGGGCTGCTGGTGGTACCCAGTCAGGAGGTCACATCAGGTGATTTCAACAGACATGAAGCTCTGTAAATCACACCACATCTCTGAGATCGGGCTATACCTTCCCACCCATTCCATCCTCTGCAAGCCGCCTCATGGTCCTCCAACCTCGACCATGGCCCAGCACTGGATGGATGTCCCCTGCCATTGTTTGTGACTGCATCCTGTTGACACAGAGCCACTCCTCCCCCCATCGTCCTCTACTCCAACGCAGGGCACAAGTCCTATAAAAATAAGTGGGGGGACTGACAATATGCAAACAACCTCATGACGTCACATGCGGAACATGTCCCGGTGTCTGAAAATTACACCGGTACACGTTCAGCTAATTTCTGTGGGGCCCAGCTTCTTGGCAGGGGGGACGGCGTCCACCCTGTGAAAAGAGTGGGGGGACGCCATCCACCCCCGTGTACCCCCGACTCGAGCCCTGCTCCAACAAAGTCCTTGAACCCGCCCTCCTTATCCCCTCATGGAACTTTTGCTATCTCTTTAAGAAAACGCATATTTGACAGAGAAATATGCTCAGAGAGGGTCTGGTTTCATACTGTAAATCACTCATAGCAAATATGAATGAGTAAATCCATGTCTTGATGTTTATCGATTGTGAAACTTGTTAATGCTCTGCGGCCAGAGAAATTACTTCAATGTCACAAGCTATGCACTGCGCCATTTCCAGAGTTGATAAGATGCTTGCAACTGGCCATTCAAATGTATCATTTATTTAACGGACTAGGTGAGACGCCAGCTGCAGTTGCATCTGGGTATCAAATATAGATAGATGTATCGGCGCAAAGAGCCTAAAACATGACTTTGTTTACCAATAAAAAATAGTGAGTGAGGTTGTTAGTGGGAGGTGAAAGGTCAAGGAGAGAATGTCCTTATTTATTTATTTATTTGGGAGTTTATAAAGCGCGCAGCTGCCCCCATTGGGGGTGTCCCGGCGCTAATGCAGACGGCAGATGGTAGGTGCAGAATGGGGAACTAGAGGTTGGTGAACAGCCAGGTCTTCAGGGCACTTCGAAAGATGGGCTCTGACTCAGAGGAGCGGAGGGAGAGTGGCACGGCGTGTCAGATTTTGGAGGTAAAAACCGCAAAGGCTCTGCCACCCGTTCTAAACCTGCGAAAACGAGGGGTAGCAAGGAGAAGAAGATGGTTAGATCTGAGGGTCCGGTTGTGTTGATAATGCTTGAGTCTTGCTCTTAGATATGCAGGGCCATGGCCCCGAAAAGCTCTGAAAGCAATTACAAGTTCCTTGAATTCAATGCGTTTAATCACTGATAACCAGTGGAGCTTCCTCAGATAAGGAGTGATCGAATGGCGAAAGGGGATTTTACAGATCACTCTGGCCGCAGCGTTTTGTACAATCTGTTGACGCCTAATCCAGTAGGCAGGTGCCCCCAGGTAGAGACTGTTGGCGTAATCCAGATGGGAAGTAATCAAAGCATGGACTACCGTCCAACGGGACTCCGGGGGAAGGAAGAGGAGGAATTTACGCAACAGGCGGAGCTTCCCAAAGCAAGAGGAGGACACCTGTCTAATTTGAGTTTAGCAGGAAAGTTCATTGTCAAACTGGAAGCCGAGGTTCCTTACAGAGTCAACAGGCTTGGGAGGTGGATTCATCTCAGGTAGCCACCAAACTGTCCGGGGAGGCAGAATTTTTTGAAGGAAGAAGAGTACCTCGGTTTTGTCCAAATTAAGCTTTAAAGTGTTAAGTGACATCCATGCCAAGATGTTACTCAGGCAGTGTCTAAAGTTAGAGAATGCTGCATCACATGTGAAAGAATGAAAGGAAAGTGCAAGAATATTGAAAGTGTTGACAAAAAATACTTAAATATTAGCGAAAAGCAACATGACTAACTAATATTGTCATGTCGGTTCAGCTCCACCTTCTGGATGGTATTATCCTTGATGCAATTTCACTGATACCTAACAATACATATCTTTTATTTTTTTAAACATGTATTTTTATTGATCAATCACTTAGTACAGCATTACAGTTGTTGTGTATGCAGAGGTACATTACAGTCGGTGAATTGGGAGGATGGTTACATATTGAAAGGCCACCCTACTTGGAGAATACTATCTCACTCTGCCCCCTCCTGCCACCCAAGTCCTATTCCACTTTTGCAATGCCCGTTTCCAACTATTACCTAACTGCGCCTATATTCCTCCCAATGGGTACAAATCTGTTCCTGGGGGCACCCCCTGCTTTGATAAATAACCTTTTCTGCCTGCTAGTACCAGTCCATATCATGTTCCCAGTGCCTCACCCTGGGGGGATTTGCCACTCCCCATGTCTGTTCTCTTTCTTTTTGCCACTTCTGAGGCTATCATAAGCCAGATTCCAAGGTACTTGGGCCACCTATTGTTGTATAGCATTTTGGGACCCTAGTGTAATTTTCCCGATTCATGCCCTTATATAGGTATAAATCACCATTTCCTTATATAGGCATAGAAATCATAACCATATGTAGACATAGCTCATGAAGTCCAAATACGGCATGGCTACTTCCACTAGTTCCGAAAATCCACAACGATTTCTTGGAAAACTTGGCTTCAGCAGTTAGGGACGTCCCCTTGCTTGAATATTGATTTGTCCAAGAACTCATGGAGTTTTCAAAGAACTGAGACTCTTTGATGACGTTATTATGTCCAACTTTACGTCAAACTCGGCACCTTTAAGGTATAAATATGCCCACACTTGTCCTAGCAAACACACGGTAGTTTGGATCAGTTCGACTATCTACTTGCCCGAATCATCTCGCTACAGCAAGTGCCGAAGGAAGCCAACCCTCCAGCAGACGCATTGAGAGAGACGCTGTCTTTTCTCCTGCCGAGAAGTCCAGCTCCAGTGTTTCCAAGATCCCCTTGCGGAGTGTTGGGAAATAGATGCCTAAGACAGAGAGATACCAGACCTCCTTCATTCTAAACCAAGGTACAGAGCTGATTAGACCCTAAGAGAAATCTTGGATAGATTCTTGGCAAAAGAATACTAAACTTGTGCTACACCACACTTACTTCTTCCCTCGTACTGGACATAGGTTAGGTACATCGGTGTAGGCGTATTTTAGAAGCACCAGTTGAGTACTTTTAGTCTTTATTTATTGATGTATGTATTTTATGGCTTAGAAACCATACCATGCTTTTACAGTATTATTTCATAATACTCTTCTTGCTGTACGCATTATACTTTACAGCCAGTATTACGAGTGGAGCAGTTCATTTCTTCTGCATGAGAAACAAGACTGTTCAATAAATACTTTTATTAAATACTCCCATCTCTCTATTTCTCTGCACCTCTGATGAAACAAAGCATGCATGATTGACTGAGTAAAATATCTATCTATTGTTTCCACGACTCTGAAGATCAATTTTATCTTGGGGAAACAAAGTTGTCATGTTTATGCAGTTGTCAGAAACGAATCCCTTCTTGTTTATTCGAGAAAGTTTCTAGTGACCTCTGAGCTAGCTGGCACTCACACTTAAGTCTAAAGTATTCGATAGAGACCTAGTAGACATAAGTCCTACGTCAAATCTATAGGATATATTATTCCAATGCGCAGAGCCTATTGGGAATATAGGAACTACACTACACTATCCTTTCCTGTTATCCCCAAAATGTACCATCTTAATTCGAGTGGGACCTGAAACGCCATGAACGACTCCCTCCCAGTATCGTTGAATGTTGGGACAGGCTCATACTACGTTAAAAAAGGAACCCTCTTCTCGTCTGAGTCGCAGTGACCCCCATCGATGTTGGAGTGTTCTTGTGGATACAACCTTTGTAAGATACGAAGTTCAATCAGTCAAAAGTGTGTATGTGTGGCTCCCTCTCAAGAGCACTGCAGTGCCTCTGCCCAGTCATAATCTTCCAGGAGACCAACATCTGTTTCCCATGCCTACCTCAGGGAGCCCAGGGGTCTGGAGAGTTGTTGATATGCTTATGGTATGTGAGAGATATTGCTTTTTCTTCTATTGGGTCAAGGAGAAGCCGGTCCTCAAGGAGGGTGTACTTTGGTAGCTGTTCTCCTTTGTGCAAATGATATCGTAAGGCATGCCTTAACTGTAAGTATCGGAAGCACACTGTGTCCCCCATTTGATACTCAGTCTTTAGGTTCTCGAATGAGATCATTGCTCCATCCCGCCAAACGTCACCAAGGTAGTCAATTCCTAGGAGGCTCTATCTTCGGATGCCCTGCAGGTGTCTCACCTCCTGCGGCCCATCTCAGTCCCTGAGCGGGGTCTGAGCCGTCAGTTTATTATCCCACCCCAGCAGTTTTGTTGCCTCTCGCCTCTCTTGCACTACTGTCTGTGTGTGCATTGGGAGCTGTTTCTTGTGACTTTTTTGGTAGAGCCCCACTGGATAGCCTTCAGCCCCCATGGCATGTCGGTCCATCCGATATGCTAGTTCACTGGTAGCCGCAAGCACCCAATCATTGATATTTATCAATTGGGATTCCAGGTAATAGCACCTATTGTCTGGAACCGCCAGGCAGCCCTCATACCCTCCAAGGTGAAGTTTGCGCAATGCTATCTGTGGGCTACCTCCCTCACACAGCAAGCCACGGAGTTTGCTATCGTCCGGAAGACGTTGTTCTGAATTTCGCAGGGAATGTTCTGGAGCACGTAATAGACGTGAGAGGGCCATCATCTTGAAGAAAATGGCCCGACCCATCAAGGAAATCAGAAGCCGCCTTTAGTGAGTAACATCCTCCTGAAATCACCTTAGTTGCGGGACTAAGTTGAGAGACACAAATTCTCCCTCCCATGGTGTGATTCAGATATCCAGGTATTTGAACTCTTCTTTCCTTACCTACGCCTCACAGGCGGGCGTCGGGAGGGGAGCTCTCGAGACAGCGGAAACACCAGGGACTTGTCCCAGTTTATCTGGTACCTCGAGTAGCTACAAAACTGCTGGAAAATATTTAGGAGTATCTGGATGCACCTATAATAGAACGAATCATTTTTGTCCACCATAAGCGTGGAAGGGTATACTCAGATGTGAGTCCCTTGCTCATTGCACCATCAGGATTCAAGCAAGCCGGGCCGAAGACGGCTGAAATGCCAGAAACCGGACCCCGGAAGCTTGTTTCCTTCCCAGTATAAGAATTGGCTTGGTAGTTTGGTCTGCCCTGTTCCCATGATGCACTGGGCCAGGGTCTGACTAATTTGCATATAGCCAAGTTCTGAGCTGGGATGGTGCAGTGAGCTAAAAAACGGTGATGGATCAAGCCCTGATCTTTGGACTGGGTAAGAGTGGTCTGCTTAATTCAGACACTCAGTTCATCACCACCCCCTTTTCTGAATCATTTTTGTCCACCATAAGCGTGGAAGGGTATACTCAGATGTGAGTCCCTTGCTCATTGCACCATCAGGATTCAAGCAAGCCGGGCCGAAGACGGCTGAAATGCCAGAAACCGGTCCCCGGAAGCTTGTTTCCTTCCCAGTATAAGAATTGGCTTGGTAGTTTGGTCTGCCCTGTTCCCATGATGCACTGGGCCAGGGTCTGACTAATTTGCATATAGCCAAGTTCTGAGCTGGGATGGTGCAGTGAGCTAAAAAACGGTGATGGATCAAGCCCTGATCTTTGGACTGGGTAAGAGTGGTCTGCTTAATTCAGACACTCTGTTCATCACCACCCCCTTTTCTGAATCCTATAATAGAACATCATCACCTTACAGAGACATACGCTCCTCCCACCCTTCCTCTCCCGCGATGCCTTGGACGAGCGGCTCTTTGCATAACCACGCAGCGAGTGGCTTGAGTGCCAGCGTGAATATCATGGGGGTAGAGGGGCAGCCCTGGAGGATGTCCCTATGCAGTATGAATGGCCTGGACACCGTTCTGCTGAACCTGGACTCTTGCCATCTGGTCCTAATACACATCTTTTCATGTGTTAACGAAAAATTCTTCCCAAGAAAAGGTGAAGAGGAAAAATTGCATCACATCTCAAAGAAACCGGGGCAGATGAGCGAAATAACTGGTGGTTAAGTATTTCCATGATTTCCTTTTCCTGGACCCGTCTTGTTGCTTATAGAAGTGTTTTCCTCTTCAGTTAGATTTAAAGAGTCACAATTAGCAGGCTGTGCACAAAATCTAATTGTAATTTGATTTACATAGCTCTTACTACCCCAGCCGAGTCGTTGAAGTGCTTTTCGGCAAATAGCACACTACTCTGGAACCCAAAAGGATTAGTGGTGCATTAGTATAGGGGAATATGAGTTAAGTTGAGCGGTGGACATGTGAGTCTGTTAGTTCGATTGAATAGGATAATGGAGGGATAGAAGAGCGAAGCGTCTGGAAATTGTTATTTGGAAGATCATAGTAGTAAGATGCAAAGTATGCATTCAAAATTGTGTTAATGCTTATCTGCATAATCTTCCAGGTTTGTTTGCTGGTTAAATAATTTTGGAAACTGGTGTAACTGACATACCTATAAAGAATTAAGCAATAAAATGTATGAGAGGGAGGCGATATGACTAACTAGTAGACTGTGACTCAAGTTAGAAAGAAACAAAGAGGCAGTCACAGGCCCACAGTTCAAGGTAAGAGAGGGCGAGATACCACAAATACATTTACAAGCTAACTGCATCAGTGCTTGCCAAACAGCACCCCTCTGAATCATGAAATATGAATTTTCAAGGATTTTCAATCACAGAGGTCAATGCGACAGCAGAAGCCGCGGCAGGAACCACGCATGTCTTTGTGTGCGGTGCTAAATTTGTAAATACAGCCCTGGCTAGAGCTCATGATTTTTAATGTTCCACATAAAACATGTTCTGACAGTGTAATGAAACTAAACAGAAATGGATGATTTTTCAAGGGTGGAAACAAGGAACTTACATTCTTTGTCAGCCTCAAGCCACGCACCACTGCTGTGCATTAATGCACTTTAAATAGCTGACTCCAACTCAGCATGTGCCTAGACAATAGGGAGGAGTGCCCGTGGCAGCAAAATGTCTATTGGTGTTTGTGATGCATTGTTCGAATGAGTTAGAAATGGAGGACTTTTAATCACTGAGAGGCGATCCGAAGTCATAGCCTATCACAGTCAGACCCAGGGTCGGCCTGGCCTATAGGACAAGCAGAAGGGTCGGACAGAGATAGTGACGTAGCAAGGGGGGTGTCTGCCCCGGACTGCATGAGTTTTGTGAGTGGCGCCCCCCTGCTCTTACCTGCTTCTGTTGCATGAATCACCAGCACACACACTCACCCCCCACTCTTACATACGAAAGTTTAGCTACGCCACTGGACTGGGACAAAAAAACTGGCCTAGGCACCAAAATAAGTGGCTTCATTAGTGAATCAGATAGCTAAAAAAGTGGTAATGTCAGGGAAATGAATGTAAAAACTGCCCCACTGGGCAATAAAACGGCTCCACACACTGATCTATCAGACCAGAATCGGCAACTGCGTGATTGCCCTATAGGCCAGTCCAACCCCTGCAATCAGGCAGTGCACAACAGGCTGCTGCGACAGACCAGTGTGTGGGCGGGTTGTTTGGAAGCTTGAGAACCTGTTTTATGGTGTAGCGGGATGTTTTTTGCTGTTGATTTCCCCATATTACCACAAACATTGCATACAGCATGCTCAAATCTATTCCGTCTTAAATACTGTAGTGTAGCGGTCTAGTGCACGCACGTTGCGTGACCAGGTGACGTGCGGCGGAGGCCATCTTGAGATGCGCGCGCAGCCCAGCGCGGCATTAGCGCGAGTGCCGGAGCAGAGTACGGGGCTGGCTCGGCGCTCTCTAAGAAGTATCCAAATAAATACCTAGAACTGCACAACAGTGTCCTGTGGTCATTTGGGGCATCCTACTACATTACAATGGCGACGAGGTCGGGTTAGGAGGAAAGGAGAACCCCCCCCCCCCCCCCCACCCCCCGCAACTAAGAAAAAAAAACACAAAACAAGATCGAGCTGGACCAGGAAAACCAACAGACTGGCACCAGCAAAACCACAGGCCACCAGAAAACAATACTGCACACGGAAGGACGGACACCAGAGAGCGTGGCAGAGCCCACAACCCCAAGAAGGTAGGCGACCTCAGCACTGGGGGAGAAGATAGGACTGAGAAGGGAGCACATTGGCCGGGGCACCCCACAACGCTGAACGACTGGGAGCAGGAGCGCTGGCTACCTCCAGGAACAGTGAAGGGGCAGAACAAGAGACCCCCTAATTACAGACAGAATACCAGGAGGAGAACAGCGCACCAGGTAGCCCTAATAGCCACGGAGACACCCCAGCCACAGAAAGGCGCGAAAAGATGAGCACGCAAACAGCATCAGCGACGGCCCCTGTACAGTTCCTACCAAAACCAGGGGAGCCTCTCATGAAGTGGGAGGATTGGAGAGACTACATAGACAATTTCATTGAAGTGTTGGAGGACGAGAACGAAGAGAAGTTCTCCAGTAAACGAAAGAGACGGATACTATTACACAATCTAGGCCCGGAGGGGTTAAGGATTTTCAAGAACTTGGTACCCAAACCACGAGCAAGTACGGAGGACGATGTGTATGCTCATGCTATCGAGGAGTTAAACGAACATTATAAACCCACCGTTTGTGTGTCGATAGACAGGTACAACTTCCAGCAGAGGAAACAACTTTCAGGAGAGTCAATAGAAGAATATGTTGCTGCATTGAGAAAGTTGGCGTCCACATGTAGATACGACACGTTCCAAGATGAATTCATCAAGGACCAGATCGTAATGCACACTACGAGCGCTGCAGTGCAAGACAAGCTATGGGCCAGCGGCGACGCCACACTGCAGGAAGTAACGTTAATTGTCAGGAGAGCAAAATTGGCGCGGAGGTGCGCCGAAGCGGCAAAAAGGGAAACTGCGGTGAGCCCGATGGTGAACAAGATTGATGACGTTGAACGCCACAAGGAAAACAGGAGCAAGGGACCTCCTTCGAAGGGACCGAACAGGTGGCAAGGGAACCCGGGACCACCAGGTAGACAGACTGGAAACTACAAGAAATCGTGCTATAGGTGTGGGAGCAGGGCGCATGAAGCTCACGACAGGAAATGCCCAGCGTTTCGAGCCAAATGTATGTATTGCGGAATCATAGGGCACTATGAAAAGGTATGCCGAAGGAAATCCTCCAAAAGCATGGTTAAATACATTGACCAAGGACAAGAGGACAGAGAGGGGGAGGACCGCGGAGAGGAAGACACGGTACTCTGCATCTATGACCAAGTGTTGAGTTTGGACAATAAGAGGTCGACCAAGCCGGTACTGGACATGACCATTGGTGGCGTACCGATAAGTATGGTGGCGGACTCAGGATCACCCTACACTATTGTCCAGCGTGCAGTGTGGAATGACACTTTCAAGCCGTACCTAGGCCCAGACCTGGAGAAATTGGACATCAGGCCGGTTACGTACAATGGGGACCGCATACCCATGTTGGGGTTCAGACCATTCAGGTTTGAATTTGGAGGACGCAGGGCCTACTGTAAGCTGTACATATCGGAGAAAGGTCCATCAGTGCTGGGATGGCTGGACCAAGGCGACTTGGGCATCAAACTGGACCCGGGTGGCAAGGAGCAAATCCTGCTCACAGAACTGGAAGCATGGCCAGACTTAGATAAGTGGAAGACAGAATTTCCCAAAGTTTTCGGAGGCACCATGGGCAAGCTAGAAAAGTTTGCGCACAAAATTATCCTCAAGGCAGACGCCATACCGGTGGCTCACAAGTTGAGGAACGTACCGCTGTCAGTGAGAGAGGCGGTACAAGTGGAGCTACAGGAACTAGAAAGGAGAGGAATAATCGAACCAATCACATGCGCCGAGTGGCTGGCGCCCTTGGTAGAGGTTATGAAACCCAGTGCAAAGGTCAGGTTCTGCGTAGACCTGCGAGAGCTGAATAAAAACATTGTGGTAGAGAAATTTCCCTTGCCAAGGATTGAAGAGATGCTGGCCATGACGAGAGGCATCAAATGGTACTCTACCATTGACTTGACATCCGCATACCATCAGATCGCCCTGCACCCAGAGAGCAGAAGTTTAACATAATTCATAACCCCCTTCGGGTGCTACCAGTTCCGCCGCATGCCGTTTGGACTAGCTTCAGCGGCAGCGGTGTTTCAGAAACTTATGCACCAGTTGTTCAAGGATATGGACGGCATCCAATATTTCCAGGATGATATTCTGGTAATGGGGCGAGACAAATTAGACCACGTCGCCAAATTCACGAAAGTCCTGAAAACACTAGAAGGAAAGGGCCTAACGACTGAATGGGAGAAATGCTGATTGGGCATGGAATCAGTAACGTATTTGGGACATGAGATCGGTGTGCAAGGCATCACACCCAAGGCAGAGAACGTGAAGGCGATCTGTGACGCACCCCCGCCTGCCAACAAGGAAGACGTCAGGTCCTTCTTAGGAATGGCGGAATACTATAGTAAATTTGTGCAGCATTTCGCAACAAAGACACAACAAATGAGAAAGCTTACAAGAGAAAGCTTGGTGTTCCACTGGACGGAGGAAGCACAAGGGGAGTTTGAGAGCATCAAGAAGGATGTGGTAGGAGCCATACCCCTACAAGGATATGATCCACAAGGAAAAACTGTGCTAATTACGGATGCCAGTGATAAGGGCTTGGGTGCCGTGTTGATGCAGGATCGAGGACAGGGAGTGATGGAAACACTTAGCTTCGCCTCGCGCACATTGAGTGACACGGAGAAAAAATGCAGTGTCATAGAGAAGAAGATGCTGGCCGTGGTGTGGGCTATGACAAGATTTAGACAATTCCTGTGGGACACCCGCTTCCAACTGAAAACAGACCACAAGCCCTTGGTGAAGGTATTAACGTCCAGCAGCCACGCCAGCGCCACCCCCAGGATCTCAAAGATGACATTAAAATTACTAGAATTTAGGTATGATGTGGAGTACATCCCCGGCAGTCGTAACAGAGTGGCGGACTACTTGAGTAGAGCGGCGGCCATGGAACCAGGGGAAGAGGACCAAGCGAGTGGAGAAGAGATGGTGGCTCTGACAGATGACCAAGAGAAGGTAATCAGTAACCTGGAGTGGAATGAAGCATATAATGAAGACCCCATCATGCAGGAGGTGAAGAGGTACATAATGCAGGGCTGGCCAGAAAAGAAACACACCAGCACAGCCCTCAGAATGTTCTAAGAAATAAGGGAGGAATTGTCGGTGGATGATCAAGGAGTGTTCGTGTATCGGGGAGACAAGGTTGTTCCCCCCGATGGCATAGTGGGAAAACTATTAGCGTTACTCCATGAAGGACATCTGGGGATAGTCAAGATGAAAATGAGACCCAAGCAAGGATATTGGTGGCCAGGTATGGACCTAATAACAGAAAGATACGTCAGAGAATGCCCACAGTGCCAGGGAGCAGACAAAACGCTCAAGCCACTGCGCCCCGCACTAGGTAAATTTGACCCTCCACAAGACCCGTGGGAGGAGCTGTCCATCGACGTCTTGGGCCCAATCTTGGATGGACAAGGCATACAAAAATACGTATGTGTCATCATAGACAGATACTCAAAGTGGCCTGAGATGAGGTTGGATTAAATAATGGATGCGGAAACAATCTTAAATTTCCCGGACGACACTTTCCTGAGAGAGGGTATTCCGAAGTCGATCCTAAGCGACAATGGTCCACAGTTCACTTCGGAAAAATTGAATAACTTCATGGAAAGAAATGGCATCCTCTCCAAGCACTCGTCGATCTACCACCCGGCAGGCAATGGTCTAGTGGAACGATTTAATCGTGTGGTGATGGGTTCGGTGCAAGCAGCGATAGCGAACAATAAGGACTGGGAGAAGGAAATATGGAAAATGATATGGGCCTACAGGATCACCCCCACAGGTACAGGATACAGCCCATTCCAAATCTTGAGAGGCCGTGACCCTTTCACGAAGGACAATAGAGTATGGAAGGAGAAGACCATAGTGAGCCAGTGGTCTCAGGCAGCGGTCCAGGCAAACCTGGAGAAGGCCCAAGCCATTTATGCCAAACATTATGACAAGCGGCGAAATGTAAGGGACACAGGACTGGAGGAAGGTGAATGGGTGCGAGTGAAGCTGGCAACGATGCAAAGAAAAGGTGATAGCAAATACAGCAAACCGTTGCAGGTGAAGGAGGTGTACGACAGGGCCGCTCCATTGAGTGACGGAAATGTGTGGTCACAGGACCGCATGGCGAGATGCAACAAGGTGCTACAGTGGGACCAAGCAGGAAGAGGGTCTGATATCGCAGAGGAGCCTAGAGTAGAGGAAGGACGGTTCGATGGAGAAGCAGACATTTATTTTATTTATTTATTTTTAGAGTTTTCTATAGCGCGAACTTGAACCGATAAGGTTATCAGAGCGCTTTACATAGCACCAGTTCCGTTACATGTTGTCACAGCAGTTTACATAGAATCAGTTACGTTGCACATTTCAGGATCTTGAACCGATTAGGTTATCAGAGCGCTTTACATAAGACAGCATTCGATGTCCAGTGCCCTCCTCCGCCGTGTAGCGGGGGACCTCATCCAGCCCTCCGAAAGTCGTCGAGCTGTCGGGACTAGGCTCCTGGAATTTCAGCTGACTTAGGATTACACGCGTTACAAAAAGGTGCAAATAGAAAAGAAAAAAATTGCAAATGTACAAGAGATAGAATCACAAGAGGAGGAGATACAAATGGATATACTCTAGGCCTATACTGGTCAGAGGCAATAAGAGAGACAGTAGGAAAGTCAAAAGGACAGTGAGAGATCACTAAGATGGCGGAAGAAAAAGTTAGTAGAAGAGGCACGTCATATAGAGATAATGGCGGGGAGCGCGAAGGTCCGAGTCCGAAGGTTCAGAAAGAGGGCTGGCATAGCCAGCAGGTCCAGGGGGGGACAGGCAGTCCGCAGCAAAGTCGCAGCCTCATCGTTCAAGAGGAGCTGGGCAGGGGAGTTCAATCCGGAGACCAGAGGAGGGTCAGGGGAGAAAGACCCCCGGCGCCCAGGCAGAGATGGAAGGCAGCAAAGTTTGAAGCAAAGGTTCCCCCTGGCATGCGTTCGTGTCCCTGGAGCCTGTGTCCGCCGGTCATCGGAAGCGTGTCCCCAAGGGCGCCATCTTGGAGTCAGGCACCGTTTGCGCAAAGCAGCGTGGTCAGTGAGGGGGGGTGGGGAGGGGCACATTTCTGACCTCGGGCCCAGGCCCGTCTGTTGCGGAGAATGGATGCATGGCCCCCCGGAGCGGAGGAGAAGAATCTGGTGAGGAGCAAAGCAATAGAGGCAGTCCCAGAGTGGAGAAGGAGATAAACTCAAGGGACCAAGGGAGAGCCTGGCTGCATTGAACAGTGGGGGGGCCATCGCAGAGACTCCTGTGAGAGAGACCATGGCCACCCCGGTAAGACTTACCCGCAGGGGCAGAGCAGTGGTCAAGCCCGCTAGGTTCCAGGACTTTGACATGAGCGGCGGACTGTAAGTTACAGTTTTCATTGTTTGGAAAAAAGGGAGATATGTAGTGTAGCGGTCTAGTGCATGCACGTTGCGTGACCACGTGACGTGCGGCGGCGGCCATCTTGAGATGCGCGCGCAGCCCACCGCGGCATTAGCGCGAGTGCCGGAGCAGAGTACGGGGCTGGCTCGGCGCTCTCTAAGAAGTATCCAAATAAATACCTAGAACCGCACAACAGTGTCCTGTGTTCATTTGGGGGCATCCTACTACATTACAAATACCTTACAAAATAGTTATTCAACACGTCTTTACAAGTTTAAAACTGCCCCACTTTGCAAACATAGTTTGTTTTAGCTTTCTAAACACTAAAGGGGCCACTTTTGTTTTGGGGCTGCAGTCCGGCCCTGGTCACACATACTAAGCTGTTATTTGATCTGGCGTGACAGGGCTTATGTCCAGAATACTTATTGTAACAAATTCTTTAAATTATACATAGTGTGTGCTGCCTCTCCGAGCAGGGCAGGGGAGGCGTGGTTTGCCCACTCCTAAGTCTGCAATGGCCACCAGTCATGTGCACTTTCCCACTTCTCCATGCAGGCTGCATTACCGCCTGCATGGAGAATATGCCCACCCCTCCAGCCCCTAGCTGAGTGTCGTGTCATGGCGCTCAGTCCAATTGCCACACTGCATTGCAGCTTTGTGATTGGCTTAGGGGAGGGAGCCTGGCTGCCTGCTACCTGTTCCTGTGTCAGAAGCAGAAGACCAGGAGCAGAGATGCAGAACCCAGCGGCGATAAGGTAAGTGATTTCTTTTCCCCTTCTCTCCGCAATTGCAACCTCCCGCACGTCCTCTCCCCTCCTAGCGACTGCCCTCCCCACTATTGAGCCATTCCAGCCGTCACTGCTCATCTCATTATCTAATTGATGCATTATTCCACCTTCTAGGAAGTGATTGCAATGCAGGGCACAAGCAACTATTTTATACCTCAAAACTGCACTAAATCACCACACATTAGTTTCTTATTCTCATACATGCACTGTATGAAGTTTTGTTTTTCACTGCAGCAGGCCTTTTTTAATGCTTTAGTCAACACTCAAAATGCGGCCAGACCTACTGGCTGCCTATGCTTATGAAAGATCTAAAAAGCAATACAATATATCACCTGTTTCACGTGCGCCTCTAGCTCCTTCACTTTCATACTGTTCAGCAGACTGGATCTTCCTGGATCATTAAGGCCTGTCTAGCTTAAAAAAAACATCTGGAAAATTCCCAGCTGCCCATCATCAACTAGTCTTTCCCACAGAGGGATCTACTGGGGGCTGGCAACTCCGGTCTGTGCAGGAACACAGTTTGAGCAGGTTCCACCACTTTACCAGTAGGCACATGCTAGTAACAGAGATGACAAGGAGCAAAAAAAAGAGCAAGGCGCCTAAACCTGATTGCGCCAATCTTAAAAAGATTAGTTCATAGAGTAGCACAAAAACAGACCTGCCTAAAACGAGAGAGGAACAACATTATAGAGCATTTCAGCCTGTCCTTGGAAATCTGAGGTCCAGGCCCTGTCCTGTGACTTGAAGGGACTGACTGACTGACTGACTGAAGTACTTATAAAGCGCTCGAATGCCACAGCGTCTTGGCGCTAGGATGACTAAAGAGAGCGGTGAGAGCTGATCTTAGTGCGAGGAAAAGAGCCAGGTTTTCAGTGCCTTTCTGAAACATAGTTTTGATTTTTGTGAGCACAGTGCAGGGGGCAGAGAATTCCATAGTCTGGAAGCTTGGTAGGAAAAAGATCTGCCGCCCCATCGCATTCTTCTTATTTTAGGTTGGCATATTAGATCAAGATTGGCTGATCTCAGCGTACGTGATGGCACGTATCAAGGGAGAAGTTTGGCAAGGTCGTCTGGTCCCATACCGTGCAAGGATTTGTGAACCAGACAGAGGGCCTTAAACTGTACTCTGCACCTGACTGGAAGCCAGTGAAGTTCCCTGATGACTTTGGATGTTGGGTGACGATGGGGTAAGTTCAGCAGAACCCTGGCTGCGGCGTTTTGGATTGCCTGTAGTTTGTTCAGTTGTTTTTTTCCTGTGCCCAAGTAGAGTGAGTTGCAATAGTCTACTCGGGACATTACCAGGGCGCCCATCAAGGGATGCATCATTCGTTCTTCCACTGTAGGTGGTGGACTGCTATCCATGCCCTGGGTGCATCACATAAAGCAGTGCTGGCAGCAGACTATGTTGAGAGAGAGAGAGATGTGAATAAAAGAGGATCCACTGCATTTTTATCTTTCTGAGCAGTGGACTGAACAGGCGAGGCACATGGAAGAGACGCAGTGTCTGACCCTCCTCAAGAAAAAAATGTGTTTTGCTCAGTTCAGTCAAAAGAAGCTTTCTCTCATCCAATGATGTGTATGGTCTGGAAATGTGTAATTACTGAATTGGTTCTTTAACTGATTTCCAATTATATGTAGATTTGGGTGTCATCAGCAGAAAAGGGGGTTTAGCGCACCCAATATTTGTGACTCAGCGCTCTGTTTATCCAGAAGTGATCATGACTGTGGACAGATCAGAACACTCAACAGATGACATCAATAGGAGAAGAGAAAGACATCTCGACTGAATTATTTTTTGGAGCACATATCATTATTGTTAGAGAGATATGCTGACAACCCTGGTGTCGGGCAGGTTGAAAGAGTTCAGCCCTTTCTGTGCACTCCAATATCCTGAGCATGGCAGTGAAGGTGTGGCTGAAAAAGAGGATTGATGGCAAAATGGGAGAAAACTGTGAAATCTAATTCAGCCCCAGCATTAAGGAGTGACATGTATCTCTCGTTCCACCCGCAAACATACTTTTGTGTGGTCAGCGGCTCTGAAATGAAGCAATGTGCCTGCATTCTGCTTTTCTGTCAAAAGAAATATTGTAATTATTGTGAATGAGTTCTATGAGAATACAGACAGTTTTAAAAGGCTACAGTCTATAGAGGTGGAAAGGGAGGAACAATACACCGAGAGAATGCTGGCCGGCTGGCAGCTCATCAGAGGCTGCCGTGCTCGTAGCCGGCACAACCTGTGATCAACGGGATAAGGTGAAGAAAGTCATGTCATTAGAAATGATGGTGAAGAGATGGGTGTGGCTGCTCTGCTGTTGCCCAATATCAGTGGTACAAACTAACGCACTTCATTTCCCTTTCAAGTTTGTGAACTCACCCAGGGCGGACAAGCTCCCTGCACAGTTCTATGTTTTGGCTGCCTAATGAACCTCTATCATTTCTACCAATCATGTTCGAGGGTAAAGCCCTGGAAAGAAATCAGAGCCAGAATGTGTGCACTATCCACAGTGTTTTCAGTTGCCCCAACTGCATGCCAGGCAGGGCAGGTAATAAGAAATAAGAGTAGCCCTCCACAGGATTGTTTGCTTCTGCTGATTCTGCTTAACTAAGCAAAACTGACTTCACACTGCCAGTGACCATACTTGTCGCAAGACCTGGGGAGGGGCCTATTTCTCCTTGTTCCGCAGTGATTAGAGGAAGAGCACACAATGCCTGAGATCTGTCAGTGATTTAAGCTGTCTGTCTTGTCTATCCTACCTCCTCTAACTCCACACCTGTTCTTCTGAATGTCTGATGGAGGACACAACGCTTCTGCAATTGAGGGCCATAAAGGTGGGCCCACTTTCAGAAACTAAATACAGGTTGTTTCTGGTTTTTATGCTGAGGACTGGATTGTAGTTCGCTGATTACTGTTTATTCTCTTCTGTTCCACTGAGTCCTTCGGGACTGAGGTCACGTCTCAAGCCATGTCCTTACTACTACGTTAAAAGTATAGTTCCTAATGTGAAAGAAGAAGACTCACCTCCTCTGAAGGCCACTCTCATCATTCGTCCAAGGGGTAAGAGGCCCAGTGAGTGACAGGCAACAATAGTCGTGAAGGACTTCTTGCCTAGTGTAGGTTTAGTCTGTCTAAGGTGAGCATGCCTCTCTTGTCTTTAATTTCAGACCCCCTTCTGGGATAGATAGCCATAGACTCCCTATGGGCTCTCCCCGCCAAAGGTAAATGGAAATCTCGTCCAGACTTAGGAGGATCTGTGACTACATTCACTAATTATGCACTGGATAGCCCACACAGTAGTACATGATGAGTGGGGATTCCGCATGAAAAGGGTTCAGTGGCAATCATCAAATGCAATCCTATAGCGTTACTGTCCTTCATAGCACCATATAGGCTCTGATAGGACATGATAAAGCTGTATGCTTGCTGAGCATCAGTACAGAGCACAGCTTTGCCTGAATTCTTGATATGCCAGCTGACCACTTCAGCCCTGGTCTGACAAAGATGATTGCCGGTGATAAGTAGTACCTTAAAGTGCACAACGTGAACAAAAATGCCTCCAAAGCTTACCTCGGAGACCACCCTCCCTAAATGTATTGTTCCAGATTGCTCCATGCTGTCAGGATGTCATGTGACACTGAGAGCCAATCAGGAGGAGCTGCACTGCCTCTTTTTAGTGAAGCCTACATTGGATTTGATTCTTCTCATCCAGTGGACTTGTCTGGTGGGTGATTAAGCACCCCTCTGCTGGTTTTCATCCTGTGCGGCCAGCCCAGCTCAGTAGGTAATAATGGAAGGTTCCTCCTTCAAGTTGCCCTTCCGAGTTTTATTCTTGCCCCCAACCTCGTTTCTTTTCTTTTTTTCTTGGTGGAAACTTCACGAATTTGACATTTCATAAACAATTAAGCTAATAACATACAGTTGTATTTCTCACTAGCTGATTTGTTATGCCTCACGCTGACCCAGAAAACATTCACTCCTTGATGCTATGATGCAACGCCACCTGAATGCCAACCCACAGCAAGTGTGCTCTCCCTTTTCTGATCTCCCTGTCTAATCTTTGCTAGATTCCCATGCCATCCTGCAATCCATGCAGTCATTGTGGAATGCACCAAGTCCCTCTGGATCTTACAGGAAATGTTTCACCCTCATTTAAATAATATGGCCAAAACACCCAACTCCAACTGAGGCTTCTGAATGAACAATGATACATCCCTGACCACCATTTTAAAGCAATGGCACAAGCTTCAGTGTTGTCAAGACTGGATTATAGGATTTCTCTCTTTGCCAGAAAACCTAAAAGTTCCTCTTTCTTCTTTAACCCCTTCGAGGCTGATGACGAGCTGGGCTCGTCATGGTGTAGCCTCCTCAAACACTGATGACGAGCCCAGCTCGTCATGAACAATGGGTTTTTTAAAAAGTCAGCATACAAGCAGAATAAGAGCAGCGCGCATGTGGTTAAGGCTGCCCTGCTCGCTGTGTGGTGTCTTGTCTAATGTCTTCTTTTTTCCACCACATGCTGATTGTCCACATTATAGAGCAGCGACTAGCTATTCATACAAGTGTGTATAAAAAAGTCCCTTTTCATTCATAAAAACCTTCTCAAAGGCTTTTCCCACTGCCTTTTCCACAAATCAAACATCTTGGTTTGAATCATCCCTCTGGACACGCCAAACTTCTAGAAGTACCTCACCCCGGCACAATGGTTCTCAAGTTGTAGTCTGAAAATCTGGAACTTTCTCTTCCTGATCTTCTTCAGGAAGCTAAGTTTCTATGCTGCATTAAAAAAAAAGAAGTGGCTTTCCCCCTGTTTGCGAACCATCTCTCATCTGCGGCCATGCTGTCTTAGATAATGGGTTTGTTCCACTATTGTAATTGTCTTCCATGTGTTTATTCTGTATCCTTACTTTGTTCTGTCAGTAACATACATTTTTCTTATAGCTGTACCATGTAAATAGCTGACATTGAAGTGCATACCTCATAACTCTGCTTTATACTGTATTTAACCTTGAATAACACATTGAAAAAGTGTCTTAATGCTCCCTTGAGTCTATTGCTCACTAAAGTAAAATAGATAATTCTAATCTAGTCCTATTAATGACCCTAAGCACTGTGGAGTAAAGTGAAAAGCCCATAATGAGCTATGCTCAAACGGAGTATTAGACAATTAAGATGTGCTGAACATATGATGGTGGTCGCGAGATTGTTCAGTGGTACAGTTGTTTGTGGGGTTAGTTGCAGACTGGTCTAATTGTAGGTATTTTTGTTTTTCCTTTGTAGAATATAACACCATGGGTAGGGTTACGGAAGATCAATATCTCCTACTGGGGCTGGGAGGACATGTCTCCTTTCACCAATACATCCCTCCAGTGGCTGCCAGAAGAACCAAATGATTCTGGATTTTGTGCCTACCTGGAGCGACCAGAGGTGGCCGGTCTGAAGGCCAACCCTTGCACTTCCATGGCAGATGGACTTGTGTGTGAGAAGCCGGTTGGTGAGTAAACCACAACTTTGTAACAAGTAAAATGTTGTTTTAGTTATTTGCTCAAGATTTAACCATGGCTATCTCTGTTTTATTGTTTTTCAGAGTGTCCACATTGAACATTTCTAAATAATTAATTAATTGACCTTTTGATTTAAAATGATGATTTGCATAACAACCAACAAATTGAGCATGTCTCAAAATGGCGGCCCTGGGAGAATTTTATTGTGCTCACTTTAATAGCCACTGGGGTCTTACTGCTAAGCTATCCTTTGAGCCACTTCCAGAGTTCTCATATACAATATGTTGTCCTTTCTCGTGTGATTCCCCAGTACCCGTATCTATGCAAACAGCCATTTTAATGGGCAGCTGTGGTCGCAAATCCCCCAGATGCAGCACAGATGTTCATTTTACAGTTGCTGATTGTAAGGCATCACACATCTCTCGAGGGAGGCGCTGGCACAGGGTATGCTGCATGAACCACCAGTTGCCATGTCTAGTGTAACATTGTATGTTAAACCTTCCTTTTTGTTAGTTACACTGTTAGCATAAATTTGCCAGTTGTAACTTTTCATTATGTTTTTCTTTTTGAGTGTGCTGTTCTTGTGCAGAGGGTACCATTGTTTACGGTGAAGGCTACTAATTCTTCCTAGACTTTGACCATAAATGCTAGCCGTAGACTGGCAGATGGTAAAAAATAAAACGTGTACCCTTTTAAAGTGCGTTACCAGATCCCTATAAGCATACAGGGTGCAACGTGGTAGATAATCGTAAGCAACATCATCATTATGGTCATAAATACTGATTGTAAAATTACGGGTGGATTTTAGCTCCTTGGTGATCTCAGCACTCTGCATCCTGGCTGCGACGTCCCTCACCACAAAGATTCTGGTATTTGTCCAACTGCAAACAAATGTTCAATCAGTTGACGTGAGTTGTGACTTTAAAGACCATGAGGTAGTTTGACTCCATAATGTGGGATTGAAAATGGACCCTAGCAGATCTGAAAATGCTAAGCTATGGCACCAAGTTATGCCTGTCTCTGATGCCAAAAGCCTCACTCTCATGCCTTACTCTCATGCCTGGCATCGCAGACATTTTTGAATAACCTACTCAGCTGCTGAAAGTTAACATTTTTATACCAGTTTGAAGGTAGATTGCACACTATCCCACAACTTCAGTTTCTGCGTCTGTGATCTCCTTGGGTTCTGTTTTGTCACATGATATCCTTCGACGTGTATCAAAACGTACATTGTGCCATGCATTTCCTTTTTTTAGCTTTTATGCTGATGGGGTGCTATAGTAGTACTTTTTCACCAAGATCTGCGATTCACAGGTTATTGTTTTATCTATAGCAGCACAAAGAGATAATGGATGTAATGCTGAGCATTGTCAAACATTCACCCTCCGTCACAGATCTGGGTTAAATACATCGTTTTTGTGCATGCCACCCCACCCCTGTTTGGATCCAGCCATATATCTGTCTTACCCTGCTCCCCATGGAAATGTTCTAACCCGATCTGCCAGGCCAGGTCATCCCTGAACCGGAAAGAAGCATCCTGGGACTGGTTTCAGGGTATTGCCCTTCATCAGCCAGGCTAGCTTGATTCCAGTGGCACAGTGAGCAAGGAACCCTTGTCTGGGCATACCCTTCCCACTTAGAGTGACTATCGTAACACAAAAAGATGTTGGGCGGTATGCTGAACATTGTCAAACATTCACCCCCAGTGTGTTATTCAAATAGTTGCAAAGTTCAAATGGGGGAGCACACATTTTGTTAACTATAGAAAGCACTGTACAAGCACCTCCTCACTCATTCACTTAATTAATATCAGGTGCCTGGCTGTACTGTGCAGGAACTGAAGTTGTTTTGTCACTGTAGCTCTTTGAGTGCTGAATTGTCATAGAGAGGATTAGAGGAGATAAGCCCATCATGTACCCAGTTGGAGAAGAGCATGAAAAAAAGATTTTATGAAATCAAGTGGTTCTCTATATGCCCAATATTGTTGACAGAGTGCACCAAAGGAGAGCTTCAACTACAGAAAAAGCAGAACCACTAATTCAAGGCTTTTGGAGATCTTGTCACAGATATGTTGGTGTTAAGGGATCTTAGATACATGTGGAGTGGAGAAGTGTGGCTCACTGGTTAGAGCAGGCACACCCTGGAGCAGAGGTCAGACCCGGGACCAGGGTTCAATTCCCGACGCGGCAGGGTCTTGAGCTCAAATGTCCATGGACTTGACAATTCTCGCTTCGGTGCCTGACCTAATCATGGGTTCACACTCTGCAACTCTGGGCATTAAGCTTGCTTAATCTCCACAACGGCCCCCCGCGGCGGGATGCCTGGCTTTCACCTTGGGGATGCCCTGTAGGGGCTATCTCACAGGGAAAAGCCAGGACGGTTTCCCAAGGCAAGCGCGGAGATACCCCTTCGGGGGTCGATTCTGGCGCTATATAAGAAACATAATAATAATAATAATAATAATAATAATAATAATGTTGAAGGACTGAAATAAGGAATTGTTGAGCAGTTCTGTAGGTAGACTCATGCACCATAGAAAAAACGTTGAAGCACCCCCCCTCTAAAATGGCAACCATCAGAGGTACGTCAGTACTAAGATGCTGTGCGTTATCAATTTTAAATGGCAAGTATTCTTATTCTTAATTGATTCAGCATCCAAAAGAAACAATGCAGGTATCGCAGACAGGCTTTTATCTGATTGAATAATCAAATGACAGTGGATAGAACAATTGTGCATCTCTCCTGTTGTGGAAGGACTGGCAAGATTTTTTGCAGCAACCCAGCTCAGAATCCAATATGAAAATTCACCTATGTTTTACTTTGATAAGCCTTATAACTAAAATGAGAGGGCAAAATTCTGGAGTGCCTTCCACCACTAATATTTCAGTCTAACGAATATTTAATTTTATCCAGTACTTACTCCTTCATCAACACCTTGCACTAGGAAAGTTTTGCAAGTGTTTCAAACGAAGCCAAACGAGGTGATAAGGGCATGTTTAGACATTAAATGAAATTGATAGCAATCCCATTGGAGGGTTCCAACATTTAAGCAGATTTGTAGCTGAAGTAAAGTGTAGAGGAGGACTTCTTAAATATTCTCTATCACAAACCAGGCGTGTGAGGCCTCCTATTGCTGATAGGTGGAAATACCTGGCCCACTTTTTGTGTTTAATGCTAAATGTTGACTCCAATCTGTTGACCTTTTGAGAGTGCCGCTTAGGGGCCTCCAGCTTTCTTCTAGAGATGATCAATAGGTGATTGCTTAGCCATGATGGTCTAAGAAAATGAGAAGGTAGACTTTCAGTAAGATATTCCCAGAGGAATGGCTGGTTATCTGCAATAAAATACTCTATATATCTTTCACTCCATATCATCTCTCTATGTACATAAAATCAATTACACAGCATTTAACAGGCACAATATTATTTTTAATATTGACAACATACATTTCTCTGCCAAACAATGTCATTGTCATTTTAATTTAAATCCTTTTCTAATGATCCATGATAAAAAAGAGTGGCATTCTCGATTTTACTACATCTACACATGAAATCAGAAACAGTAATTCCTCCAGAAATGTAACTCCCTTATTGGACCATTACCTATATACCTGAAGTGGTAGCTTGCTTGAGACGAGCTTGGCTAACTTCTAGCAGATATACCCCTGTCCTTGGAAAGAAGATGTCATAGTTTTCGAAGGAATGCTCTTTTGAGATGAAGTACCACAAGAGATGACCTATGTATGTATCTTTGAATCTAGGTCACATTGATCTCTGGAGAAATTTCTGTAAGAAGATCCTTGAATAGAAAGGACTCTTCAAGCAATATTGTGCGAGAAATTCGGTCACTTGAGAAATAACAAAGTCCTCAGAGCAAAACTTCAGACATTCTCTAATCTGTTTCTCTGTCAAGGAAATAAATAGAAGGACAGAAATTGTGGCAAGAGCATTCAATGACTTTATTCCATCCCGAATTTGCACGTGACTTGTCTGACCCTCTTGACTGTACTGAATAGTAATGCTGACTTTTCTGATCAGAAGAGGAGTTTTGCTCCAGGCATGATACCAAAGCGAGATTATTAGTGCCTATTTGGAGCCCTAGTTCCTCTGTGTACAGACTGGCCTCTGTCTGATTTGCTATGCCTCCTACCCTTGTTCTTCCTAAGATTACAGCAACGTAAACGCTTAATGATAGCTTACCAAGCACATTTCAGAGGGAGAATGTTTAATGAATCAAAAAAAGGAATAGGCAGGCTGTGCAGGATGTAGGATGTTATATGAGAAAATGTGTGCAAACATATGGAAGGAGGATTCAACACAATATCAGGCCTTTCCTTAACGTAAAGGCTGACACTTTTAAATTTCAAGTATTAATGAGAAGCATTTTCATTTAATTTGCTTTTTATCATTGCCTGACCAGTATACCCCTGGGCTTACAAGTAGCTACAAAGATAGGCTTACTAATAAAGAGCTATGGATTGTGGTTGTACCTTGAAAAAATATTATTTCTAATGGTCAAACTTAAAGGACAAATAATGTGAAAATGATACAGAGTCAAATTATAATACAGGTAGTTGATCGGAAGCATGAAGGATATGTGAAGAAAGCCCACTTGGAATAAAAGATGAATGGAAATTTAAATATATTTGGAGTCTATTTGGGATATTCTATATTACTGTCTAGACTTTTCAGAGTTCCGAGACATCATTATCAAGTTAGCAATGTTTAGTTCCATCCTCAAATGGTGTTGCGGGCAGCAGATCTAAAAGCATTCTCTCTTGGACACTTTAAAGTGCCCCTCTATTCCCAAATGCCAATGAACACAGTCTTTCTATTTGGAAGTTAGTTCGATGGTTCACTTGATGGGGGTAGAAAACCTCTCATTTGAGAATCTTCATTGGTCTATGTGTAACCCACCCAAAGCAATCAAATGGTTTTACAGAGTAATTAATTCATCACTTTGAGCAAGGCCTCAAAACACTTTCAGTGGGCAAGTAAGAGGCTACATTGTTCTGTATTGCTGATGGCGTGTGGGTTTATAAAGATGTCCAAACTGCGTTTTTTGGCGTCATGCATGAGGTTCGTGATGTGCTCCATTGAAGTGGTGGTTAACTTGGGGCTGTGCTTAAACATGGAGTGAAGCAGAGGGTGGTGGGAGAAATAGATACATTTGCATGTTTCTATTATGCTTGCTGCAGTGACCTTCTGCTAAAAGAGTGCATGTAGTAAAGAGAGTCCAGAAAATGACTTGGTGATGTGTACATCGGTGGAGGGTGCGGGTTAATATGATGTGCTGAATATGAGATTAGAACAGCGCATGGCGCTTTCTCAGGCAAATGAGGGCATTTGAGGGACTGTAGACTATGAAGAGGCCTCAGCGCACACAGTTTCGCCCATTCCCCATTCCGTTACCTGTAGAAGCATGGAGACTAGCAACTCGTTTTGTAATTTTCTGCAACATAAGTTGCGCTCAGCTACTTAGCTTGGCAGGTTCACACCTTGTCTACCTCAGTGAAGCTAGATAGCTCCGTCACTTCTACTAGGGATAGGTCCGTCAGGTGTCATGGTGATCTCCTGGAACCTATACATTTGTCAAACTCTAAACTATTCAAAGGACACTATTCTCTGTCAAAGTAAAGCAAAATATGTACTGGCTATTCTCCAATACACCACAAGATGGTATGTGGTAGATGTGCTCCTATCCACAGTATTTAGGATAGTTGATATACAATGCACGTAACACACAGACGATGTATGAAACGAAAAGGAATAACCCATAAGTGATCTACTTACAGCGCCACTTTTAGAGTGGAGCAGATAGCGGCCATTGTGTATTTTGTGAATGAGGTATTGTATTATGTGAATGAGGTATTGTATTGTGTGAATGCATAGACCGCTTCACCATGGCCACCTGCTCACAGCATGTGGTTGAAAGGATGTTGCATGCATCTTGTCCTACGTGAGAGGTGTTGGACAATATCATGAAAATACTAGACAACAAAGGAATTGAATTGTATCAAATTGTAACCACTTTGTTTCACGACGTAGCTGTACCATGTAATAATAATTGTGACTGAAAATAAAAAATATGGAACAATGCAAGAAATATGCACAATTTAACAGTCAGTTTAATAGTGAGTTTTCTTTTGCATTAAATGCTGTGTTTAGTTACTAAAAACAATTACAAGATGTTATGAACACATTTAACTGTTACAAGTAAATAAATAAAACCACACTAAACAAAGATCAAGTCCAAAATGGAGAACATTTCCCTTAACAATGTTGCCCAAGTATTGTGCTACTTTGATGTATTAAGAGGTAGGTTTTCCTTCACAAAGTTACTGAACTGTAAGTTACTGCTTAGCAAAGCATTAAAGAGAAAGAACGTTTGAGCCTCATTGGGAAGGCCAACCACATTTTAATGAGAATGTACAGGGTATTGTCAGACATAACTCACATTATATCTAGCCCTTTATTTCTTCCCATGTCCAGATTTGGATCAATTGCCATATTTTGGTGTTAGTTTGTTACGTATTTTTGTTCTTTTCACTTTTGATAGGATTCTGGATGATTGTGAAGTAATCTGAGCGGTTATTATTTGGTGCACATTTAGTTTCAACAAATATAAGATCAGAAGTTATGTTCATCTTGCCAAATACGAATCTGCTTTTTCTTCATCCTTCCATATCATGATTACTCTAATTCTTTGACTTGATTGTCTCTATTGATTCCTGTTGTTTATTGTATTGATGTTTGGTAAGGTTGTGGATGCTAGCTAGCTCATTAACTTTTGATTTGTTCCATTTAATTTATTAATGGAGCTTTCAGTTCTCCTTATGTCTTTTACCTTATGGTGCTTATATTATCTGTTATATGTTTTTCCTCAGTTGTGGATTTTATGATTCCTGTGTCAGGGGTTAATTCCTTCCCAGATGTGTTCTTCTTTGTGGTAAAGTCTACACTTACACATGTTCCATCTATTGGGTGATTCTCAGATTTGTTCATTAGTGAATCTCAGCTCCATGATCTCTATCGATTTGGCCACATTTCCCATTCTTCTGCTTCTTATCATTTTCTCCTTTTTCACCTTTCATTGTCCATTTATTTTTTGCCTTTTCTAATATTTCTTATATGCCCCCCCCCATATCTTCCCATTTGTAAATAGGTCCCTTTTTGTGCTTCAGAAGGGATCTAGACCTTTGTCTATGCCTTGTCACTTCCATCAGTGTTACATTTTCCTCCAATCTTCTCAAAGACTTCTTTCCTTTAGCAAAATACACATCTCTGCTTTTCCACTTTTAAAAGTATGTATTTGAATTGAGCTCTTCTCACATCTGGTTTTTGAACCATTATGATCTAAGCATACTTTTGGTTTCGTCTTGCCTTGGAATTTAGTGGCTGTGTTTTTCTACTAATTCTGAGACTTCTGTTGATCAAACCATTGGCATTTGACGTTATTGCTCTTGTGATATCTCATTCTGTGTCCAACAGATTCTGATGTAGTTTGATCTAATAAACCGAGATTTAGAGAGGTGAAGAAGGTGAAGAAGAGTCCTCTAAGTACATACAATAATCATGAGGCATACAAGTCCCAACCAAGTGCACATTGCAGAAGCCACCTAATATTGAGCACTACCTCTTCCCAGCAATATTTTTATAACTTTCTACATTAACTGTGAATCCATAGGTATATAATTAAAAATTACGCCATTTCAATTACTGTTTGATGAAATTATTTTTTTCTCCAATTTTAAAATATCAAAAAATATCAAAGTTACATGATGAAATCTGATGCAAATTATAGTACCTAATTTTGCTCACTTTTAGCCACCATTGACTCTTAGCACAGAGCTGATCATCTAAATTCGGGTCCTGCTTTAATTCAGATACTATCTATAGAACTATTTTTGGCTCCCCACTATATTCAAACTTATGGTCTGGCTTCCATGTGCGGCTCAATAATTGACTCTCAATTACCTCATCTCTGTCACTGGGTCAGTACTGAGATATAAATGTTACCCTATGATGCCCCACACAGTCCTTTCACTTCATTCCAGTTACTGAGTGATGTAAAATCGCCCTTATACCGCTAAACTTCCCCCCCAAAAAAATTGTGCTCCGCTTGTGCTGGGTGGTGCCCAGTTAGCTGTATTCAGTCTCTGATCGTGTGCTTGCTTCATGACTTGAGAACTACCCTAGATGCAAGATGGGGCCTGGATATTATTGGCCTTTACTTCCCTTGGGCTCATTTCTTGAAGATAGGAAAGAGCCATTAACAATACCTCCTTTCAGATATGGCATCTAACAGAGATCTCCTGTACATTTGGGAAATGTTTTGAAAATGCACTGAAATCATATGGCCGAAGGGAATCAAGTGAAAACAGTGAATGTACCAGGAGAAGCAACACAGCGTAGAATTCTGAATTTCCAGGAGTAGTGGTCATGGCAGCACAATGGGCGGGAGCCCACCATTTGGAAACAGAATAGTAAGTAAGCCAAATAGCAGGCATGAGAAAATCAAAGCAATTTAGGTATAGCTCATATGTAGAATGAAAAACCTAGTGCTCAGGAGGCTTGAATAGTGGCAGAAAGCTTCACACCCTTGGTTTTCAGCCAGTCTAGGGAAAAGGCAGGGGCACAATCTCAAAGTAGCGGAAATGGTTGAGGAAACAAGAAATAATCAGCTTACATCATGGTGTGTAGCTGAAGAATTTGCGGTCACTACTATGGTAGCCTAGTCCCACCAATTTCTTGTCAGGAAAATTACCTGAAATGGACCCCATATTAACATTCTTTTTGAAGCTGAGAGGAAAATCATGTCTATCAATCTGGTGCCTGGAATGTGGTAGTGTTGTATGGTAGCCCCTGTTTCTAAACTTGCAAATCAATTATACCTGAAGCAAGCGAATTAGGGAGCTGAAAGAAGTAAGGACATAGACATGGCTAAGCTTCAGGAATCACTGGCATATATTTGGTACACTGGAAAAAAGAATGGGTACAATCCTGGAACACACCCCAGAGCCCTGGGCTTGAATTCAACTTCAGGAGACCCTTTGGGAGACTTGTGGGGCTTGCGCTTGTGTGGGAAGTAACTTGGTAGTTAAGCAGGAGCCTGTATATGAGTTGAAGACTTGCAGTTATTCTCCTCATTGGCTTTAAATAAGATATAATGGTGAAGGATACCTTGTCCTGCCTCATTGTTTATGTTTACAGGTGGTGGAGGAACTTCAAACTAAGGTTGAAAGACTTATTTGAGTAGAGACACATGAAAGTTGTTTTGAATGGGAAAGCGAGTTCTTAAAGGTAAATCTTCTCTTATAGTATCTTGGTGCTAAAGAAAGGACACCAAAATGTGTTTGAAAAACATCTTTGGATTTGTAATCAACAATTCTTGGTAGATAATAAGACATGTATGTCTGCTTCGCAGGCAGGAGCAGTAGCAAAGTACCCATGGGCTAGTGTTTCAATTGTGTGTGTTATCGATTTTGCTGTGCTCATTTCTGGGCTTTGCAGAGATGGAATAGATGTTGGTAACTGAATAGCCATTTACTGATAAGTAATCTGAAAACTCCTTGGTTGGGGTACCCGCTAGTCACAAAGTGGGATCGTTCTTAGACCAAAGGTAGCCAAAAAGGAATTTGTGGGAGAGATAATTGTGATTCAGGGTGTTTATTTATATATTAAAAACAAAGAAAACAATAAACGTCCGTTTGTTCAGAGGACATGCTTGCTGAATTGCAGGGTCCCGTTTTCACCAGAGCTTCTCCTGGACTTGGGGTTCGTGACACGTCTGCCCGCTTTCCAGGAAATAGAATTGCCGGTGATATTAAGAGAAAATAGAATAAAGCCAGAATCAGTGGTTGGGAAAAATTTCCTTCCTACAGCAAGGGATGAGGAGTGAGGGAATAAGTCACCGCCAATCCCACACCGAGAGGACTCCAATGTGACCTCCCTCTATACAGCGCCCTTCCCCCTCCCGTGAGACCTTGGAGTTTCGCCTGTACCTTGGCAAGCCATCCCCCTCCTGGGCGAGACTCGGTCCGGTTGGCCTCCTGGCTGGATGTCTTCCTTGGCGACACCCTCTCTTGATTTGGCGCCTTCTTCTGGAACCGCTCTGCTAGTCTCGGGGAATATCTGAAAAACTGAAATATTCATTCTCAGGGGTCTCACTAATACAAAAGAACTTGGCACAGAAGCTGAAATATGAAAAGACATCTTTATTAAATTTGATAAATGAGGCCACGTCACACAGAAGCCGTAGCAACCGAATGAGGTAGTCTAAAGAGTACAAAACACAGAGGCCTTTTATATGTTTAGAGTTACAAACTCAGCATCAAAGAAAGGGTCAGTCCTAGCTTCTGCAAGCATACAAAAGACCTAATATGGACATACAAGATCTGCAAAATATTAGCCAATAGAAAAACATCATATAACCAGAATGTCCCCCTTACGTCTTGTTTCTGCCCTACCCATAAGTCAATCAATTACAGCACTTATAGGCCAATCAGTAATGGCAGAACATGTCTGTATGCAGTTAGGCCAGCTAGTGTCTGAGATTGCTTTCAAAGCAAGGACAGAGGGGGTTTTCTAAACGTTGCGGTCCAAAGGGCAGAAACACTTCATGAATAGAGCAGTCTGTGTAAAGGCAACACAAATTGATGACAAATGTAAGATGGAGTCAAAATTAAAGAACCTCATATCCCGCTCCTGCTCTCCACCGTCCACGCCATGAACTCGTCTTTTCCTCCGGGGAACACAGTTTCCGTGTTCTTCAAGAAGTCCTGCCTTCTTGTTTCACCTGTCTGCTCTTCTGATTGGGCGGTTCCCAATGACATGATGGGCCACACCCCCGGGGATTCCTCTGAAGGATTCTGCTTAACTCCTTGCGTGCTGTGACGGAACCACTCTGTCACCAGCCACGGACGCGCTGTGCTTGTGACGGAATGGTTCCGTCACGGCCCGGCCGACACGCCTGCGCAGCATCAGTTCCGCGCCTGCGCGGCGCGTTATATTGAGCGGGCGTGGCCGTGACGGAACCACTCTGTCACAAGCACAGCGAGCCCGTGGCTCGTGACGGAGTAGTTCCGTCAAGAGCATGGCTGCGCTGCCTGGCCCCCCCCCCCCCCCAGCACCGCAGCGGAATTACCACCACGGCCAAGGGTTTAAAGGGCCCCGGTTCTTCCTGTACAAGAGGCGAGATGATGTTGGTGAGTGTTTTGACACCATCAAGGTAACAAAGTCCGCAATTCGTCGTCGAATTCGTAACACCGCTGTATGCCAAAAAAGAAAGGAAACTTGATGATATATGCCTGTAGGAGTTATATTAAAGCACCTAATTGGAGAGCAAAGCAGACCAATTAAAGTGGTAATGGTTGAAGAGCCATCAGAAAAATAGTTGCAGACGTTGATTCAAGCCTTCTGATTGTCCATCTATCAAAACTGAAAACTATGCCAGGTTCTTGTTAACAGACTTGCAAGACTTCTCCAAAAGCAAGCAAAAAATTCAGGTTCTTTATCCATTATGTTGATAAGAAATGTTGTTTAGAATCTACAGTAGTTGTTAATCTTTTGACTTATGTGGACCCTCCACTGAGTCACTACTGGACACTTGGGTGGTGGCCTAAACATTTTTGTGATTTGGACCTCAGAACGATACACAAAAATTCAGAAACAAATATACATCAAATACTCAAATTATGAATTTGTATTGCATTCATAAAATATATTTAAAAAATGACATTTTTAGTTTTAACGGGAAGATTAGAGCTTTCTAAAATGTGGTTTTATTTCTGAAAGACAAAACAATTTATTAGACTCTAGTATATTGCTTTGTCCTTTTTGCTCCCAGTGTATGCTCTTTTTGTAGCACATAAGAGAACTTATGTGGCTACCAACTGTCCGCACACACATTCTGTTGCTGCACTTGTTGCATTCCCTACGAACTTAGGGCAAACAAAGTAAACACAAGGGTCGGAACTGCAGCGGCGAAGTGAGCTAAAGAACGATGATGGATTAAACCCAGATCTAATAGTGACTGGAGTGAGTGTCTGAAAAGTTTCTGCTCTCCGTCCATCATCTCCTTGTGTTTGCTTTGTTCGCCCTAAATTGGCAGGGAATGCACAGACCTGGGTCTCTTGGTCTCTTTGTCACTGGATCCAAGCTAGCCTGACTGATGAGTTGCCCCAAGTCAGGGGTAGGGACTCTAGCAACTTTCTCCAGCAAAGAAATGTTGGAAACAATGAATCTGGGGTTAAATGTGAAATATCTCTGGAAATGCTTGTTGGATTTAGTAGTGGCCAAAGGTTGTGAACTGAGAATATCCTAGCTCAGCTACTTCTCTGAATCCTAAGATTGGAGCCAATGTGGTCTTAAAGGCATAATGGGCCTGTATTACTTAAAGTAAGCCTTTTCACTCTTTGCGCCACAGAACACCTGTAAATAGGTGCACCGGCTGCAAAATTGCGCCCTCGTGGTTCTTACGCTACCCTCAGGGCAGCCGCAAGCTTGCGCTGCCCTGGCAACCGCACTTTCAAGTGAAGTACAGTGCATCTGTTTTAAAAGCCACTTTGTGTTTCACACTAGCATGCACTTTCAAGAGGGATTAGAGATCCCCTTGCAGGTGGGTGCCGTGAGTGATTTCTCCCGCCTGTAGAGGAATGTCCAGGGGCTCCATGTGACCCCCTTTAACCTATCGAGAGGGCTGCCCACAGGGGGCGCACTGACAGTGCACAACCTTTTTGTGGCATGCTTTCAGTGTGCCTCCTAAGGGCATGTTTTCCTCTGCATCAGCATTGGTAATATGGTCACAGAGTCTAAGTGTTTCCCTTATTTGCCTTATTTGATTTGGGGCCATGCCCCCATGCAAATGAGGGAATGCCCTCTCACAATAGCGCTGCCACTGCATGAGCGCCAGTTCTATCATTATTACAGAAGGGACTGTGCAAGCATCTGCGGCTCCTTTTGTAATACCAAAGTGCCTCGGGTGCACACACGCTCATTTTGCCCCCAGGGCACTTTGCGTAATACGGTCCCAAGTGGTAAATGTTTTGTTTGCAGCCGGGCCTGATTAAAGCAGCTGGCAACCAAACATCTCCTGTAGTATGTGTGATGCAGGAAGTTGAGGTTTGGTGAAGTCCTCTAGAAGGTGGCTAAGGAACCTTGTTCTCCATCTTGGCAAGGCCTCACATTAGTTCCCACAGGTACTCTATTACAGCTAGGCTCTGGGCTTCATTGCAGGCCAGCACTTCTCTTGGAAAGTGGTAATCCAGCATCTGCTTCTCCCACACATCATGCAGACTGGTAACCCATCCCCTGCTTCTCCTTGCATTTCTTGCACCCCAGTGTGCCAACAAAGCAGTCACCAGGAAAGTGCAACCCTTGGAATGCAAGTCTCTCTTCTACACTAGTGCACACATCTGCCTTGAAATGTAGAGAAATCCTGGAACAAGATATCCTCCAGGTCGACAGTACTCATTAGGAAAGCTGGCTAATCCACTCTTGTGCAACGTTATAATCCTGGGGAGGTACTCCACTTACAAAAGCTAATGGCATTGAATGATGAACTCATACCTGACAAGGAAAAACGGAACCCTACTGGTCGGGTTCTAACTGACTCAGGTATGATGTATAGTGTGTCCCCATAAGAAAGCTACATCTCACAGAGATGTAATTAGGGACAGGTGTAGAGGGAGGGTGACAGCACTTGGATCTTGAAATAAACAGTGTAACTGAGACCAGCCTTTTTATATAAAGTTGCTTAGGCGAATCCTCCATTCCTTAGATTTCCTCACAATGTCCAGGCAAAATTGGGGGTTGTACAATATCCAATAGTCTCTACCTTTGTCTAGCCAGATGTCTATCATTTTACATGGTTGCAGTAAAGGTGCCTATTTTAAAGACTTCCTTGGTTCATCAATTTCTGGTAGTTATTAACACAGCTGTTATGGCCACCAACCCACATAATTTATCCTACATCATAAGCATCAATCCTGTATCCACAAATACTTAATTTACAACATTACATTAGTTACTAGTGAGAAGTTAGCCTCCACATGCATTTGTATCTTCTTGGCTTGTAATAGTCCTTCAATATTGACTTTCTTTGTTTTACTTGGATTTGATGCTTCACAAATTATGCAGTTTTGGGTTGTTGGTTCCAATATGGCCATTCACTCTTTCGGTGCTCTCCTTGTATTTCTAGTAAAGGCTGAAATTCTTTTTGCAGCACTTTTGTTAGTAATGCTACTGGATATGTTAATAGTTCTATTACCAGTCCCATACTATCTTGTCAACATTTGCCTTCCATATCTTTGATTCTTTGGAGCAGTACTCAGTTGTCTGAATGCCACTTAGTGAGATTGTCATTTTTGTTAAGTCTGGTCAACAGCACAGCAAAAATGTATTGCTACTTATTCTTTAAAATATACAGAGTGTGCTTTGGATGCTTCAGGATGATTAATACTCTCTCACCTCATACAGCTTCTTGATATATCCTTCTGCCTTCTATGGAATGCTTGCATTGCAGTGCATAAGAGACTACTTTACATGTGAAAAATACACTCAACCATCATACATGCATTGCATAAAGGTTGCAATGGTTTTGGTGTTTTTAGGTTAAGTCTACCAGACAGCACAGCTAGCTGGTTGCAAAAGACTTGATATGGACTTACCAAGCACTTACAGGGGGCTGCAGCCCACCCATTGCTTACTAGTGGTTGACTTTGTCACTCATTTTCTTGCTTCCTATTTTATGGCTGTCTTTGTAAAAGCTTGTCCGTCTTGTGTTTGTCCCTCCCATGGTGCATAGACCCTTTACCATCCCTCTGATTGGCTGGCTTCTATCCTTCCACAGTAACTAGTCAAAATATCGAGTTTTTAATTTCGACTAGACATAATATCGAGTTAAAAATATAGAATAGACATAATATAGACTACAAAAATATCGACTACAAAAAATTTATATCGACTAGAATAGCAATATTATCGAATAAAAAATATAGAATGGACATAATATCGACTAGACAGAATATAGTCAACAAAAATATTGAATTCAAGGTAAGTTAATATTAATATTTAATTTTTGTGTAATATAATTCTGTAGCGGGTTGTGGGTTTATAGGGGAACAGGGTGGGAAGTAATTTAATTATAATGAATTAAATATGTTATTTTATTTATTGGTATTTATTCAGAATGAATTGTTAAATTATTATTAATTTGTAATTAATTAAAATATAATTACTAATTAATTTTAATTGATTCATTGATAAATATTTTATTTTAATAATTTATTTTTGTAGCGGGTTGTGGGTTATAGGGTGGGAAGTAATTTAATTATAATAAATTAAATATGCTATTTTAGTTGTTGGTATTTTTTTAGAATTACTTGTTAATTAAACATTGGCAATTAATTGAAATATAATTGGTAATTAATTTTAATTGATTCATTGATAAATATGTTAATGTTAATTTTGTTTTCTGTAGCGGGTTGTGGGTTTATAGGGGAATAGGGTAGGAAGTAATTTTATTATAATTAATTAAATATGTAATTTAATTTGTGGGTATTTATTTTGACTTAATTGATAATTAATTATTGATTGGCAATTAATTAAAATATAATTGTTAATTAAATGTAATTGATTAATTGATAAATATGTAAATTTTAGTAATTTATTTTCTGTAGCAGGTTGTGAGTTTATAGGGTGGGAAGTAATTTCATTATAATTTAAATATGTTATTTTAATTATTGGTATTTAGAATTAATTGTAAATTAATTATTAATTTGTAATTAAAATATATTTTGTAACTTATTGTAATTGATTAATTGATAATTTTACTTTTATTAAATTAATTTCTGTAGTGGGCTGTGTGTTTTTAGGGGAATAGCTTGTGAAGTAATTTAATTGTAAATTACATTTTTGAATAAAAAATGTATTGAGTTAATTTTTCAAAATACTTTTAAATTGTTAATTATTTTATTATCAATAGGTAAATAATTAGTATTAGTAGGTAATTTATATTATTAAATAATTTTTATTTGTATTTTAAATTGATTATTTAATATATTTAACACAATTGTAAAATATTTTAATAAATTTGTAATTGGTGTTACTATTTATATTATTTATATTTAAATAAGAAGTATTTACTTGCTCTACTATTGCACTCACTGTAGTTGGAATCGTAATTTTACCCCTACGCTATCCAACGCTTTCCCTACTGTTGCACTCGCTGGAGTGGGAATAGTAATTTTTACCCCTACGCTATCCAACGCTTTCCCTACTTTTGCACTCTCTGGAGTGGGAATAGTAATTTTTACCTCTACGCTATCCAACGCTTTCCCTACTGTTGCACTCTCTGGAGTGAGAATAGTAATTTTTACCCCTACGCTATCCAACGCTTTCTCTGCAGTTGCACTCTCTGAAGTGGGAATAATAATTTTTACCCCTACGCTATCCAATGCTTTTCCTTCTGTTGCACTCACTGGAGTCGTTACAGTAAATTTAACCCTTTCGCTATCCTACGGTAAAAATATTGTATATGTTTTGTAAATAATATGTATATATATATATATATATATATGTATTTAAAATATATATATATTTTTTAGTTACATTAATTATTTCTCAATTTTACATTTATTTAAGTATTTTAAATATGTTTAAATTAATTTAATTTATTATTATATTACTTTTAATTTATTTTTAAGACATTTAAAAAATTCGATATTTTGACAGTGTATATTTTTTACGCTCGATATTTTGGAGTCGATACTTTTGTACTTACCTGTTTGAAGATAGGAAGCCTATATTCTTGCAGTCGATATTTTTACCTCGATATTTTGTCCTCTCGATATTTTGACTGTCGATGTTCTGTCAGTGATCCCCTTCCACAGCTCACTTTTAGGGAACTACGTTTTTCTTTTTGGCTTAGCGCTCCAAAAGAATACATGTGTTTTACAATTCTCTCCTCCTTCTTATTCACATCTTTCCCACCAAATGCCTGTCTGACCATGCTTCTGCCTTCTTCATGTGCTGCAATCTTTCTTGTGCAGTTTTCCCTTTGCCAAATTAACCCATTCCTCCGTGTTGCTTTCTCTCCTATTTGCTTCTCCCCTGCTATCCGCGGTGCGTCTCTCAAGTGCTGTTTCACTCCACCCACTCCATGTTGCTTCCCACCTTTCTACTGTTCCCTACCACCACTTAGACAACTATGTGATCAATCCTTTTCTTTCTTCATTGATAGTTTTTTTAGAGTGCCAGGCATCAAGATCTCCCTTGAGGTCCCTCCGCCTCCTTATTAAAAGGCTTTCACACTTCTCCATATTTTTATTTTTTTTAATTTACTGATCTATCTTGTCTACAAAATGCCATGAACAGGCATGTCATTGCACCTTTTAATGTATTTGTTTACATTTTGGTCATGTTGCACAGCGCCTTGCAAGACCTATTAACTTTGCCGGAGCTTTTTTACATTACTACAACCACCTTTGCCAGGAACACTTCTACCACTATTTACATCATTACCATTAATGCCAACAACATTACTGCTACCACCATCACCACCACCGTTACCATTGTCAACATTACAAAAACTACCACCAGTACCAACATTATACCACTATCACCATAGCCATTATTACCAGTTCAGCCTCCCCAGTTACCACTACCACCAACATTATCACCACCAATACCTACTCCATTGTCTCTACCAACATTAGCACCAAATCCCCTATTCATGGCTTCAATTAGCTTTCAAATACAGGCATGAAAAGTGCTCATTTCTTGTGTTGGATCACCAAAGTCAGGTTTAATGTTGAACACTTACTGGCATGGTTTCAATGTTCTCTCTTTGTTTATTGTGTCTGTTTGCTAATATTTCTATTTTTATTTTAACCTGTTTTTCTAGATGCTTTCTTCCAAGACTGTGTAATTTTTAAACTTTCAATGTTACTACACTTTGCCCATTTGCCTTTTCTAGGCTCAGAGTTACGCTGCTCAGTGACAGTCTGGATTTTTTTTCCTTTATTAGAAATTATTTTCTTTCCACCACGGGTCAGTTTTCCTATTGCTCAGCACATTATTTTGACTTTAAATGCCCACTTAACTTACTTTTTAATATGTGGATCTGGCTTGATTTTACCCCCCCCCCCAATAGCCATACATTTTGTAATAAGTTCCCTAATTTCTCTAATTATTCTCTTGCTTTCCTTGGCATATAATTCTGTTGTTCTCTTGTATCACTTAAGTTTTCCCTTTTTCTCTGTATTTGTCTTGAACATGTTGGCATTCGCCCAGCTTTGCACTGCTCAACATTTCTCTCTTTGTTTAATCAACGGGGCTGCATGTGCATAATCCTTTGGCCAGGTGTTCACTTCTTCCCTATTCCTTTGTCTATCCTCCGTGATCAATTCTTTACCTTGGGTCAGTGTGGTCTGCTCAATGCTCTATATCCCCCTGCTTCAGGGACAATTAATCTCCTCGTCCTTCAGTTTTCTCTCACACCACCAGCTCTCTCACCCCTCATTATCAGCTGCTTGTTTCTCTCCTTTACTATCTTGTACCACATAATCCTTAGATGTTCTGGTATTTTCTGCTCAAAACGCTCAACCATTTTTCCTTGATCTCAACTTAAGTGAAGTAGATTGACCAACTAACCCCTCTTCCTCTACTTTTTACTCCACACCTTGCAGAACATAGAATTAGCAAACTTTCAGGCTCTCATCTTTACTGTCTTTGTTTGTGCCACAACACACTTTTAAGCAGGTGCGACCTATTGCACTGAATGCGCTGTCCCAGGGCAGCGTAAGTTCGCAGCTGCCATGGGGGTAGTGCATTCAGTGAAATACTGATGGCCCCTTCAAAGCTGCTCTGTGTTTCTCTGTGAAGGTGGCAAACTGCCTGAACTTTAAAGAGAGCTTAGAGATCGCATGTAGGTCGGTGCAGGGACTGACTGCACCTACCTTCAGGGGGTGACGCAGTGTGGTGGGAGGGATCCATGGAAGCCCATTTCTCCCCCTCCAGAAAGCTGCCCTAAGGGAGCGCACTGACACTGTGCCATCTTTTTGCGGTGCACCACCTAAGGGCATGTTTGCCTTTATGCTTGTGTCCATAAGACGGTGTGGGTGCCGATGCAATGTGATTCCCTCATTTGCATGGGGCCACACCCCCATTCAAATGAGGGAACGCCGTCTGAAGTTCGCACTGGCGCTTTGCAGAAGGGGTCCCACAACCCCCTTCTGTAATACCATAGTTATCAGGGGGCAAAAAACAGGGTGCACACGACCGTTGTGCCCCCAGTGAACTATGTGTAACATGGCCCCTAGATTTTGACAGGTTGAAACAAATGAACTGATCCTTTTTACATATTTTGTGGGAAAAGAACCCCTTAATGGGCAAACTGTCATATGAAATTGTTTAATTTAACCCATTAGTAATTTCATGCCAGAAAGTATGACATGCGCTTCTTGTTGGACCGTCCTCACTGAAGTAGCATGATATCAATACGTATGGCATCCTCACACTGTGAAATATGAAGAAGCTGCATTTAAATTATGCAAATGAAACAATTGATGAACGGAATGCTGTACAATGCAAACATTCACGCCCAGTCACAAGGATCTGGGTTTAAACCATCATTCTTTTGCTCACCCCAGTTTGGACCCAACCATATGCAAATGAGTCTTGACCCTGTTCCTTATGGGAGCAGTCCAGCCCGAACTGCCAAGCAAGGTCCTCCCTTCACCGGAAACAAGCATCCTGGGACCGGTTTTAGGGCATCACCCTTCATCACCTGGCTAGCTTGAATCCAGGGGTGTGGTGAGTAAGCATGGGCGAATTTTGCGAATCTTGCGTTCGTGAATTTTGCGGATTTGCGAACTCGCAATCCGCAAAATCCGCGAATTCTCGCGAATTTGCTGATTTTTTTTTTGTGTGTTCGCGCGGGTTTCTGCCAGTTCGCGAGGGTTTTTGTACAATTTCGCAAACGCGAACTTACCTGTCGGGTCGCAAGTTTTGCGAACTTGTTGGTTCTACGTGTCCAGCCTGTTTGGGACACTCTTCTTCATCACTGCCACCCTCTGTCACCACTGCCACTCTCTGGTTCACCCATGCCACCCTCTGGCTCACCCATGTTTCATCACAGCACCCTCTGGTTGTCCAGTGTACATTATTGTGGCAAAGCAAAGCACACCTTCCCTGCCTCAAGTGACCTGAATTAATTTGGGGCTGATTAATGTGTCAGAGTATTTTTTTAGCTGGCACCTGCTTCCTTAGTGCTTCCTGATTAGTGATCTTTTGCACTTGCTAAGTGCTTTCCTTGTTGCAAAATTAGTTACAACACCTGCCCTGCCCCAACTGACAATAATGAATTAGGGGCTGATTAATGTGTCACTGGATTTGAACTTCCAGCCTGGCTCCTGCTTGTCTCCCTTATCTGTAATTCAGGACCTTTGTGGCATATGTGTAACTATTCTGAGGCTGCACATGCAAGCGGAGCCTACATGCAGAATGCACTGTTCCTAGGAGAAAATATTCTCACAAAGTAAACATATAGTAACCTGCTAGTAAATCAAAAAGATATATACCTGGATATTATCAACATAAATTTTATTTTTCACAGTGATTATTCAGTAATAATCCTGCCTTTTCAACTCATATTATAGATCATACAATGATAACTTCACATAAATCTATATGATTGATAACAATAGCAAAATACAAATGTATGTGTGACTTGATGAGCCACTATGATTCAAGTTCATCCATATGTAGAAATGACATTAAATGTAGTTGCTAGTTGTCGCCCGATGCATTTCGGGAAGCCCTGTTCCCTTCTTCAGGGGCGAGTACCTAGAGCAAATATAATACAGAGAAATGTGTGTGTCAAAAAAACTTCTGTTACAAATTAATACACGCTGTACACAGAGAGGAAAAAAGAAATCACTTTTAAATTTTGTCATTAGGTAGATATTCAGTCATAGAAACATATCAACTGTGTTGAGCTAAAAAATGCATATCCCATAGTGTAAACACGTAAAAACATTCATCTTATATTGTTATACTGTCCATCTGATGGTAGAACAGAATATTAATAATCCAACGTAAATATACATAAGTAGAAAACACTGCTCATTATTCACGAACAATAACATATAAACACAACTAAGAATATGTGTGTGGTCTATGGATAAACTGAAAAAAACCAGGCAGATTCCATGTAAAATAGACCAGTATGTATTATAACCTGAAGTGACGGTCGCTAAGTCTGAATAACCAACAGCGCGTTTATGCTAAGTTCAATAAATTCGGTCAGAGCAAATAGGAGAGTGATAACCTACCAGTAGAAGGATGGTAAATGGTACGTTATCTGGGTCTTTCCCTGGTTTGAGTCACGTGCAAGCGCTGTAGAAACATGAGGTAAATGAACGACTTGTAAGCTTGCGGTGTTCCATCAAAAAGGTCATCTAAATATATTAAAAATGAATGGCTATGCTGAGATCGACATGAGCCTAAATACGTGCGCTAGAAAAGCATTAACACAAGTGAAAAAATCGGCTGTAGGAAATGACCTAATGGTGCTCGTGCAGGCAAGTCCCCTGCGATGGAAATGCAATAACACTGACCGTGAGTAAATAAGCAAATAAAAAGAATACCTTGCGATTTAATTCAGTAAGTTATACTTTTCAACAGACCGTTCTGCGAGATGCGTGGAAGGCACTTCTCGTTATACAAAGAGAATCTACAAAAAAATGCAAAGATAGCGCTAAAGATTTTATATACTGCACTTGTGACTGCTAAGGCTTAAGCAATGAAACGAGCCTTACCGATTCAGAGGTAAACTGAGGAATATCTTCGTGAAGTTTAGGGTCGACTCCTAAAGAAAATAACGTGACACTGCTTAGTCAAACCGATTACCGCTGCTGGGGAAAAGGAAATGTAAGCGCTGCCCTGATTATTACCAAGAAAGCTGAGAAACGCGACGACACACGCGACGGTGGAATCCTGATGCGAAAATTAGCGGATGGATACCATACAGGATCTTAAATAGTTCCTAAGCGGACCACGTGTGAAACTGACAGAACTGCTGGGAAATGGAGTGCCGAACACTAACGAGGTGTAATGGAAAGGCTTCAGCGACAGGGGCTTATACTGAGAAAGGCAACTCAAGGTGAAATGACCCTGTTAAAATCTGATGGGTAACCCAATAATAGAACAACGGTTAAAGTTTAAATATTTACAGACATGATAAGAAACAAATATGTAGGAAGTCAGTTTCTTCAAAACAAACAGTACTGTGCATCATAAATAATAGCCTCTATCTGGAGAATACTGTGTAATTCATCACAAAACAGAGAGACCACAATCTCAGGATACAAATGTATAATGTCCTGACTTCAATGATGCGAACTGTCCCTCTACATGCGTAGTTACATTCTATTTATATGGCGGGTGATAACTGATTCTATCAAATGGTGGAACAAGGTGCACAGATCTATAATGAGCATATGACCTGGTAAGAGCATAATAATGTGGTAACTTTGTCATATCGAGATATCAAAAGGAATGCAATAATGTAAACATAAAGCAACAAAAACCATAGGTGTGGTGCTCATAACTCAAGGAAGAAAACTATACATGAAGCTAACTGGGGACAGTATATACTGTATGATGAATGTGGGAATTCAATGTGACAATGCATGTACAACACAAGCTGAAAATGATCAACGGATACAAGGACTTATAGAAAACAACTGTAATCAACCCTGTTTTGTGATGAATTACACAGTATTCTCCAGATAGAGGCTATTATTTATGATGCACAGTACTGTTTGTTTTGAAGAAACTGACTTCCTACATATTTGTTTCTTATCATGTCTGTAAATATTTAAACTTTAACCGTTGTTCTATTATTGGGTTACCCATCAGATTTTAACAGGGTCATTTCACCTTGAGTTGCCTTTCTCAGTATAAGCCCCTGTCGCTGAAGCCTTTCCATTACACCTCGTTAGTGTTCGGCACTCCATTTCCCAGCAGTTCTGTCAGTTTCACACGTGGTCCGCTTAGGAACTATTTAAGATCCTGTATGGTATCCATCCGCTAATTTTCGCATCAGGATTCCACCGTCGCGTGTGTCGTCGCGTTTCTCAGCTTTCTTGGTAATAATCAGGGCAGCGCTTACATTTCCTTTTCCCCAGCAGCGGTAATCGGTTTGACTAAGCAGTGTCACGTTATTTTCTTTAGGAGTCGACCCTAAACTTCACGAAGATATTCCTCAGTTTACCTCTGAATCGGTAAGGCTCGTTTCATTGCTTAAGCCTTAGCAGTCACAAGTGCAGTATATAAAATCTTTAGCGCTATCTTTGCATTTTTTTGTAGATTCTCTTTGTATAACGAGAAGTGCCTTCCACGCATCTCGCAGAACGGTCTGTTGAAAAGTATAACTTACTGAATTAAATCGCAAGGTATTCTTTTTATTTGCTTATTTACTCACGGTCAGTGTTATTGCATTTCCATCGCAGGGGACTTGCCTGCACGAGCACCATTAGGTCATTTCCTACAGCCGATTTTTTCACTTGTGTTAATGCTTTTCTAGCGCACGTATTTAGGCTCATGTCGATCTCAGCATAGCCATTCATTTTTAATATATTTAGATGACCTTTTTGATGGAACACCGCAAGCTTACAAGTCGTTCATTTACCTCATGTTTCTACAGCGCTTGCACGTGACTCAAACCAGGGAAAGACCCAGATAACGTACCATTTACCATCCTTCTACTGGTAGGTTATCACTCTCCTATTTGCTCTGACCGAATTTATTGAACTTAGCATAAACGCGCTGTTGGTTATTCAGACTTAGTGACCGTCACTTCAGGTTATAATACATACTGGTCTATTTTACATGGAATCTGCCTGGTTTTTTTCAGTTTATCCATAGACCACACACATATTCTTAGTTGTGTTTATATGTTATTGTTCGTGAATAATGAGCAGTGTTTTCTACTTATGTATATTTACGTTGGATTATTAATATTCTGTTCTACCATCAGATGGACAGTATAACAATATAAGATGAATGTTTTTACGTGTTTACACTATGGGATATGCATTTTTTAGCTCAACACAGTTGATATGTTTCTATGACTGAATATCTACCTAATGACAAAATTTAAAAGTGATTTCTTTTTTCCTCTCTGTGTACAGCGTGTATTAATTTGTAACAGAAGTTTTTTTGACACACACATTTCTCTGTATTATATTTGCTCTAGGTACTCTCCCCTGAAGAAGGGAACAGGGCTTCCCGAAATGCATCGGGCGACAACTAGCAACTACATTTAATGTCATTTCTACATATGGATGAACTTGAATCATAGTGGCTCATCAAGTCACACATACATTTGTATTTTGCTATTGTTATCAATCATATAGATTTATGTGAAGTTATCATTGTATGATCTATAATATGAGTTGAAAAGGCAGGATTATTACTGAATAATCACTGTGAAAAATAAAATTTATGTTGATAATATCCAGGTATATATCTTTTTGATTTACTAGCAGGTTACTATATGTTTACTTTGTGAGAATATTTTCTCCTAGGAACAGTGCATTCTGCATGTAGGCTCCGCTTGCATGTGCAGTCATTGTTTTGGTACTATGTAGCCAACATAGTCTTGCAGTTTGCACCCTTAGCTTATTTGGTTAAATTGACATAAACTTGAGTGCTCCTCTTTTTTTGTAATTGACTTAACTATTCTGAGGGTCAGAGCAGGGTCACATAATAGTTGCAAGTAGGCAACTGAACTCTGGAGGGGCCCCTCAGGAAGCACTACAGGAAATGGCTACTAATGATGAGCTTGAACTTTTGAACCTGGTAAGTAGTTTCAGTTTTGCTAAGATCGTATTTCTGCAATTTAGCGCTTATTCGCGGGGCGCGAAGTTGAACTGGGAAGCCGCGAACTCATGCGAACAGTGCGAGCAAGCCATAAAATCCGCTGCTCGCGGATTTGCGGATTTTGCGGGAAATTCGCGAATCTCGCGGATTGCGAATTTACCGAAAATCCGCAAAATCTGCGAGCGGAACGGATTTTCCGCCCATACTTAGTGGTGAGCACAGGACCCACGTCTGGGCATACCCTTCCGATTTAGGGCGCCATATGCAAAAGAAACAATTGATGGCGGAATGCTGGACTATGCAAACATTCACCCCGAATCACAAGGATCTGGGTTTAATCCATCATTCTTTTGCTCACTCCACCACCCCAGTTTGGACCCAGCCATATGCAAATCAGTCTTGACCCTGTTGTTTCTTTTGCATATGCATTTAAATTATAGCACCTTCCAAATCCCTATATTCTGCAACGTGGCCACTTTCCTACGTACTACCCTTTATTTCACAAAGGTGAATAAATGTGAGGGAATTGATATCGTGAATGTGTAAAGGGGGAACAGAGTCAATTCAACTGACAGATTAAATCAAGAGGACTACATTTTAGGTATGGCTGTTCATTTGATTTTATTTATTTGTTTTTATTTTGAAATTTTAATAGACCACCAATAAAGCCAATGAAGTATTGAAGCGCTATAATCAGGGGGAAAAATGATCACCGCTTTACCGAAAATTTAGGTTTCATTCTTTGGGTGGGATCACTAGACAAGGTGAGGCTAATGGACGTTTTGATGAGTAAATTATCAAAGGCAATATTTATTTTCTACTTTGCCTTTAAAAAAAAAAAAAAATATATATATATATATATATATTACCTACTGGCGGTCGCCAGTAGGTAGTTATAGTTAGGATAATTTTCAATGTTAAATCTCAACATTCTATTTTGAATAACTTTGGCGCCGGTTGACGAATCTGCCTGAAATTTTCAGGAAAATGGTCTCATGGCGGTCCGGTCCTTCCCTGAAAGTTTGGGGGGGATTCGTCAAGCGGGGGCCGAGATAAAAGGGGGGTCCCAAAACGCGTTTTCCCCATGTTAATTTCCATAGGGCGGTCGATTTCACTTTTAGCCCGAACGGCTGAATGGATTTCCACCAAACTTGGCAAAATTGTAGGGACTGGTAGCCCGATGTGCCTTTGCTATGTCTCAAGATATGTGCTCCAGTGGATTTTGAGTAATTTAGGTTCAAAAAAATATATATATCTATAGCCGCGCTCCCGTGCGCGCACGGGAGTGCGCTCCAGGCGCGACACGCGACTTGCGCGCAGGAAGCTGATTGGATCTCAGTTGTCTGTAAACATTCTAAACAGTGCGGAGCGGCCGCCATCTTGTGTCTCGGTAAAATCGAGACACAAGGAGTTTGAAAAAAAAAGGGGCAAATGACCATAAGGGGGAAGAGTAGACCCCCTCTGACCCCCTAGGTTTGATGTAGGGACTAAAATAGGGTCCTGCAGGGCATTAAAATTTTTTTTTCGTTTTGCGCGGGGATAGCCGCGCTCCCGTGCGCGCACGGGAGTGCGCTCCAGGCGCGACACGCGACTTGCGCGCAGGAAGCTGATTGGATCATAAGGGGGAAGAGTAGACCCCCTCTGACCCCCTAAATCCAGGACTATATTTATGAAGGCCTTGCGCTGTTAGTTTTGCGCTTCCTGTGCGTCAATTTTTGTGACGCACCAGCGGTGTAAAAAAATGCGCATTGTTATGCAATATTTAAAAAGTGACGCATCTATCTAGATGCGTCACTTTTTAAATATAGTGCAACGAGGTACATTTTATTACACTGCTGGTGTTATGCGTCACTTTTCTGTGCGCACTCCTTATGACGTTCCAGATGTGTCATATTTAATGTATGACGAATCATGTTGCAGATACAATATGGCGCAGAGTTTTAAAAAGTGACCCATGTACCTAGATGCGTCACTTTTTAAAAATAGCGTCAGGTATAATGTATGCAGAGGGGGTGTTCTCTCGCAAAAAGCTTTGTAATAGCGACGCAGTGAAATCTTTGAGATTTCACTGCGTCAGTTTTAGGATGCTGTTGCGTCAAAATCTTGTGTCTGCTTTACAGCAGGTGTTAGACTGAGGCAAGACCTTTCATATGCTGCTTTCCCCATTTGAAAGGACACATTACTGGAGTTGCGTCACTTTTGTGACGCACTCCAGCAATGCGTTACTTGGAATGTCATAAGGAGTGCGCACAGAAAAGTGACGCATTGCACCAGTAGTGTAAAAAAATGTGTTGCGTTGCGTTATATTTAAAAAGTGAGGTATCTAGGTAGATGGGTCACTTTTTAAAATCAAGCGCCACATTATATCTGCGTGAGGTATAATGCATGCAGAGGGGGTGTTCCCCCACAAAAAGCTTTGTAATAGCGACGCAGTGAAATGTTTGAGATTTCACTGCGTCACTTTTAGGATGCTGTTGCATCCTTTAAATATAGTGCAACGAGGCACATTTTATTACACTGCTGGTGTGATGCGTCACTTTTCTGTACACAGTCCTTATGACATTCCAGATGTGTCATATTTAATGTATGACGAATCATATTGCAAGGAGTTACAGATACGTCAGTATTTCTGACATATGTGTAAACATAAAAGTGATGCGAGGCCGGCGCAAAATTTTGACGCAATAGCATCCTAAAAGTGACGCAGGGAAATCTCATAGATTTCAGTACGTTGTTATTACCAAGCTTTTTGCGAGGGATTGCCCCCTCTGCATACATTATACCTGATGCAGATACAATATGGCGCAGAGTTTTAAAAAGTGACCCATGTACCTACATGCGTCACTTTTTAAAAAATAGTGTCAGGTATAATGCATGCAGAGGGGGTGTTCCTTGCAAAAAGCTTGGTAATAATGACGCAGTGCGTCACTTTTAGGATGCAGTTGCGCCAAAATCTTGCGCCTGCTTCACAGCAAACCTTTCACATGGTGCTTTTTCCATGTGAAAGGACACATTACTGGAGTTGCGTCACTTTTGTGACGCACTCCTGCAATGCGTTACTTTTGTGTTTAGAGATATGTCAGAAATACTGACATATCTGTAACTCCTTGCGAATTGATTAGTCATATATTAAATATGACATATGTGGAATGTCATAAGGAGTGCGTCCAGATAAGTGACGCATCGCTATTTTCACGTAGCGATGCGTCACTTTTCAGAAATGAGGCCTCCAGTTTATTCACTGTGTCATAAATTTCTTTTCTAACACTCACCTTCTTTCAGTCCTCCTACTTCACTTCCTTTCACCTCTCATACCTTTCTGTTCTTTCTTACTCATTCTCCTTTCAATTATCAATGCACTATATTTCACTTACTCTTCATTTTTTAAGATTATAGCTCTTTGATGAGAATTGGAGGTAGTTCTGAAAAGAACTTTTGGTTTTCTTCTTTTAACTGAAGAGGAACAAAAACAGGGAATAGAAACTGCTCAACAGGAGCAAAAAGAAAAGAAAAAAATTAGGGGTGGGAAGGGCAGTGATGGTTCTCTAATGCCCGAACCATGAGCAGGACACTTTGCTCCCCATAGGTGAGGAGTTGATTGCAGTATCTGCATCTGACGACCCCATGGTTGAATGCAGGTTGGATGTTTGCTACCTGCCCCTGAGATTGATCTCTTCCGGAAGAAGTTGCTCCTCCTGTAGATGTAGAGGCCCCATCTCTAGGAACCTCCTGTGCCAGAGCCCTGACACTTTCCCGGGCAAAATTCTGGGGGTGCCTGGTCTCCACATGTCGGATCATCGTAAAGTTTCCAAAAGAGTACTTTTTTTGGGGGTTACCCCGTGACAGGACCTTTTTGCAGATCCTGCACTCTACTTTTGGTGCATTCACCTTCTTCTGGTCTGCTGGGAATTTAAAGAATTTCCAAATGAAATGTCCCTTCACCTTTGGGGTAGGTGGCTCTTCATCAATGAAGTCATCTTCACTGCTGGATGATCTGGCAGCCATGATGAATCCAGGAATATGGAGCAGCAAAAAATGCAGGTCTTTCAGTCACAAAAGTGAAAGAAGAAGTGAAGGAAATGGGTGGGGATTTCATTCATTGTAACAAAAAACTGTTAGCAACCAATGAAAAGTGTTATTTTAGGGTCACATGACCTGACGCGCTTACGATGCGCGCTCGGGTGCACTTCCGGGTGCGTTTACGCAGCGCGATCGTAGGCGCTTCCGGGGCGCACACGTGGCGCGATCGTAGGCGCTTTTGCGTGCGTTTAGGCGCCGCGCACGTATGCGCTTCCGAGGGCACGTACGTTGCGCGCCGAAGTGACGTCATCAATCTTTAATAGAAATGCATAATCATTTTCCATATTAAAAAAAACAAATTTTATTTGTATGGTACGAAATGTTTTGCATTATTATTAACTTTTCATTCATATTTTTTTTTCACGAACGACAGTTGCGCTCTGGGTGCGCTTTCAGATGAGCGCACGGAGAAGCTTATAGGAGAGCTTAGCTGAAAGCTTCCCCGTGCGCGCACCCAGAGCGCAAAAAAAAAAAATTATAAAAAAAATGAATACTTAAAAAAAACAGCAAATTGTAAAAAAAAAAAAGGTTAGAAACTCGATATACAAAGGAATTAGCATTTAAAAAACCTATGAAATGCACTGAAAAAACCATAGGTTTCACACCAGTTATAGTTAGGAATTAGCATTTAAAAAACCTTTGAAATTCACAGAAAAAACCATAGGTTTCACACCAGTTATAGTTAGGAATTAGCATTTAAAAAACCTTTGAAATTCACTGAAAAAACCATAGGTTTCACACCAGTTATAGTTAGGAATTAGCATTTAAAAAACCTATTAAATTCACTGAAAAAACCATAGGTTTCACACCAGTTATAGTTAGCTGGAAATTTTACTGATATAAAACCATTGAAATTCCCACGTTATAGTTAGTCGGACTCACTATAACTTGCGCGTGCAATGCACTGCTGATGACGTCACATATTACATCACTCATGACATGGTCAGTGACATCACTCATGACATCACTGATGACACCATCCTTGTGACATAGTGACAGACCTCCTCTCAGTGTAAAGTAACCCTTGAGACACATATTCAAAAATAGAAACTGAAATTTTTAAAAAATGGACATACCTATATCAGTTACAACAAGCAATTCTGTACTTCCACTATCTATATACTCATCCACTCATTCACCAACAGTTCTATATAGTCACTCATACATATACTCACTCATCATATGAAGAGATACACCTATACATTCTGTTACACACCGACATTCATCCAAAAGTTACTCACACACATATTCACACGTGCAAATAAACTATTGAACAACCATTTATTTGAAAATAGAGTTATACACACACTTCCACCTTACTTCTATTGAAAATTACACATATTTATTCTCTTAAACAATCACTTATAGAAACACATACTTATTTAAACAGGAAATCTTACAATCTCTTACTCTCACATATACTCAGTTATATACATCAATATTCATATATACTAGATTAAAACATATGTAGTTACTGATAAAGACACTAGTGAGACAGTCATTCACTCACTAACAAACACATATAGACACTCATCCACCCATACAGTCCTGTACATATGCTGTCTTCAAAACACATACAAACAAAGAGTCAGTCACTCATGCATCTATGTGCTAAGTAATACCTCCACCTAACCATATAGACACTCATACTAATACTAATAAAAATATCAAATAACCCATATACATACGCATGTAGCTACTTATCAACACATGTAGCCACTTATACACAAAGTGAAACACTAATATATGTATTTAAATATTTAAACATAACTCACTAATATTTATTTTTCAGAAAGACACATATTCACTGGATGGTGTCATCAGTGATGTCATGAGTGATGTCACTGACCATGTCATGAGTGATGTAATATGTGACGTCATCAGCAGTGCATTGCACGCGCAAGTTATAGTGAGTCCGACTAACTATAACGTGGGAATTTCAATGGTTTTATATCAGTAAAATTTCCAGCTAACTATAACTGGTGTGAAACCTATGGTTTTTTCAGTGAATTTAATAGGTTTTTTAAATGCTAATTCCTAACTATAACTGGTGTGAAACCTATGGTTTTTTCAGTGAATATATATATATATATATATATATATATATATATATATATTATACTTTACGTTGCATTTCAGATGTGCAAGAGACAAGTTGGAAGAAGGAACAAATCAGCAAACTGTAACGGCATGCACAGTGTAGAAAGAAAAACACCAAGACAAATTCACTCAAGAGACTGATAAATCAAGCATTAAAAAAACAGGAAAGCTAATATATGGTGATGTGCTTTCGAAAAAGAAAAAATGGATGTCCCTTTAATGTAAATGTAACAAATTGTCTGAATGACTCTTACAGAAGGAGAGAAACAAAGATATCTGTGATTTATAGTGTGGCATCCTGCTACTTTCTTATGAGTAATCAATATATTGACGGCCATTAATTCAATTAAAACCTCTGTAGGAAGACAAACTGCATAGCCTGTTCCGACAGTACTCGAGTTTTTTTCCTTAGTCTTTTTATAGAGAGACAACATATATTACTGCTATATACGATTTCCTCTTTTTTTGTATAGTAAGATAGATTGTTAGGGGTTCATTGGGGGGGATCCCTGAGGGGCGGAAGGAAGGCGTATATTAAGGCCAACATGTGCGAAATGCACTCCCCTGCCTACTATGACCACTCACCAACTGCCTGCTTTAGACAGTGTCAGGGAAAAAGGACAGCAAAATCTTATGTGGCTCAAAGTACCTTGTAAGGACACAGAATTTATTGAAAATTCTGAAGAAATTATATTTCCTCTAGCCTGGAGGACTCATAATTTTGGAATCGCCTTTCTCTTTTATGCTCTTCTACTCCTCGCCCCCCCCCCCCCATCCCCCACCTCCTCGGGCTCTCTTGGAGTTCTTGGCAGAATGTTGAATATGGAGAAGAGGGCAAACTAAACTGATGCCTTTAGGCAATTTCTTTAATGTTTCTCTACATAAACATAAAAATGAGTTATTCCGAACTAGGTTAACACAAATGTTGGATTATTTGCTATGCATGGACGTTTGCTGTCCAAAAATGAGTGTCAAATTTGTCTTTGAATTGCAAAGCTTCTGACGTTTGTGCAGAACATGTTGATATTAGCTTGACAAGATAGCTTAGTGTAAGAAAGAATATTTTAAAATGTTGCCTCCCTCCCCCCAAACACTTTTCAAGCATTGTTGTTGGGTTAAAATTCCATCTGCGTACCTTATTCTGAGTAATTAATTGCACATTTCTGTAGTCCTGTAATTTGAGGTATCCATGCTTTCTCTTATGCTTGAGAACATTCTTATGTTTAGCAAATCCATTGAAGAGTCCCAGGTGAATGGAGGCACGGGGTGGGGGATTTCATAGCTCCGTTCTTCAGAATCCTCCTGGTATGGCCTGGGGTGGAGGAGTGTTGACATCTGTCTTCACTGTGTGCTTCTTATACCAATGCAAGGTGACCTGAGGCCTTGAGGTTGAGCTACATACAGACTGACCAGCTGATCCTCTTCCCTGATTATAGTGCTAGAAGAGTGATTGGCTATCCGAAGCAAAGCCAGTAGTAAAGCTTCGTGGTAGGATGGACCATAGTTCTTGAAAGTGTGAAGGGTTTTCACATTCTCGCTGGTGCTTTCTTCTGTGGCTAGCTGCATTTAGCCTAGAAGGCCATTAGCTAGTCTCACGCTTTAATCAAATCTTCAGCACAGTGTGTAACTTGTGAACTAGAGATCACTGATCTGATGTATACATGAAGGCAATTCACTCAAGCAAGACCACACCTTTACCAGCCACGTTCCCATAACAAATATTTAAAGTTGAGTCCTTCAGTTCTCTATTCTTTCAGCACAATCTTTCACTTGATTCTAAGCCTCTCTGGGAACCAAGCGAGAAGATTGGGAGGATCTGACACAGGTGTGGGTGGTTGCAAAGTAGTGTGCCAGACCACAGACCTTTCAGGATTCATCTTCTGGGTAAGAGAACAGCCACCAATGTGTTTAAGCAGAATATGTATGATTGCAGCTCTCAGGACCATTTTTTCCATCGTCATCATCTCTCCTTTTACAAACCATTGTATTCTGAGACCTTCAATACATTGCTTCAGTTGAAGGGAACCAGCCCTGCAATAATGAGAATTCATTAACTAGGTTATTAAAGAAAGATGAGGACTAGAGCCATGTTTTCATTGATATGTAGAGTCCCCTCACCAACCTGTGATTAATCTGGGTCGCATCCTCCTCTGAGGTCCCAAGGATAGCGTTGTATGCTCCTGATCAGTAACACTACTATTGCTTTTCCAGTGCTAAATTGTTTGTACATGCTACTTGACATCAACTGGATGCAGAATTGTTTCTAATCTACAAACCTGTCCATTCATTTACTTCTTTTCTTCCATATGATGTACCCGGCATAGTGATAGTGGTTGTAACTGCGAGTTATGATAATACACCGAAGGGAGATGTTCACTTGACAAGTTATTATAAGATGCAGAATACATAAGCGGTGATTTATCACTGGTGTAGGAATATCGATGGTTTATGCATTATTTAACTAAAAAGTGCAACCATACAGAAGGTCATATATTGCTGCTCACTGTTTTGCAGCCCTCAAATGTGGAAGCCATCCTTCTCTGTGATGTGCTTAGTTCACGCGTGACTGAATCAGATACGCTTGGATTGACAAAAGTGCTCTATTTGTAAAATTACTGTAATCAGTTTTGGATGAGCGTGTCTCTTGTGCGTTATGTGAGTAGATGAAAGATTAAAAGCTACACCTGAGCACTGTGCTTTATTGGGAACTTGAGCTAACCAACTTTTATCCCCTTAATTCCACTTTATAATCCACTTTCACAGTTTATAACTAGCAAATAACTTTTGTTTTGCTTTAGTGGTTCTGTATAATGTACACTGAATGAAATGTTATCTATACTGGCTTGCTGCTCTCCACCCTGTAAGTCAAGCCAAGTGCTTTGTATCACATGTTAGAGGTAAGCTGTTAACTTAGTTTGGAAAACTGCATATTTCTAAGCTCTCAATGCTTACTTCTGCTAGGGGCCAATCAAGTGGAAATTGTTCGGGTACAGCATGTCCAGAATGCCGCAGCCAGGGCCGTGGTAGGCCTACCGAGGTTCTGTTCTGCAAAAGATACCATCCGTGCACTCCATTGGCTACCAATGGCACAAAGGATTGATTTTAAGACCCAATGTCTCTCTTTTAAGATTCTTAAGTTATCTTCCCCTCCGATTCTTGAGAAACTCCTCAATCCTTATGTCCCCTCATGATCTTTGAGGTCTTCTGGCCAGAATCTGGTGGTTGTCCCACGATTCAGGCTGTCCAGAGTTGGTGGGCGTTCCTTTCGCGTTTTAGCTGCCAAACTTTGAAATTCTCTCCCATGCCATATTCGTGCCCTCAATGACTTGTTTGAATTCAGGAGGGCTGTCGAAACTTTTCTGTTTCCTCTCGTACCTTAGTATTTTATGCCCTGGTTTATCTGTTATTCTTCGTGTGTTATGTTTCCTTTACCTATCCTAAGCGCCGGGACGCCCCTTTGCAGGGGCAGCTGTGCGCTATAGAAGTGTCTGTTAACATAACATAACAGGTGACTCAAGCAGTGGCTTGAGCATGGTCAAATGGAGGGAGCTTTGGCATTCCACAAATGACTCCTAGTGAGTTTTACCGATAAGGCATATTAATGGAACCTCCGAGAGGCATTGGGATTTAGGAATGTATTTACAGTTTGGCGAAGGGGATACTCTATCACAAATGTGGCAAATGTCCCATTTACTATAACATGCAACATAGCCTCTTGCGATTGTAATACATGGACAGTATATCTGCCAAGTTTTGATGGAGTATCATATATTGCCTTTAGTCTGTATTCACATTGATTGGCAATGTTACAGTAAGGCTGTCATGTAGGTAACTAGGTCATTGCACTTGACATATTTCTGTAGGGGTTTTCTGTGAATTCTTTTCTGACTTTAATGGCGAGCCATTGGAAAGATTTAATGGTTGAGGGCACGCATTTCCTAAATGTTAGCTTAGACAGGCTGTCAGAGTTTGGGATTCCTCTAGGTCATGCTGAATATCTTTAATAAAGGTGGGGGGTTTAGCAAACTACAGCGATTCAGCTAACCAGGTGTAATATTTATATGATAATTTTTGTATCAAACCTGAGAATGAAATGTTTTTAATTATAGCGAGGACCCAATTTAGAGTTTGGGGGACATAGGACTTTATATCTCTACTCTAGCTCTAGCTGGCCCCACAGTGCACCCTATGGGTTTGTATGATTCACAGGTATTGCAGTTCATACAAAGCTGTTTAAAAGTTTGGCGTGCAGTCAGTTGTTGGTGACAGACACTTACACCAAGTTTTTTTCCCCAAAACAAACTCCCAAGCAGGAGTTTGTTTTTGGAAAATAAATGGCCCCAACCCATGGTGGTTTTCTATCATCATGGTGTTGGGGTCATTTTTAGGTCAAGCCTTGGCAGCACATGCTCTGTCTCTTCGAGACATGCTGTATTCACTCTGTGGGCTTGTAGCCCGTCCCCTGCCTTTTTATTCGTCCCTTAGATTATTGTTCTAAAATGCTTGCTCGCTAGTGGTTAATCCTTCCTATTTGTTCCTCCTTTTTGTCTTTCGTTTCCTCCCACAGAGCATCACCCAATTCCTGTTAACATTAAGCTGCTGTGTTTACGTGCTCATTAGGGGGACTATTTTTCATCTTTGCTTCCTGCTCATATCACTGTTTGCCCATCTTCGGTGGTTCAGCTTTGCCGCCCATCACTTAGTCTCTGTGTCCCATTCAAATACTGAGGTGAAATTTCAATTATTATGATGCTGTTTTCAAAATCACCTTTCATTTTCGCTGATTTCAACGTCCAAGGATTTCTCTCAAACCCCTCCCGGTTCGCTGCTTGTTACTTTAGCGAGCCTCGGTCACCAGACCTTCACCAGCAAAACATGGCAGCACAGTTAAGGGCAAGGCTTGGGCAACTCCTGTTGCATTTTCTCTGAGGCTTGTTTGTATAATGTGAACTTGAGTGACCCAAAGGTGTTGGAGCGCTTCACAAAAGCGCCAATTACATTACACAAGGTCAGGTTATTTTGTTTGTTTTTAGGAACGTGGAGATGAAGTGATAATGACCCTGCCCCATTTATTAATTATTTCCCTTTTACCTGACAAATGGGAGTAGCATTCATCCCTCCCACCTCCTTCCATGTTGCTGCATTCCCAGCCCACTGCCTCTTCCGGTCGTCGTCCTCCTTTCAGTGCAAGCCCATAGCCAGATGTATATTTTTAGGGGGGCCTGGCCCTCCGCTATGACCAAACCTTAAAACTGTGTTCTGTAAGTGCATTTGTTTCCCAAATACTGGTTGTACTACTAAATATCATCACCCAGAATATCCTGTTACAAGAATATCGAGGACAGAGTATCTAAACCTAAGTGCATATAGGAAAGCATATATTTACTATTCCTAACTTAACATGTACATACCTTGAAGATATATATTGCACAGCTACATGTATGTGGATGAAGGTATAGAAAATCTATACTTACTTACCAGTTGATATTTTGGATTCTATATTCTGTACAATTGATATTCAGATTTTGATATTCAGATTGCACCTATGTGAAGGAATATGTTTTTTTACATATTAAAGCACATGCAATCAACTTTCTGCAATCCAACTTTAAATCCTGTCAACTAGATGGGATTTAATGTAGAGGGTAGTAACGTTGTAAGGGAGGCTGGCTTGCAGCTTTTTGTATTTTCTAAACTTTTCAAGCTTTGTCAAATGCAAAGCTTATGAGGTTCTTTTCTTTGAAATAAAAACGAGCTGGCCTCCTCTCAGAGCCCTCCCTCACGCACCTCTTAGCTCAGGTGGTGGATGTCCAGCCTCTAAACTCAATATTATTTTGCTGGAGGATGTTCTACCTAGTCTGCATCAGGAAATTATGACACCTGGAAGGCCCGAATGGATGAACCCTACATCAGGTAAAGGTAGAAAACGTTATCTGCATGGAGTTTCATAACTCCGCCCACCTTTGTGAGTGTTTGATTTAACTCAGCACTAATTTGAAATACATTTACAGAGAGCTTGGAACATATCTATTAAGAATATTTTGGGAAATTATTTGTGCGTTTTAAACATTTTAGGGCTGCAATAATGGTGAAAAGAATTTGTGAGGACGGCCTCACAATGAATTTCACTATAAGTTTGTGCCAAAGATGGATCATTCAACCTAAAAAAGCAAAACTGGCCAATTACAGAACAATCTCACTTCTCCAATTTCCAGCTAAAATGATAGTCATGTGAAAACCCAGATGTCTACTTTTATTGACTCCAACCAGGCACTTGGGCCTAATCAATCTGGTTTTCAGGCTGCCAATGGCACTAAAGCCATTGTAGCTTCCTTTACAAATGACGTCCAAATGATTCTGGACACAGCAGAAAGGGCGGCCCAGATCTTATTAAATCTCTCTGCTGCATTTGATATGGTTTCTCACTCCATACGTTGCAACATCTTGCTTCGATAGGCAGCTGCGATTTGGCCTTAGACTGGTTTACTTTCTTTCATGTAGGCATATCACAGACAATTTCTCTGGCCACTTAAAGCTATAGCCTGTGGAGTTCCACAGGGATCTGTCCATAGCCCTACATCATTTAATATTTATGTAACACCACTTTTCTTTTTAGATTCAAGGGCATGCGCTGAGTTTAATCGCCTATGCATATGGCACCTAACTCATTCTGTGTTTGGATGGCGAGTCTAAATCTACGCTAGCTTGTTTCCAGAATTGTATGCACTCAGTTGCAATTTGGTTGACTAAATATTCCCTTTGTTTGAATTCCAATAAAATTGAGATACTCTAATTTATTAAGATTTCTGGAATCTGTCGTGGCCCGCAATCATTTTTGCACCAAGCAAACAAAATAACTTAAGTTTTCTTATTTATCCTTCTGATTCTAAACAAAGATCTCCCCATTCTTATGTCTCACAGCCATAAGTCAACAGTCTAGTCACTTATTATGGCTTGATTGGATTACGGGAATCCTTACACCTCAGCTTACCAGGACACCTTATGACCAGGCTGCAGTGTCTGCAAAATGCTAGTGCCAGTTGGTACTTGGTCTTAACAAACACTCCCACATCTCTTCGCATCTAGTGTCCTTGCACAGGCTTACTGTTCACAAGCAATTTCTGGTATTTTTAAAGCTGGTTGCCTTTCACATAAAGATATCTATGGCTCTTCACCATCATTTATGGTCAAACATTTCTCTATATATAAGCCTACTCAACCCCACCTTTTTTTAATTCCCAGACTTCACTCCTCCAGAATAGGAGTTCGTGCTTTGTCTGTGACTGCTGCCAAAGCATGGCACACCCTTCCCCTCTTTCCTTACATCGTTTAAAGAATTTGAATCGTTTTTGGAATCGGCTCTTAATACTCACCTGTTATCCAAGGCGTAAACGTCTCCCAAAACCTTTATTCTGGCTGCTAGCACTATGAAAACCTTGTTCCAGGGTAGCAGTGCACTTAATGAAATCATTAATTTCTTTATTCATTCATTCAGGAGCAAGGACAAAATTGATTTGCATTTGGTTTAGCCCATTTTTGTAATGGCATAGACAAATAAAAGAAACATTGGGATAGCCAATAGGTCTGTCTTGCCTTTGGGACCTTTGAAGTATTTAGCCAAGGAACACAGTATACTGGGTGCTACAACATCTACCTATACTTCACGTTCAACTGGTGAACAGGGGAGCCAGAGCCGCCAATCAAGCCAGGAGGGGCTGTAGGGCAACAAGGGAGTGAACAAGGTGTGACGAGGTACTACACTATAGGGGGGCGGGTGGAACATGCAGTGTCCTTGTAATAGTAACAGACGGAGTGGTGAATCAAGTGTGCCTGCCCACATATTACAAGAAGCGAAGAGGCATGTACACGTTTATTTGCAGAGATGCGCAAATACAAGCACAACCACACACATAAAGAAGACCTACTTTGGCTTTCTGCAGTGGGTGAAGCGCAGTTCATGCACAAAGGGGTCCCTGACAGGGGCGCCAGCTCCAGGTCAATGCGACCTGCCAGGCCAGACGAGCACCTCTGGGTCATGACTGACAAGTGTGAGGAGATTCCTCAAACTGGATGTTCAATTATAAATAAATAAATCAATCAGAAGCAGTGGCGGATCCTCCATGGGGGCGTTTGGGCGCCGCCCCCCTGCTTTCTCGTCGTGCGAGAAGGCAGAAACAAATGGTAGTTATTAACTACCATTGTTTCTGCCTTCTCCCTCCGCGAGAAAGCAGAACTTCCTGGTTTAGAGTGGGGGTGTTACTCGAGGGCAGGGGGGAATGGCTTGGGGGAGTGGCTTGCCCACTGTTGTTAATACTGACTGTTTGGGCAGCCTGAGGCCACCCAAACAGACAGTATTAACAACAGTGGGAAAGCCACTCCCCCCACAGCCACTCCCCCCTGCCCTCGAGTAACACCACCCACTCACTCTCCCTGTTCTCTCTGTATGAAGCCGACCGCACCAATCAAAAACGCGGCGGTGGAGAGGGGGGCTGCCTGCCACGCCGCCTTCCTGATGACGTGCTGCCTGCAGGACTTGAACCAGGATGGCGGGAGTCAGGACGGAGTCTCTACGGAGGGTAAGTTTATTTTATATATATTTGTTGTTTTGTTTCCAAACCCCTCCCGCCTCCACCCTCGTCAACATTAAGCTAGAGATAAAATGACAAAGAAAGTTTAGGCAAAATGGATGCACCAAGAATGTGTGAGCATTATTTACAATGGTTTGCATGTCGGGCCGTATCCTGATGCAATTTCCACTGCTGCATAAAAACAGAAGTCTGGGCATACCTCGTGTTGCCGAGTGCCGATCGCTGCACCGAAGAAAATATGCATTAATTTGGAGATATTTTGAATTAATGTTTGGGCTCAAGGTCATTAAAAAGAAGAGCGTAATCCCTTTATGCGCTGACGCAGAACAGAAAACAACATGACGATACGGCCCCCGATGTCCAGGGGCTGTCCTGTTTCACAAATAACTGCACTGCCTCAGCACAGAGCATCACGTATTGTTGTGTGTGTTCGTGGTCTGTAATTTTCAAACCCATAACTCAGAATGTCTCTTTGTTAATGAATGCACTTTAAAAAACAGAAATCGGAAAAAGAGACAGGCTATCCTTGCTCGCCGTTTCTGCCATTCAAATTGTTTGCTCTGATTTAGCATAGCTACCTAAATAATGTTTCATGTGCTATTTTCAAGGGATCTCATGTTCATCTCTGTCAGGGAGGGGGTCACAATTTTTTTTCTTTATTTCAGTTTTTATTGCATTTCAAATAAACAGCGTACATACAATCAACATAATTTAACTTATAGGGGACGTAGGGTGGCCACACCCCATGCCTACACAGCTGATGCATAGTAAAGAAGCAGGCATGTGCCCGCTGCTCGGCTGTGCTTCTATGGCGCTCGCTCGATTGTTTTACGCCCCTCCACTTTCAAATTTCACCAACCGCCTCTGATCAGGAGGTACTAAAAGCAAAATGGGGACAAAATGAAACCAACATTTTAAGGGGAAAAAAAGATGCCCAGGGTGGTCTACCGTTTTAATAATGGAATAAACAAGCAGGAAGTTACTGCCGGCTCATTGACAGGAAGAACAAGAACAACCAACTGTGAGAGGACACATCCAGATAACAATCCGAGCAAGAACGCATATGCAGTTTAATTTCAGCTTCTTACATGTTACAACCTAGAACCTTTTAAACCAGTGTCCATACAGGTCCTCAATTTAAGTACAGAGGCAATTTATTTACTCAGGGTTACCACAAGGTTACTTTAAGACATTGAAGGCACTTTGGTCCATTCCTGTCCTTTGATACACAAAGTATTCTGAGAATTGCATTCCTTACAAGAGGCAGCTTGGCGGTATGGAGAACAACTGCAAAAATAACAAGCAGTGTGAATTCTGTACAGTGGACAGCAGCGTGATGAAGCTTACATGTTTAAACATTCCCTGTTGCTGCGAAGTAAGGAGATTCTCTCTCCTAAGATGGCAACTAGTCCAGGCAGTCGTCCCAACACAATGGCAGGTTTGCTGTTGTGACTCCATTGTTGCCATGCCCCTGCTCTGAACAGTCTATGCACTCCTCGCTCCAGCGCTGCTAAAATGGCCAGAGAACCCAAAGCCCCGCTTGACCTCCTCTGACCCTGATAAGGGCCAACTATGTGAAGAGGTGTTGAAGTGAAAAGCAGCTTGACTGCCATACGGATACGTAAGCTTAACCAATTACAACATTTGCACGCAAAGGTGTGTCTTTCACGCTGCTCAAAATAGAGGTACGGAGATGGATGTGGTTTTTTGGGTACAACAGGTGTGTTTCTGCACAACTAATTTCAAGTTAGGTCGAGAAAGACTTGTAGTGGCCAAAGTTAGAGCTGAAGTAGAAAGCAAGGCAAGCTCCTGCTTCTTGTGCTCTGCGATCATTTCTGCAACTCCCAGGCTCTGTAAATTTAAAGTGAACGCTCTTGCCCTATTGCCAGAAGCAGGCCGAAGCCATTTTAGGCAACTTGCTCTGTTTGTGCCTTGCCTGCTGGAGGTTTCGCAGCAGAGACTCCGTGGGGAGAGACGTTCAGTTCAGAGGTGGAAGAGGCTGTGGGTGACGTGCAGATATAAAGAAAGGCGCACGGCCTCCCAAAGCGGCCGACATGCTGTGTGAGGCATTGAAGTGGGCGCAGCTCTGTAACTGCAAGATAAATCGTGGCAGACACCATGCTGAGCATTTAAACAAAACACGAGCACTGATGGAAAGTGCTCACGGGAGCTGTGAAGCAGGTGCTTGGCTGTAGCTTCAGAATAAAGTGCGGCGGATGTGAAGTGGGCACTGTTCCTAGCATGAATACAAAACGCAAGCATTGCTGGGAAGTGCTCGTCCCAAAGGATCGGATGAACGAACGCCAAAGGACCAATTCAAAGAAAAAAAAGTGCGACAACGAATCCATATATAAACAAGAGAGTAGGGGGACATGTAACAGGGGCAATAGCCATGAAAGTGAAAAACACACCCAAAGCCGGGGCAAATAGCAACATTTCACCAATAAAAAGAAAGGAATTTAGAAAAGCCCACGAATGAGCGAATGGAAAGCAATGGATGTGATGAAAGCCCATAGATTAGATACAGCATGTCTTGAAGAGACAGTGCATGCAAAGCTTTGGCAAGACCTAAAAAGGATAGTGTTAATTGTTTCTACCTAGAGAGCAAGTCAAACATTACAATTCATCAGTTTTAGGTTTTCTCATTTTACTGCTATTTTTGAAGCAATTTTTAATGTTCTTTATAAACACCTACAACAAAACAACATAAAATACCAAGGTCAAAACATAAGCAACAAGTGCATCAAAGAGCCTTTAAAAAAACAAAAAGACAAATCGCAAGAAATGAATGCGATGAGCAGGAGACTAAGAATTTGAGAGAGTGGGTCTACAGGGTGTGAGAGTCATCTGTAGGATATATGATGGGGAGTGACTGGGCCGAACTATAACCAAGTGTGGGTCATATGTAGGAAGTTTAGAAAGAGCCAACAAAGTATGGTTCAAGCTGAGTAAATGTTATGATGGGGCTCAAACATCAGTGTAGGAAGTCAAAGAAAACTTAAGTTTAAGTTTAAAATATTTGTTAAGCGCAACGTACACCTGGGCGGTTTCTTGGCGCTAAAGTAGCAGGCAGCCAACTGGGCAAGAGCAGTTGCTAAGGCGTCGACTGGAAAGGCAAGCAGGGCTTACGGTAAGAAGGCCTGAGAAAATAAAAAGGTCTTCAGAGCTTTGCGGAAACTAGATTACTGGGTAAGGGACCTAAGATGAAAAGGGAGAGAGTTCCAAAACATGGGGGCAAGAGTGGAAAATTTCGAGCCACCCTGTTTTTTTTTCCGGTAGCGAGGGACTGATAAAAGAAGTTGTGCCGAGGAGCGGAGGTCTCTGCCAGGGACATAGGCCTTGATGGCAGAGGATATAAAGAGGGGGGCCAGGCCAGTCCTGGCCTGAAACGCCATGCAGCCTAATTTGAACAGGGCGCGTTCCCGCACAGGGAGCCAGTGGAGGGTTTTCAAGAGGGGGGAGGTATGGTGGAATTTGGGAAGACCGAAGGCAAGGCGAGCAGCCTGGTTCTGCACTAGTTGCAGTTTACGCAGGCTGTACTGAGGGATGCCATTGAACAAGATGTTCCCATAGTCCAGGCGAGACAGGACCAGTGCGGACATAATTAGTTTAAGTGCAGAGAAAGAAAAGAAACGTGAAATAGAGCGGATAGTGCGGAGAGTAAGAAAGCAAGAAGAAACCACCGAACCAATCTGGGAGTGCATAGTGAGTTTATCGTTTAGCTTGATGCCAAGAGTCTTAACAGAGGGAACAGGGGTAGGAGGAGAACCAAAGGAGGGGGGCCAAAAGAGAGAATTCCAGGGACTGGAGCAACCACCCGTCACCACAAGTTCCGTTTTATCGGGATTGAGTTTAAGGTGGTTGAAATTCATCCAGTCCCTGATGAAAGATAGGATAGATTGGAAGTTAGAGATAGAGTCAGGGGTAGAAGACAGATTGAAGATGAGCTGGAGGTCGTCGGCGTAATTATATACCGTGACCTCCAGCTGCTGTAAGGCAAAGATAAGAGGGGCGATGTAAAGATTAAATAGTAAAGGAGAGAGAGAAGAGCCCTGAGGAACACCGCACTGGACCTGGCAGGGGGTAGCAGAGAACTCCCCAAGGTGAACCGCCTGGGTCCGGTCCCTCAAAAAGGATGAGAGCCAGATGAGAGCTGAGCCTCCTATGCCCGCCGCCTTGACACGGGAAAGCAAGATGGAGTGATCCACCGTGTCAAAAGCGGCGGACAAGTCAAGGAGGACCAGCGCCTGAGATCTGCCCATGTCCATACCCTCTCTGAGGGTGTCTAATACTGACACCACCACTGACTCTGTCGAGTGCTTGGGCCGAAACCCAGCCTGGCACGGAGCCAGCCTCCCATTCTCCTCGGCAAAGGAGCTGAGCGCAGATGTAACATGTCGCTCAAGCACCTTCGCCAGAAACGGGAGAAGGGAGATGGGGCGATAGTTGGCCATCACAGAGGGGTCGGCTCCTGGCTTTTTCAAAATAGGGACGATGGAAGCGGCTTTTAGCGATGGAGTGACAACCCCTCGAGCCAGTGAGTCGTTAAGGAAACCCAGAGGAGGCAGAGGGCAGACAGTATAAATCTGCCGTAAGATGTGTGCCGGGCATATATCAGCAGGGGAACCAGATTTAATTTTGGGGAGAAGGGACAGGAAAAGTTCTTCAGGGAGGGGGGGAAAGGAATTGAAATAGGCTGGGGCGGGGGGAGGCAGGGGGTCAACAAAAGAAGAGGACGGGGGGGGGGATGTTGGATTTAATTGTTGAAATTTTTTCGACAAAGTAGAGATTCAGCGAATCACAGAGTTTCTGTGAGGGAGGGGGTTTAAGTGAGGTACGATCGGAGAAAGCCAGATCGTGAGTAATGGCAAAGATCTCCTTAGGTTGGTTCTCGGCCGCCAGAATTTTGGCCGAGAAGTAAGCTTTCTTGACCTCAGTGATGTTTTGCTTATAGGTCCCAAGAAGGTGGACGTAACGAGTCCTGGAGTCGGGGGAGTAGTCCAGTCTCCATTTACGTTCTGCCCTGCGAACCGTGAGCTTCAGTTCTTTCAGCTCGTTGTTGAACCACCGATTGGCGTCTTTAGGGCGTCTGATCGAGGTACGTCGGAGAGGAGCCAAGCAGTCGCTTCCTTCCTTGAGCCATGAGTCAATGGCTTTGGCTTGGGCTGCAGAATCCAATCCCGATATAGGGGGAGAGGAGGCCAGGAGCGAGGCAGAAAGGTCAGCCAGATTGACCTTGCCCCAGTTACGGGCCCAAAACTTAGAGTATCTATAAGGGAAACATAAGGACATCGTCAAGACAATACATTTCTTGGGGGGATGGGAGGAGGAGTGGTTTAAGGAGTATAAATAGAGGTAGTAAGGCGGACATTGAGAGAAAAAAAGGGGGAATAATATGTAGACTGTATGCCAGTGCCTATTCTGAAGGTAACTCACATGGGAGATATGGGCAGAGGGAATGGGAGGAAAAGTGAAGAAGCAAACAACCAACCTGCTTGTCGCAAAAGGAAGGAGTGCCATATTTTCTCACATATTTCTGACTTTATGTCTGTAAATAACTTGTGCATGTCTTGACATCTGATTAATTTCTACCAGTCACACCTCATTGGTTGGCGTCTGCAGTGTTTTCCTCCTCCTCAAGATACAGAGTTTTGCAAAAGCCAACATAGTCGCAAACCAACTTCCACAATGGTAGTTAAAACACCAGGATTCCCAGACAAATTGTGGAGTAAAGTTAGAGAAGACCAAAAGCATATTCCAAAACAGTCTTGCATGTGCAATTTGCAGCCATTGGTACAATAGAGTTACATAGGACTGGAGAATATGCAGAAAGTCACAATCAGAAGCCTGATACCTCCACTAGTTCAATATCTCAAGTCCTGCATTGTGTTCACTGCCAGTCACATATAACTTAAAATAGGTGAACTTCATTCTTGCTTCTCTTTTTATGTGTCCAGGGAGTCCTTCCAAATTTCATCTGAAAATTGGACAGACAATGTTTAATGCCAGCGAGGTCTGAGGGAGTTGGCAGTCTGGAAGGAAACAGGGCACTATAATCATTCAATAACGTGCTGATATTTCCCCTTGATGTTGACAATAGACATGGAGATATGCTCTAATCTGGAAAGTAAGATGTAAAGGGGTGGCCCAATGCACTCGGGAGACATTCACAACTTGAGGGTGTCTCCATTGCCCAATCCATTTTCGTCAAAAAAAAGGTCTTGATAAGATTTAATCTGTTAGATTCAAAAAGACAAGGTAGGCAATGCACTGCGTAGTTGCGTGAAAGTTTTTTAGGTTTTCTCAAAGTGCTTGTTTTTTAAAGGTGCTCCAACTGGTGGCGTAACCGTCCGTTTACGCCAAAGTATAAGCTATGAGTACGTGTGAACAAATCAATGCGCACATCCCAGTATTTGGGCACACCCTCTGGTTCAAAGATATAGACTCCTCTTTGAACCAGAGGGTGTGCCCAAATACTGGGATGTGCGCATTGATTTGTTCACACGTACTCAAAGATTTAATCTGTCCCATTTGGAGTACATCAGTGAGTGAGGCAATGCCGACCACAAACCAAGATTTCAAGTAAAAAGTCTTATCACCCACTTCAAACCCAGCATTGTACCACACCCTTGCTTCCAGACAGATGTAATAACACATCTTAACATGTTGAGTGTAGACCACGCCTGAGAGATAGTGCAATACAGGGTTAAACACAGCAGTGGCTCACTATGGAGTACAATTCAGGAGTCCGCTACTAATTTTTGAGAAGAGTAAGTGTATTTTGATTCCCATTCGTATTATTTGTTCACAGCTCACCATCGATGTAGTAAGGTTTCCATTTGTTAGCTACATAATAGGATTGCACGTGCAGGAGACTCACCCCTCTTGACGTCATGTCGCATGAGCCTTCATAAGCCTGGGTCTATCTGACCCCCATACACATTTCCTAAACAGTGACTCGGTTTCCCTTAGAAGAGAAGTAGACCTCTTTAAAGAGATCATGCCTAAAATGTACATAAACGTAGGCCCCACAGTCATTAGAGAGGGAAAGAGTGAGCCTGGTCCTGCATGAGAAGAGATTGTTAACGAGGGGATGCCCGGCCATGTTACTAGCATGTGGAGCACCCAGAAGGAATGGACTATCATCGGGAGTGCAACCAGAGATGACCAAGATGTGAAAGGTCATATCAGTCAGTCAAACTACATGATTTGTGTGGTGGATTGTGTGAAGAAAACATGCAACTCAAACCAGCCAAGTGCTGTTAAGCATCATTGAATATATTTGTATGGACTAATGCTGCCACATCTTGTTGTACAACAGTCATCGCCGAAGTCAAGAGCCTGCCCCACAATCCAGTGGTTGCAGCTACCAAAGGCAAAGCAACTGTTAACCACGGCTGCAACTGTTTATCTGAGTGGGAGACCACCCAAACCTCTGCGGTACATCTGAGAACGACAGTAGTATGAAACCAACAAGACCTCCGACCTGCAGTTAACCAGCTGTGTCCTTTGCATTCTGGTTGCACCAGGTATGAAAACAAAGGCCCGAGACAGTATCTTGAACTGTAAAGACAAACCTGCCATTAGAACTACAGTGTACTAGGAAAAACTCTTTTTGTGCAAGATCACACAAAACGACCTTGGGTTAATTATGTATGGTGCTTGATTGGTGAAGTCGCACCTATACGCATTGTTGCCTATGTCTTGTTATCCGTATTATATGCTACAGACCTGAGGAGCCCCATGGGAACTAGGAAGAGGACACTAGAGGTGTTGGGAAGCGTAGCAATAACCAATAGCTTGGAATATCAAACTGTGTAATGAACGGCATTATAAAGTATTTCGTTTTTCTGAGACATTAAAATATTTCAGTTTTCTTATGAAAAACACTAGGCTGGACAGTGTTTTGTATTTCGAGTGATTGTTGAAGTATGAAGTTCTACCGCCCCCCCCCCCACACCTCCCTGAGAAGCTTTTGACTATTTACCCCCATTACCCTGTGAGTCAAGTGTAGATAGGGTGTGCCTGGCCCCCTTTGCAGAGCCAAATCACCCCATATTTCCTGGCACAATGTAAGTCCTCATGCAATCAAACCACAAAGCACCAAACCCTATCCAAAACTTGCTTACAGCCTTTATTCCTTAATGTGCGTTGCTTCGGTGAAAATTTAAAGAACTTTGATCTCCAATGAATCGCCTTACCCAACCGCCTGACCAAATTAGTCATGAGATATGACAATGAAAATGCAACTCATTACTGTGACACATAACTGATTCTTGTGATACACAGCAAAACAGCAAGCCATTAAAACAAACATCTGTACGATAAAATGCTAATACCCACCTTCCCGTCCACTATTATTCCAGCTCTGACCAACTCTACCTGTTCGCTATGCAAAATACTTTATCCCAAGCTCATCAAAGCAGCACAGGTCTCTGAAATCACACTCTGATTCCTCCAGAGCCAACGAAACATAATCCAAGCCCTTTCCTCTCCTCTTCCACTAATGTCGATCAGCAGCTTCTCGGAATGTGCCAATGTGCATCAAAAATTGACAGAATAAAAGCGCTTGTCCTGATGACGGGACTACACATCCCATACACCCCGCTACTCCTTATACTAGGATACACTAAAGAGCTTGATGCTCGATTCAGAAAGTATTTATCACTAGCTCTCCTAGTCGCCAAAAGGTGGGTGGCCTGTAGATGGGGCAGGGCACCCAAATTTAAGGACTGGTTGCAAGACCTCACATATTGTCAAGAACAATTAAAGACATACGCGGAACTACTACCGCCATCATCTGGCTCGTGAGATATCTGGCATCCACTACAGGACTACCTGCTGGCGCAAGCGGCAGCCACGGAGGCCGCGGAGACCAGCACTACCTGACTTAACACCCTTAAGGAGGGCACACAAATGCATGGGTTCACCATGGTCACAGAGAAGACACAAATAGGACTAGATCTGCATGATCCCAAATGTTTGAATTCATCACTGTGGCATGCCTGATACTGTTACCTCTCATTGTCATGTGTAGATATTAGTGGTGTATTTTTTTTATTTCTATTGTACCTGTTTAAAAAAAATAAAAAAGGGAATTTTAAAAATTAAAACAATTAATTTGACAGAATGCTTCTGACTATTCAAACACCACTGACACAACCAAACCTTACACTATCGTTTACCCATCACCTCCTTGCCTGTATTGCCACACATCAAATCCAGTTCAGTATATGTTCTGCTTCAGTCTCCTAATGTGTCATCCCTAAAGGGCATCCCCTCCTTGGTGCTACTTGTTACCCCCCTAAAGGGGAGACGCCTAAGGGCAGCAAACCTGAGCCTGTTTTTTGAACAAAACCAGAAAACACTTTTTGTGCAAACAGGGCCCAACGTTTACCAGTTGGTCATGTCCTTTCTCCTCTCCAAACATTAGAGTAGTCAAGTAAATGTAACATCTGGGGACTTCGATTGGAGTGCCTTGATCTTCCACAAACATTTATGTCCACTTCCCAAAGAACAAACCCCGCAGTTTTATTGCACATACAGCACGAAATGCGCCAGCTGAGGTCAGTGCGCCATCCATTGTATTTGGACAAAAAGTTAAGTTAGTGTGGCGATGTCCTTTGGGGTAATTGGCCGTATGGAATTCGCCTAATCTAACTCAACTCCTTTATCACCATCCCTGGCAAAGGCGCTCCATCCCTGCCTGGTCCGCATATTGACTCAATTTCCACCCTTTTCTTTTAACATGAACTAACTTTTACCTGAGAGAAAGCAAGCACTGATGATCTCAATTCACAGAAAAAGCTAATTCTGACCCCACTACACCGAAGACATTTTGAGGATATTTTCCTGGGACCGGTCATTGAAAAAGTGGCCTTTTACTGAGCTACAATACTTGGAGACTGGAAGCGAAGCGTGCTTCTAGTCTCCTGAGAGTCCAACTCTTCTGTCTCCACTGCCACCTCAAATACACAGGGTCTGCACTAGTTGCTTATCATCCCTTGAAGGACTACTAACTACCAGTGATTCCACAAAACAGCTGCAAGAGGCCTGCAAAACCTAAGCACAATTGACTACAGTAAACTCTCTTCGTCCTGAAGGCCCCTCTGCAGCCAGAGTTCTTCCTTGTAGATGGTTTCTCCCAGAACTCTCTAATCCTAATCTGTGGATAAATCTAAGACTATACCCTCTTCCTGCAGTTATTCACTACATACGGAGTTGTGCATTAGCGCAGTACACTAAAGAGAAGAAACATGGAAGACAGTGGGTGTCAGACACCTGAATCCTTAGGCTACAGTAATGGCTGTCACAAGAGTCTGCATTTTGTAAGGACCCTCCAACAAATAACACAGCTGGCTGCGCCCAAATAGTGCAAAAACACAGGTTTATTTGGGTAATTCCCAAGTCAGATCCCTGTTGCCTAACAAGAATTAGTCTCTCTTGACTTGACTGTTGCTAATCACTATGGTTCTGATTCTTTTAAAGAAAACCAGATATATTTACACTTGTAGGCTTATTCCTAAGTAAGTGTCTCGCTTTTTTGGGAATTCAGATAGAATTCCACTACCCCTAGTCATGGAATTATTTTATAAATTACTAGATCTTTTCATAAGAAAGCATTGATACATGCGCAAACCTAATGCATATGTGTCTGAAAATATTTTGCAAATATTTTGCAATAGTACAGTTGCACTTTAAGACTTTTCATTTTATCCCCACATGGGAATTACTTTACCCACAGAAAAACTCTTATATACCCCCCTCGGTTCTGGAAGTGTTCCCTCCCCCTTACCACCTTCTATACATATGTATTCCCACCCTTCTCATGGATACATCTCTGAGCCTCTCCGGGGTGGGCAGAATTGGGCCTTACAACATTTTTTGAATATCTATAAACTTGAACGTTGTGATGGTTATTTGTTTTGCAAGGCCTCGAGCCCTGCAACATACATGTTCCATCATTGTGAGTACATTTAGTCAAAATTACTATTAGAGCATAGCGATGGGCTGGTACATGTCAGTAAATTGCTTTGTAGGGGTAAACTTACTTTTTGTTAAAACAGAAATAGAATTTCCACTAATAAAGTGCGCCGTGTGTGCAGGTCAGTCCAAGGCGGTACACCAATGGTTTTGTAAATTGCAGTCCATCAATTGGCCATGAGCATCTCATCCTCTTCGCTCATATAACCGCTCAAACCTCGCCTGCCATTGACTGTCCTTGTTTGAAGATGGCTCACATTATCATTTTCTAGATTAAATTATATGTTGTGCATTGTAAAGTCTTAAAATAAACCGAAAATACATCAAACTACCCACATATTACATACAAGACACTCTGCAACAGCCAGCTAACATAATTGCCTATGAGGCAGTTTTTGCACACTAACGCCCCTCCTAGACTTGAACCAAGCTTGCCATTCCATCATTAACCCAACCCCCCACCCCCATCCCGAGACGCTTGGGTCTTTGATGTTTCTAAGTTGCTCCCTTTCCATTCTTGGTCGTGTTTGCCAAGAGTAACATCAAGGTTGTAAGTAAGCTGACTTGGCTTCTATCCTTCAGCACCTGAATGATTGGTACACCCTTAAAACGCCCTTAAATACGCCCTGCCTGTACAGTAAGACCAACATCGTTGATCAGTCTATTGTATCAGCGAACAGTGTAAGCAATGACCCTTTGTATCATATCTGATGTGAAGCACGAACTAACCTTCTGGCCTTGTTGTGCTGCAAAAGAAATATAAATGCACTAGTCAAAGTTTCCTGCTAATTTTAAAGTCGACTTTATTGCAGATAAAAATAGTGATTTTTCTCACGTTATTGTTTTTCAACTTTTTGAAAAAGTACTTCTAATCCATGGATCTTCCACTTCCTGTACCTTTCATATTGTCAGAGTCATCTTTTTTGATTAAATCAAATAATCTTTTACCACTATCTTCATTTTTTAATTTAGTATGGGTAGTGCACCCATAAAACAATAACACCTATAAAACACAGAAGAAGGGTAAAATCTAATCTATCATCTCACAATGATAGCAAACGCACACACAAACTATGAACATAATAACAGCACATCTCTGGTTAAAAAAAATAAAATCTAATCTTTGTGGAAAATAAGCCATGCCACACTTTCTTTTTTTTAAATAGAAAAAGTTGTTTGCGAATATTGGGAAATGTCAAAGATAAATATAAGACATACTGTACTGGGAAGGGATAGGCTTTGGTAAACTTTCAGACCAAATGAAAATTACATTAGTCTTAGCTATTTTATCATAAATGTAAATAAGTGGACAGAAATAAAGGCACAGATTGGTATGTGTACTAACTAAGAGCAATTACGGCAGTCCAATGGACCCCCTTATCCATAGTGGCAGTGCGGGCAGCACCGCACCAGTGGTCCGTCCAACTTATTACAAGTTGGGCAGTCGGATCGCCATGGGACCACCGCAACCGCCTGGGATCAGAGATGCCTGGCTGCGTTACAGCAGTCTTGAGGCCGCAATATGCTTGGCAGTGCCACTGCAGCACCACCAGGCATATTACGAGTTTCCTCTCTGCGACAGTTTTCATGGCAGTGATCCCGCCATGAAAACTGTGGAGGAGAGGAAACAGGGCCTCAGGGTTGTGGGGTGCATGAAGGGGGGCACATTTTGTGCCTCCCTGTATGCATGCACCCCAGTTCCTGCATGCCATGGACTGCGCAGTCCATGCCTTGAAGGAAGTGCCTTTGACACTCCCATTGCAGTGCCCTTTTTAGAGACACTGCCGCGGGACCACCAGAGAAATGCACGCCAGACACGAGAAAACTCATAATCTGGCGGGTGGTGCTCACATGGCGTTGGTGGTGTGGGAGCAGGATGGCGCTGTTGTGGCCCCATTTCGACTCCGCCAAAGTCTTAACCGGGCCTTAAATCATAGATGTACTAACAATGCTGTGGCAGCATCATCCCTCGAACGTTTCATGATTCAATAAGAAGGAGCTAAATGGCTCTGTTTTTGTATTTGTTTTGATATAATTTGCACACTTGTTTTTCTTCAACCAAGTCTCATTAGTCCTCTAATTAAAGCTTTATTTCATCACACCAATACTGTGATTTTACAATACATACACTTTTTTTTACCTCATTCAAAGGCAGTACCTGAATCATTTAGTAAGGTAGCCTGCTGAGGAGAGATGGTGTTAGTTTTCATTTTCGTGCTCTAGTGTTTATCACAAGGAAGACATTTTGAAGTCAGGCTCAAAGAGGGAATGACACAACCAAGTGTGGAGAAGTGTCATGGAAAAACCAGACAATTAAGCACCAAAACTTCCTTTTCCATTCCTGATGGAAACAGCAGTCCTAAAGAATTCTAAGTTAAAGTGGCACACAAACTGTGAAAAGCAGCATCAGAGGAAAAAGGGTTCTGTTTTTGACACAGGCCATCACAAGAGGGTGTGACTACCTAATTCATTTTAAACATGGCGGAGCTCTCAATTCATTACAATCCCATAATACATCAATAAAAAATGGAGAGTCTACCAGTTCCCAGATATTTTCATCAAAGACTGGAGTCTAATCAAGTGCTTATAGTTCACTCCAGTTGACTTATTGTTAATCAACTACACCACATATTCCTGGTATTCCCATGCTAGAAACACATTCACTCATCCCAAAAAAAGTATTTGTTGTAAAAGTATGCATATCAGAACCCTTTTGGGAGGCCACATGGCAGGCAGGGGCTCAGTAGTGGCTGCTACAGAACAGGGGTGGTGGGGCTCGGGGAACATTGGGAGGGGTGGGAAATAAATACAAACACTTTTTTTAAAAGCACTTACCTATACAGCTGACCGCCGGCCGCTGCCTCATCTCCCTCCGTCTGCAGGTAGCACACAGCCTCCCAGAATCCCCTGACCAATCACAACGCTGCCTTAGCAGCATTGTGATGGTCTGAGCACCGTGGTTCGGCGATCAGACAGGGACTGGCAGGCTGTGCATGTTCTCCACGAAGGCTGTAATACTACTACCTAGTTTGCCTTTATGGGATAGCGACTCTTCCCCTTTCCCAGCAGGTAAACTTAACGATCTTTGTGCAACATTTTTTTGATGTTCCTTAACTGGTGTTTTCTGGTTGAGAAACACTGACTATGTGGGAAATCTTGTGGGTATGCATGAATTTATGTAAATTACATTTCTAGTGCAAACCTAGCCAGAAGGCACTGAACTGCTGTACAGGGTCAATGACAAGCATAAATTCAACAAGTGATAGGAAAGGTAGCAGTGTTATGGATGGTTAATGCATTGTAATGTAATTTCTTTAAAGAGGTGAGTTTTTAATTCTTTCCTAAATGGAGCCGGTTTGGACCAGCTATAATATATATCCAGAGATGTTGTCCCAAATCCTGGGTGCTTATATGGAAAAGGCCTGTTGCCTTGTTTTTTGCTTTCTACACTTAATCTGCAGTCTGATGGTGTGCTTGCTGTGGGTGAGCCAAGATCCACCTGAGATGGTGAGTTTGTCAGCAAGATAGACAGAGGTGCTGGGAATGACGGCCTTTTAGATGATGCATCTGGTTTTGAAGATGACGTGGGTCTACAAGGGGAGATAATGAAGTTCCATTAGTTTTGGGGTGATCTGTTCATATTTCTTCGAACCCTGGATAGGACGTGGTGTGGCATGTATGGTTCTCTGAGGGGTTCCTGTCTGGAGTCAAGAAGGTCATGGAGCAGGGTGTTACTAACATCCAGATGGTTGAGCATGAGAGCTAGAACAGCAGTTCCGAAGTCACTTTCTGGAAGAAACAGTTTCCCTTTCTTGAGAACAGATAGCTGGTACCAGACCATCTTTGTCTTTTTTACCACTGTGTTCCTTGTGAGTGAGGTTGGTGTCCAGGGTGAATACAAGTGCCCTGGCTTTTGGTGAATGTTGGGGTTGGAAGTGGTCAAAGTTCATGTCAATGGGCCAGGTGTGTACTGCAATAACAAAACTTCTGTCTTGGTTGGGTTAAGCCTCAGGTAGGAGTGGGACATCCTGGTCTAATGATGTGGAGGCAGTGTTTGAAGCATCAGATGGCTAAAGAAGAGGAGACCTTCAAGTAGAATTTTGTATCTGTGAGTAGAACACCAAGTGGCTCCAGGTAAAGTTGAAGATGACCAGAGACAGTATGAAACCCTGAGGCACTCCACATGTGATAGGAATCTTGTGGAACCTGGAGGTGCCCTTGTGAACACACTGGTATCATTTGGTAAAGTAGGAAGAGAACCAGTGAAGGACATTGTCAGTCAATCTCATTTGAGCTCCAGGTCGTATGAGGGAGGGATGGTCGATTGTGTCGAATGCGGCTGGGAGGTCCAGTATTATTGGGACGCAGGAGACATCTTCATCTACAGTCAGTGGCCATCATCTACAAAATGTGAGGTAGCTGTCTCTGTGCTGCAGCATGATCTGAATCCAGATGGTACCCTTGCAGGAGATGGGCATCATTGATGGGTGATCTTGGAGTTGAACATAGACTGCTTTTCTGATGACTGGTAGGTGAGTGATGGGACGGTAGTTGGCAATGTAGTCAGGATCAAGGAAATTAACTGAGTTTGACCATTCCCCACCTAAATCAGATTGCCTCTCCCCTTTCATTAACAAGCCTAAGTAGAAAAGTCTTCCACCTGTTCCAGTTGAGTAAGTCGATCTCTGCACATAAAGTGAATTATCGGAATCAGGATTTCTCATTGTCGTGTTGAGAACTTCTCAAGGCCTTAGGTCTCAATGATTTGTGCCAAAAAAACACATAGTGATCCCAAAGTGATCACCTGTGGAAACATGAGGACAAATCCTGGCATTTACAGTTAAACTGTTTGTTTGATCATTGGAAAATCAAATTGCCTTTCCTTAGAAAATGCTTAGAGACTCGTTCATCCCCAGTATAAAGTGTTTAATAAATTAAACAATTAGATGTGGATACCTTGTATCGTGTAGTGGAACAGTTGGTTTTTGCCCTGTGAAAAAGATTTTTGGTGACCCTCACCCACTAGTTTTTACCAGTGGTGTAGATGATCTCCACTGGCGTACTCCTAGCGGACCGTATCATCATTGGGTCTCCTACCTGGGCATGGGCATGGGGTAGTCCAAGTAGGTAACACCTCCATCAGGAGGGTGAATATCTGGATATAGAAATTCAGTGAGATCTGCAAGGGTTGCTAAAATTACCGCCTCTACTGAAATATACCATGTTAATAAAAATAAAAAGTGGAAAGGGTTAAGGTTAAATAATGAGGTGATGTATTTGGGGTGTACTATTAATCCTTCATGTCTCAACGGTGGTCTACATGTTTCAGCCATCATTGACTTAGTTGGTCAGTTGGCTTTCGACATGACCTATGCTCATCAGGTCTCTGTTTGGAGTAAGGATACCTTCAGTAACTTTATGAAACTGAGAGTAAGTACATTTACTTACATATACTGTGGAAATATTGTTTTGTCCATTCCCTGGGAAAGCAAAAAGGAAGAACAGTTCCGAAAAGCAAGGTACACACATATTTTCATATGTGATTGTTATGGTGTTGACCTGATATCAAATCCACCTTTTGTGCACCCAAAGGTAAGGGATTCAAAAATGGGAACAGTATTCACCTTCAGTGATGTGGACACATCTAATCATATGTGGCTCCCAAAGCAAACTTATAGTGAAAGAGGTCCCTGTCATCTGGTGGCTGTTAGTACTTTCAAAGTCTGTATAAATCTTAAAGAATGGCCAGATTATCATTAAGTAGTTCTCAGAAAGTGGACGGTTGCATTGAGTCCTGTGGTCCTAGCTCGCGTTATGTCTCTTTATTTATTATCATTAAAGTCGGCTCTCGTTGTGCGTCTCTCTTAATTCTTCATGTGCCTCTGTTATAAACTGTGGTGTTAGGTCGATGGTGTTTTAAAATGTGTTAATATAGTGGAAGTGTAGGCTATAAGCTAGATGTTATGAGTTGTAGGTCAATGGTTATATACCCGTTTTTAGTGTGCTGCAGGTGTGCAAATTGTTGTGGAGACTTAGTCGGAGGATCCTGAACTCATATGTTTGATATTGTACCCCAAGTCAAGGCTCTTGCACAGTTATTGAGCGACAACCGTGTCAGTTAAACATTTGTTTTGCCGGGGCGTTTTTGGAGCCGTCGGTTGATATTCGTTCAAAATCTAAGGCTGTCCCTAGCACAGGCAACTGGTGTATTTGTAAACGCCCCATCATATTCGTGAGAACTCGAATATGGTGCGCTATGGATCTACTGAGTGAAATAATGCGCTACTGCTCCGGATATCACATACTATGCATGTTAAACCGGGCTGGTTTTCATGCAGCATAACAGCTATACTAAAATGTGAGGCCTTGCCTAGTACAGAAAACTAGTGTATTAGTTAAGGTCCTCTAATATGTGGGGGAACGTATAACCCCTTAACTATGGTGTTCTGTGGACCTCAAAGGTAGAATACTATAGCGTTTTTTGCATACCTTATGTAGGGTTCAGACAGGCCCAATAGGATGCAGGATTAAGGCAGGCAGTCTTGTATTGAAACACTAGGTGTAGGAGAAAAGACATACGTGAATTAGAAAAAAACTTTGTTTTAAAGGTCAAAAAACTGAAATTCCCCAACCGTCATAGCCCCTACTTACTCCATCAAGAACATGCCCAGTCGCGTCACCTAAATAGTCCTCCCCATCCTGAATGTTGTGGGTCGTGGTGGGGTTTATAAGGACACATTTGGGCATTTAGATTGTTAGCCTTCATTACGGACACTTAACCATAATCCGTGCCATATCCCTATTCGAATAAGAATGTGCCGTCCATGATCGATTTCACGAAGACTCATAGTCTGCCATTGTTGAAATATATTACACGGTGTAGTCTGTTTTCACTTTAAACTAGTGGGTAAGGGTCTCCAAAAACCTTTTTGATGAGACTCTGGAAATTTGGAATGGTGTGTTCAGTCTCTTGTGACTTTTCTAGTGTTTCATAGGGAAGCTGAGCGAACCTATTTTGCATCTATCTCGCTCCTTGCTTGATTTTCCGAGCATTTAGCACAATACGATAGACACTCCAATTCCAAACATCTAAAACAACCATCACAGTGCCAAGGCAAAGAGCACTAAACACATCCAGAATACCTCAACACCTACAGCACAAATCTGCACCCAGTGTATTTGGTGTTAAATACAATTAGAAATACAACTCATCAACCCTAAATGCTGATGTAGTATAATCCCCTCCTCTCACTGTCGCACCTCAACACCTACCACATAAGTCAAAGACTTGTTTTTTTTTTTTTAGTTTTTTTATTTACATTTTTTCCAATACAATACAAGCACGTTACATGATAATTAATATGCACTATTTGTAGCAACCATGATATTGTTATTTCACCATAGAACGTTCATCGTGCGTGCAGCGGAATGCCGGGCCCCGGGGAAAGCAGAGTCGCAGACTAGTCTTTCCCCGGGGTCTTTCGCGCAGGGGATAGGCCAGGTAGGGGAAGGGGAGGAGTTAGGGGGTGGGTATTTAAGCGCGGGGGAGGAAGGGAACTTCCTCTTTTCTGCGCCTGGCACCATCGGGAGGGAGCTCGAAAGGAGTTGGTTAGGACTTAGTTTCTGTGAGGCCTAGTGCTAATTTTGGTGGATTTCGCTCGGTGCTGTTTTGCGGCAGCTGGGTTTCATCTTTTTCACTTTGTTGGTTTCTCTTGCTTGGGTAGGATGTCTGGTGTGTCTGCGGAACAGGTCCGCGAGGCCTTGTTGCTGCTTGCGAGGGCCGGCCGCGATGACCTTATTAGGCCTGGGGTCCTGGATCAGGCCTGGGTTGGGGCCACCAGGGGCACGCGGGCTGCCTCGGCCGGGGTTCAGGCGGCGGTGTTCGCCTGCTTGGAGGACGAGCTGGAACCTGAGGGGGGGTCTGAGGTTAGGAGGGGGGGGCGGTGTTCCCAAGGATACGGCGAGGGGCGGGAAGCGCAGGACCACCTCTGCGCGGCCTTTCCCCCCGCTGGATTTTTTGCCTGGGGCCTCGGGAGCGGCCGTGAGGGCCGCGCCTTCCGCGCTTCCGCCCCACGGGCCCCTGTCGGCGCCGGCCGGCGCCTTGCAGGGGGAGGGGCAGGCGGGTCCCCCGGCCGGGCCTGCCGTGGTCCTAGTTGGGCCCCCGGGTGGCAGTGGGGCCCCTGGGCCTATGGTCTGCCTGGTTGGTGACTCAGTTCAGGGGGATGGGCCTGGGATTGTGCTGCGGGAGTCAGGTGAGGTGGTGGAGGAGGCCCCCATTGACTTGTCTAGGGGTTCCAGGGCGGGCACCCCGGCCGTTTTGAGGCCGATGGCGCCCGGGGTTTTGGCGGGCCGGAGCGCTTCGCCCGCTCTAGTCCCCATTGGCGGGCCGGGTTGGGTGCAGGGTTTCCAACAGGTGGGTTTCTTTCCCTGAGGGGGTGATTTCTTTGGCTACTGCCCGCCCCCTCCCCCTCAGATATGGGGTTCCGTTTCCTGGGAGGAGAGGTCACGCGGGGAGCGGATTTTGGAGCAGATTCAGGAGGTCAGGTGGGCTGAGGAGACGAGGGCCAGAGTGGGTGCAGTTTGGGGCCATGAGATTGAGGGTCCTCCCACCCCCACCTCTGAGGAGGAGCGGGAGGCGGAGAGGCAGGAGGAAGAGGCCAGGAAAGCCAGGGTGAAGAAGGCAGGGCAGGCCGCCCCCCCTCCGAGGGGTGCGGCCGGAGCAGGGACGGCCGGGACGGCTTTGAGGCCCGATGGTGCCGGGGCCCCATCAGGTTCGAGCGACCTGAGGGGCGGGAGGGGATCCAAGTCGCCGGTTGTCGGCAGAGCCAAGGGGGGCCTTGCGGGGCGCAACACGGCTCCGAGACGCAGGCCGGAAGAAGTAGGGCAGTCCGCGGCGGCTGTCCCTCCTCCGCGGGATCGGGCGACTTCGGCACGTGGCGCCTCTGGAATGCGTGGACGAGGGAGCGTGCAGAAAGGTGTGAAGCGTGCGGTGAAGGAAGTGGTCTGCGAGGGTGTGGATCTGGAACCGGTGCTTGAGCTGGATTACAGTGATGAGAGTGAGGAACTGGAAGAAGGGGAGGTGCGGGATGACTTGGAAGGCGTAGGCGGTGCAGCGGGAGACAACGACCTTGGTGTGTTGCAGGTCGAGACTGGAACGAAGAAGAAGGTCGGGTCAATGGCGGTCCGGAGGAAGGAGTCCAGAGGAAGGCCCCGGGAGCGGACGCCGGCACTCACAGGTGAGGGAGCCTGGTGGGCGGCTTGGGATGACGCTCCTCGGGGGGGAGGGGAGGTCGGAAACGCACCTGCCGGTCGGTGGGCGTGGGGGATGGTTCTGTGCGGGAGGGGGAGACGCCGTCCGGCGGTCCACCTGCGGATGGTAAGGAGGTGGATGGTAAGTCGGTGACTTTGGGGGTACAAACGGACAAGAGTGATGGCAAGGAGGAGAAAGGGGTGAAGGTTCCTAAGAAAATGCCTTACATGGGGTTGGCGATGCCTCTGGGGTCGCACTTGTCGGAAGAACTGAAAGAGAAAATCTGGAAACACGAGTTTGTGGACGTTTTTAAGTTGCTTCATCGGGAGGTCCAGGCTAAGGAGGGCTCCAAGGAGGAGGAGGAGTGGGAGTTGACGAGGCGGCCTAGGGTGCCGGTAACTATGGAGAATTGGACGTCGCCCTTTCTGATTTATGCCAGTGTTTATTGCCAGAAGTATCTGGACCGGGCGATTGCGCTGTTTAAATACATGGATATCATTCGCAAGGCCCAGATGCAGTTTGGGGGGTTTGCGTGGTTGAGCTACGACGAGGAGTTTCGGGCCAGGGTTAGCGCAGATCCGGAGAAAAGTTGGGGTGAGGTGGACCAGGAGCTTTGGATGCAGTGGATGGAGTCTTCGCACTCGTCGGCGTCAACTCACACAGCCAGCGGTTTGCCGGTGTTGTATCGGTCTTTTCCGCCGCGTCCCGCCCAGGGCGGGGCGGGGGGTGGAACAGTGCCCAGCACCATTGTGTCAGGTCAGCCGTCTAAACCCGGGGGTTCCGCCACGGGGGCATGTTGGAGCTACAATCGGGGTTTCTGCTCTCGGTACCCATGTAAGTTCAAGCACGAGTGCTCGAAGTGCGGCGGTAAACACGCCCTTACGCAGTGCCTCACGCTCACCACCCCCTCCGAACAATGGAGGAACGCGAGGGGACGGGGCCAGCCTGGCCCGAAGGGCGCCTACTCCGGTTAGGGTGGAGGCGATGGCCCGTGGCTCGCGTGCTATCCTGATCGCGAGGCCGCAGCGCGGCTCTTCTGGGGTTTCACTGAGGGTTTTCGGGTGGGCTACCAGGGCCCCAGGGAGCTTCGTTGGGCTGACAATCTGAGGTCGGCGAGGGAGTTGCCGGGATTGGTTGCTGCGAAGTTGGACAAGGAGGTGGCAGAGGGGAGAGTGGCTGGCCCGTTTACTGACTGGCCATTGCCGGATCTGATCATTTCTCCGTTGGGGGTGGTGCCCAAGAAAGAGGAAGGGGAGTTCAGAATGATTCACCATTTGTCGTGGCCGGAGGGGCGATCGGTGAATGACTTCATTGCGGAGGTGGACTCGAGGGTGCTGTATGCGTCGGTGGACGATGCGGTCCGGCTGGTGAGGTCGTGTGGGCCTGGTGCGGAGTTGGCGAAGTGTGACATTAAGTCGGCTTTCCGTCTCCTGCCTATTCACCCGGCGGATTTGGCGCTTTTGGGCATGCAGTTCGGGGGTGCCATCTACGTGGACAAGGTTTTGCCCATGGGGTGTGCCATCTCCTGTGCACTGTTTGAGCTTTTTAGCACTTTCTTGCAGTGGGTCATGGTGCGGGTGAGTGGGTGCCGTGAAGTCACTCATTACTTGGACGACTTCCTCTTCCTGGGGAGGGCGGGGTCAGGAGATTGCGGCAGGGCCCTGTCGCGTTTCCAGGCCTTGGCCTCGCAGTTTGGGGTGCCTTTGGCGCCCGAGAAGACGGCTGGTCCCAGCTGTTGCCTCACATTCCTGGGGATTGAACTGGACTCGGTGCAGTGGTTGGCGCGCCTGCCTGCGACCAAGGTGAAGGAGATTCTTGCATGTCTGGAGTGGGCTGTGGGGGAACGGCGGATCCCTTTGCGGGCAGTGCAGAAGCTTCTGGGATTCCTTAACTTTGCGTGCAGGGTAGTGCGGGCAGGGCGGACGTTCTGCAGGCGGCTCGGCATGGCCATGTCGGGGGCGGTGCTTCCACATCACAGAGTGAGGATTTCCTTGGGGGTGAGGACGGATTTGAGGACTTGGATTACCTTCTTGCAGGCCTTCAATGGGGTGTCCTTGGATTTTGATGAGGAAAGGGCGGTCTGGCAATGCCAAATTTACTCTGACGCGACTGGGTCTGCGGGATTTGGTGTTTTCTGGGATGGAAGGTGGTGTGCGGAGAGCTGACCGGCCTCCTGGATCAAGCAAGGCAGGAGCATTGCCTTTTTGGAGTTCTTCCCATTGCTGGTGGCACTGGTGGTGTGGGGGGAGGACTTTCGGAACAGGTCTGTGCTCTTTCACGTTGACAACATGACGGTGGTGGACCTGGTCAATAATCAGAGGGCGAGGGACCTGCGAGTGCTGCGGCTGTTGCGCAGATTCATGTTGGCGTGCCTGCAGTTGAATGTGGTGTTTCGGGCCAAGCATGTCCCTGGGGCGAATAATGACATTGCGGATGCTTTCTCTCGTTCGCAGTGGCAGCGGTTCCGACACCTGGCGCCGGGAGCGAACGCATGCAAGACCGAGCTGCCGGCCGGCATCTGGGCCTTGGGGGAATGAGGATGATTGGTCTGGTGGAGGGTTCGTTGGCTCCGACCACAAGGAGGACTTATCGTCTGGCATGGTCTGAATTTAGTACTTTCATGGGCTGGACGGTGGATGGTGTCGTGAGTGGGGAGTCGGCTGTGGTGGAAGGTCTGAGGGGTTATGTGTTGGCTTGTATGGACCGGGGGTTGACCGCAGCTACGATCTCTGGGAAATTGGCTGGAATTTCCTTTTACTGTGTTTTGTTTTTGGGTTTTGACCCCACCAAGGATGTGGTGCTGGCTCGCATGTTGCGGGGGTGGGGCCGGGAGAGGGGGGCTGGGGGGGGCGACTGGGGGAGGCCGTGACGTTTGATTTGTTGGTTCGGCTGGTTGGGGTGTTGCCGGAATGCTGTTATGACCCGGTTGAAGTGGGCCTGTTTCGTTTATGCATGGTATGGATGTTTTTTGGGGCGTTCCGGGTGTCTGAGCTGTTGGGCACGAGACGGGGGTGGGCAGGTTGTTTGAGGAGGTGCGTGTGGATGCGGGGCATCTGGGGATCTGGTTGGGTCGCTCGAAGACGGATCAAGTGGGCAGGGGCAAATGGGTGTGGTTGAATGAGTCTGGCGGGGCGGTTTGCCCGGTTCTGGAGTGGAGGTCTTTCTTGGGGTCGGCTGGGGACCGAGGTGGCGAGATTTTCTGCCATGCGTCTGGTGCGAGAGTGACGGCTGGCCAGTTGTTGGCGGTGCTGCGTATGGCTTTGGGACGCTTGGGGATTGATGGAACTGGTTACGGTACTCATTCCTTTCGCATTGGGGCTGCGACTGCTCGCCTGGGTTGGTCCTGGGACAGGATTAGGAGGATTGGGCGTTGGAAGTCGCGCTGTTGCGAGAGGTATGTGAGGAAGTAGTCTGGTCCCAGGCAGGTTGTTGGTGTTGCACTGTTTTGTTTGCCTGTTCTAACATCTTTTTCTTCGTAGGTTGCGTGGGTGGCCCGGGCGGTAGGACGGTGACTTGGATCGTTGGGCACTCATTCGTGCACTGGGCTTCCAAATATGCGGACCAGCAGGTTTACAGCCGTAACCTGGGACTGAAGGGACAATTGCACGAGGTGACATGGTGGGGAAAGAGCGGAATGCGATGGGGGGCACTACTGCCCTGGCTCGCGAAGATGGTCCCACAGAGGGGATGCCCGGATTTGCTGATCATTCATTTGGGGGAAAATGACCTGGTGCAACTGTCTGGATTGGCATTGTTACAACTTATGCAAAGGGACTTGGAAGTGTTGAAATCAAGGATGGCGGGGGCCTGCATTGCCTGGACGGAGCTGGTCCCCAGAAAGGTGTGGAGGGGGGCTATGAAACACGGGGCCATTGAGAAGGCCCGGAGGAAACTTAATCGAGCAATGAGACTCTACTGTGCGGACAGGGACGTTAAGGTCATTGCACATCCTGGGATTCGACTGGAGGAGCCTTTAGCTTTTAGGGAGGACGGTGTGCACTTGTCTCGGCTGGGCAATGCGTGGTACATGATGGAGTTGCGGGATGTGGTGAGCAAGTTGTGGAACGAGTCTATCTGGTGTCGGCGGGAGTAACTGTGCAGTGACGGACGGACGGCCCTGTGGGGGGGTGGGGCAGTGAACCACCCTACAGGGGGTTTACTGGTTGGCAGGATTCGAAGGGACAGGGGGTCAAGAGCGGGCATACCCATCCCTTGGGGGGGGAGTTGGCACAGGACGGATAGAAGCGTGAATGGAAGGTTGCAATGACTGGGGGCTGGAAGACGGTGATTGACGGGCAAGAGAAGGGTGTTTGGAGCCGCTAGGGCTTAGTGATGACGCAGAGTGAATGAAACGAATGGGGGGGGAAGTGTGAGTGGGGGTTTGCTGTTACTGTTATTGTTGATTTATTGTTATGTACAGATTCGCAGTTCTGGTCTAATAAAATGGCCTTTTACGCTGACACTGCGTGGTCTGTTTATTGCGCGATGCCGGGCCCCGGGGAAAGCAGAGTCGCAGACTAGTCTTTCCCCGGGGTCTTTCGCGCAGGGGATAGGCCAGGTAGGGGAAGGGGAGGAGTTAGGGGGTGGGCATTTAAGCGCGGGGGAGGAAGGGAACTTCCTCTTTTCTGCGCCTGGCACCATTGGGAGGGAGCTCGAAAGGCCGCCCACCCACCCGGCAGTTAGTGGTGGTTTTGGGTCGGTCCATAGCGTTGCCAGTTTAGGCCAGAGCTGCTGTAGGCAGGATTCGAAGGGACAGGGGGTCAAGAGCGGGCATACCCATCCCTTGGGGGGGGAGTTGGCACAGGACGGATAGAAGCGTGAATGGAAGGTTGCAATGACTGGGGGCTGGAAGACGGTGATTGACGGGCAAGAGAAGGGTGTTTGAAGCCGCTAGGGCTTGGTGATGACGCGGAGTGAATGAAACGAATGGGGGGGGGGGAGTGTGAGTGGGGGTTTGCTGTTACTGTTATTGTTGATTTATTGTTATGTACAGATTCGCAGTTCTGGTCTAATAAAATGGCCTTTTACGCTGACACTGCGTGGTCTGTTTATTGCGCGAACGCTGGCAGTTGCAGTTCCCTCGTTCTCTCCGTAACGTGCTGTCGGAGGTAACCAGGGAGAGTTAATACCTCAATTTACACTTTGTTTTCTCTTGTAGCCTGCACACTTGTCACTTTTTACTACCTCATGTATTTTTGGTTGCTCACAATTTTTACTACCTCATGTATTTTGTTTGCTCACAATTATCACTTTACTGTATGTAACGTAATGTTTGCTCTTGCAATCTTTTGTTCGTGTAATGTTCTCAGTTTGTACCATTTCTGTTCCTATTGTGAAGCGCTCTGACGCCTTCGGGTAAAGTCTGCGCTATATAAAATTGCATAAATAAAATAAATTAACTGGGGATATGCGGGGGAAGGGGGGGGAGTCAGAGCGTAGGCATCATGGGTATTTCCTGGGACAAGTCCGTGAGAGGCCGTTGGCAAGACCCAGCCCTGTTTGAGGGCTGTCCGTGGGAGTGTCTCCGGGTATAATTATACCGCGTAGTGCACAGCGGGGAGGCTTCTACCTCACTTGGCGGGCGGGGTAGGGGGGGGGGGGCAGTAGCGTGCATACTTCGCTGTGAGATAAGTCAAAGACTTGTTTGCACCACTTTAGCAACTATTACAGCCAGAACAAATCACAGCCAGAAAGAAGTAAGAACCCTACAATTCTACACTCCAACACATCGTTGTGCCAATACAACTGAGCCTGCTCCAAACACCAACGCTATACGTCCATGCCACCAACGCAGTACCGACGGTCATCGAGATGACAAGGTGTCACTTTCCACCACATATTAAAAACAACTGCAAAACAAATGCATCTTGGGAACATAACCCCAGGTGTCTGCATAAGTTAAAGAATATGCAGACTGCATGTCCTGCCTCGACACCTACTGAAATACATGCATACCATCAGTGGCGCAACTAGAGAACTAGAGACAAATTTCGGAGGGGGGGGGGGTTTGGCGGCGCTAAGAAAAAAAATTTGGGGGGGGGGGGGCTGAACCTTTAATCAGTAGGCAGAGTGGAGCTGCAGGGGCTCTTAAGGGGTGAAACAACTGCAAGGCCTAATTAACATTCAAATGGTCTTTTAAAGACCTGTGAAACATTCGGGTGCAGCTCTGTGTGTGCCTGGGATCTGTTGCATCCCGGGCTGCCACACACGACGGGGGGGGGGGGATTCCCTAGCATTTACTGTTGCTTAATATTCTATCGTCCGAATGTGCTGGTCTGTGAATTATGTGCTCTTTTAATGCGTGTACTGCTGCAGTTTGTAATTTCAGAAAGTGCTTGGGATAAATTCGCCACATAACTAAATACAGTGTATTAAACAGAATGTGCAAATGTTGGGTGAATGATTTTTAAAACCTATCAAATAGAAATGTGTAATCTCCTTTTTGTTCACTTGGTGTCTTTTTCTCTTTTAGTCAGCCCAAACCAGAATGCCAGGCCCTGCAAGAAACCATGTTCCCTGCGCACCAGCTGTGCCAATTGCACAAGCAACAGCATGGAGTGCATGTGGTGCAGCAACACCAAGCGGTGCGTGGACTCCAACGCGTACATCATCTCCTTCCCGTATGGCCAGTGCCTGGAATGGCAAACCACCACCTGCCCGCGTGAGTACCTAAAACATGAAAATCACTACTAACTAAAGGAGGGCAAAGTATCTGCAGTTCCAGCGAGGAAGAGATAAGAGCATTGCTTGAAATAAAGAAATGGGGCTCACATGCCTGTATAGAATGAGTACTGGGCTGAGGAGCCTCATGGACACCCCATAACTAGTCTACGTGGAAAAGGCTGCTTTGAAGTGGCAGGCCAGAGCTTATGAACATTGCCACTATCTACCCCATGATCCGTCAATACTTAAATTGATATCCTTTTTTCCCTTGTCTCATGAACACAACCAACCATTTTAGGCCTACCAACCCTCAAACCCATTCTGCTTTTTAGCCTTATAGTCACTCCCCTAACTTAGTAACCCTACTTTTGCAGACCTCACAGCCCTCCCTGATCGTCATGGTTTGTCAGCTAGCTAGTTTCCACTGACAATAAGTTAGCTAGCAGATCCTATATTTCTGCTTATGTTCCTGACTTATCCATCACCAAATCTATAGCATTAACTCACGCAGTAACTCTTCCTGCATACTCAGAACAATCTGAAGAAAACAATATATTGTCCTCTTGCTTGCATCTGCAAGTTTTAATCAAAACCATTTTGTTGTCCTTTCCCTGTCTTACAGACTTCATTTGTGCCGTCTCATAAACTGATGCAAAGCAGGAAAATTTGCTTGGTGTCTTATATAAAGATCTATGCTCATAATCCCTGTGTTCTTGCTCAAAGATCCACCGCTCACCTCAAGTCCAGCCGGTCTGCTGAAGAGAAGCACAAGCAGATGGGTCCAAACTTTGCGATTTGTCCATCTTTCCAGATGGGGGTGGGGTCAGAAAAGGAGATCTTTGAGGCGTCACCTACCTTGAATTTCCAACTACATTCTGAATTTTCCCAGAACTTTATAACATTTTCCACTTAGACTTAGTCTATGTTTACATGTGCTATGTAGGACTTGCAGGGCTCGCCAAATACTATAGCATTTTACTGTACTTAATCTCCTCATATGTCAGTATTTTCATTTTTATTTCCTCTCTTTATTAATTGTCCCTCCAGCAGTCGCAAGAACTTGGATAGTGCTGGTATTACTCAATTGATTCCATGGCAGTACCCATTTCATATTCACTCTAAATGCCCTTTTCTTTATAGTGTTTAATATAGGGTTTTTGTCAATTGCTGTGCCTCCTCAAGTTGGCAGTGAGAATAAATAATCCTCCCAAGATTATATGTTTTGGTTAAGTAGACAAGGCAGAGTTAGCACTTGATTCTACTGGTTCGACGGGTGGCATCTTACATCCTCCAGTGAAGGATTTGTTCTACGGTGCCCTCATTGACCCTCCATCTGACTTATTCATGACTCCAGGGATGTCTTCAATTCTCTTGAGACAAATGGGAAGCAATGTTGTGTGAATAGTTTTAATACAGTGCATGGTCCCATATAGCATCTTCCTGCTTGGCCTTTGTTCCTCTCTATCTTCAATCAACACCTTCAGTTCTTTGTAGTCCAGACTAGAACATGTCCCATCATCCCAACTGCAGCTTCCACAGCATCTAGTGATCCCTAATGTTTGCATTCTTCTTTTACAGTTTGATGGGGCCTCTGAACTATGCCTCACTTAGTCAGCCGCAGAGGTAATTTCCAAGTACTAACTTTGTTTTTGGGTACTACGTCTTGTCAGATCTGTCTTTTCCAGGGCCAGGAAGGCAATTCAGTCACCTAGAATATCACCAGAAACATGGCATGAATTTTCCTCTACCCCAAATGAATGATGGCTCTAGATTGAGAGGGAGGAAATATTTTGCTTTGGCTAAAGCAACAACCTACTTACATTTGGCCTGCTCGTGCTGCCATCTTCACAGCTCGAGTATCAACCCTTAGTGGTCAACCTAGCAAGTTTAGGCAAGAGGACCGTGGGGAGCATCACTCAGTAAAGCAATATGTTTGCCAGACCCCCAGAATCCTTTACTGACCTGCAAACTCCTATATGTAAGTGAAAAGAGAGGGATGAGATTGGTGGACCTCCTGTTGCTGTTAGCTAAGTGAGCCATAGTCATGCACTGAAAGTGCAGCAATGGCCCTCACATTAAGCAACGATTCAGATATAAAAAAGCACTCCATATAATCCAGGGGCGGAACGAGAGGTTCACCCAAATGAAGCCCATTTAAAAGCATCTGTATAATAAGTAAGGGAGATGTGTATTGCACACTTAGCAGATCCAAGCACATAAATAAGAGCCGCAAACTGAAAATGCTTATGTATACCAGTAAAGTAATGTTGATGAGACCTCTCAACGCCCTTCAAAGTTGTGTACTGCATTGATATTTGATGGACCTGGCCCTTTTTGCAGTGTTATCCTCAAATGTTTTTCCTTCTTCCTCCTATTTATTCTAACCTGTTTTTGTTGGTTTTAGGACTCTGGTCACTTTACCACTGCTAACCACTGCTAAAGTGCATATGCTCTAAGTGTAAATTGTAATTGCGATTGGTTATCTATGATTGGCATAGATGATTTACTGGTATGCCCCTAGTCAAGTGCACCATGTGTGCCCAGGGCCTGTAAATCAAATGCTATTAGTGGGCCTGCAACACTTATTGTGCCACCCACATGAGTAGCCTTGCAACCATGTCTTAGGCCTGACACTGCAGTGGCTGTGAGTGCAGTTTTAAACTGCCATGTCGACCTGGTAAAGCACCCACTTGCTAGGTGCAAACCTTCCCTTTTAGTACACGTAAGGCACCCCTAAGGTATGCCCAAGGTAGCCCTATCGGCAGGGTGCAGTGTATTTAAAAGGTACGACATGTGCTGGTATGTTTTACATATCCTGATAGTGAAATACTGCGAATTTTGTTTTTCACTATTGCAAGGACTATCTCTCCCATATGTTATCATTGGAGCTGCCTTTTAACCTCTTGAAGGTGTAACTTCCAATTGGGAAGAGAGACAGATTTGGAGGTTGGGGACCATGAACTCACAATTTAAAATTACATCTTTTAGTAAAGTTGGTTTTAAATTGCGTGTTTGAAAATGCCACTTTTAGAAGGTTGTATTCTAAAGATGGCTCTAGTTGTGATAGTTAACACATGAATTAATTTTCAAATTTAGGTCTAGTGAATCAATTAGCTGGACCCTTGTATTTATTAACAATTTTCCGAAATCATAGTAAAATGTAACATAACTTCTTACATGTCAAAAGCAAGGCTACTTAGTGCTTTCCATGAATATGTGACCTTATTAACACAGAACATTGGTGAGTCATTTCAGTGCTCAATATACCTCTCATGTATCAAAAACAGTGACAAAATAAACCATAATTAATAAATCAACATTACACTTGAAAATTCTAATTCCATTGACTATACAAAAACTGTGAGAATAATTGAGCAAGCAGTCTCCTAACTTAAACCAGAGGCAACAATCACTATTGTTCTGTAAAGTGTTAACCTCTTGCCAAATGATAACTCATGGGGATTGCAAATTGTTTGGTTTTGGTTGGATGGTTGTTTATTACAAATGCCCACTGAAACTTTCCTATTCATGCAAAAATAGTGCCCAATGTTTTTTTCGGTTTTGAACCTCCTGCAATTAACAAGGTTCTCCTCAGGACATTGACTGGACGTTTTCTTGTAAGTCCCGTAGCTCAATGATCATTTGAGTGTGCTATTACCGATTGTGTGGATCTGCTCTGTTAACGGGTTTTTATCTTCTTCTTGTTTGAAACGCCGCCGAACCACGGTTTGCTTGCTCCTCTGATGGGGGAAACAGTTCTGTGCGCACATCGGAGGAGGAAGCACACCGCAGTGCTGTGGCATTTCAAACAAGAAGAAAATAAAAAAGAAAATGGTGCTGGAGTGCAATAAAAAAAACTGAAAAAATAACTGCAAGGTGTAATAATCAGTCAATCAATCAATCAAGAACATTTATAGAGCATGCTACTCACCCGTGAGGGTCTCAATGCGCTGCATATCTCTACATCCATTTCTGATGCAAACTCGAATTTGTGCCTGAATCGTAATGCAGGTGGAGTGAGGGTCTAAGTTGGGAAAGCAACACTTGTGTTTGAGGTGCTTCGAATCACTAACATTTGTTAGTAATATACCAAGCCGTAAAACGTGTTGGCCGAGGTATACAAAAAAAGTCCATATTTGCAGTTTGCCTCTTGTTACTAACTGCACAGTTCAGATTACAGTGCACAGTCTATAGATAGGCTAGATGAGACAAGGGCTCAGTTTGTAAAGCCAGAGGCGATGTGCCTGATGTTGTTGAGATTATGGAGCAAAGTTAGTGAATGGTGAAAGACTGTGTAATCAAATCCAGCATACCACGCTGAGAGCAAGTTGTTTCCGCAACCTTTTGTTCATTGAGTTGCTCCCTGGGATATCTTTAATTAGCCCCTTAACTATCGCTGCTTTCCCTTTTTGCTTGATATTTATAGATTTTCTCTTGAGTCAAGGAGGCGCTCAACAGTATGTTTCGTGAAACTCCATTTTGTTTTGGAGTCATTCATCATAGTCTTGTTCCACCGTGTAAGAGTTTGGATCTCATAGGTGGAGATTGTGCCTGGTTCATATCTTGTCCAGCATTTTTTGGTTAAGGTGCTTACAACACAACACCTTGAAAGGTTGATAATGATGTTGGATTCTCTGCCACAGCACAGTCCAACTGTGATCAGAGTGGTGAGTATTATTTAAGTTCTGGTGCTGTCATGCTGCTCTGTCATGACTTAACTCGAGATATTTACTACTTGTATTTAGGTATGCTGGGACTGTGCCTGCTTTTTTTCATTTGTGTTATGGTGGACTATCATGGTACTTCGGTTGGGCAGGCTGGAGTAATTTGTTGAAGCTACTAAAACATACATATCACTCCTAGGCACATTTTCGACCTGGCCCTTGGCGTGAAGCTGTAGTTGCATCAGTGGTGGATGAATTGAGGTTGACAGGTGGTAGCCGTTGGTGTCAGGTGTCTGCTCTTGCTAGATCTTTTCGTTGCTGTCAAGACATTGACTATTACCATCTTCTTCAGTGCCTCACTAGCCTCTCTCTCCTCTAAGCCTCTTAGCTGGATTGATTTGGATTTCAGTGATAGGATGCAAACTGTGCAACTCTCATATTTTATGTCTGCCCTTATCTCTTTGTTGGGGAGTGCCGGAGTGTTCTGCATTTTCGCTAATAATTGTATTCCCTATCTTCCACCTGCTGCTGCGTGCTTAAAAATTGTAATTTTTAGGTCTCGCTGAAGCAATGCATAAGCATTGCGGCGAGATTCTAGTAAGCAGTACGAAAAGTCTGCCAAAACTGCGGATTAGACACAGTTCATGTCATTTATGCGCGTGCACGCCAGCCTCGTCACACCACCATTTGTCTGTGCCTCGCATCAGACTTCAAAGGCTGCCGCTCCTCCCCAATCAGACTTCAAAGGCTGCCGCTCCCCGCCCCTGCATAAGACTTCAAAGGAATGCGCTCCCTCTCCCCCACCACAGTAATGCGAGAGCTTGTTTCTGGACGAAAGTGAAAGCCTACCGTGTTTGTTTATAGTAGCCTTGCTCCTCAAATGCTGTTGCTGTGCTGCCATCTCTCTAGGGACACTCAGCTTGAAAACACTCGACTTGCTAGCTGCAATGCTACATCCGCTATGCTTTGCCTCTAGACACGGTGATCCCTCGCAGACTGTGCTGACTCTGCCCTCCCAATTCTGAAACTGACCAACGCAGTCACCACCAGTCTCTTCTCTCTGTCTTATGATGTCCGCCCTGCCACCATTTACTTTGGACCCTCACCCTCACACTTCCTCACCCTCACACACCCTCTCACCCTCACACACCCTCACACCCTCACACCCTCTCACCCTCACACACCCTCACACACTCTCACCCTCACACCCTCACAAACCCTCACTCACCCTCACTCACCCTCACCCCCGCACCCTCACACCCTCTAAGCCTCACTCACCCTCACCCCCTCACACCCTCTCACCCTCACCCCCTCACCCTTACACCCCCTCACCCTTACACACACCCTCACCCTTACACACACCCTCACCCTCACTCACCCTCTCACCCACCCTCACACCCTCACCCACCCTCACAAACCCTCACAAACCCTCACTCATCCTCACCCACCCTCTCACCCTCAAACACTCCCACTCACCCACACTCCAACACGCTCACACACCCTCACTCAACCTCACACACCCTCACACAGCCACACACCCTTCACCCTCACAGCTCCACACCCTCACGCCCTCTCACCCCGTCACACACCCTCACTCACCCTCACCCACCCTCACACACCCTCACACCCTCACCCCCTCACACCCTCACCCTCCCCCACACACCCCTCCTCACCCTCACACCCCCTCACTCTCACACTCCCTCACCCACCCTCACACACCTTCACTCACCCTCACACCCCCTCACCCTCACTCACCCTCATACACACACACACCCTCACCAGCGTAGCATAACAAAACATAGCATAGCATAACAAAACACAGCATAGCATAACAAAAAAGGATAGGATAGCAAAATATAGCATAGCATAACAAAACAATGCATAACATAAAGCATAGCAAAACAAAACATAGTTTAGTAAAACAAAACATAGCATAGCATAGCATAACACAAAAAAACATAGCAGAACAAAACATAGCATAACAGAACAAAACATAGCATAACATACCATAAAACAAAGCATAGCATAACAAAACATAGCATACCAAAATATAGCAAAACACAACAAAGCATAGCATAACAAAACAACACAAAACATAGCATACATAAAAAAACATAGCATTGCAAAGCATAGCAAAACATAGCATAGCATAACAAAAACACAACAAAACATAGCATACCATAACAAAACACAACATAGCATAGCATAACAAAGATTAGCATAACAAAACATAGCATAACAAAGCATAACATAACAAAACATAGCATAGCAAAACAAAGCATAGCATAGTAAAACACAACAAAACATAGCATAACAAAACATAGCATAAAAAACAAAGCATAGGATAGCAAAACTAAACATAGCATAGCATACCATAACAAAACAAAGCATAGGATAGCAAAACAAAACATAGCATAGCACAACAAAACATAGCATAACATAACAAAACACAACATGGCATAACAAAACACAACACAACAAAACATAGCATAGCATAACAAAACATAGCATAACAAAACAAAGCATAGCATAACATAACATAGCAAAACAAAACATAGCTTAGTAAAACAAAACATAGCATAGCATAACATAACACAACACAACCTAGCAGAACAAAACATAGCAGAACAAAACATAGCAAAACACAACAAAACATAGCATAGCATAACAAAACACAACAAAACATAGCATACATAACAAAACATAGCATTGCAAAGCATAGCAAAACAGCATAGCATAACAAAACACAACAAAACATAGCATAGCATAACAAAACACAACATAGCATAACAAAACAAAGATTAGCATAACAAAACAAAGCATAGCAAATCAAAGCATAGCATAATAAAACACAACAACACATAGCATAGCATACCAAAGCATGGCGAAACACAACCAAACATAGCATAGCATAACAAAACACAACAAAACATAGCATAACAAAACAAAGCATAGGATAGCAAAACTAAACATAGCATAGCATAACATAACAAAACTAAGCATAGGATAGCAAAACAAAACATAGCATAGCATAGCAAAACATAGCATAACATAACAAAACATAGCATAACAAAACACAACACATAGCATAACATAACAAAACATAGCATAACATAACATAAAACAAAGCTTAGCATAACAAAACATAGCATAACAAAACAGCATAGCATAACAAAACATAACAAAACATAGCATAACATAACAAAACACAACATAGCATAGCATAGCATAACAAAACACAACATAACATAGCATAACAAAACAAAGCTCAGCATAACAAAACATAGCATAACAAAGCATAGCATAACAAAACCTAGCATCGCAAAACAAAGCATAGCATAATAAAACACAATAAAACATAGCATGGCATAACAAAACCTAGCATAACAAAGCATAGCATAGCAAAACACAACAAAACATATCATACCAAAACAAAACACAACAAAACATAGCATAGCACAGCAAAACAAATCATAGGATAGCAAATCTAAACATAGCATAGCATAACAAAACAAAGCATAGGATAGCAAAACAAAACATAGCATAGCATAACAAAACATAGCATAGCATAACAAAACATAGCATAACATAACAAAACATAGCATAACAAAACACAACACATAGCATAACAAAACATAGCAACACATAAAATAATAGCATAGCTTAACAAAACACAACAAAACATAGCATAGCAAAAAAATATAATAGCATAGCAAAACATAGCATATCAAACACAATACATAGCATAGCATAGCACAAAAAAACATAGCATAGCAGAACAAAGCATAGCATAATAAAACACAACAAAATATAGCATAGCATAACAAAGCATAGCATAACAAAGCAAAGCATAACAAAACATAGCATAGCATAAAAAAACATAGCATAGCATAACAAAACATAGCATAGCATAACAAAACATAGCATAATACAACAAAACATAGCATAGCATAACAAAGCATAGCATAACAAAACACAACAAAACATAGCATAGCATAACAAAACAAAGCATAGGATAGCAAAACAAAACATCGCACAGCATAACAAAATAAAGCATAGGATAGCAAAACAAAACATTGCATAGCATAACAAAACATAGGATAACATAACAAAACATAGCATAGCATAACAAAACACAACAACACATAGCATAAAAAAATTGCACAACAAAACATAGCATAGCTTAACAAAACGCAACAAAACATAGCATAACAAAACAAAACATATCATAGCCTAGCAAAACATAGAATAGCATACCAAACACAACAAAACATAGCATAGCATAACAAAACATAGCATAGCAAAACAAAGCATAACACACATGACCACACACACACAACCACACACACACAACCACACAAACAAAACCACACACACACAACCATCTATCTATCTATCTATCTATCTATCTATCTATCTATCTATCTATCTATCTATCTATCTATCTATCTATCTATCTATCTATCTATCTATCTATATCCCTCACTCTATCTGTCTATCGATCTATCGCCCTCACTCTATCTATCTATCTATCTATCTATCTATCTATCTATCTATCTATCTATCTATCTATCTATCTATCTATCTATCTATCTATCTATCTATCTATCTATCTATCTATCTATCTATCTATCTATCTAATGTCCTCACTCTATCTATCTAATGCCCTCACTCTATCTATCTATCTATCTATCTATCTATCTATCTATCTATCTATCTATCTATCTATCTATCTATCTATCTATCTATCCATCTATCTGTTGCCTTCACTCTATTTATCGCCCTCACTCTATCTATCGCCCTCACTCTATCGCCCTAACTCTATCTATAGCCCTCACTCTATCTATCTATCAATCGATCTATCTGCCTCACTCTATCTATCAATCTGTCTATCGCCCTCACTCTATCTATCACCCTCACTCTATCTATTACCCTCACTCTATCTATCGCCCTCACTCTATCACCCTCACTCTATCTATCTATCGCCCTCACTCTATCTTGCTATCGCCCTCACTCTATCTATCTATCTATTGCCCTCCATATCTATCTATTGCCCTCACTCACTCTATCTATCTATCTATCTATCTATCTATCTATCTATCTATCTATCTATCTATCTATCTATCTATCTATCTATCTATCGCCCTCACTATATCTATCACCCTCACTGTTTCTATCTATCTGTCGCACTCACTCTATCTATCTATTGCCCTCACTCTATCTATCTATCTATCTATCTATCTATCTATCTATCTATCTCCCTCAATCTATCTATCTATCTATCTATCTATCTATCTATCTATCTATCTATCTATCTATCTATCTATCTATCTATCTATCTATCTATCTATCTATCTATCTATCTATCTGTCTATCTGTCTATCTGTCTATCTATCTATCTATCTATCGCCCTCACTCTATATATCACCCTCACTCTATCTATCACCCTCACTCTATCTATCGCCCTCACTCTATCTATCGCCCTCACTCTATCTATCTATCTGTCGCCCTCACTCTATCTATCGCCCTCACTCTATCTCTCTATCTATCGCCCTCACTCTATATCTCTATCTATCGCCCTCACTCTATATCTCTATCAATCGCCCTCACTCTATCTACCTATCTATCTATCACTCTATCTTGCTATCGCCCTCACTCTATCTATCGCCCTCACTCTATCTATCTCCCTCACTCTATCTATCTATCTATCTATCTATCTATCTATCTATCTATCTATCTATCTATCTATCTATCTATCTATCTATCTATCTATATGCTGATCGCCATCACTCTATCTATCTCTCTGTCTATCTATCACCCTCACTCTATCTCCCTCACTCTATCTATCGCCCTCACTCTATCTATCTATCACACTCACTCTATCTATCTCATCACCACAGCACCACTCAGCACCACTACAGCATCACTAAGGGGCACCACAACATCACTATGCGCTACCACATCATCACTGAACGCCACAGCATCACTCATCGCCACCACAACATCACTCAGCGCCACCACAGCATCATTCTGTGCAACCATTCAACAACAACTGGTTCATATATGTTCTCTCAATGTTTCAAGCTTTATTACAAATGTCACAAAAAGAGGTTAATATTTCACTTCTGTTGGATTTTCGTCACAATAAAATACACTGAACATAATCTTCACAAAAGTTATTTACAAAGGTTTAAGCTATTGCCATTTTAAATTACAATAACTTTTATTTAAGTATTAATTATTCAAAAAATTAAAAGCCATTGTTATTTGTAATATCAATACATCTAAGTCCCGTGAATACAACACATATTGCATTACAAATGCTATAGGTGTCACATTTCCGAAAGTTATAACTATTGGCATTGTAAATGACAAAGCTATTATTTTTGCTATTTTCAAAACCAACACCTTAATAAAAATTTGTAATTTACAATACCAATAGCTCAAAATTTCCTAATGCGAGACCTATTACATTGCAAATGCTTGTTTTATGTATTCTGAGGGCCCCCTCCTCAAACATAGGCAGGAGGAACAGGGTACAGCTAATAGGAAACCATTGGCCTTGGAAGTGGTCTATGAATGCTTCTCCATGAACTTTCTGAAATGCAATCCTCTAAAGACAGAATTATTGTAAACTAGATATCCCACCACCTGTTGTGATTTGAAGTCATGGTTTCAATCCATTGGTTCAAGCATCCAGCATTCTTACAAATCTTGAATCAATAGATGGAGAACTCTACCAAGATACAGGTAGAGGCTAACACCAGATTCTACTTCTTCCTTTTGAGGGAGGTATCTAGAGTTTTGCTTTATGTTTCTCTTAATTAGAGAATTATGTCTGAGCATGCTTTTGTACAGTAACCACTGGGTTTTGTAATTCAGTCTCTCTCAGCTTGCCTAAGAAGACGATAGCTAAGTGTTAGACCTAACAGCCTTTTTTTTTAAATGTGTTTTTTATTGGCATTTTGATATTGTACTTATACAGCATTACCACATTAGAAAATCAGCATATAATACATTCCATCTTTCCACGTTGTAAATGACGTTCAAGATCATCTGTCCCCAAATATTTTTACTAGGCCTCAAAATGTCGAAAGGTTAGGTGATTTCTGGTGGTTCCTCAGCTGTATCTACTAAGACATTCTTTATCATTTAAAGGAATTGGTGTAGCATTTAGGGAAACAAAATAGGATATGGCTCAAAGAAGTAAGGGGACCTTTTGTTCTTCTCAATATGCAATGTTGTAACATCGTGACTTAAGGATGTGGCTCCACCAACAAACTCGCACAAAAATAAAAGAAGCATTTGCATAGCCAATATGTCTCGCCTTTGGGATCTTATAAGTGTTTAGCCATGCAACAGTTAATGTTGTTGCACCAAGGATATTGTGTTGCAAAACGAAATACTTATAAGGTCCCAAAAGCGAGACCTACCCTTAAATCACGGGAGATTACGTGAATTGCCCAGAACCAATGGCTGTTTTGCCTAAAGAAGACTCAAACCTCATTCCTCAAGTTCCAAAGTCGACATCTCTGCCAATAGTGCCACGTCACATGCTGTTATCTAGGGCGGCGCAAGTAAGATACTGGGGTATATAGTGGGAATGAAGGGTGGCACATGTAAAAGACACAGGCCTATAATGGGAAGGAAGGGTGGCACAAGTAGGGTACAGGGGTATATAGATGGAATGAAGGGCGGCACAAGTAAGACACAGGAGTATATAGTGGGAATGAAGGGAGGCACAAGTAAAAGACACTGGCATATAATGGAAAGGAAGGGTGGCACAAGAGACGGGCATATAGTGGGAATGAAGGGAGGCACAAGTAAGAAAGATACAGGGGTATATAGAGGGAATGAAGTCTGGAACAAGCCCTATGGGGTGATGTTACTGCGAGGAGGGTGGTAAAGAGAATATAAATGGCACAGACTGGAAGGAGCGTGGTGGTACTGGAGTGAGGGTGGCAGTGCGAGCAGAGTGAAATGGGTACAGAGGTGGAATCGACCATCAGGAGGGTTCTACAGGAAGCTGGCCATGTACAGGCAGTGAAGCCGGAGGGGTGGTGGTGTAGCCAGGAAGGTGAACAGCACAGAGAGATGATAGATGCAGAGGGACACAGAAGCAGGGTGATATGGAAAGGGAGGGCCGTATAGACAGAGTGAGGGTGGTTCGAGGACAGCACCGTAGAGGTGATAGATAGGAGGACACAAAGCAATGCGGTTTGTAGGGATCAGACAGGCAGGAGGGGGCAGTGATCCTGGAAGAAAAGCGAAGGGAAAGGTGGTGCAGATCACAAAGTTAGGAAGGAAAAAAGTTTGAGGGGCCAAATGGAGTGTAAGGGACAATGCAGGGTGGTGCGAGGTGGTGGGTAGTTTGTAGTACAGAATTGCTAACCGTAGTACGGTTAGTAGTGAAAAGCAGCTGGCTCTGAGGATTGCAGACAGAGTAGAAGCTTGCGTCGCAGTGAGCCTCACCTCCGATAGCAGTGATATCAGGGTGCCAAATGGTTTTTTGGGTTGGTGGACCCAGCACTTGAGCATGAAATTGTACATAGCTGTGGGACAGTCCTCTGGGCGCTGAAGTAAACAGCCTGGTCAGGCCTCGTATGCCAGTCACCAACAGGCAGTGGCGTCTGACCTATCAGTCGAGTGCCAGACGAGCAGACAGTAATGAAATAACCCACCAAACGTCCGTGACCGAAGTCCTACCATTACTCACTCTATCCCCAGCAGGGGGTTAGTGGTGACCCTAACTGCCAAGGACCTGTCCCTGCAGTCACTGCCTGGATCTAGTATTACAAACAGTCCGTGACTACCTCACTCTAATTTGGACGCCAGCGAAATCAAGTCAACCCCAAACCCTGCAGCGCGCATAGATTGGCGTGTACTGTAAAACAAGGTCACATGAAAACAGTTGAAATACTTCTTTCCGGGTGGGGGGGGGACACTAAGTTGACACAGAGCAAAGAAAGAGAGTCAGAGGTAAATGTAAGCAGAGAGAAGGAGAGAGTTTGAGATATAGAAATAGAGATGCTATAGAGATAAGGGTACTTTCCTTTCCTAGGGGTCCTGTGGAAGGTGGGGGCTCCAGGCTATTGCTCACTCTGCCCATGTCTTAAAATGTTTCTGTCCTGCACCGGCTAGGTACACACAGATATATACAGCATCCGCTCTAACCTGTGAAATATAAAATTCAGTCTGTTTCATAACCAATTATGTAGAACAGAGCATATTTACTTATATTACATGTTCCCAATGTCTTTGGAGCAACTTTAAACAAATTTGTAGATTGACTGTCAGACTTCGCCCCCTTTGACTCCTCCCCTCGTAATTCCACCCCTTCTGCTCCCACCCCTTGACACCCATTTAATAGGATTCCACAGAGTGTTTTCCCATTTGCAGCACTGCAAGCGGTTTTTGTCAGTTTTGGTTCGAGTTAAAAGATGCGCTTTTTCAGGTCAGTCAGTCAGTGAGGAAGGGTTTTGGGCACTTAAATCAGGAATGCTCCTTCTTTCCTAACTCGGAAGACGGTATGCAGTGCCAGTGATTTCTTTCATGCAGAGGAAGGAGTGTGCGGGGAATTGAGCTTGGGTAACCCCAGGGGAAACTTAACTCACTGCCGTCTCTGGAGTGAGAGAGGACTGTGTGGGGCTACGGGTCCAATGTAAGCTGGCCGCTGCTTCTACCTCTGCCGCGGTCTCGGTCCTGTCCTAAATCCGGCGCCATGAGAAGATGGAGTTTTGAAGTTTCCAGCACAGAACCGGGTTTGTTTTTCCGCTTCGGAATTCGGCTACTTTTTTTGTATCCTTGGCTCACATTTCCTCCAGAAAGAGTCACATGCCTGTGCAGAAGGAAGAAACTAAAGCCAGATGTACCATGGGAGAGAGACACATTTTGTCTCTCCTGAATCAGTTCACCTATTAAGTAGTTCGCACCCACGGTGAAACCATTGGCGCATCTTTGATTCCACCCCAGAGCCAAAACACCAGCTAAAGATGTGGGATTTAGGCAGTACCTACGAATTACGGATTTTAATGAGAAACTTAACAAGAAAAAAAAGTGCTGAAAGACAAGCGCAGCCCCGCAGCCGCAAAAGTGAAAGTACATCTACAGCGTTTACCTTACAGGAGCGAGCAGCGGCAGGCACAATAATTGCAAACAGATGGTGCCGCTGCTCGTTTCTGCAAGGTAAACACCGTACATGCACGAGGGCTCATTGGAAACAGTGCAGAACATGCACGAGTTTCCGCATAAGCCCGGAGTGATTCCAAGAGGTCACTCCAAAGCAGCGCTTGCACGATGCGTAGGCGAGACCCAAAAAGGGAAAAGAAATGGAGGAGTAGAAAAAGAAAGAAGAGGAGAATGGTTGAGACACAGGGGGTGAGGGGGAGAGAATCGTCTATGTGGTATAATATCAACGCTCCACTGATAAGGTGTCACCTTTCACCAACTAGGAAGGATGTGTTACAAAAGGAGAGGAGCAATGCTTTAGGTAGTTGAGCATACACTCTCAAGCTTCAGACCTTCAGGCTTACACATATAACCATATATTGTTGCTTACAAACTTATATTGTAGCCCTGTCGGCTATTATGTACATTCTATAGGGGGGGTCCGGTAGAGAGAAAAGGAAGGAATCTTCCCCTTAAGACTCGGTCACATGTGTTCTCTCTGCATTTTAGACCTGACAGCCTTGGTGTGTTATTCCCCCAAACGTTTTTCCTTCTCCCCTTCTGTGTGCTGAATTAAATGTGTGTTGGCATTAGGACTCTGCACTTTATCACTGCTACCCAATTTTAAGCTGCTTGAGCTCCCTCTTTTAAACACATTAAAATTTACTTTCACCCAAATGCAACATTTATTTTACTTATAAGTCCATAGTAAAGTGGCACTACATGTGACCAGGGCCTATAAATTAAATGCTACGGATGGATCTACTTAAGTAGCCCTTTAAAATATGCTGCACCTTTTGCCAGTAATACATCTCCCTTATTAATGCATATAGTTCACCTCTGTTGAAGGCCCTAAACGGCCCTCAGGGCAGAGTGCATGGTATTTCAATTATAGGACATGTGGTTTTAAGTTTTACATGTCCTGGTAGTGAACATTTACCAAATTCATTTTTCACTGCTGTCAGGCCTACCTCTATAATAGGGTAACGATAACAATGCGTTACCATATTACATTTAAGTAAGTGCTATCTTTTGAATCTTTTGATTGGGAGCAGATAATGTCCTGTTTCGACTCAAATGAATTGCAATTTTAAATCCTTTTTATTGGTAAAGTTGGATTGTAGGTTACAGTTTTGAAAATTGCTTTTTTTTAAAGAAAGTTAGCATTTTCATTCCGTAAACTTTCTGAGGCCTTTTACTAGTTTCCAGCTGCTTGAGTCTGTTAATTGCTCCCCCACTAGGAATAGATATTGAACCAGACGGTGAACAATAGGACCTGTGTGCAGCTGTCAGGATGGGAGGGTCAAAGCTGTTCCCTGGCTCACTCACATTTCAAGTGGCTGCCTCCAGTACACTCACACCTGAACTTGCCACCAGCTTTTTGCCACCCTAGATCTCCTTAAGCATGGGCAGGGGAAGAAAGGGTATGGAAGGAACCTTCAAGAACAAGTTGTGGGGGTGGACTAGAAGTTTCCCCCACTTCAGAGGGTGGCACCCGGTATAAATATTGGACCTCCTGAGCTACTCATCAGTACACTACTAGACTTGTGGACATTAGAGGAGAACGCCTGTCTTGTTCCCCAGAGGACTACCCTACTGCTCTGCTGAAGTTCCACAGAGAACCACTGTGCTACTTTTTATTTATTTGAAGTTTTATAAAGCGCTGCTCCACCCAAGGGTATCAGAGCGCTTAACATTGTAGGTATGATATTCTTAAGAATACAGGACAATTGTATCTAAAAAGCAATCAAGTAAAGTACACAAAAATAACATAATGAATGGCATAGTTATTGGAGAGATCAGATAAAGAAAGATCAGCTAAGAAGATATATCATTAAGAAGATGTTGTAACACATTATTATACTATACGCATCAACTAGGTTAAATTAGCAGCTCAATCTGGCGGGTATGGTGCATGAATAAGGTGAGATGAGAGTTGAATTGAGTTGAGAAGATTAGGGTAAGGGGTATAAGGGGGAGGGAGTTGGGATGTGTGGTGAGTGGTTGAGATGGGAGGCTTTTTCTCGTATATATTTAGGCCTGGCGTTCCTGATGTTGGGGGCCTTTTCAGAGAAGGAACGGAATTTTGAGGATTGTTTTTTCAGAAGAGGGGGGAAGAGGAGAAGAGGTGGGATGAGGGTTAAATTGGGTTGGGGAGAGGGTTTAGGTAAGGGGTAGAAGGGGGAGGAAGGTGGGATGTGTGGTGAGTGGGTAAGAGAAGATTGGGGAAAAGGTGGGTGTAGTAAGTGCAGTACGAGAGGGTTTAAGAGCCCCAGTATTTGTTGAGCATGTGTATTTTAAGGTCTTTTATGAAGTTGAGATAGGAGGGGTTTTCTTGTAGATTTTTAGACAGGGTATTCCAGATGCTGGGGGCCTTTCCAGAGAAGGAGCAGGATTTTGAGGTTTGTTTTTTCAAAAGGGGGTTCCTCTTGTTCTTCAGAGGACTTCCCTGCCTTATTCCCCAGGGGACTGCCCTGCCACTTGAGACCTGCCTTGTTCTTTGGATTACTGTATTGCTGCGTTAAGCCTGCCCAGCTCTCTGAGAACGAGGACTGGATCTGCTCCCTTCATTCCAGGCTAGCCAGAGTTGCTCAAGGATCAGTTGGTTGACCTCCTGTCCTGAGCTACAGGAATGCAACAAGCTCCAGAACTTCCCTGCATCTGCCCAGATGACCTTGCCTGAACTTTACTGGCCACTGCTGGAGTGGGTTCCTGCTCCCCAAGAGGTGCCTCCCCATGTCCCGGACCCTTCGGCTGGCACCAGTTGAGCTTCTCTTGTGAAATCCTTATGTTTTGCACTCTGCATGCTGGGCTATGAGATGGTAACTTTTTCAGAAGGACTAACCTGGTTCCTGTATCCGAGCAGCACTCCATCGCAACCGGCCTGAACTTGTGACTTCGTCCTGGTCTAGTGGGACCAAATACCCACAGTTAGCGCTTTTTGCTTCTTGGTGTTTTGATCTCATTTTATTCATTATTGTTTAATTTTTTAATTTTAAAGGTTTTATATAGCGCTGGCTAGACCCGGAGGTATCAGAGCGCTTTACATGAGTATCAGACCATAGTTGGTGGTTACAAAGGTTACACAGTTTTTAGAGCTTGGCAAATATAGTTACATGTAAGGTTGAGACAAACAAAAAGGACATATACGTAAGGGAAAAAGCAGGCATGGGGAGAGGTTATGGGGAGGGGGTAAGAGCAGGAGAACTAGACAGAGAATGGAGGTGTGAAAGAGGAGGGGAGGGTGAGAGACGCAGCATGGAAAGAGGAGGGGGAGGGTGACGGGGACACAAACCGGTAGACAAGTCAAAGCTGCGTCCAAAGTCCAGTAAGCTGTGATTCCAGGGGAAGTGGTATCATTTCCCCATCTCTGTGGCGAGAGGCTCCCTATACACAGTGGACTCTCTCAGATGGGTTTCTGAGACTCCAAGGCCTACATCCTGGATCCTTCCCCAAAAAGAGGAGAGGGAGTGCTTTGGCACGGGTGCCGTACCATACCTCTACTGTGAGTGGCTCCCTTGGCGCTTTGGACTCTCTGATTTGATTTGATTTTGATTTGATTTATACATTTATAGAGTTCACGAATGCCCAAGGGCGTCTTGGCGCTGTGTTTAATGTAAAGAATACTGGAGTTACTGGTGACATGGAGTCTAACTAAGATGTGAAAAGCCACGTTTTTACGGCCTTCTTGAAAATTAGCAGCGAGGAGCTATTTTTTATTGAGAGTGGTAGTTGGTTCCAAGTTTTAGCTGTTTGCAATAGAAAACTCCCCCACCCCCATCTTAATTGCTTGAATTTGGGAACCTTAATCAGCTTAGCTTCGCTTGATCTTAGGTTCCTAGGAGGTTCGTACTGTTTCAATTGCGTTTTTAGGAAAAGGGAGGCTACCCCATAAAGGGCCTTGTATGCTAAGCACACTAACTTGAACCTTATTCTTTTCTCCATAGGCAGCCATTGTAGGGTTCTTAATCTGTGGGCAACCGGCTCAGATCTGGGGATGTCCAGAACCAGCCTAGCTGCTGCGTTTTGTAGACGCTGCAGTTTAGTCAGGTGTTGGGCTTGTAGCCCCGCATACAGGACATTTCCGTAATCTAACCTGGATAGGGCCAGTGCTGTTACCAGTGTTTTGCAAGCTTCTTGGGGAATAAAAGGCAGAAGTCTTTTTATCATCTTCAGGATATACCACACCGACGAGGACAGTTTGTTAATCTGCGCATTAAATGTTAGTTTATTGTTGAATACAAAACCCAGGTTCCTAACTTTATCCACTGGGGAAGGGTAATTGCCTAAGCTATCAGGCCACCATTTAGGCGATCAGGTGTTAAGGTCCGTCCCAAGTATCGCGACTTCGTTTTTTTCCCCGTTCGGTTTTAGACAGTTTAGCTGCATCCAGCGATTAACTTGTTCCATGCAATTACTAAATCTGTCTGCTGTTTCATCTACGTTATTCATGATTGACACCACTATTTGTGTGTCGTCTGCGAAGGAAACTGGTAGGAACCCACAATTCCGTATGATGGTTGCTAAAGGGGCAATATATATATTTAAGAGGGTAGGGCTCAGGGAAGAACCCTGAGGTACCCCTCATGGTGACTTAAAAGGTTTAGATGTGTGGTCCCCTAATTTGACTGTAAAGCTTCTCTCGTTCAGGTATGAGGTTATCAATGAGAGTGCTGAGTCGTGAGCTCCTAGTTCTGCTAAACAGGTTAGGAGTATATCATGGTTAAAAGTGTTGAAGGCTGCTGAGAGATCCAAAAGGATCAGGGCAGCCTTCCCACCCGTATCCACTACACTCCTGAGTTCCTCAGCTGCCATGATCAGAGCTGTCTCTGTTCCATGTTCCTCCCAGAACCCATACTGTGATGAATCTAATGCATGAGCAGATGATAGAAACTCTGACAGCTGTTTATTCAATAGTTTTACCAGAACTTTAGCTGGAAAAGGTATTCTTGATATCGGTCTATAGCTCGCAGGATCCTCTGGATCCAAATTGGACTTTTTTAGTAGCGGGAGGACTGATGCAGTTTTCCAAGCATCTGGGAAACAGTTTGAGTGTAGTATCTTTGCGGAGAGCAGATATAACTGTTCGCTGAGTAAATCTGGGAAAAGATGTAGCACCTTGGGTGGACAGGGGTCTGTTAGACCTCTGGACTTAGTTGTTATTATTGCCTGTCGTATCTGTTCCTCTGACGGGGTCAGAAAACAGAACCCTGTGTTGACATTTCCAATGTGTCTGTTAAGGTTAGGGTGTCCATGTCCTTGGGAGGTGTCGGGTATGTTATTCGTCTTCACGGATTCATACACTGATTTAACTTTATCCACAAAAAATTGACCCAGTGTATTACGTAGTCCAGCACTGCCTTCTATTTGTTTATTTGCGGTGAGTTTTGTTAGTCTTTTGACTGTAGTAAACAGCTCTTTACTAGAGTTCTTAGCTTCATTTATTTTCCTTGTGAAATAGTCCATTTTTTTCTTCTGTAATTAGTTTTTTATATATTGTCTGAGTACTACAGTATTCTTCTTTAGACTGTGCCTCATAATAGGCCCTCCATTTTCTCTCTGCCCTTCTACATGCCTGCTTTTGCAACCTCAGTTTCTCCGTAAACCAAGGTTCTGAGGTGTTTTTCCTCCTGGATGTTGTCTTTTTAAAGGGGGCAGCAATTGTAACTGCGTCCTTGATCCAGCTGGCTATTTGATCGGCGGCTATGTTACTGTCTTGGCGAAGTTCCGGGATGGTCAGGAGAAGCTGTTCCTGTAACCTAGGTGTGTCAATCTTAGCCCAGTCCTGATATGAAATGTGCCTGGGCTGGGTAGCCATGGCTGTTTTTGCCTGCTCCAATTTCAAGGAGAATTTTATTACTTTATGGTCCGACCACGGGACAGGTATTAATTCTCCGCTTTCTATGTTAGTGTTTGAAGTAAAGATCCTGTCCAGTGTATGCCCGGCCGTATGGGTGTCCTGCTTAGCAATCTGGGTCAGGGAGCAGCTGCCATTGGCGTAAGATCTCTTGAGCAATAAACGACAAAAATTGCTCAGAAAAGAGGAAGTGAAATATTAATTTCTAGGACTAAACCAAATGGATGCATGCTCATAATACTTTGTACTTAAATTGATATGTTGTGTGCATAGGAAATTGTTTGCATAGGTTAATTTAGTGACTTTGTGGTTCACCCTGACAAAGATTGTGGTTGTTGCTTGAGAGGGGTTTTCATCCCCCTCAATCAAACGCCCAATTTCTTGCACTAGGCTTCAACATAGAAAGACCAGCTTGAACCTTATTCCAGTTGAAGAAATTTGACTTGCGGAACTATTCAGTGGTGGACCCTGAGATCCGGGAAGATTGATGATAGCACAGTGATGGTGCAGGATGTTATCCTTGCCACTGTGGTGCCATTTCCTGAATTGGCAAATGTGGTAGTGTCCAGCTAGGGAGCCTCTTAGGTAGTTCCTACCAGCGCATCTCCTAATGACAAAGGCATAGGCCTCTTGGAAGAAGACAAGTATGATATAAGAAGCAGATGGAGCCCACAGTGACACAGCCATCTAGCCAGATGGTGCCTTCTCCAGAGGGAGGGGACCCTTGGCAAAATGCTGTTGCTGTGCTAACACTTATGTGAGGGGTTGTCACTCCAAGCTGCCTGAGCGGTAGGTTTTGGAAGACCTTTTCCTAGCCAGCGTCTGCATAGTGCATTGTGGTTGTGCCAGCCTTCATGTGATGGACCTTTAGTGACCCCCTCAGATGTCCTAGTTTGTCAGGTGCTGGTTTAGCTGCAGGGTTAGCTCCTGGGCTAATTGTAGTGGAAGGAAGCAGTGTCCACCTACAGGTTGACCTGTTTGATTTCATTGAGGAATCTTTTGTAATATTGTGTGTAGTATCTAGTTATGCGTGCATTAAAGTACATCTCCTTTTTTAAAGTAGAAGCACTTTCTGAGAATTTATTTATTGAGTATTATTGTGCAGAGAGTGCTGAGTCAGACACGGGCTGCCCTGCACTGAAAGGTGTGCATGATCCCCTGTTGAGGGCCCCCAGTAAGAAGGTTCCATGACCTCAGAGGTAAAAAAGGCCTTCATTGCTTCACATGGGCGATGTCACTTCTAATGGTCCAGGAACCTCCCAACACGGATTTTAGTACCTAAATAAAAACTCCAGAAATGGGGCAGTCGTGTCTTTCATTTGTACCGAGCCTTGCTGTGGAATTCCAGACCAGTCCGTATCTGCAGCAAGCCAGTGATGTATTTTAAAAGAGATTGAAACACGGACTCTTCACGACTTAATGTGGTAGCCTAATTTTTATGGTATATCTTTCAGTAATTCCCCTGTAGCAACATGAGATCCCTCAGGGTAAACACATATAGTTTAGAAAAAAGTAAAAAAGAATAAGAAACTGAGGGAACATCGGGCATCCATCATTAAAAAATATTATCATAAATATTCCACTTGTTCTGTGCTCTGATTCCATCCCTGTTTAATGTGTGAGAAAGAAAATTAATAATTCTAATTTATAAATCATCCGAGTTTGGCTGTAATTGTTCGCAACGGTATTAAAAAGAAATACAGTACATTACCCGAATGAAACATGCCCTTCAAGGAAGAATTATTTATATAATTTCATATATCAAAAACCTTAATTTTTACTTCCGTGGATTCTTTCAAAGTTGGAGATATTTGTGTGGTCCTACCTAGTTTGTCAATCATCCATTCTACATAAATTCTAGCTCTTCATTTGTTCATGTTTTCAAATGTAAACATGCAAATCAGTATAAGGAATGAGAACCGCTGCCTCCCTAGAAACTGTCTGAAACAATGTGCTAAAAATTAAAGCTGCAGAGATGGCTGTCAGTGAGGATTAAAACAGTGTGAGATACTGCAATGAATAAGCTTTCCATTTTCATAACTCATACATCCCCTGTGCACAGGCACAAATTAAGTGTGACTATTGCTTTTAATTTTCACAGCATTTGGTCACACCTCAAGGTAAAAGGTTATTTTCTCAGGATCTGTCACATTTCCTTACAATGCCTGTAAGTTTTCTATATTTCAGCTTTGGGTTACCTTTGCTTACCCTTTAAATAATTTAGGGGCCATTTCATGATCAATATCTGCTTCAAAATAACATAAATTGGAATTTCTGTATATTTTGTGATTCCTTTAACATTTCGAGGTGTTTGAGACATTGTGTCCTTAACGATCACCACTCAAGAACAACTCTTAATGTGTCTCAAAACCCATAGGTTTCCATGTACGCCCTTCACGCCCACTTGACATTAGAAAAGTCCCCTTGCTCAAACAGCATTTGAAAGTCACATTTACTCTTCAACCTACTACTGCCTACACCCGGCCATTTTAGAGGCAGATCAATTGTCAGATAGTTTAGGGGGTGTTTACCTATTGGTAAATTATTTGTACTATTTTAATTAGTCAATCTAAAATCTTTTTAAAGAAGTGCACATAAGAGGTTGTCCAAACCTGGATGATATGTTTAAGAGACTGGAAGTTTATTTTTAAATTCAGAGCCATAGTCTCATGTTCATTTGTTGAACTGGTCTTGCATGTTATTTGCAACTATTCCTATGAGTGCATAATACTAGATCTTAATAGACATATTACATGGAAAAATATACATAGCATTTTTGATATGGTGAAGAAATAACATTGCTTAGCAAAAGGGATAATAATTGAGTGGAAATGTAGAAACTAAAAAGTAATTTTTGGACATAACATAAATTGATTTAATCCTGAACACATTCCTCGACCCATTTAGGCCCGTTAGGTCACCTCATACCTGAATATCCTTATTTTCGGCTTACCTTCGTCATAAAGACCTAATTTTCCAATCAAATTTCCATCTACTTACTTTCGTCCCACTTCCTAAACATATGTCTATAATTCAATTACAGCATGTTGAGTTATTGAAATAAGCAGTATCTTTGCTTTCACATAGCTCACGATAGATGATGAAATCAGAAAGTAATATATGTAGCTACAGCCAGAGTGACAAGTAAATAGTAAAGACTACTTTGTGCTAAACAGCCTGAATAGTTGGAGATAACATAATTTTATCCAGGATTACACAGAATCTCAGCCTCCTCAGTTTGACCATGTGTGATCAAATTTTGGATTTAATTTGACATCTAGATCTCCAGACAGAATGAGAGGTTTCTTTAACTGAGTGAATTCCAAGTCCATACTACTACAACTTATTTGGCCCATAAATAGAGGCATAGTTATACTAATCTGAGGAATAAATAAGAAAACGCAGAAAGTATAGTTTGTAAGACTTACCTTTGTTTGTACATAGAGAGGAACTCTGTGAGATGAGCAATGTCATGATGATGCCAGCTCCAGTCCCTACTGGGCCCTGGCATGAAGCTGTGGAATTCCTAGAGGCGCCCCTCTCCCTAGATTTTCACTGGAAGACCGCAAGGAAGTTGATGACGGTCTCATGGCCCAAGAGGTGAAGGCAGTAATAACGAAGTTAGCAGCCAGTAAATCTCCTGGGACAGATGGTCTCTTGGCCAAATTTTACAAGCTGCTTGGACGATCGTTAGCTCCAAAATTGACTACGCTTAACGACGCGGCAAGGGAGGTCTGATATCTCTCAGCCACGCTTCACAAAGGCTTTGCTGATTTCTCTGCTAAAACCCAGGAAGGACCCCATGGACCTCACCTCATACCTCTACATAGCCATACTAAACATAGATTATAAAATCCTTAGCATAATCCTGGCTAATTGTATTCAACAAGTGTTCTGGAGGCAAGGACATACGGCCCAAAAAGGGTTCATCCCAGGTAAAAACACCTCTCTCAACATTCTGTTTTATCAAATTATGGAGGCTGCCCCGGGGAGGTGGCGATGGATTTGTGAAATGCATTTGATACCTTATACTAGGATTACTTTTTTTGTGTGTTCTCGAAGTTTGGTTTTGGTGTACATATTGTCAGGTTAATCCATGTACTTTATACTGCGCCTATAGTCAGAGTCAGATAAGGGTGAACAGCTTTCTGTGGCCATATCTGCTGGCAGAGGTATGAATAAGGGTTGCCCCCTCTCCATCTTATTCACGTTAGCAATGGAACCATTGGCACCCAGATCAGGCAATCTTGTTATATGCCAACAACGTTTTATTCTATATTAAAGACCTATTGTCTGATCTTGGCTCCATACCTAGCCTCTAGGCAGACTTTGGCAAAGTCTTGGAAATCCGGGCGAGCTGGAACAAATCTTGTACGTTCCCATTGGCCCCTAATGCGATGCCGGTAGCCGTGGATCTGTACTCTGGCCCAGTTCGCTAGGAGATTACCTTCTTCTAATACCTAGGTGTCCGAATCTACCATACAGTTCAAGATGTTTTGGATGGCAACCTGACAGCAGTGGTATCATCACTTCAACCTCAGGTAATCTTTTGGTGGTCCCTCCCCTTGTCAACGATGGACCGCCTTGCCGTTTCCAAGAGGGTGATCCTCACCCGACTCCTTTATTATTTTGCAAACCTCCGTATATCTCTCCCCAGAAGTTCTTCTGGGACATGCATAAACTCCTGGGGGACCTAGTATGCCACATGACCTGGTATTCTCGCAGACGGGGGTGGTCCTCTCTAAACTACAGCTTCCATGGCCACCAGTTACAAATATTATTATATAGGGGCTTAATTACAGTGGTTGCCGGACTGCTTTCTTGAAGAAACGTGCACAGCTGGCCTTCTTCTCACTCGGGCCAAGCTGTAGACGGTCATGGCCCCAAGGACCCAGTCCAAGCAGAGCTTCCCCCACCTTCTAGCTAGGGTGTTGAATCTCTCCAAACATTTGTTTCCCTATGTGCTTGTGATACCCTTACTCGGTCTAAAAGCTCTGCAAGGACATATCACCAGTCAGAAGCTGAGCCTTTGGGAGCAGGCCGGGCTCTTCTAGAATGGTCAACTCATCTCCTTTATGACCTTGATGGCGCAATGTCTCAGGTACTGGTGTAGAAATTCACTTTTCACTCACTAAGGAATGCATACAGGTAACATTTCTCAAAGAAACCAAAAACATTTGTAACATTCTAATTAATTCAAACTACTGTAGCTTGGATCCTGAAACAAGAAAAAGAGAGAAAGAACACCGCAACCAACAGTAAATATTTGTTTAATTTGAGTTATTCAATCTGAAGCCTACCTTAACTATTGCTAGCTTAACATGAACACACATTAACTTTGTGAATCTGTAAAGTGAAATCACACTATATGTATATCTAGGGTAGACTAGTGTGTATTTTATGCAAAATAAAAAATAGTTAAATCGCATCACTACCCTACATCTGAGGTTTCTGTCAGATAAGCTTTGTAAGAGCTTCATGCCAGCAGGCAGATTGCCTGGAGACTGAAGCAGGCAGTAGGAAATGCCATACATGACCGGCAAATCCAGATGATTATGCAGTAACTTTCATTATCTCATCATTATCATGATGCACTAACTTTCATTATCTGCAAAATTACTTGTCCCTTTACTTCTGGGAGGGCTCGTCTTTCACCATGCAGCCTCTTTACACTCCTCGCTGCTGTCCACCCACTTCAGTAGAAGCCATGGCCAGTGTTGAGGCTGCACAGCTTAATGGTCCCTGCACCTCTGGTCCTAGTGTCTGTATCAAGACCCCACACAAATCAAGTCACCCTGTCCCTAAAGATGCTTACTTGAAACTGTAAAAAGCAAGCGGGTTATTGGATGCAGACTTTCAAAGGTTTGAGTGCCTCTGCAGAGACAGGCTGGGCCTGTTATAGACCGTTCGGTTTCCATAATAATATTTGGAGATTCACAACTTTGGAAACTGTTAGCCTAGTTAAGGTGTCCCTAGCCATTTGTTTTGCATCTGTGATCCTACTTGGACATTCAACCAAGCAGATCGGATTAATGTCCTGTTTTACCCTGCTGGGCTCGAGGGTGTTCTGGGAGCGGGATTATTGCAACAGTATCACTTATTTTTTGTTATTACAAGCAAACAGATAATCAAAAGTACAAATTGACGTTATGAGTAAAAAAAAAAAACCTAAGATTTTAGATTGCAGCGGTGATGCAGTTGGTTAGTTCGACGAAGTCGATCCTGCGTTTGACGTGGAATGGCTTTCTGAGTGGGAGGTCTTTACTCAGAGAGTTCGCCTTTTGAAAAATGGAGGGACCTCGGAACCGGGCATCAGTGTGAGACTTTGAGCTCATATAGGGTTGGTCCTGATGAGCTAGATATGATAGTCCAGTGCATTAATGCACCTGCTGCCGAAATCAGAATCTCATGCAATTTACAAGTAAATATCCAGGCCTAGTTGCCTTCTGCTGTTCACCTTTTACAAGTGTACTTAAATATGGAGTTAGCTGAATATATTGCAATGATACCCATAAATGTCGGACAATCAATCGTGCTGGTGTTTCTTTAAGGCATGGTAAGGGAGCAGCCTTAGATGGCCACCTACTGTTGACACCAGATTACTATGAAAGAGACTGTAAATTTCCTTTTTCGGTGTACGGGGAGTGCTCTCAGAAGGACGCAATATAACTATTTTGCCTGAAGTACTAAATATCTTTCCACCATTCCTGAATGGACCCTGTCTTAAATGACATTTAGCCAACGTGTGTGCTTAAGCGGTGGTATCACATTTTCTCATGTGCACATTTTCTCATGTGCTTTTTGAGTCAACATAACTGCAGCATTGTGAACCAGGTGTATGAATCTCGTCCATGATATCTAAGCTATTGAACCTTCCACACAGAAAGTTTATGTTGATGATGGTAATCGAGAGCCAGTGACAGAGCAAGACTTTTGTATGTATTTGCATATGTATGTGGTATTTATATAGCACAAACCTAGCTGAAATTTAATACGGCACTGCACAGGGTTTGCCATCCTGAGACTCCGTATTGGTTGAGTGGGCAAAGATTTTAGTGTTTTGTATTTTAATGTATATCAGTGGTGGTATAGAACTATCTAGGGTACAGAGCTATGTACGTTCTCTCTCTAATTGTCCTTTGTAGGGTTACAGCAAACATGCACAGTGTTGCTGTTCTCCATGCTTGATTTGTAAAAGAAAAAGTGTTGGGCCCAAAGTTTTGCTCACAAGCCTCCTGTTCGCACTATGGAATGGAGGGTTGCCAAACACCAATGTTGCGTAGTCTTGATTCCATCTCATGCTTCTTTAATCCAGTACTTCACAATGCCTTTATCTCACTCCTTTATGTTCTTGTTAGCCCTTAATTTCTTCCTTTGTTGCCTTTTTCTGTTGTCCCCTTCCTCCTCCTTCCCCCTTTTTGGGCACTGCCGCCTTTCGAACCTGGGGTGATCCTCCACAGGCGGGATTGATTTAATGGCCTCCTACTAATAATGCCTCAACAATGTATCAATGAAGTATCCAAATATAGCAATGACTTTAGAACATGTCTCCTAAGTGACAAAGAGTCTTTTCACAGTTGCATGCGGGATGGATGTCACTAGTCAATAAAGGAGTTTCCTTAAACAAGCAGTAGGTGTTGTGGGTGTCCCTACTCAGACACTAGGCTTCGTTTCAGTAGTCGGGATTGTGCTCATTACCTCCCATGCAGGAAAGTCAGTGGCAGCTGCCTCGGAACGGGGGTGGTGCGGCAAGGGAGGATGGATTAAAAAAAACGTACCTTTCCTTGGCCGCAGACGCAGCATGCATCTCCTCCGTCCTCTTCGTCTGCACTGGCAGCATCGAAAGCAGACTCTCACAACACTGCATGAGCAGCGTCGGGATTGGTCTGGGCGGCCTGTTTGGCCACTCAGGCAGTGCCTGGGAGCCTTGGCTTGTTCTCCATCGGGCTGTGCAACACAGCCAGGTGGAGAACAGGGTAAGTGCGCATGAATGCTTGGCCGGCCCAAGAGGGCCAGCCAAACATTCATGCGCACTTAGGGAGTGCAAAGCACTCCTCACTGTTCTCAGCCCCACCCTAGCACGACCTCGCCCCAGTCTGGCACAGAAAAATATAATGGTAATAACGTCTTGTTGTTATCATTTTATTTGTATTTTTGAACTGCTCAAATAGTCAGTCTGCTTAGAGTCAGTCTCCCCTTATGGAGTCGCCACCTCCTTCACCCGCATTGCTATCCCTTATCCAGGTTCAGACCCTGTTGCCTCTGTCATAAGCCATCCACTCTGTGCAGGAAATGTATGCTGGGTTCTCCCGGGAGTAGTTTAAGAAAACAAGGGTACCCCAATAGTAAAACCAGGGGTTAAAGTCGTTTTTTGAGGAAGAACAATGGTTTTCGGTGAAAACCATTGTTCTTCCTCAAAAAAAGGGTTCTCCCGGGATGCATCACACTTTGCTCCCCTGAACTTGCTACCTCAATTAGGAACATTTGTGACGGTCACCTGACCCAATGTAACGTTTTATTATATCATTAATGCCTAAGAGGGTTAATGTGGTGTTACCTCATCTTACATATTCATGAGGTGGGATAGTTAAGGAGTGTTGTGCTGCACCCACCCCCCCTCCCCCCAACCTCATTGCCAGTCCTAAGAAAGCTCTAGTCCTGTTTGTGACTATACAACATGAGTTTTGTGCATTACTGTGAATATCGTGTAGTGCACTCTGTGCACCTTATTCAGGGACCGGCCAAATAAAGTTAACGTATGATTTCATGTATTTATTTGGGAGTTTTATATAGCACTTGCTAGACCCGAAGGTATCAAAGCACTTTACAAGACAAGTAATAGGTGGATTCAAGGTTGACATAATATATCCAGGAGGAGAAAAAAAAAGGAAAAACAGTAAAACATTATATAAGTAAATCAAAAAGTGACACATAGTACAACATTCTTACACATTCATTGGGTGCTCAGCTCTATTGACTAGAGAAAGACGCCTTTGTGTCTAGCACCCTAGAGTGCACAGGGGGTTATTTTTATTACTCTCAGAGAGTAACAGTAAATGAAGTGGTGGAGCATGAGAGTTGGTGCAGACTGGAGAAATAATCCTCACCGCATGGCAATCTGCCCCTGGGTGGCTTGAGATGGTTTCAAATCTTGCTGAGTATATGAGAAAGCCTTCCATCGGACCCTGTATTATTCTGTTGGGATAGCTGCATCTAGGCCAACCACACACTAGCACACACTCCTTTTACACAGTGGCACATAACTGTAGGGTGGCACACTTAAAGTGCGCTTTCGCATATCCACACTCATTGTGCCCTTTTTAGGACGAGCCTGGGCAGCGCATGCGCTGCTCTGCATGGCATGCTGTATTGAGGTAGGGCCTTGAAGCTCTACCTACCCTCCACCCACAATTTTCATTGGCTTGTGTCATTGACCACTGTAAACTGTGCTTGTTAATTGGTCAAAAGGCTTAGTAGTCCCTCCTTAGTACCACCTTGTCTCACTTTGTAACCTTCCATGGCGACACCTCCCGTTGCGTGTGTTGTTGCTCGGTAGGCTTTAATTACAGCCTCTGAGCACTATTTTCTCAAATAGCTTTGTCCTGCCTGCTCTTACGGGCAGGACACGCTTTCTCAAAATGCTTTTTAAAAAATTTAATAGCACGCATTTGCAATACAATAGGTCTCGCACTTGCGAGAGTTTAAGCTATTGGCATTGTAAATGACAATGCCTTTTATTTATCTGTTTTAAAAACAACACTTCAATAAAAGGCATTGTCATTTACAATGCCAATAGCTCAAACTTTCATAAATGCAAGACTTATTGCATTGCAAATGCTTTTTTTTTTATTTGTAAGGTGTACACTTTGTTTCACAAGCTGATATTTGAGCAAACATATTTGCGAATGAAGTCCTGTATTGTTTTTGTGCTTTTAATGCACTCCCCCGCTCCTAATCCTACGTGTAGTTTCACTGTCGCACCGTATATGCTCCTATGTAACAATAACCATATACATCTCTGTCCCCTATAGCTCAGAACTGCTCCGGCTTGCGGACGTGTGGACTTTGCCTGGAGCAGCCTGGCTGCGGGTGGTGCAACGACCCCAGTAACACGGGCAAAGGGCACTGCGTGGAAGGGTCTTCCAGGGGCCCAATGAAACCGCTGGGGAAGAACACCAATGAAATGCTTCTGGACACTGCGCTGTGCCCGCGAGACAAAAGCTATGAATGGTCCTTCATCCATTGCCCAGGTGAGTGCTGCGGCTGGCATTTTAAGGCGGTGGGCCTGGAATACAAACAAGGCAGTGATGCTGCCAGCTCACCTCTGAGAGGAGAGCTTGTATGCAGCCTTGTTGGTATGATGGTGAAAGCACAGCTTCGCAGTGCACTAATCTAGCGCTTATCCGAAGTTAGAGTCAAGTTTATCATTGTTTGTTACATACAGTGAAGGTTAGGGTTAAGTTAAAGCTGGGGTCTTTGCTCTTTCTGATTCAATGGCATTTAAATACAAGCAACGGTCTGACTAGTCTCTCCTTTTCCTTTCTGCGAACTAGATCATCGTGATAGTTGAGAGGGATGGCAGGATGCGAGGAATTGTTACTATTTTATATAAAAATTATTTCAGTGATGGAATTAGAAAACATTTACTCCTGAAACCCATAATTTGGGGGTCAATGTGTGGCAAAGTAAAGGGAGTGAAGTCACAAGGAGCTTGGAAAGCAGAGTCTGACAGTCAACTTATACACGACTTATACATTTATTTAAAAAATAATCTACTGCAGAGAAAATGGCAACAAGGACAAATGTGACAGGGAATCTGTTCTAGCTTACTTGATTGGTCACAAAGAGGCTGCATTTTAAAATATCTTACATGGTTAAGACAAGTTAAAGACCTACTAATCCAACTAAAGAGATATTTGTGTGCCCAGCAAAAATATCATTGTTTTCATTAACATTTCCTGTACATCGATATACACACGTGTATGATGTATTGTCTCTGTGTGTGATGAGAAGTGCTCTGACACCCTTCACTGGGATGAGTAGTGCAATAAATGCCCTAAATAAAATAGTAAAAAGTAGGTGCCATTCAAAATATTATTAGTGTAATTACTTATGCACACAGATAAATCTTGCATTTTTACAGTTTATGCACTTCTCTTACATAGGGGTGTAAAATTGGGCGAAAACCTGCCTCCAAGTCATAGTTTCTCTAGGGAACTTGTGAAGTGATAAGCTGTGTTCCTTTGTTTCCTTCAATTGCACGGGCATCTGGATAATAGGCTTCAGATAGCTCCCAGCCAATCCAAGGTGATACTTGAAGAAAAGATGGGCTTATGGCCCTTTAAATAAGGCCTTTGTTTTGGACCATCTGGAAGTGAAAATAAGAAAACCCCCTTGCTGTCTGCAGGTTGCAGCTTCAAACAGAATGCAGACAGACAACTCACAGGTGCTGCTCAGTTGTATCTTGTGCCGGTCAGGGGTAGTAAGCGCTATATAAATACAATTACAATGTTTCCATGGGTTGGCAGTCCAGCCCAGATGTAGCTGCCAGAACTTGGACCCTCATATTTCTCGTACCTTCAGCACTGACTGCTATACTAACTATGTATACACAAACATAGAAACAAAGGCATAATCCTACAAGAGAATTGTAGCAGAGCCCTATCGAAATTGATGGAGGTAGGTAGATTGCTGAATTATACTCCCTTTACCTGTGATTGACAGGTTAGCGCTTATTGCGTTGGCTGTGCTGCCAAAATTCTTAAACCTTTTACTTAACATCTCCCTGTACTCAAAACACTTTTTTTTGTTATGTTATGCACCACTCTAATTAAATTAATATGGAAAGACGGACATCCGCGGATTAAATGGAAGACACCAACAAGAAAATAATAAGAGGGAGGCTTAGATGTCCCCGATTTGGAATTATATTTAATGTGTGCTTGTGAGGATTTGGATGTAGTATTTGATAGGTTTGTGCAGCCATCCTGTGGAATACACTCGTAAAATCTGTTTGGGGTCCAGTCAGGCTCGTTTGCACAACCTTAAACTCAACCTTGGTTATCTAGGGCTTCAAGGAGCAAGGCTTGAACTAGTGTAAGTTTAACAGTACAAAGCAATGAAATAAGAAAGCCGCACAATATGCAAGAAAGACAACTGTAATTTATAAAAATAGATGTTTATGAATTCTTAGAGTCCTTGATGAGCAAAACCCACTGGATGGTTTTGAAGATACAAATTTTTAAAGGTTTTACCACTTTTTAATTCAACCACAAAAAAGCATTGGTCAATCAAAAGTTTACAAACCTTCGAAAAGCTTGTAAAAGTTAGTTTGGCCACTACTGCCTGGCTTGGGCATCCACATCCGACATAGAGAAGAACTGGTGGTCCAATTGAGTAGATTTGGACAGCTACCTGAGTGTTTTCCAGTGCAGTTACAAACTTTATAATATGAACACCATAGACTTTAATAGAGTGGTCCTGATGCTGAGGTTACAGGATGAAAAGATGCTCAAAGATGCTTCAGTTGCTGTGCGGTCGACAGAGGTGCCTTTGTGGTGATTTCTCGATCCACTGTCGTATGGTGTGACTTTGGCCACAGAGGTCGAGGTCCCTCAAAGTCCTTTTTGAGACTGTAGGACGCCAGCTGCGGCTGAGCTACTGGTCTCTGGGGGATGGTGTCCCTCATGGGCGACCAATCTAGACTCTGATGACACTCCTGGATCCAGCGGACTAGGGTGCAACTTTTGGCCATTGAGGATCGGACTCTTGGGGCGCGCTATGGCAGTCAGCGGCAATTCATCTAAAGGGGCTACAAATATACCAGTTTGGGCTTCTTCCGATTTAATGTCCCTGGTGCTGGTCCAGGGGGGCAGCCAACTGGCCCTTGGAGCCACTTCTTCAGTCTGGGGCTGGGGGATGACTTTTTCCCAAGCCAGGAGCCACAGGCGCCATTCTCTATAACCATCCTAACTTCGCCAGCTTAAAGTGCACCAGGTGCAGTCCAGTAAACAGTGCAGCATCTCTTTGTGCAGTCCAGGGGGAAGCATGGCAGTCTTTCTTTGGACCTTGTTCCAACTCAGATGTGATCTGAGGTTCAGGGTGACAGGGGCGCAATATTTATCCCAGGAAAGTTCCCTGAGGGGACAACGCAGTCAGTAGCTCATGGGCTAACAGGTCCCCTCCCTCTTGGTGATGACTCTCTGGCAATGTGTGGCACCTAACATTCTCAGAATGCACTATTCTGCCCACTCCAAAGATGTCTTTACCCCTTCTCAGCTGTTAGGGGTTTGGCAGCCCACCCTAGAGGTGTGGCTACCTGGAGGCTGCACACCCACGGGAAAACCAATTTGGGTCTTTCCTCTCTCTCCCTATTTCCTGAACAAAAGGCAGCCTCTCTGGAGTGTTATTGACATTTTCCCTTCACCTCTGAGGCTTGCCTTTGGTGCTAACACCATGAATGGCTTCCTTCAAGTGAGAGGTGACATCTCTCTCTGCGGCAGGTTGCTATCGTTTTCAAACCTGGTAGTCATTCACACTCCCCAGGTGAGCAGAAAGCGGTCTGTTGGCCAGTGCCCATGTGAGGTTACTGGACCACTTGGGTCACAGAGTGGCAACCCCCTAAAGTTGCATTACTTTAATTGTTACATTAAATTCGACCTTGGCATCAGGGGCACTATTACGAATAGGACAAACTTTTCCTGTTTGTGCCATGGCACACTTTCAAACAAGGAAAGTGCACCCTATAAGGTTGAATGTGCTGTCTTCAGGGCAGCTACAAACCCATTCTGCACTGGGGGCAGCACATTCAAGTAAAATACAGAGCGGCTGCTTCGTGTTTCACTGTGCAGGTGGCACCCACCTGCTTTTTAAAGAGAGGAGATAGATCCCCTTGCAGGCGGGTGCAGTGATTGACTTCACTCGCCTGCAAAGGGTTTTTTGTGGGGTCCATAGGCCCCTCAACGCCCTCCAGAGGGCTGCCATCAAGGGATGCAATGATAGTGCACCACCTTTTTGTGGTGCATTATCAATGCACCTTCTGACAGCTTCTTTACCTCTCTGCCCGCATCCATAATACAGCCTGGGTGCAGAGGTATAGAGATTCTCTCATTTACATGGGCCACACTTTCATGCAAATGAGGGAACACCCACTTGAGATAGCGATGGCGCAACATGTACACCAGCGCTATCTGTATTACAGAAGGGGCCGTACGAGCGTCTGTGACCCTTCTGTAATCCAAAGTGCCCCGGGGCGATCAACGTGGCCGCAAATATACCAGGCACTTCTGTTATATCGGCCAGGTCGTGGTAAATGCCACGAATAATATGATACCTTACAGTACGCAGTTAGGTAGTCCCATTCGAAGTTAGCCAGGCTTAGATGTCAGCCAGTAACCATGTATTAGCCAATGGGGTTACTAACTTTTCCACAGCAAAACATCTTCTTGAGGGGTTTTGCTGCAAGGAAACATATAAACATAGATGTCCTATTTATTAATATACAGCTCCCTGCCTTAGGGCTTTATAGGTCTTTCTTAGGGGAGACTTTAAGAGAAGTGGTGACTTTTCCATTAGTGGCAATGGGAAAGTCAAACTGGCAGTGTGACAACGGCCATTCGAGTCTGCAGTGGCAGGCTGGGAGCCATTTTGTACTTGTCACACACAGGGTGGCACAATCAGTGCTGCAGCCCTGGGTGGACAGCCTGCTTTACATGCCCTTGGTACCCAGGATACCATATACTAGGGTCTAATAATTATAATTAAGTCAGCACTTGCCAATTGGGGATAGCCAATTCAACATACACTTTGTAATGGGTTAGAACACTGGCACGGAGGTCTGGCTAGCAGGGCTCAGTGCACTCTGAGTCGAAAAACCAGCAGCTAGTTGTAGTCCAAATGGGTGAAAAGTAGGGGGGTGGGGACACCTGCAAAAAGCCTGTTTCCTTACAGTGGTCAAGATACTTCATTTGTTGTTTGTCAACACCTCTGTAATTCCCCACACTGTAGTAGAAAATGACAGAGTTACCCCTTATAGAATGCAGACAGTGCTAAGCACACCAAACATCAAACGTTCAAAGGATATAAACCTGGTCTGCAGTCTGGTCTACTGCGTCGCGGTAGCCTGGAGTGAGCTGGGGAGACAGACGAGACAGCTGCAGCTGTACGCTCTCCAAATGCTGCTATTAAGCAACTTAACTATCCTGCCGACAGTGAAACCTAGGGCTTGCCAGCAACGCACAAATGTTTTTTTTAACTAATTTTTTTTATTGATTTTTGTTACCGTATAAAACCAACAATTTGCCACCTGCAATATCATAGAACGCAGGGCGATCAACAGTGCGGCAATGTCCCTGTGCCCACTGGGCAGAGATATCAGTTTCAGTATGGCATTGTTACCGCTCATCATTCCCTTCACAAAGACAGTGGTGCATCGTATCCTTTATACTGTTATATGAAACCTCGGTAGGCCGGCCATGCCTCCCATTTATTAGTCCTTTTCCTGGGGCATCCTCTACGTTCATAGACCTGCTTTTTTGCTAACATGCACCAGTCCATGCCCAGATTGATAGGTCTGGCCAGTTTCTTGCTCCCCAGTGCCTGGCAATATTATATTTATGACCTTCCAGCCCAGGGTCGCCCACAATTTGGTATATTTAAGACCCCCTTCTTCCTCCCATATATGAAATATATATTTTTGGTAAACAAATGGTATTGATATTTTCAGCATGACAAACATTCCAGTGCAGGCACAATAGTAAATAACCCATGCGTGTTCATTTATGCCTTACAGTAAGCGCCCTGTTGGAGCAGCAGGTATCTCCCAAGTATAAAATATACATATTTTCGCAGAGGACCTCATTACCTTTCTATCACTAATCCCATACACTCTCTTATATCCGCCCAATAAAGCTGTATCACAGAGAATGACCGTAGGATGTGGAAAGGGAACCCACTGGTGCGCATCCTCTAAAACACTACTCTGATTCAGTCCCCCTTATTCTCTTTTGCATCGTTCTGGAGTAGTATGACCTGTGCAAAATTCATAACTGAACGGATCGACTCTTCTCTTGGGGCTATTAGTGCCTCCTCCCACTCTTCAAAGTCTCTCACATCGTCATCCAGCTGTATTTCAATGCCCGCTTAATGTCATGTGAATTCTTCATTACTTTTTTACAGATTAATGACGGGGCATTCAATAACCTGTCCTCTAGCTGAGATTAGTTGGCAATTGTGGTGCCCTTTAAAATTTGAAATGCTGGGCAAATCTAATCTGCTTGTATCTAAAGATTTCAAATTCCGCCATCTGGTATTCCTACCTGAATTTAGTAACGGAGACCATCTCTTCATCTGACCATTTATCTTCCAGCTTACTGATGCCTACCGGGTCCCACCCCAGGAGCCTTATGAGGTTGCCCACCTCTGGCTAGGTGCTACTGTTCTCCAAGGCACATTCTTATGTGAGGGTCCCTTCTCATCCCAGATACCTTGTGTTTTCCCTCCAGTTTGTGTGTGGGTTGGTTAGCTAATCTGATACCTCTCTGTGTAATGCCGCTGAGTATCCTCTACTTCTCATCAGTGGCGTAACAAAACTTGTACATGCAGGAGGACCCCCACACTCCAGACCCAGTCTGAAGCTCTCTGGCCAGGGGCCTGCCAGAGCTGGAAGGGGGCCCCAAAATTCAGGGGACTCCCGCACTGCTTCCCATGGCATTTCAGTTGACTCTGATCCTGAGATGCAAATACCCAGTCATTTATCATTGTCATCTGTGCGGCCCAATAATATTTTTTTCATGTCTGGGAGAGCTATGTCCTCATCATGTACTCCCTTTGTCAGTTTCCTTAAAGGTATTTGTGGTACCCTCCTGTCCTACAGAGATAATGGGATTGTAGGATCCCGTTTCTTAAAGAAACCAATTTGGATCTTGAATTGACTGTTTTGAGGGGCATATAGGAACCTGGGTAAGGATATCAGTTCAAACATGGCGACTTAACTTAGCAGTGTGAGTGGCAGGGAATGCCATTGTTCAACATCTCCTCTAAGCTTGTCCAGAAGTGTGTACAGATTTTAGTCATGGAAGGTGTCCTTTTCTCTAGATATAGAGATGCTTAAGTATCGAAACCCATCCATTGACACTTTTATCGCACGCCTTACGGGCAGTTGCTGGACCATTTCATTTAGTGGGTATAAATGGGATTTCCCCCAGTTTATTTTATAACCAGAATATTTCCCAAAAATCCCAAATACCTAATATAGTCTGGAGATCGATAACTCAGGATGCGCCACATACAAAAGCGCTTTGTCTGCATGCAATAATATTCTTTCTTCCCATGTACCTACCCAATTCAGCCCTCTTATTAGAGGATCCTCCCTGACCCATGCCGCTAGCGGTTCCAGCTTGAAGATCATGGGTGACAGCGGGCAGCCCTCCCTGGTCACTCTCGCCAACCCAAAGGGTATTGACATAGCTCCATTGGCTTGTACTCTGGCCATTAGGAGTCGGTATGAAAGCTCGATCCACTATCGAGCTCCTGCTCATCTTCTTCATCACTTCAAAAATGTACGACCACTCTAGTGTCAAATGCCACTGTGGCATCTAATGACATCACCAGTACCAACTCTCGGACTCTCTCCATATACCTCATAAACCCATATAATCTTTACAGATTAAGCTTTGTCCCCCTATTCGGCATGAAGCCGGATTAATCAGGGTGTATTAAAGATGTAGGGGCAGATGTATCAAGATACCCATTTGCGATTCTCAAATAGTGATTTTTTGAGAATCGCTATTTGAGAATTGCAAAATGGTATGTATCTAGAAATTCGCTATTTTTTAGCGATTTCTTCAAATTCCTTAATTGCGATTAGCAAATTGCTAATCGCAATCAAGGAATAATTTCCCATTCATTTCTATGGGCCAGGAGGCCCATAGGAAGGAATGGGAAGTTATTCTCAATTTGCGAATCGCAAATTGAGAATAATTTCATGGGTGCAAGGGTGTCTTAAGGACACCCTGCTGCACCCCTGAAATTTACATGTTTGCGCATATGGCGCACACACATGCGCTAAAGGCATGTATGAGCGCCACATGGCACCTTTACAAATGCCAAAAAGTGCATTTGTAAAAGAATTCGCAAAGTACCACCAACTACAAGTTGGTGGTAATTTGCGATTTCTTAGTGTAAATTCGCAATACTTAATTGCTTCATACATAGCATTTAAGGTATCGCAATTTGCGATTCCTTAAATGCTTACGCAATATTAAGGAATTGCAAAATTTGCCATTCCTTAATATTGTGATGGTTTTTACATGATACATTTGCAAACGCTGCTTTTTAGCGATTCGCAGCATTTGCGACAAAAAAATGTTTTGATACATCTGCCCCGTAATTACTTGCCTTAATTTGGTCCCCAGTACCTTGCGAAGATATTTGCCTCAGTGTTGAGCAGTGAAATGGGACAACATGAGGCAGTAACACAGAGCTATATAAAACAACACTGGTGAAGCTATTTGTAGAACAACAATTTACTACACTTTATGATTTCACAGACCCGACTGACAGCACAGCTTTAGACATTTTTTGAACTACACACAACAAGTACTTGAGGTCAACCTAGTCATCGTTCCCACAGGAACCAAAGCCATTACCAGCACTCATACATGTGTTATCCAATTAAATTCTAGCCCACTTAGTTTCCAAGTTATATAGAATTGTGCAGGCTACAGAACTCCTCGACATCCTCTAGACTAGGGTGATAGGGGAAGAGGACATTGGCGTGTCCCTCAGTGATAGTCAATGGGATTGCTGTTGCACTCAAACTAGGTCAATATCCCTGAATGGAAGGCACCGGGCAATACACTATAGATTTTTACACATGGTCTATATACACCTCAAAAATGTATTGGTGCTGGTGTGACCGACTACTGCTATAGAGCGACAAGTGTGGATTTCTAGCACATGGTCTGGATATGTCCTGGTATACTTGACTGTTGGGTGGTGATATTCTGCGACATATCGTAATGATCGAGCTGGACCTGTCTCCAACCCTGCGATAGCCATAATGGGCTCCGTCTAAGAACTTCCAAAAAGAGTGAGGAGATATTTTGAAGTCACACTTTTGTTTCTCAAGGGGAAGCTAGCACTGCATTCAAACAAAGGGCCTGTGCCTGCTACAGCACAGTGGCACAAAGATCGTATACATTGCAATACCCAAAAGGAAACCTATACCACATGATGTCTCTTAAAAGCTAGATGTATAGATATATGGGAGGTGCTTCGTTCTTTTCTGTCAAACCGAGTCACCCCCACACATGCAGACTGATTGTAGTGATATCCGGACCACTCCCTCTTACATTGTCAATATGCTATAAATCAATAATTTCACTACATACCATGCTGCACTATCCCAGTAGTAATACACCTTTAAAACGTAAACAGTAATCTGTTTTTTCCACTAGGTACTTGTAAGGATTACTTATTTTGGAAGCTTTGAAACATGATGTTGGACACATATTAATGTAGCTATGTCTATCTAAGTTGTTCTATACATTTGTAAAATATACATATTACAATATATTTTTGAAACTTCTATGCTGTAATAGAATTGGACTGTAACTGTATTGTTCTCCTATAAACACATTTCTGCTCTTATATAATCCTTTCTAACCCTATATTTAGGTCATTTGAAGATCTTACCATTAAAATTCTTGATTTCTCTCTGACATATTCTTCTAAGCCGATATTGCTAATGTGATATCATGCTACGTTTACTACTTTGGCAGCAAATTGGTTATTAGCCGTTCTAATCACTAGTTCAATGACCCTGTGGATTGTAGTGTTTGGTCGATCCCTAAAGGAATTAATGTTGCACAGTTTCTTGTGTCTCTACCCCAAAAAAGGAGCATATCCATGATTTGATTCTTAAATGTAATACAACGCTGGAGACTGTCCACTCCAGCTAGGGGCTCCACTCCATGATGCTTTAGAATAAGGTTCTGTCCAACACCATTTTGGCTGCTAGGGTATCAGTGCTTACCGATCTCCCAGTAATAGGTTTCCAGCAACAAGCATGGGGCGAGTACACTGTTCCATCTGGTTCATGCATGTCGCAGTCCACTTTGGCCTCTAACTTTATCCAGCGTTTTGTGGCTGGGTGATAAAAGACTACTGCTTTGTAGGAAACCTGTCTTGTCCTCCATGGGATACACTTTTCTTTGACTAAATGATTCCTAAATGATTCCTGCCACCTCTCCTCGAATGTAAACATGCCCTGCACTGAACTGGCCAGTGTTTTGGATTGCTTAAATGAAATTACATTTGATTAGCACTGGCTTGTCCCACTGAACGTTTTGAGATACTTTGCAGCTTGAGCCAGTAAACATGTCTGACCAGGAAGCAAGACTTTTAATGCTGATATTTTACTTCCAATGAGAGGCCAAGTGTAATTAATATCACCTTTGATGTCTTGTTTAGAGTCAGAAAGAGTTTACTTACAAAAAAGATTTTTAAAAATTTTTTTGCAGAGATCCTCAACATCAGAGATAAGAACTTCCTGTTGGTGATGTTAGCCTGAGCAAGGAAACATAGATGACGTTGCATACTGTTGCACTTTTTCTGGCAAGTGTGTTTAAAGTTTGCACACAATCATAAGCCATCACAAAATCCATTGTTGAAGATTAGATCTGTACTGAGAGACTCAGCTATCTTGGTAGTGCAGCTCGAAAGCTGAGCCTGTCATGGAGTTATGAGTTGACAGTCAGCTGGTCAAGACTCTCCCAGGTGACATCTGCTTCACCTGAGGTCTGAAGATGTGTTTGGGCCATCAAAGAACTGCAACTTGTGTTGAGCCTGCACTGCTCATTGGTGACCCTCAACTTATCTGGAGCCTCTACCCTGCCTTTTCCAGACTGAGTGGGACACAAGGAATTTCCCCTTTCACCCTAGAGCCTTATGGTGTCTCATTATCTAAGATTTGTATTCTGCTTTTGGAACTTTGGATCCATTGGTCTGTCACATCTGATTCCACTGATATTGCAGGGTAATGGTGAAAGGAGATCTTAAAATGGAAATTAATTGTTCCTAAAGGGCAGCAGGTGCCAGCAAGTGTTCTATATCCCATGGAATCTGCTGCCACTGAAATGTTTCGACCAGTATCAGCTGGTCATGAGATATTGCCCATAAAGTTTGTTCTTCTTAGAGGACCTGTTTGTGGTATGAAAAGTCCTTGTAGTCCTATCTTCCACTCTGCTGTCCAGTTATATAATTGTCTGTAGAAAATGTTTGCGATTCTTGAATCAGTAAAGTTCCTCTTTGTCCAGCGTCCATTCATTGACCTCCAACTGCCTCTACCTACTCACCAGGTAGATCGCCCCCTCAGCCGCCTCATGGTCTCCCTGTGCCGCCGCCGCCCGCTGTGCCACCTGTGATTGCAGCAAGCCATCTCCTCTACCCAGTCTGTTTTTTCTGTGTCTTTTTTTCTGCCTTCCTCTTCCCCGTATTGGTCTCCTCTCTTTCCTCGTCGCCCCTAGTGCCTGTGCCTTCCCCCCCCTCCCCCCCGCTCCCTTCCCTCGCATTTCCCGCCGCTGCCACCCTGCGGCCCCGCCCCCCTGGTACCCCATTCACCACCCCGCTCCCGCCTCCCAGCTGCTCCTCCCTCCCTTAGCCCTTCTTATGGAGGCCACGCGCAGCGGGCGTGCCGTTGCCGTGCCAAAGGCGCGTCAAAGGCAAGCCTGTCTGCGCCCCTCCGCGCCGGGACCGCGCCCGGTGCCAGAACCCCTGGCCCCCACCGAAACCAAGTAACCCAACTGAGATACGACACCACGATCCTCCACGCACTCAACACCGGCCGACCAGCCGCCTGCTACCAAGCCACTCCGAAACGCACCCACAGACCCTTCTCCTGCCAAACCTGCAAATTCACCTGCGTCCGAACCTACGTCCCACCACCCAGACCAGCCAACAACAACAACCACCTCAAGTGCATCCTGCTTAACAACCGCTCCGTCCACAAGCACGGCGCCGAACTCTGGGACCTCCTCGACACAACAGCACCAGACATCGCCTTCCTCACAGAAACCTGGATGAACGCCTCCTCAGCCCCCGACATCGCCATAGCCATCCCGGACGGCTACAAGATCACCCGAAAGGACCGCGTCAACCAAACCGGAGGAGGAATCGCCATCATCTACAGGAACACCATCAACGTCACGACCAACTCCGAAGATGCCCTCACCACCGCCGAACACCTACACTTCCAGATCCACACCGACCCCAAGACCACCCTCAGAGGAACCCTCATCTACAGACCCCTGGGCCCAGGCACACAATTCAGTGAAGCGATTGCCGACTTCATCAGCCCACACGCCCTCGCCTCGTCAGGCTACATCCTCCTAGGGGACCTGAACTTCCACCTGGAGAACAACAATGACAACAACACCACCAACCTGAACTCAGACAAGACGGAGGTCCTCATCCTCAGACCATCTCCATCCGCCTGGGACGACTCCTGGTGGATCCCTACCGAAACTGGAAAGACGGTCACCAAGGCCCTCGTCACCAGCCGACTTGACTACCGGAACGCCCTATACGCAGGAACCACAATCAAACTTCAGAAAAGACTCCAACGCATACAGAACGCATCCGCACGACTCATTCTTGACATCCCCCACCACAGTCACATATCAGCCCACCTGAGAGACCTGCACTAGCTCACCGTCAGCAAAAGGATCACGTTCAGGCTCCTCACCCATGCACAAAATACGCTCCACGACACAGGTCCCGAATACCTCAACCAGCGCCTCACGTTCTACACTCCAACACGCAAACTCCGCTCCGCCAGCCTCACCCTCATCCCACGGATCTGCAGAACCACCGCCAGAGGAAGGTCATTCTCCTACCTGGCGGCCAAGACGTGGAACTCCCTCCCCGCCCACCTACGTTTGACCCAGGACCACCTCACATTCAGGAAACACCTCAAGACCTGGCTCTTCAAGCAGTAGCGGCACTTCCCCCCCAGCACCTTGAGACCCCCATGGGTGAGTAGTGCGCTTTACAAGTGTACTGATTGATTGATTGACACTAGAATTTTGACTTTGGGTACCAACTTCTTTTGCAAGGAGAAATCTCCTTTTTGAAAGGTGGCAATCCTAGTTTACTTTGGAAGATGGGTCCAAGGTTTTCTAAAATAGTTTAAAAGTTTCTCGGCCACCGGAGCTCCAAACATTAGAACTATCTTGAGTTAATACTTTTACTGCCTTACATTTCCTTTATCCAAATAAACGCGTTAGACCTGTCAGCTTTAGGTTGGTCTTCTCCCAAACTTTTTGCCTTCACCCCTCTTTTTTAATCTGAAGTAGTTTTTGTTGGCCTTAGGAATCTGTGCACTTTACCATTGCTAACCAATGCTAAAGTGCTTGCGCTTGTGCTCACTCCCTAAAATGTGGTTAAATTAACTTACACCTGAATGGCATCATTTACTCATAGGTGCCTAGTAATGTGGTTACACTTGTCCTGTACATTAAATGCTACTAATTAGCTTGCAGTACTTATTGTGCCACCCAATTAAGTTGCCCTTTAAAACATGTCTCTGGCCTGCCATTCCACTAGTTTTAAGCTGTTAATTCGTCTTTGCAAAATGACCCCTTTGCCAATCCCAAAGCTCCCTTTGAAGTGCATATCTTAGACGTGTACCACTATGTTTTACATGTCCTGGTTATGAAAAACTAAAAAATTAGTTTTTCACTACTGTGAGACCTTCCTCCTCCCTAGAATAACATTGGGTTATCTTATTACAATTAATAATTTAGTTACAAGTGTGTGCATTACGGTCCAGCTCTGCCTCCCCGTTAAGTAATACCCATAATCTTGGGGGGTGTTGGGAAGGAGGGGTAGTCCACTTGGTGAGGTTTGGACCTACTTAGCCTCAATGTTGGTATACTTGTAGGGAGGATTAAGTGCATCTACCCATGTAATAAAGGAGGCCCAAAAGCCTTTGTTTTCTCCTTGAGATTTCGGTTTTATTTGCAGTAGTTACCAAATGTATTCTTCTAACATGAATAATTCCACCACTTGTTACTCATGTATAATAGCGGTGTATTTTGAACAACATTTAATAAGTGTTAACTATTGATTGACAGCAGATAGGAAAGTCATGGTTTGTGTCTCGGGAATTGCAGCTTAAAATACTCTTTAATGGTAAAGTCGGATCTTAAGGCACAGTTCCTTTAGAAAGCTACAATTTTTCTGCCCTAATTATTTTGTGCCTGCAGCCTGTTCCTGCTTCACATGACTAGGTGTGTGGCAGTTGGCCTTTGTATATTCTTCCAAGATAGCCAAACAATAGTGGGATTAGGTGTGCCTGGATGTACCATCTCAGGTAGGATGGTGGGCAGGAGCAGTGCACAGCCCCACTTGCACTTCGATAAGCTGTGCCCTGCTCTCAAACAAAGAACTTCACACTAGCCTTTTGTGCCTGTAGCCAGGCTGGAACCAGGCAGGGTGGTATGTAATCACTTCTGTGGGGGGAAGCCTCCAGAGGTTTCTCCCTCTTCAAAGTGGGCACCAAGTACAAGACGGGTACCCTCAGACCCACTCATCAGTTGACTTTCTGGTCTTTCAGAAGAACTCTGAGGACTTCCTCCTGCTGTGTACTTCAGAGGACTGCTTTACTGCACCAAGTAGGACTGCTCTGCAGCCTGTTTTGCAACCCCAGAGGCCTGCTCTGCTGCCTGCACCCTGCACTTCATCTTGAACCCAGGATTTCTACAGTGACTCCAAGGGCTAGTTGGGTGGCCTCCTGATCAGAGCTTCAGGGACAGAGAAGTCTCCAACTATCTTGAACCTGGACCATGCCTGAGTGAGTCCTGACTATCCAGGTGGTGCCTCTTCAGTCCTGGGCCCTTGGAAACGTTGTTAAAGGTGCCCAGATAGCACAAGTCCAAAACTTGGTACTTAGAAAATTTTCTGCCAAAAAGTGCTCTGTGAACCGAGAAGAGGCTAGGACCTACCTGCGCGTCAGCCGCTACATTCTTCTCTGTTGCAGCAAATTCTGTTCAGCGGCTCCTTGTAGAAGAGGTATCCGATCTCGTGGAGCCCTTGGTGGCTACAGCCTGGAGCTTTGTCCCATTGGAGATCTTTGACTTAAAAAAAATATATATACAAAATTCATACGTAGGAATCTTCATTTCAACTTTGTCCAGCAGCTCCTAGGTGATGATGCGTCCTCCTTGGACTCCGCCAGCTACCTTGCCCCGCTGAACCTTACCTTCTCAGACTTTTTTTCTTAAGATTTCTTCTAAGTTCAAATGTAAGTGGAGACCAGCCCTAATCTATTCTGTGTATCCAAAATGTGCTCCATCGCGGTGGTCCATAAGTTTTAATTTTACCCCAGTCTCGTGTGACTCGATGTCCGCAGTTGGTGCTTTGATTTTTTAGACTCTGGTTTTTGCCATAAACTTTAAAATATCCTTTCTCTGGTTCTTTTGATAGGATTTTGGTTGTTTTGGTGTCAAATAATGTATTAAAAATACTCTAAAATGGTGTGGGATTTTTCTTGTGTTTTCACTTTATTAAATTTTCTGTGTTGCATAAACAATTTACACATTGCCTCTGAGTTAAGCCTGACCTCTTTTGTGCCAAGCTACCAGATGGTTAAACACATAGTAATTTAGTGACTGTTTTTGGCTCACCCTGACAAGGATTGTGGCTGTTCCTTGAGAAGGGGTCACAACCCCCTCAACTAACAACCCAAATTCTCACAATACCGGTCTTTGTTTTTTAAGGATTACAGCTCTGACTGGGCAGTGACTTTGAGTCAGATTTTTCATAATGTAAGCGACATGCAGATCTTTTATCACTTCCTGGAATAAGCCTGGACTGGTCAGCCAAAGTACCTTTGGAGAGTCAAGGTTACAAATGGGGTAACTCGGTTATTCGGTTGTAGCAGAATAGTGTTTGAGGCTCTGCAAAACCAATGACACACAAGGACTTAGAAAATTCACCCAGTATATTTTTCCATCGAAAAAGATTTGTTGAGTGTCAACCCATGAACATGAACCTCTTTGAAAGCAAGACTGAGTTTCAAAGATTAGGCTCACAAGCACGTAGGAAAATATCAGTTTTGGGTAGCAGCGGATGTAAGTTGGTTATTCCTTCAGCAGTGCTTGATCCAAGATAAAAAGTATGAGTGTTATCCTTAACAACTTTGTCCATAGAAGCACATGTCAATACAGTGGTTACCTTATCGAATAACTGTATTCGATTATTACAAAAGCGTTCTTTGTTGTGAGTGTTGTGAGGAAAACACTGAGATGTCCTTGTTTCAACCATCATCAGTCTGTAACATTGATTCTTTTACTTTCCTATTTGTGCTACAGATACCACATATAAACATTGCACATTCTACAAATTTCCACCACAAGAGGTATGGTTAAAGTGCCTGGACAGTAATACAGCTCTAAAGATTTTTCTAGCATTAACAAATCAGTTTTGGTCAGTTGAGTGGTCTACCTCAAATTTACATTGCAAGGTTAAAATCCTTACCACTAAAAGAATTCGATCTGCATATTCCCAGAATCATCGAGGCCAAAGCACTACGATGGGGTTGGGTAAGCTACACTGTTTTGAATTTCAAGCCAATCACTTCTGGAGGTGCAGCTTTTGAAACAGGTACTGCTTAGCACTTAGATACCTAGAAATGATTAGTGGCATATGAATGCAATTCTGATGATGCAATTTAGGAATTGTGTACTATAGGAATTTTGCACTATTAGAACCATCATGCGCTAAAGGAATAATGCACCATAGTGCTTGTGCACTATTGGAATCATTCAGCATGCCGTTGTGCACTATGGTGAAAACAGAGCACGCCCGTAGGGAGTCTGGCTCACTGGCACTGGTGCAATGCATTGTGTATAACTCAACTATCTGGATGACGGGCCTTTCTGCTGGTACAGCAGGCATTTTAGTGGGTATCCCAATCAGTGATAAGTGGTTCGACGGGTAAGCCCATATTCACTGTAGTGACTGTTAAAGGAGAATGACGACCCTGATGTTTCTGGAGAGACACTGTTACTACTTAGGAAACTTTGCACCCTGATTAAATATCAGCTTCTACTATACTACTCCATACAAGTCTTTGGTGGAGTATGCCTCTGCGCTGTGGGTTGATGTAATGACATCCAGCTCCACGAGAAGAACCTGACGTCATGTTGGTTCTATTCTGAAATAGAATGCTGGGGGAGGGGGGGAAGGCTAGCAGGGGTAGCGGACGTCCCATGCAGCCGTTATCATGTCCTGCAGGCAAATCGGAGAATAAACATATGTTTCGACAAGGAACATATGGAGTCTATATGGGACACTCCGGCGCTGTGTTGGATGCACATCATCTCACCGTGCTGCGGTGGGGGCTGAATCCCCCCTCGTCCCTGCTCAGAAGGCCTCATGGTTTTGGGTGTGTGACTCTATACCTATGACGTACTTTCCTCTACCCACCATTGTGTCTCTGTTGTTTCATAATTTGAACGCTTTGCATGTTTTCACCTGCAATTCCAACTCGCGCTTACATGTATTGTGACCCTCCTTTCCTTCTCATGGAGGAAGGGCCGGGGGCTTATTGTATTTTAGTATTTTTATTTACTCTCCTTCTCCGCTCCTGCCAGAATCATTTAAACCAAAGTCAATATGGTGTACTCTTCCTCGCTCTTGCTAGTTTCAGAGGAACATACTGGGGTTTTACTGCACAATTCTCTCGAAGTGAAACCTTTGCAGCATCCGCGATCTACATGCTGGTCACGGAGAAGGAAACATGCGTCACATGCCGTACTAGTAGCATGCTACGCTAACTTTCATCAATTCACGGGCTAGTGGTAACCAAATCGTTGCTTTTCTCCGTATGCTATTTCAAGCCTTGTTGTGACTTATTCCCGCATTTAGAATTTGACGGATGCAGGACATTTACCAAAAACGTGTGTATGCCCTGTCTATTTAGTCAGCGAAAGAAGTGTTTCTATGACAGGGCCTATGCTGGATCTGCTATTAGAAACCTTGGACTTACATTGGACCTTTGGTCAGTGCACCTCAGACAGCCCACTCTATTTACGGCAAATGTTGTTGCAAACATTTTTAGGTTTCGCCTGCACTGTGCTTAAGAAATCTCTTGTATTTAATATATCTTAACAGGGGCTTATCAGTACCCTTTACCGAATTACTGTGTTCATTCGCTTTCGCGTGGGACTTTTTTTTTTTTTTACTTCCCCTGGCGGCATGCATTTATGATACTTCTGTTAAAGCTGTTCACCCTTTTTAAGCCCCATTCGCAGTCAAGATAAGATCTCTTCATACGGAAAATACCGACATCTTCTACCAGTATGCTGGGATGCTTGCTTTTTATTATTATTTAGTTGTGTAAAGCAGGTGCTTTAGCCTTAGAACCTTTGTGGCATTTCCTATTCATGCCTCCGTACCTTTCTTTGCACTTTGTAGGCATTAGCAGATTGATTTTTTCAACGTAATCTATTTGCTCACGAGGATTAAATTCTAAATGTTGTAATAAACATTGCACGTTAAAAAATAAAGTCAATACACAGAGCTCAGCTATGCTATATTTTACTACTAAACAGGCAGCCACAAGTGCAGTTACCCTGCAGACAACAGGGTCATGATTTGAATGGTGCAGTAGGTGCAGTTGCACCGGGCCCAAAGGTTGTCTGAACTCCTCTAAACACATAATATTGCTATATTTTACTACTAAACAGGCATTAACAATTGCAGTTATCTTGCAGTCAACAGGGTCTTTATTTGAATGGTGAAGCAGGTGCAGTGGCACCAGGCCCAAATGTTGTCGGAACTCTAAGCACCTAATATGCTATATTTTACACCTAAACAGGTAGTCACAATTGCAGTAACCTTACAGTTAAAGTGCACTTGAATTGAATGGTGCAGCAGGTGCAGTGGGGTAAGGGTAAAAAGCTCTTTAAGGACCCAACTAAGCCCAAAATGTTGCTAACATTTTAAACCAAACAGTCACAAGTGCAGTTACCTTGCAGACAACAGGGTCATGGTTTGAATGGTGCAGCAGGCGCAGTAGCACCAGGCTCAAAAGTTGTTAGAAATCCTCTAAACACATGATGTTGCTATATTTGACTAGTAAACAGGCAGTCACATTTGCAGTTAAAAGGGACTTGATCTGAATTGTGCAGCAGGTGAAATGGCACTGGGGCCAAAAACTCTACGGACCCCACTAAACCCAGATTATTGCTAAATTTTACTACTAAACAAGACAGCCAGAAGTGCATTTATGTGGCAGACAATATGGTTATGATTTGAATGGTGCAGCAGGTGCAGTAGCGCCGTGACCAAAAGCTCTAGGCATCCCGCTGGGACAGGGGGTGAAGAGCCCTAAGGACCCCACTAAACCCAGATTATTGCTAACATTTTAAACTAAACAGGCAGTCACAAGTGCAGTTATTTTGCAGGAAACATGGTAATTATTTGAATGGTGTAACAGGTGCACTAGCAACAGGACTTAAAGTTCCAGGCACTCCACTAAACACCAATTATTGCTACATGTTATGACTAAACAGGCAGTCAGTCACAGGTGCAGTTATCTTTCAGGCACTAGGGTCATAACTTGAATGGTGCAGCAAGTGCAGTGGCACTGGGCCAAAAAGTTGTGAGAACTTCTCTAAACACCTAATATTGCTATATTTTACTACTAAACAGGCAGTCACAATTGCAGTTAATTTGAAGTTAAGAGGGGCTTGATTTGAGTGGTGCAGAAGCACCAGGGCCAAAAGATCTAGGGACCCTCTAAACCCAGATTATTACTAAAATGTAAAACTAAACAGGCAGTCACTAGTGCAGTTACCTTGCAGACAACAGGGTCATGATTTCAATGATGCTCAAGTGCATTGACACCAGGACCAAAAGCTCTAGGCACCCCACAAAACACCAAAAATTGCTATATTGCTATATTTTACTACTAAACAGGCAGTCACAATTGCAGTTACCTTGTAGTTGAAAGGGGGTTAATTTAAATGGTGCAGCAGGTGCAGTGGCGCTGGGGCCAAAAGTTATCATAACTCCATTAACACCAAATATTGCTATATTTTACTACTAAACAGGACATCACGAGTGCAGTTATCTTTCAGGCACTCCGATCATGATTTGAATGGTGCAGCAGGTGCAGTGGCACCAGGCCAAAAGGTTGTCAGAACTCTTCTAAACACCTAATAGTGCTATATTTGACTACTAAACAGGCAGTCACAATTGCAGTTAAAAGGGGCTTAATTTGAATGGTGCAGCAGGTGCAGTGGCAGTGGCTCTGGGGCCAAAAGCTCTAAGGACCCCCACTAAACCAGATTATTGCAAAATGTTACTACTAAAGAAGACAGTCACAAGTGCATTTATCTAGCAGGCAATGGGTCATGATTTGAATGGTGCAGCAGGTGCAGTAGCGCCATGACCAAAGGCTCTAGGCACCTCACTAATCGCACAATATTTCTAAATGGTACTACAAAACGAACAGCTACAAGTTACCTAGCAGGCACTAGGGGCATGATTTGAACGGTGCAGCAGGTCTAAAAGTTGTCAGGTCTCCTCTAAACACCTAATATTGCTATATTTTACAACTAAACAGGCAGTCATAAGTGCAGTTATCTAGCAAGCACTAGGGTCATGATTTAAATAGTGCAGCAGGTGCAGTGTCACTGTGTCCAAACGCTCCAGGCACCCCACTAAACCCCTAATATTGCTATATTTTATTCCTAAACAGACAACCACAAGTGCAGTTACCTTGCAGACAACAGGATCATGATTTGATTAGTGCAGCAGGTTCAGTAGCACCAGGCCCAAAAGTTGTCCGAACTCTTCTAAACACATATTATTGCTATATTTGACTACTAAACAAGCAGTCACACTTGCAGTTAAAAGGGACTTGATTTGAATAGTGCAGCAAGTGTAGTGGAACTGGGGCCAAAAGCTCTCTCCCCATTTAACCCAGATTATTGCTAAATTTTGCTACCAAACAAGAGAGTCACAAGTGCATTTATCTAACTGGCAATAGGTCATGATTTGAATGATGCAGCAGGTGCAGTATCACCAGGAGCAAAAGCTTAAGGCACCCCACTAAACTCCTAATATTTCTATATATTATTACTAAATAGACTGCACCAAGTGAAGTTCCCTTGCAGACAACATGGGCAAAAAGATCTAGGCACCCCACTAAACCCAGAATATTGCAAAATGTTACTACTAAACAGGCAATCACAAGTGCAGTTATCTAGCAGGCACTAGGGCATGATTTCAATGGTGCTGGAGGTGCAGCACCAAGGCCAAAAGTTGTCAGAACTAAACAGGCAGTCCCAGATGCAGTTATCTTACAGGCACTAGGGGCTAATTTGAATGATGCAGCAAGTGCAGTGGCACCGGGCCCAAAAGTTGTCAGAACTCCTCTAAACACATAATATTGTTATCACATCAATTAATTCTATTATTTCCCTCTTTCATTTCATATTTTAAAATATGGCTATTACTTACTTGCACTATGCCTCTAGCACCAGCACAATATATTGCCTTTTTGTACATAAACAAGTCATCGCAATTTAACAGAATTTCTGTAACTTATATTGTACAACTACTCAGCAAGCAAGGTGAAACATAATGCATTTGCCAATGCTTGTTCCTGTTTGGCAGTGTCAGGAAAAGAAAGGGCAGTCCTGGAAAGAAAGTCACAAATAATTACCTACAACTGCGGGGTGAATACTCCCAGCATGCCCAGTACATTAACAAACTCCTGCTTTGGGAATGTGAAAAACAAAAAACTGCTGAGCGGGCGCATTTAACTTGTTGCCGGCTGCAGCAAAGCTTTGCTGCCTTCAATAGCGCCACTGCGATGGTGGTTCTGTGTTGGGCACAGAGATCTGCACCTCCATGGTGGAGATCTGCAAGTACGGCGGTCAGTCGTCTTCCAGGTTAGTGAAGTACGTCCCTACGCCACCCCTTTGGACCGGCAGAATGACTGTTTTACCATAAATAAAGCCTTTGCTTGTTTGTAAATACTCTGTCTGGGCCTAGGAGGTAGTAATAAGTGCGAAAACACCTTACTCCATAAAAAAGTATCAATTGGTATTGACTCTGTTTTTCCACCAGATCAGACCTCAGTGATAACTAATGAGGGATAACATGAGCAAATTAAGTTTGTACATGTTTTGCCTGTTGTTACCCTGTTGCAGTACATGTGCAAAGGGGGCAGGTTTGTCCAAACATGGGTTTAATGGTCACTGTCCCACACCACTCAGGCTATTACTCACTCATATGGGCTACATCAGCCTAAAAAGGCCTGGGGTTGGCAAGCTGATATCTGGAAGGGACCTGTCCTGGCAATTCGGACTGGGCTGCCTTTATTAGAGCTGGATCAAATCGGATTCGCTTAAGGCGGGTCTATGTCTAGTGAGTAGTGTGGCTGGCAAAAATTGATGGACAGGAATGCGGTCACAGGGACCAGCAGTGGCTGATATTAAATCAAGCATTCCTTCCATCACCTAGATGGTTGTTGGTATGTTATCATCCCTTGCATAGTTTTCCATAGAAATGTTCTACGTTGAGGTGACGACATTGTCTGATAAAAGGCACTCCCTGTTAGCTCTGTACCTTTTATAGTACCTCTCAGAGTGGCTGCTCATTCTGAACATGGCCTCTCATCCACAAACTGCCAATCCCCATTCTCCGCATGTGGATGCTGTCAGTCAGATTACATTACAGGATTCATCCTGTTCCTTTCCAAATGGCTTCCAAGCTCCCAGACTTGCCAGATGCTGTCCACTTAGCAACAGCAAACCTCAGGTGAGCTGTCCCATAGCTCCTCATGCAAACATTGCAATCAAGTCTAAACTAAAGAACATGACTATTCAATACATGTCCCTTTAAGAGGATCTAAAGTTAAGGAATGGAGGATTGATACCGTGTATACTTTCCTACTTTTCTACACGGTGCCTTTAGAATACCTGTGTAGTCTGTGGAGTATATTGCTCAGTTAGTTGCACATCTATGTTGTTGTCTATAGAATGGCAAGATAATCAAATTGTCGAGAAATAAGGATGGAGGGAGAGTAATGGTGGTTATGTATCTGCCCTCTGCACGTGCATGCTCTGCAGATGTTGGCGGGTCAACTTCTGGGGGTCAACGTTCAGGTCCATGAATGGCAAAGCTATTTTTGAAAGGTGTTTCTTCCTAGATCACTTCTGTGCTTTACTGAACTATGCTCTGGATTGTGGTTGATGTCCTCGTGTAACAGTGAACATCTGACACTTCATATCTTAAACTTCACTCTAATGAACGTAATAATATTACCAGTTCCTTCATAACATCTCAACATCCTCCTGTTTCTCCATGTAACATGACGAGCACTAAAGAGGTGATTCAGAATCTTATGGTAAACATGTATGTAGATAAACCAACTTGTCTGGTGCATCTGCCCCTTTGCACTCCAAATCTACGATCTTGCCATTCCCACTCATCCCCACTCCCTGCCATTGGGTGCAGATTGTCTCGGTATTCATGTATTTCAGGATTTCAGTCTGTTTTGTGAATGAGCCTTGGTTACTCTGTGGCAGCTGCCAGGCCTGGTAGTGCATCTTCAGAACTTCTGAAAGAATGTCCTAGGTAGGGTCTGTACCGCCACGTGTCCCTAAAGAGATCCGTCACTCTAATCCAGGTATTCAAAACACTATTTACAGCTTGTTGTTGAGATGGCAGAGTCGGGTTCTATCTGTGCCCTCTTTTCTACAACACCTCGAGCCCCTCTCCTGGGACTTTAACTCACCAGAACCTTCTGGCGGGGAGTTTGGAGATTAGCCCAAGATTCATCATGCTCCTCTTTTGCGAGTCCTTAATAGCGATTATTAAGGAATCGCTATTAAAGACTCGCAAAACGGGATGCATGTAGAAATCGCAAAAATTATAGCGATTTCTACATCTTCCTTATTTGCGATTCGCTAATTGCTAATCGCAAATAAGGATCCTTATTTGCGATTAGCAATTAGCGAATCGCAAATAAGGAAGCGATTTCAAGGGTGCCAGGGTGTCCGACACCCTGTAGCACCCCTGAAATGGTGATTTACACTGGTGTTGCGCACACACATGTCCCAAGGACATGTGTGTGTGTAACATCCAACTTAGAAAAATGCACTAAAGTGCATTTTTCTAAGTTTTCGCTATATACCACGAAGTCAGACTTCGCGGTAAATAGCGGCCAAAAATTGCGAATTCGCTATCCTAAAATGGTTCATGAATTGCATTTAAGGAATCTCAAATAGAGATTCCTTAAATGCAATTCCTCGCAATTTAGTGATTTCAGATTTTGCGATTATTGCATTTGGGATGATGAATCCCAAATGCAATAAAAGCGCTTGCAAAGGGCCAGATTCTGCGAATCTGGCCCTTAGAGAGACGATTTCACCTTCATGAATCTAGCTGCAAGTTACATACTGGCCGTTGATTCCAGAGATAATTATACACTCTTGTACCTATGCGCTCAGACGGAAACATTAAGTTGCAGATGACAGGAAGTACTGATGCGTGCAATCAGGTGTGTCAATGGCTGCACCTACCTACGCAACAGAGACCATGCCTACAGTTTGACACTCTGAATTCTTTGTGTCTGTTCCATACCACCCTAAATTCTGATTGTTCCTGACCATGTGTCCCATGGCGCTGAGTGAGCAGTGTTCTTGATGTATAGCTTCCATGTTTATTCCTCCTTTGAAGTGCTGGTCTCCGTGAATGCTTGCCTGGGCTGTGCTGGAGACCCATGAAGTGTGCCTTCAGTCACATCTCCCTGTTTACAGTGCATCATCTTACTAGCAACCTTAAATTATGTATTCTCCATGACCTCTGGTGATTTTGAAAGTTTGTTCCAGAAATCGCAGAAGACTCGAGAAGGAAGTGCCCTTCTTCAACAGCGACATAAACTCTCTTAAGTATGCCTTTTATATGTTCAGATTCATTGTCCTGGACTTTTCTGTGATAGCCGGATGCATTCTGGGTGTTCTAGTCTTGTTTTACTTCCATTGAAGGAATTAGTCTAGCAGCCTAGAATCAGTGGTCTGTAGGTGAAAGGTTGGAGACCGTGCCCTTCATGACGTGGAGTGACGTGGCCACAGTAGCGCCCTTCTGTTCCTTGAACATGACTCTGGGTCGTACTAACCTCCTCTGCGACGGGGGTGAGCAGACATGGCTGAGCAGAAGTTACTCTGTGCAGGAGGGCTTTACATGTCGGGGCCTCGCGCGACCTTCATCTCACTGCAGGCACAAGCAACACACGACTTTCAATTAGTTCCTTTTGGTTGGGTGGCTTTAATTACGCCGAGGGGAGACGGGGCGCCCTTCCTCTGTGGCGTAACTGTACCCCCTCCTCGGCGGAGGCCGGGAGCGCCCCCTTGCCCCCTCCGCGGCTGCAGGAGGTGAGGCGAAGGCAGGATATCAGCCCCATTAATCACAGCTCCTCCTCGCTGTCAGCGCCCTGGAAACCATGCGCTGTAACGCCTCATTATTGACCTTTTATCGGGTTATTAGCCGAGCAGATGCCATTGTTGGAGATGGGATACACACGGGGTGGGGGGTGTGAGGTGAGGAAGATGATTGCTTAGATTTCAGAGCCGCCACCGTCCTCGCATCGGAATGGATGGCATGTCTCCGGCCCTTTCATTTAAATTCGCTTTTATCAACCTTCACGAGCGGGGCGCCGGTTATTATGCTAGAGGATGATGAATCATTTACACCAGGCAATTTGTTTTGTTCCTATTTTTTCCTCCTTGTGTGTGTTTTATTTATTATTTTCCGCCTCTCTTCTTATCCGTTCGATCCCGAAAATGTAATTACGGCGCCCCGCGATTGCAGAATAATGTCCTTACCACGTGTAGAACACGGGCCTTTTCTGCCTTCTTTATGAAGTTCGGGGGCGAGGAGGGTGCGGGGGTGGGGGGTGGGGGGGGTGTTCTGGGCAGTCGGCGTGCAATGTTCGTGTGAATATTTGAATAAACCCGAAATGTACACATCAGCTTTTCCATCTACTGTTCATTTGTATCCAGCTCGGCTAGACAATCGGATACTGGATTGGCCTTGATTCTGTTTTGTGTAGCGGGGCAAATTTGATCGCTTCGCCCTTCTAGGCACACTGCGCAGTGCGCACATGCAGAAATATGGATTCGTTGTTTGCAATATATCAACATGCTCGGCACTTCTGGGATCCACTTGGTCGACTTGTCAGATTTCCTTTGTACCGACCGACCGACCTGAGGGATTTTTACAGTATCCTAGGGAGTTTGCTCTTTAATTAACAGGGCACCCAAATTATAGAAAGACGTAGAGCAACAAACTGGACTATAAATGAGATGCACAGAGTTTGGCATATTGTTAATGAGAGCATATGTAAATGAAGCAGGGGGTGGATGACTGACATTACGAATATAGTCTTAGAAATTGTGGCAGCAAGAATGTATTGCACAGTTTCTGAGCTCCAGTTAGGTAGTGCTTAGAATCCTCTCAAAAGCGTGGAAAGGGTGTCATGGGTCATGGTGCAAACAAGGAAAATGCCCCCCTTAACTGCTGTTGGGGTTGTAAAATACAGTTGTATTTATCAGGGTTCAATGAGCCCCTATTGCACCAATGTTAGATACGCCCCTGAAGACTGTATGGTTACATCACATGCTGTACATGTTTGTATCCACGTTTTTATTGTCCCACAACATTGCTTATACAACCTTACCTACATGGTGCGTTGAACCAACGATGATCATCTGTGAGAAAACATAGAAGCCGATTTACCCACATTCTTCAAGGTTTAACTGTACCGCAACTTTAATGGTCACTGTACCACAACTTTAATGGTCACACAACATACATATGGGTAAATGTAAGACTGTTAAAGCTACACATGCTAACATTTCACAGGGTGCATTGAGGTTGGGGAAATGTATGCGAGTCACGCAAATATGCATTTGGTAGCTTACTCACAGACACAAGCTCCTGTCATGGAGGGCAAGTGTCCTGTTGGAAAAGTTGGATTTACTCCTGCACATGAAAAGTGTACAGTAGTGAAGTAAGTGATCATGTTAGAAAATTCCCCAAGCTCCTCCAATGGCACATAAATAAGACTGTAGGCTGCTCCGGATATGCCACTCTTACAGGCTCTTCTTTTTCTAATAGGGGTCCTTGTGTGTCTTATTCTAGAGCTCACCCCCTCTTCTTCAGCTCTCTTTTTCGTGGTGTTTGATGCCAGAATATAGGGTTTGCAGCTCCTTCGTGCTTTGCGGAGCACAGGGTTGCTGATGTTGTCAAGATATTGGCATGTGGATGCCACGTCCCATGCATCATGCATCTGCATGCTCTGTGCCACAACACATGGCACATCACGAAAGAAGTCCCGAGGCCAAGTCAGTAGGGAGGTCTAGCATGTGACCCAATGTATCTAAGTGTATATCTGGGGAGTTCTCTTTTTAAGGTCAGTTCTCCTCACACACCAGAGGTGTCATGCTTCATCATGGGGGTACCGCCTCACTTGAGAGACCTAGTCCTCACGCGGGCTATGACCCCCTCGCTGCTAGGAAGGAGCTCAGGGATGTTTTGATAGGGAGGGTGGGTGTACTAAAACCCCATGAAGACTCGGTGTGAGTGAAAAAGGTGCAGTGCTATGTTGCAGGTGATTGAGAGTGATTAAAACTGTCTACGGGATCAGCTTTATAGCTACCTTTATTCAGCTGCCCACTGTCAGGATTAAAACCAAAATAATGCTCATAGTGCAGGTGCCAGGATTTATGGCCACTGTAGAAAAAGGGTAGGGCCGATGTCGACCAAGAACCTTTTTAAGTATTGCCCGGCGCTAACCGCCTCTCATACTACTCGAATCTATCAAACAAAGAGGCAGGCGCTGGGGACTGGAAGGCAGGAAACATGAGTTTATTCCGACGGAGCAGAACACATCAAATCAGACAACAGGGTATCTTCTCGAGGTGCTCTACCCGCATCTCTGAGGCCTGGCCTCTTATACACAGGTTTATGGCTTTATTGCATGAAACACATCTTTGTCAACACTTTGATGTACGGAAAGACATCCTCGGAATCCCCGCTCACATTTACAGTAGAAGTCCCCACCCCGGTCTCAACAGGTGATGATTGTCGCGCAGCTGGGCATTCCGCTGATTCCCGGAATGCATGCGGCTGATCGGATCTCATGGGGTGGGGGTTTTGATCAGTCGTGGATCCTTTGATGGGGGAAGCTTCCTACTGTATGGGGGCAATAAACTGCATCCGCAGGGCCAGGTGGCGGCCTGGGAACGAGCAGGACAATCGGGCACAGAGGAAAGGGGGGTTTATCAAAAGATACAGGATCTTGAAAGGAATGGAGGGAGGTGTTTAGCTGGGAACGGGATGTAGTTCCGAGGCAGGGTTGCGCTGAAGGGAGGTTTATGGCCCAAGCATGTGAGAGCGGGGGCTGTCAGCGTGCGGGGGATGCTTGCGAGGTTAAGAGAGAGAGAGAGAGAGAGACGCGCTGGCTATCGGCAGTGGGCAGAGAGGCCATGGCATTCAAAATGGCTGCCACTTACGCGCACAGATGAGCCTAAAAAGGGACAAGATGGCGCAGATAATGTTGATGTCGCAAACTAGATTTTAACTCCACTGCGCTATTACAAGACCATCATGTTTCAGCCTGGTAGCCCTTAATTAGTGTCACAGGTTTTGTCAGGGTTGGTGATGTAGCTACTGCAAAAAGTGAAAACTAAGTGTACCAAACACAAGAAAAATGAAGGTCTCACAGATCAGTATGTGGGCCGTTTTTTTAATCGAGCATGGGCAGCGCATTCGCTGCTCTGCGAGGCAAACTGTATTCAGTTATGGACTTGAAGCTCGACCCACTCTCCGCCCACATTTTTCATTGGCTAGTGTTATTGTCCATAGTAAACTGTGGCTGTTCGTTGGTCAATAGGCTTAGTAGCCCCTCCTTAGTACCGCCTTGTCTCCTTTTGTAACCTTCCATGGAGACACCCCCTGTTACATGTGTTGTTACTAGGTAGGCTTTAATTACAGCCTCTGAGCACTATTTTCTCAATTAGATTTGTCCTGCCTGCTCTAACAGGCAGGACACAATCTCTCCTAACGCTTGAATTTTTTTTTATAGCACAGGCGCAGAATGCATTTGCAGTGCAAGGACAATGCTTTTTATTTATCTGTTTTAAAAACAACACATACATAAGAGGTATTGTCATTTACAATGCCAATAGCTTAAACTCTTGTAAATGCGAGGCCTACTGCATTGCAAATGCTTGTTTTTTTAGCAGTTTGTGGGCCTGTTTTATGGTCAGGTGGGATGGTTTTCACTGTTGATTTTTCTGATATTAAAATAAACATTAACTGCAGCAAACACAAAAGTATGCCGTCTCCCATACTTTGCAAAATACTCCTACAGAATGTCTTTACCAATTCAAAACTAAGCTGAATAGTAAATGCAGACACTTTTTTTAGCTATTTATTTGTTAATGGGGGTCACCTTTATTTCGATGCCCGGGCCTATTTTGTGGCCCAGTCCAACCTTGTTTAAGAAGTGTTCCTTAGTGTACCATCTAGGATATGATGACAATCCTCTCTTTCCAGAGCTGCCAGAGTTTTCATGGGCTAGTCAGAGCTTTCTTGTCCAGTCTCCCATTCTCTTGAGCAAACCCTGCATACCATTGTTGTTCTTTTTTTTCTTCTAGTTTTTGTATTGGGGACAAACTGGACAATTAGCACATTATGTTAGGAAAGTTGTAGAGCAGTGCCTTCTTGTGAGTTTCAATGTATTAATGTTATTGGACAGCCATATAAACAATAATTATGTTAACCCTTCCCTCCCGTTGTTTTTCTCTTCTAGCATGCCAGTGCAACGGGCACAGCACTTGCGTCAATGGCAATGTCTGCGAACAGTGCAAAAACCTCACTACAGGGAAGCAGTGTGAGGCCTGTCTAATGGGATATCATGGGAACCCAACCAATGGAGGAGAGTGTGAGGGTAAGTGCCAGAAGAGTTTATTTCTCTGCGGTCAGGGATGACAGTATATCCTCTGAGACATCTGGACTGCTGGAATTTTCAAATAGCAAACTGAAATATTTGTCAGATTGTTTGAAGTCTATACTAAGGACATGAAATTCCTAGTTGCGCTGTCTCATGCATTGTTGGTCAGTAAGGTTTTTTAAAGCTTTTTCTGACTTTGGTTGTCAGTTGTCTAATAGTGATGCCTCAAAGCATTAACATTTCCAAGCATGGACTGAAAGGTGTTAACAGTATCTGCTAACTAGTTTCTATTGTTTGGTCAGGCTTGCAATGTCCAAGACTGATTCTTGAATTGGATTGGTGATTTCTTTGAAGGTCTACTACAACAGGGAAGATGTTTCCTGGAGTGATTGGACAATGCACCACAAGCAATACCTAATTAAAGTCAGGAGAATCTGTAAATAGCCATGGTGGACAGCCTCTTAGCCACAGATAATCATTCCATAGTTCTAACCTCTGTGAAGGTCAGCAATGTTTTTTTAACACTCCACCAGCATTACTACTATCCCTCACTCTCAGCCAGTCGCTTCAGACTCCCCTTTGACTCCCTTGTAAAACTTGCTCCCTCCACAGCTTCCGCTGCCTATTTCCACCTCCTCAACGTGCAGAGGAACCAGAATCCCCTCCACTTACAGTCGGTCAGCACCTTCAACAAGCTGTTATAGCTGTGTGGTTATTAGGCAAATCTTGCAGGGTGACCGGCAGGGTTTTCCAGGTGAATGCTTTATGTTGTGTCCCCGGGGTAAATAGCTCCAGAAAAACAGGGGCATGACCAAACAATGTTTTAGTATTGTTTTCAATGTGGGATGTGCAGGCACCAATATCTTTCGTGACCAGCTAATAGTCAATCCCGGACCAGGAATTGTATGCAGCCGTAATACATGCGCCTTCTAGATGTGCATGACATCTAAAGTGTCAGATACCAATCATGTCATAATCAGTCATTACTTGTCACTGTGAGACAGCCATGGGAAGAGAACGCTGTGGTGTCCCCGGCCTGTATAATCATGGATCCTTAAACACATTGACATCACCTCCCCAGATAATAGCTTGTGGGCTAAGTTTCATCCATATCTGGTGGAATAAATCTGGGCAATGAATGTTTGGCACACTATTGTGATATATGTGCTCACTAAGGGGCCCTCAAGAATAATAAACCTTCCTACTACATCACGTGTGATAATGTTGAGCCTTATGGGGCACTCCCGTTTGAATCACTATCGCGACCTGCCCATGTGAGGATGCCTCAATAACTGTGTCTACCCATCTCACACTAAGCCTGGATGTGTCTCCTATAGCAAACCAATGTTGCTGCTTGTATTCCGGTACACGAGTACCTGGTGGGCCGTGTTTGAGTCGTTAATGCAGCACACGTTCATATTAATATTCTAATGGTGCGCATGATGAGTTAACAGGAATAAAGAAAGAAAGAAGCATTGCATTGGGGCAGTATTGGGCCGTTACCTTAGCATAAATCTTGTCTAACTACATGAATTCAATTATATTGTCAAGTAAGAAGAGGTTGTGTTACTAGTATCTCATTGGACTCAAACTCTAGGAACATTCACCCATGCCCCCCCCCCCCCCCCCCCCCACCCCCTCTGATGAAGAGGGAACATCAGAGAAGATAAGCATAGCATTTCCCTCCCTACTAAACATATGCGGGCGGGGCATACCTAGAACATAGCCCTGGACATAAGGTGTGAGGGCAAATTTGCTAATATTTAGCAATCTAACAGCATATGCAAACAAGTAGCCAACGTGCACGAAAACACAATATTAAAAGGATTTCAACACAAATATGTCATGCCTCATTAAACCAATGCTGGAGGCTCTGATTGCAGTTGAAGTGTGTATTGGATTAAATGGAAAACAAAAACCACAAGTCAAACAAGTTTCCTCCCGAGCACTCGTATTGCAGGTAAATTTGTTATGTTATCAGTCAAAAATTGCACATCATACCGCATCCTCTTCCCTGGAAGCACCCCCACATACTGTGTCTGTTGACTTGATCCCTGAATAGTGCTGAGCGCCCTGTTGTCTGTTGGTTTCCCAACATTGTATTTTGTAAAAACCACAAGTCACTGTTAGCTACTTTTACAGAATAAATGTCAACTTTAGAATCCTCACACCTATGACATTCACAGGACTCCAGCAGCATGATATAGGTAAGATTATTTGGCAAGAGGATAGAAATACACAAATTAGTTATAACACACCTTCCACCTTTACAATAAACTGAAATCAAATTGCATAACAAGGAAAATTGACTTCCAGAATAAGGACGGAAACAAGGAAGAAAGAAAAAACATGCTAATTAATATACATAAAGTCATATAAATACTTTGAAAATTATATAAAAAACTATATTTAAACAAGTGCAAAATGACCTCTTAACTGGAACGAAACAGAGACAACACTATTCATTCTTAATCATTAACGCAGGAAGAAAAGAACACACTGACTCTGCCTTAACCAGCCAGACCACTTTCCACACATCACCCACATCCAGAACTGCTACAGTATTCTATACATCATTTTTGATAAAAGGTCCCATACATTTTGTTAAACCTTTTCTTACATGGTTCGGTTTTCTGACCATAACTTTGTCACCCACCTTTCAGTTGAACACCTTGGTGGAATGCTTTGCATTATAAGTGTCTTTATAATTATTTTGGTACGATTTACGTCTTTCTTATATCATTCCAGAAAGGATATGTTCCACAACCCACTTCTGTACCAAATTTCAGCCATGCCGATTTGAGCTTGGGAATTGGGGAATCTACTAGGGTTGGGCGGAGCTCACGGAGTTCAACTCTTCGGAATTCTAGTTAGCTAAAACCTCAGTGGAATTCCGCCTTCTTGCGGAGTCGCAGTAATTAATGTAATCTATTTACCCAACAGGTGTTACCAATTAGTGTGGACACCCGGGGTCTTCTTTCCCTCCCTGTTGGCCATGCAAGGCCCCTTCTCCACCTTTTCTGCTAGCTGACCCCCTCTCTGCTGCTGCTTAGCATACCCCTATCACTCCGGTCAGAGTGGTTACAGTAGTGAAAGGTCTGCCAATCACAGAGAAAGAGGTTGGACATCAGGCCAATCTGCCAATTGCTAAGATCACTTGGAGAGGGACATCTTCTTGGCTCAAAGTTATGCTGTATTTTTGGTATCAAGAAAACAAAAGAGCATAAAAGTCACCATTCTAGATCTATATTAGAACACTGACATCACTGTCTGTGTCTTAACGGCGGCCATTACCAGGGCAGGCAAAAGGATGAAGCATCTATTTTGAATATATGAAGCCCATTTCATGAAAACTGTGATGCAGAGCTGCATTATGTATCGCCCCCTGGAGAAATCTCGCTCGCCTCTCCGGATTTGATACAATGTGGCAATTACAGAATAGCCAGGCAGAATATTTCGAAGGCGTCCACTACTCTCGGATGGGCTGATTAAGCACAAATGTTATTCTTCTGCTTTGTGTTTTCCTAAACAGCTGGTGTAGCAGACGAAACCAAGTCACCAATAAGTCTGAGAAGCTGCATGTTCAGATGGCTTCTGTCTGCTACTCTCAGCAGCGTGTAACATGTTTGAAGGAACAAGAGCAGGGTGCAAGTCCTAAACAGAGTCGAACGTTCCCCAGCAAGGAGTTCAGATTACATCCCAGGAGAGCGGCAAAAGGCAAGTGGGAAGTAACCTCCGCCACAATGCGGAGTCAGAGTTGTTTTGCTGAACTCCATGATCCAAGCGGAGCTTGGGGTGCCCAAAACGCTATGAACTCCGCTGACGAAGCAGAGTTCACCTCCCAATCCTAGAACCTACCCTTTAAGATGAGAAAAGGAGATTCCAAAGTGATGAAATCCAGTGTGACTCTTAGCCCACCAAGTTTCACAACATACTTTCTTTAACAAGATTTTATTCTCCACTGCCTTCTGAATACAACTTTTAACCATTCTGTTCATATGTAAAACCAAACCAATGGCTTATGGAGAATAAAGAGCTGTCTTTAAGTTTAAAATAGAGATATTCCCTAAAAACTCTTGCATTTCTGGTGAGATCAATTGAACACCGTTGTCTGTTATCAAGAATTGTGATATACCTTCAATTGCAAGTTGCTCCTTAAAAAATGCGATTACAGTACAAGTGTTGACCCCACTAAGACACTTTGTCGCCACCCACATGGAAGTTTAGTCACTTAGCATCATAACATAATGTTCATTGCTAGACAAAAGTTCAAATGGCCCTGCAATATCCGGCCCCAACTTCATCCAAGGTTTAGTGTGCACTTCAACAGGTGACAAAGGAGGAGACAGCGCTTTCCTGCTCTTATAATTTGCTGCACAATACCAGCAATCCTGGACCACAGATTCACCCTGATGATCAATACCAGGCCACTAGTACCATTGTATCAACCTTGCTTTGGTTACTCCTCAACCTAAAAGTCTCTCATGGGCAAAATGTATCACTTTTTCCCTAAACAGTGAAGGAGGAATAACTCTTGAACCTCTGCACACTTTTCTTTCCAAAAGATCAAGCGCTTCACGGACATTCCAAAATTCCCCCAAACAGATAGATACTTCCGTAACATCAAGTCAATCTTTGATTATAAAATCAGACACCACTGTGAGAGTCTCTTCTTCATTGTACAGCTTGTCCCATTCTTCAGAAATTAAAACATTCTTTTTATCGAACTTACCAAATCCACAGGTTCTTATATTTCAACACAGAGAGGGGGCAATCTAGACAAACGGTCTGCAGCCTTGTTACTGACACTGGTAACATAGTAAATCCTAAAATTATAATCTAACCAACTTCAGACCATCTCCTAATTCTCTTAAGTCAAGTTCACACTTCCTTTGCAAGAGAATAATTGTACTAAGGGACAGTGATCAGACCTGACATTGAATTATATAACGACAAGACAAATTTGAGATGTTGATTAGTCCACAAAGCTGCCAGAGCTACTTGCTCAATTACAGAATACTTTTCTTCTAAACCTTTAAGAAAACATGATGCAAATGCTATTATATTGTTTTCATCATCTACAACTTGTTAGAGAACAGCCCCTTACCCAGACTAGAAATTGGAAAAGAATAAAGACAACTTCATTCTGCGATACATTAGCATCTAACATACCCTCCATGACAGAGAACCTGGACAAATACGAGGAAGACATTTCACAATGGCTAAGAAGGGCCAGTAATGTTCATGCCCCCTTTCAAAAAATCTGATTTTCCAGCCAGCATGAGGCATCAAAATGGTTCTCCAAAGAGTTAAAGACTGCTAAACTAAAAACACGACAGACATAACGGAAATAGCAAAGCTCTTACTCTCTAGAAAACAAAGAAATCTTTATACAATGTATGAAAGATTATAAAAAAGCTATCCTTCAAGCCAAATTTTTTTTTTTTCGAACGTGCTGGACTCCAACAATAAAACAAAAGACATATTCAAATTAGTGGGAGAATTATCTGCCCAAGACCGAGTAACACCACTGATCATTCCAACACAGAAATGAGTAGCAGCACGGATCATTCCAACACAGAAATTATGTGATGACTTAAATCACTTCTTCCTAGACAAAAGAAAGAAAATTCAGGCTATTATTCCCCTTAGCAAATCAGACACTAAATCCTCCTCAGTAAATAGGAACAACGCTTCAATTTCTACTCTTCCCTACATCAGCAAAGAACAACTAGCAGAACTAATAACAAAGATAAAATCTGGTTCCCTCCACAGACGCACACCCCCCGGAATACAAAAAATCAACTATTCATTCTCCCCTGAAGTGATTCTCTCCCTTTTAAACTCTTCTCTCAAGCACGGATATGTTCACCTACTGTTCAAAGAAGCTGTGATAATCCCGCTACAAAAAGCATATGGAGAAGACCCACAGATACTAAAGAATTACAGACCTATCCCCCTCGTACCACATCCAGCTAACATTTTAGAAGCACATGTAGCAAATCACCTTTTCTCTTTCCTAAAAGAGATAAATTACCTCGACCCCCACCAGGCAGGGTTTCGTCCTTCCCACTCTACCAAATCAGTCATTCTTTCAGTGGTAGATGAAATGACTTATGTGGCTGATGAAGGCAGTACTCAAGCGCTGGTCCTACTGGATCTATCCACGGCATTTGAGACCATGGATCATAGCATTCTGCTGGACCGAATCGCCAATGCTGGCCTAAAAGGCCAAGCCCTACAATGGATGAAATCCTTTCTGAAAGACCGAAACCAGTCGGATCGCCTTGCCCCCTTTTGCTCATCTATAGTCAACGTGAACTGCGGGGTACCTCAGGGTTCCTCCCTATCCCCACACCTTTTTAACCTACATATATCCGTCCCTTGATAAACACCCTCCCCCAGAAGAAGGTGAAAATATATAACTATGCCGACGACATGAAACAGATTTTTACCATCGATGAGACACGTGACTCGAGTGAGTTCGTTCAAAACACCATGACCTACATCAGAGACTGAATTAATGACTTTCAGTTAAAGCTCAACCCAGATAAAAAAAAAGAGTTAGTTGTAACCAATAACAAAGTAAACCATTGGAGCCCCGCCTATTGGCCAACAGATATGGCTCCACCCACTGTCCCTACGACTACTGCAAAAAGCTTAGGCTTCCAGATCGATAATAATTTGTCCATGAAATCTCAGATGGGCACAGTGACGTTCTCCTGCTTCCTTCAAATTAGGAAAATCAGGAGATTTTTTTCAATGGAGGCTAGTATCCAAATCATCATTGCATTAATCCTGTCCAGAATCGACTACGAAAAGTCCTTCTATTTGGGGCTTCCCAAAAATCTAAATACACTCCAACCGGTGCAAAACCAAGCAGCTAGAATTATTTTCCAATAACCGCGACACCACCTCATCAAAACAACAATGAAGAAGCTACACTGGCTTCCAGTGACCCAACGTACCATATTCAAAACAGGCTGTATTATATTCAAAGCCCTCCACAACAAATGCCCTAAGTTCATAACTACTAAAATCAAAAAATATTCTCCAAGATGCAACCTCTAGTCTTCTCAAATGAACCTTCTCACGATCCCAAGGTTCAAATGAAAGAGATTAGGAGGGCTTCGCTTCTCAGTTTATGGTCCCCAGGTCTGGAAGTCATTGCCTACTGCAATGCGGCTAGCAGACAACTACATGAGTTTTAGAAGAATGCTGAAAACGTGTCTCTTTTCTCAGGCATATGGTAGCTAAATAATCAATCTTGATGCTGGCTCCCATACTAGTGCCAAGAGACCTTTTTGGTGAACACACGCTATCCGAACATCCAATAACATAACAACATAACAGATGGGTTAGCATCAATGGACTACAGTGTTTTTATAGTACGTATCAAATTGAGCAAGAGTAGATAAAAAATAATTATTTTCTTTAATTGCTCCAAAAACTTTGACACAAATCAAAATTTAAATAAAATGTGACCACTTTTTAGTAGTAATCTCAAAGGCAAGGATACATTGGCAACATTTGGAATACATTTTGAGCGAAAGTCTGCCAGGCCGATGAATGAGTGCACTTAATCTTTATTACTTAGCTCAGGTGTTTCTATGATACTTTTGGTCAATTGCAATTTAGGGCTAATCCCTTCAGAAGAGATTGTGTGCGCTAAATAAGAAACAGATGTCACCCTGAGTTTACTCTTCTCTTTTTTTAAATATTAGACCAAAACTACACATTCTACCCAACACACACCATAAAATAGCATTATGCTCCCATATCTCCGCCCCTGACACAAGAATGTCATCTTGGAGCACCAAAACATTTGGAATGTCCCTCATACCTTTTTCCTTCACCCTTTCGAACCATGCAGCAACTAATGCTAACCCAAAGGGCTTGCAGCAAACTTTATAAGCTCCCCAAGGGATGACAAAAGATGTCAAATGTTTTGACTCTTATTGTAAAGGAATTGGACGATAAGCTGAAGATAGATCTCTCACACTAAATAACCTGCCTTAGCTAAGGCTGCCAATGATTGTGACATATTGAACCGAGATTGGCTGGCAACCCAAATGTGTTTGCTGAGGTTGTGTAAATCAGTAAACATCCTCATTTTCCTTCCACCTCCGTTGGGTGCCAAATCCAACAGAGCAAGCCACTCCAATGATTCTATCTCTTCAATTATTCCAGCATCCAAGAGTTTTTGAAGTTCTTCCTCTAAGGGATCCAACATCAAATGGGGAACCTTCCTAACCTTATGTACAGAAGGAACACCATTCTTCTTGAAAGTGTGAAATCAGTTCAAAGAACCTACAGTGTCCTTAAAGACATCAGGAAATTCACTGTAATTATCAGACTTATTAATAGATTTTGCAAGCAGACAAACCTTCTTTTTGATATTACGGTTAAGTTTTGTACCCATGTCGTGCTGGTGACGCCACCCTAGTAAATTGGCCCCTCACTTGGCTATATAAACTTTCCCTATCTCAGAATTGTATCTTTATCACAGTGTAACCAAGTACATCAATTTTGACACACCACCACAACCTACTGGATTAATTTCCAACTGTAGCAATTGAGTATTTTTAGAACCAAAAATACTCTCCCAGTTCTTATCAACCGCAATAGCATATGGAGAGCCTAAATCAGTGCCTACACCTACAGGCTTCTTACACATAAACATTTCACATTCAGGTATCACCAAAGTATCACTGTCAACACTGCCATCAACCTTGACACTCAGAATCATTCCTTTCTTAGTCTCCAACACACACCTTGCATCTTCAAACTTTTGCATGTTCTACCGTAGTCACCCTTTTTAGCACATTTCATGCATGTGGCTAATCTCGCAAAGCACTTCTGATTGTTTGAGAGACCTCTTCTAAAACATTTGCCACTGGATTCTTTGTTGCAAATACATTTAGGTTTGGTACTGATATCCTGGTTATCTCTAAATAAAGTCCTCTTCCACAACATTAACTCTTTCTTCACTCATAGATACATTTGTACAATGAACCACTTTACTTTTGCCACCCCTCATCGCCTTCTCCCATGTAGTGGTGTTCTCCATAATTTCAAGAATAGCAACAGTTTCCTTAAGATTAGGGTTTCTTGCCAGACGTTTTTCTCATACCCTGGAACAGTTGGTGAACCTTAGTAATTGATCCCTATTTAAGGAATCAAATAAAGTTTTAAAATCACACGTGTACCAGTGTTTTTAAAGCTGTAACATAGCTTCCAATTGTCTCAGTTTTTCCTTGCACTCTCGTAAAAAAAATGCATGTCTTTCTAGTACAACGACATTCAACATTCAAGCATTATCACAGACATCTCATAAAAATCATCATGTTCTCCATCTCCTCTACCCACTGGTACCTCATCAATGCTCTTGTAAATGTTTCTCCCTTCATCACCTAAATAATGAAGAAGTAGCACCTGTTTCCTTATAGCTGAAAATTTCTCCTCATCAATGGCTAGAAGATATGAGTCAAATAGTTTTTCAATTGTTTTCATGTCAACAAAGGATCTCCTTTCTCAAACAAACATTATGGAGGTTGTGACATATTCATAGCTGCCATGTTCCAACAATACTCAATGTAGCAATAACTCTTAAAAGCTTTGGTATATGTCTGTGTGATGTGCACTGCCTTCAAATGATATGAAAAAACTGATACCAGATGCTCCACAAATGGTGTGCCAATCACTATAAACAGGCAACAGTATGGTGTAGTATGTCACTTAAAAGATGCTGTCATTATGACGTGCCTATCACTTCTACCTATTTTCACAAAGTGCCCTTACATCAATTAAGTACCATGGTAGTGAAGGAGCTGTTTTCTACGTTCTATACCTACTCTGGAACTCCTGGTCAATGGCTCTTTGTTGCCGGCTTGTAAGTGTGGAGAGGAGAGAATATCATTTACCAATTATTCGTTACCATGAAAATAGCCCATGTCACTAAAGGAACACAGACTTCAGCTCCAAATGTAATAAGTTTATTACAAAGCCAAGAGCAGCTGAACATACAAACACCTCAAACTAAGGGTGTAGAAACACATTGGAACTAATACAAAGCCAAACTTAGGAATGAAGTTAAGACGATGCAACATACACATAATAACCAGTTACAGCATCAGGACACAGAATATAACTGCACCAACATCAAGAGTCTTCTTGATTGGAGGTTTGTAAGTAAAAAGGATTAATCTATCCCTACACTACCACTACCGTGACATCCCTACTTTGCATTCCCCAGGCAAGTTTCAGAATAGGTGTCAGCACATGAAGGCTTCCTAAAATGTACACTCATGTTGAATGGGTCAGGTAGCATAAAGCTACAGAGCTCGTTCTAAGATGCACTCTCATCTCCAGGCACGTCAGAAGTCACCAGGCGGACTCTGTCCCTAACCCCAACAAAAAAGTTGCATGCAACGAGATCACCCCATCCAGCTGGACACCTCCTCATAGGCAACTTTCCATGCAGTTAAAGTGCTCCCAGGCTCTCGCTTGATGACCTTTATTGCCAGGCTTTCTCCGGTGAGAAAGAACACCATCCCACATTATCAGTATCGCTTGTTCAAATGTATCTTCTCCTCCCTAAGCCTAGCTCCTAAAACAAAAGTGTCCATCAGGGGTTCCAGATTAAGTCTAGAACGTGAAACCCAGCTCCTTCAGTAGCATCAAAATAATGATGAAAATTGGTGTGGCTGTCACCACAGACAGGCAATTAGATACAATGCATCAGAACGCCCTGAAAAGGAATCCCAAAAGCTGCCACAAAGTTTTGTGTGCATCGGAGATTGTGAAGTTATTCCAAACTTACAAGATAGTCATTATGCATGTGGGATTGCGTGCCTTATAAAGTAAGTTGGGGATATTCATCCAAATCCTTCTGAATCCTTAAAAATGGGCACCAGAAATGTAGTCAAATTTCATTGTACGATGGACCTTGTACACAAATGCGTTATATGCCTAAAGCTTGTCACTGGAAGGGCTCCTCCAGCTAATTAAAACAAATTATCATACTGCACAGGATATTAACTCACCTATCCATCCGCTTCAAAGCCCCAAACACCTTCAAGAAAATCACACAATACCTAGGAACCACTCCCTGTGGATGAGCATGAAGTAAAAATCCATGAGTTTTTCATATCGAGAAACATCCTTTAGGACGAAGCCCCAATCACGCTGTGCCTTCACAGCGCTGGCATCAGAATGAACGTGTCTTTAGCACGCATTCGTTCTGCACGCAAGTCGTTATAGCGACTTGCTTTAGGGGCGGAGCATTGGTGGAATGGTGTTGGAATTAAAGTCCAACACCTTTCCTGCTGTTGCGCAGACTGAAGCTTGAATAGTAAATTAAACTATTCCAAAATTCAGCACCCCCCTAAGGCAAGTCGTTATAACCACTTGTGTGCCGAACCAATGTGTGCTAAAGATGCGTTTATTCTAATGACTGCATTCTCAAGGCATGTGTGATAAACGCAAGCGGAATACCTTCATACATTCCTTCATATCAACTAGTTGTTGTAAACCTTGGAGTAGAGACAGCTCTTTGCCCGTGCTATGCCTCATTAAACCAATGCAGGAGACTCGGGTTGTACTTGAATGTTGTATTGGGTACACACATGTGACATCCACAAGACTCCAGCATCATGAAATAGGTAAGATTCCATGGCAAGAGTACAGAGAAACACAAGTGAATTATTACACACGTTCTACCTTTACAAAAATTTGGAATAAAATTACATAGGCGAATTGTCATCCGTAATAAGCAATAAAACAAGAAAGAAAGAAAAACCAAGATAGTTAATCTAGATATAATCATATAAATGCATAAAAAACTATATGAAGAAACAATAATTGCAGAACACATGCAGAATGAACTGTTAATTTGAACAAAACAAATGCATTGGTGGAATGGTGTTGGAATTAAAGTCCAACACCTTCCCTGCTGTTATCAGAGAAAGAACAAATGGCAGGCCAAGGTTAAGCACATCCAGTCCGTATGTACAGTAAATTCAGAAGGTGGTGCAGTCACTTTCCACACCCGCCGTCCAGAGGTGTCAGTAGTAGTCAAATTCACAAGAGGAAACGGAAAGTGCACTTGTTGCGAAGTCAATACACATACGTCGAGATCTGTTCCAGAAATACTTATTTTTATTCAATCAATCTTTTAAAACTGGCACACAGCCAACACGTTTCGTTCCCGATTTTTGCCAGAGGGAACTTCGCCAGGGCTGTAACATTATGCCCAAGACATAACATCAATAAAAAATGAACCAACATACACGAAAATACCAAACATTTACATAACAAACTTTCACATAAATAGTGCATATTTGTCAAAGAAACACGTAAAAAACATATAAAAACATATAAAACATCACATTGATAATGCATGTATCACAAAACATATCATTATGTCTAAACAATAACATGACATACGGACATACTCGTATCTAAAAACCTACCATACAAGACAAATATATACAATAAAATGACACTTCTACCACATAGAACAAAGAGGAGTGATCGTGTGATAGCTGTTGTAAAAGGGTACCTCTGTTGGTATTGGTATCCCATTTGGAAAATAAATAATTGTTTAGACATAATGATGTGTTTTGTGAATCATGCACTATCAATGTGATGTTTTATATATGTTTTTTACATGCTTCTGTGACAAATATGCACCCCCCTAAGGCAAGTCGTTAGAACGACTTGCATGCCAAACTAATGTGTGCTAAAGACGCATTTGTTCTAATGACTGCGTTCTCAAGGCATGTGTTATAAATGCAAGCAGAATACCCTCTCATACATTCCTTCATATCAACTAGTGGTTGTAAACCGTGGAGTAGAGGCAGCTCTTTGCCAGTGTTATGCTTCATTAAACCAATACAGGAGACTCTGGTTGTGGTTGAAAGGCGTTTTTTGTACACACCGGTGACATCCACACGATTCCAGCATCATGACATATGTAAGATTCCATGGCGAGAGTACAGAGAAACACAAGTTAAATTATAACACTCTGTTCGAGGCATATGGGCTGCAGATGGTACATTATGAATAGATCGCCATCTGGTGTTGGCCTCGGATGATTGCACTTTGTTTTTCTCTTGGAGAGTCTTTTGTATCTTGGTGACTCCTCCCTTGGTTGGTAGTGCGCATGGGCATCGGCTCCATCCTTAGATTGTTTTTTTCCGCCATCGGGTTCGGATGAGGATTGAGACGCTCCAGATCGACTTCAAAAAGAAGTGACTTATCGGCGCGTATTGCCTTTCCAATTCGACGGTATTGTTATCGTACGCGTTTCATTTACATTCCGGCGCGTTTCGACTTCAACATCGAAGAAAAAACTTTGATCTACGTCGACGAACAGGAGGCCTTTCTCGACGCAGTCAAGCCCTGGGTCCATGGAAAGGACTCCATTCAAGAAATGTCCAACGTGTGGTGCTAAGTTCCCACACAAGGACCTACACGAGGCGTGCAACCTCTGCCTATCGCCTGAACACGAATCCAGGGACTGCGAAGCCTGCGCAGCATTCTCCTCCAAGTCGACGATTAGAAATCGTCGAGCTCGAAGACACGAGGTTTCCAGAATGCAGTCGGAGGCGATCCCGGAGCTGTTCGGAGACAAGCAACTTGAGGAAGAAGAGGATCATGAGGATCAGTCGGGGTCGGAAGGGGACGAGTCGGAGGTCGAAGAATTCGACGTACAACAAACCGTGAGTGACGACGTCCCCTTACCAAAAAACCGACCCCGTGTGGTAACGACCCCGCCTTCGAGCCCGGTCAAACCGCAGAAAAAAGTTTCCGACGCCCCGCCTTCGGGCCCGGCAACGAAACCGAAACTGAAACCGAAACACTCAGCCTCCCACCATGTCGGATCCGAGAAACGGTCGACATCGACTTCAACGCCGAAGCTTCATGCAAGGGAAAGCTCGGCATCAAAACATTCCATGTCGAAACAGAAACATGATTCGACGTCGAAGACTCACTCGACACCGAAGAAGTCGTAATCGAGTAAACACTCGGTGCCGAAAACACCGAACATTGACGATCGAAAACAAAAGCACCTTTCGGAATCAAGGCCTTCGGTACCGATACAGGAGCAGCATACAGATCCCAAACAAAAGATTTTGTTTATAGATCCGCAAACTGGCAAAGTAGTGACGAAGAAGAGGAAGAATGAACAGATAGGGTACTCTTCCTATGCTAAAGGGTCTTCTCAGTCACACAGAAGAAATATTCAAAGACCCAGTGAGGGCTAGGGTGTTAAACCCAAGAATTGATAAAAAATATAAGCCGGCTCCAAAGGATCTAATATTTATCAAAGGGCAGGTACCTCTGGACTCGCTTGTAGTTTCAAACGCTCTTAAAAGAACGAACTCATTATCTACAGGAGAGGCTCCACCACCTGATAAAGAGTCAAAATTAATAGATGCATCAGGCAAGAGAGTAGCATCACAAGCGGCAAATAGCTGACGTATAGCCAATACACAGGCACTACTTGCACGTTATGACAGGACACATTATGATGAATTAGAAAAACACATCACACATCTCCCCAAGAAACATCAGAAAAAGGCAGATCAGTTAATACAGGAAGGAAAGATAATAACTAATACTTCCATTAAGTGCGCCCTAGACGCAGCAGACACTGCAGCAAGATCCATCAACACCAGTGTTATGTTAAGGAGACATGCATGGCTTAGAATCTCAGGATTCAAACAGGAGGTACAAACATCTTTATTGAACCAACCCTGCTTTGATCAAAAAACACTTTTTGGCTCATGCACAGATGAGACCTTAGAAAAAATGAAAAAAGATACAGAAACGGCTAAGTCAATGGGAGCATTGCAACAGCCAACACAAAGAGGTTCCTTTCGTAGATCCACCTATAGAGGAGGATCAAAAAATACAGGAACAATCCACCTCTTTCACACCTACATCACCCAAAGGTAATTCAAGAGGTAGTTACAGGGGTAACAACAACAAGGGTAGAGGCCGCGGAAATAATAACAACCGCAACGCCTCAACCCCAAAACAGTGACTTCTTAGAACTTCCCCCAGACCACATAACACCGGTCGGGGACGTCTATCACAGTTCCTACCTGTCTGGGAAAACATCACGTCAGACAAGTGGGTGAGACAGATTATCCAACATGGTTATTGCCTAGAACTCACAGCTACCCAACCAAACATCCCCCCCAAACAGCGTCCAATGAGTCAAGATCATCTGACATTGTTAAAGGAAGAAGTACTAGCACTGCTACAAAAGCATGCAATAGAGAAGGTTCCAAAACATCAACAAGGGACAGGAGTATACTCTCTATACTTCCTAATCCCCAAAAAAGATGGGTCCCTAAGACCAATCTTAGACCTAAGACCTCTCAATGCATACATAAATTCGGAACATTTCCACATGGTCACGCTCCAACAGGTACTCCCTTTACTGAAGAAAGGGGACTTTCTTTCTACACTGGATCTAAAAGACGCTTACTGTCATATCCCAATTCACAAAGCCCACAGGAAATACCTAAGGTTTGTAGTGGAAGGACAACATTATCAATTCAAAGTCCTTCCGTTCGGGGTCACAACGGCACCAAGAGTGTTTACAAAATGCCTAGCTGTGGTGGCAGCACACCTAAGAAGACAACAAATACATGTCTTCCCATACTTGGACGATTGGTTAATAAAGGCCAAGTCACAAGAGGAATGTCTTCACAACACACAGAAGACAATTCTATTGCTGCACCACCTAGGGTTTACGGTGAACTACAAAAAATCACACCTGCAACCAAACAAGACTCAGTAATACCTGGGGGCTACTATAGACACAGAAAGAGCAATAGCATACCCCAATCCAATCAGGATACAAACAATGGTCGGGTTAATACAAATATTTCAACCACAACACTCACTACCAGCACAAGTGTTTATGCAACTGTTAGGCATGATGTCCTCCTGCATACTGCTAATACCACATTCCAGACTACAAATGCGTCCACTACAGGAGTGTCTAGCGACACAGTGGAATCAGGCTCAAGGTCAGATTACAGATCTGGTGTTGGTAGACGACCGTACGCATCGCTCTCTGAAGTGGTGGAACACAACAAACATTTCCAAAGGACGGTCGTTCCTAGAACCGATTCCACAAGTGATAATAACAGCGGACGCATCGCTCTCCGGATGGGGAGCGCATATGGACAAATACACAGTGCAGGGGAAGTGGAGTGTGCAGCAAAATAAACTGCACATCAACTACCTGGGACTATTAGCGGTATTTCTAGCACTAAAAGCTTTCCAAATGCAAATAACAAACAAGGCAGTCCTGATCAGAACAGACAACATGACTGCAATGTATTATATTCAAAAACAGGGGGGGACACACTCTCTCCAACTATCCAAACTAGCACAGGACATTTGGAGATGGGCCATTCCTCAGAAGATCTATCTGTTAGCAGAACACCTACCAGGAGTTCAAAATCAGATAGCAGACATCCTAAGCAGACAGTCAGAACAAGTACACGAATGGGAGCTGCACGACCAAATACTGCAGCCATTCATCCAAAGATGGGGGCAACCAGAGATAGATCTGTTTGCCAATCATCAGAACGCAAAATGCCAAAACTTCGCATCCAGGTACCCACACCAACGGTCCCAGGGCAATGCACTATGGATAAATTGGTCCAACAGATTTGCTTACGCTTTCCCCCCTCTCCCACTAATTCCGTTAGTGGTTCGGAAACTGCAGCAGCACTCAATGACAATGATACTAGTGGCACCCACGTGGGCAAGACAGCCGTGGTTCACCACGCTACTACAACTCTCACAGGTGCCACATCAAAAGCTAAGATTATTACCCATGCATCTTACACAGAACCATGGAGAAATAATGCACCCAGATCCCAAACAATTGAACCTAGCGATCTGGCTCCTGTGGTCATTGAGTTTGGATATTTAGATTTACCACCAGAATGTATGGAAATCATTAAACAAGCAAGACGTCCTACCACCAGAGCATGCTATGCAGCAAAGTGGAAGAGGTTTGCTATACACTGTAACAGTAGGCACATCAACCCTCTGGACGCATCCACTAAACAGATCATTTGCTATTTACTACACTTGCAGCAATGTAATTTAGCATACACCTCTATCAGAGTTCATCTCGCAGCTATAGCGGCGTACCTACAAAACAGGCAACATCTTTCCCTGTTTAAAGTACCAGCAATTAAAGCTTTCATGGAGGGACTCAAAAGAGTCATTCCACCAAGACGACCACCTTCCCCAGTCTGGAATCTCAACATAGTACTTACCAGACTAATGGGGCCACCATTTGAACCTATGCATAGGTGTGAAATACAATTCCTCGCATGGAAGGTGGCCTTCCTCATAGCTATCACATCACTTAGAAGAGTAAGTGAGTTGCAGGCTTTTACGATTCAAGAACCATTCATGCAGTTACACCAAAATAAAGTGGTTCTTAGAACAAACCCAAAATTCCTACCAAAGGTAATTTCTGCATTCCACATCAATTAGTCAGTGGAATTACAGGTTTTCTTTCCAAAACCACAAACGGTAGCGGAAAGGGCCCTACATACATTGGATGTCAGAAGGGCAATATTGTATTATATAGAAAGAACACAAACTTTCAGAAAGACAAAACAGCTATTTGTTGCGTTTTCTCCTACACATAAGGGCAATCCCATCTCCAAAGCGGGCATTGCCAGATGGATTGTAAAATGTATTCAAATATGCTACTTAAAAGCAAAGAGAACATTAACTGTTCCTCCTAGAGCTCACTCTACACGTAAACTAGGAGCATCTATGGCATTTTTGGGAAACATTCCACTAGATGACATATGCAAAGCAGCTACCTGGGTTACACCGCACACCTTCACAAAGCACTATTGTGTAGATGTGCACACAACACAACAAGCTAGAGTGGGACAAGCTGTATTAAAGACTTTATTTCAGACAGTTGCAACAGACACGGGCGACCACCGCTAGGGAGAGAACTGCTGTATAGTCTATTCATAATGTACCATCTGCAGCCCATATGCCTCGAACGGAATATGCTACTTACCAGTATGCATCTGTTCTTGGCATAGAGGGCTGCAGAGTGGTACATGCCCTCCCAGCCTCCCCGGAAACCTGTGTCTGTTCCAACATTATCTTATTTAGATACACTTACATGGGCATTCCTATCTGTATTCTATCATACTACTCCATCTAACCCTACTATGGCAAAACAATCTAAGGATGGAGCCGATGCCCATGCGCACTACCAACCAAGGGAGGAGTCACCAAGATACAAAAGACTCTCCAAGAGAAAAACAAAGTGCAATCATCCGAGCCCAACACCAGATGGCGATCTATTCATAATGTACCACTCTGCAGCCCTCTATGCCAAGAACAGATGCATACTGGTAAGTAGCATATTCCTTCTACCTTTACAATAAATTGGAATCAAATTGCATAACAAGGAGAATTGATTACCAGAATAAGGAATAAAACAAGAAAGAAAGAAATACCAAGATAGTTAATGTAAATATAATCATATAAATTACTTTAAAAAAACTATAGGAAGAAACAATAATTGCAGAACACATGCAGAATGACCTCTTAACTTGTACAAAACAAATGCAATACTATTTTAATTAGCAATCATTCAAATAGGAAGAAATGGAAAAAGGGCTACTAGTTATGCTGATTTATTACACAAATAAGGCACCCAGTTTCCAGTCTTAACTGATTTTTGCAAATAAATACAGACAGAAACAATATATTTACTTATCTATAGTTACTTTTAAAAGTGGAAAATTATAGAAAATAGGTTTTATTGTAGACGATTCTCGCAACTGTCAATCATTCATTCTAAGCCAATAGCTGTGCAGACTGACCAGTAGAGGAGCTAACAAAAGAGAAGAAAATCCTAATGAAGCTTAAATAAGCAGCAGTGTAACTGTTTAAGCTGTTCTACTACGCAAATAATTTTGGATGACTGTATTGTACTGTAAATGGCTAAAATTAATTGGACAATTCAGTCAGGAGTAAACATTTGTTGGTTAAATAAACTTAGAAATCTACCAATTGCAGTTTGTTGTTTTACACTAAGCTCAACATACTTATGGATAAATACAAGAAAATTGCCAAAAATAAGTATTGATAAATACAGGCGGAAATGTCAAAATAAGATAAATACCATAAAACCAGGTTCCCTAAACACGATACATATCCATTCCCATGCTAATGCTTCACATTACCATACAACATTCCATTAAAGCCAGACTTTTGGCATTGCACATACTTGTTTGACCAGTGAGTACTCCAAACTTTACAATTTACTATTAATGTCTGTAATTAACTCAGGATTTTAAGATGTAGGTCATCTTACCCAGCACATTTAAAGGGTCTGAATCACGAAGAAAAGTCATCATAGGTATAGGTTGCAACTGGTACAAATTCTAAATGTGGCTGTTTAAAAATGAGTATGTTTTCATAGTATGTACTAGCGCATGAACTGAAATACAAATGGAAATGTTTATGACAGCATAAGAAATAAGCCTTTAACTCATAGACAAAGGTGGAAGTTACCCAATCGAAATCCTGTGCATGGCCAACGATTAAGCCATGTCATGATGGAGATTCTTTTTGCTTACCCATATTCGATTTTTAATTAACGCCAGATTGGTACAGGGTCGCTATGCAAAAAAAAACAACAAATGATTTGCTACTGTTTTTCAAATCAGCAAATTTTTTGTGGGATGTACTCCTTTGTAGGGGGTGAACCTAATTTTCATTCTTGTCCTTTTCTACTGCTTGAACACCTCTATCATGTCTGTCACACCGCTTTTTTTCTACACACCTGTGGTTTGAGCACAAATAATTGTGTGCGCGGTAGTGTGTGTGCGCATATCATACTTTTTGGACTCCTGCCTCTTTGGCATACACTAGTTAAATGTTTTATGGGCAGTCAGTTCACATCCAAAGAAGCTTTGTGATGCTTCCCAAAGTGTTTAACATCCCCCTTTCCACCTCTGCTTTATATTTATTAGCTCACTGTGGGTCCTAGTGTGTAATTAAACACTGATGCATAACATGCTTTGAGCAGTACAAGTGCCCTGGAGCCAGTCTTAAGGACTTTATCTTCCTTTTTTGTTTAGAGAGCTGACAATTTTCATTTTTTTTATTTCCATTTATTTATTTGATATAGCTGTTCTTGCTTCCCTAGATCCCACCACACTGCCTTCATAATATATATTTGGCTGATTTCACATGGCTTTCGCCTTATAGTACACTTTTTCTTTTGTTTAACTTCTTTGATAAATCTTGACTGCGTTCAGCATAGCTGTCTCTTTTTGTTGTTTATCTTTCTTAAGGGACATGATTATATGTGTGGTGCTTTTATTGTGTCCTATAAAACATTCGGTCTGTCATGTTCTCTCCTGTTTTTTTAAGAGTGTTATCCCTCGAGAAGCCACCCAAAGAACGTCTAACATTAATAAAATCTGCTGGTTAGATATCATATGTTGGCTGTGCTGTCCACTGCTTTCTTTAGAGCTAGCCTCAATGACTTAACAAATATATATTAGTGTGTTTATTAATTTAATAATTAACTATTGCAGCATTACTCGGGTGTTGCCTTCAAAAACTGTTCTCTGAACAGCCACTCTAGTCTTTCGATCCCAAAGACTGCTCAAAGAGGTGTACCCATTACAATGAGGCATAATGAATTGCCTACCATACAATGAATATTACACTTGTCCTCAGTGGACATGGGGCAAGGGGAATGGGATATGAGAGAGAACAGAGACGCCTGGGGCCAGATGTACTAACATTAGGAATACCGATTTCCTCATGCAATTATATTCGAATCACAATTAGGATATGGGTACTCCAAATGTACAAAACCTTTTATTTCTAATTAGCGATTCCTAGTAGGTTACAAATCGGCCTACCTTATAAATAATAATGAGGTAAGGCACAATTTGCGACCCATTACAAATCGCAGCCATCTCCGGGATGGTGGCCTGCTGAGGTCAGCAGACCACCATGTCTGTGTTTGCTTTATAATAAAGATTTTTTTTTTAAATGCAGCCCATATTCCTTAAAGGAAAATGGAATACATTTCAAAAGAAAAAAAATTACTTGAAGTTTCTTTTGTTTGGAGTAGGCAGTGGTCCAACACTACTGCCTACTCTTAAAAATATGTTTTCAACATTCTCAAAGGGGAAGGGGTCCCAAGGGGGCCCCTTCATATTTTCAAATTTTAAAATGGTGGTCAGGTAATACTGTTTTGTGACCGGTACAGTACTACATGCAATACCCGTCCAGTATTTGAAAGTGACACCCAAATACACCCATTCCAAATACCGAATCACAAATGTAAATTGCGATACGGTGACAAGTTACCAAATCACATTTTTCATTTTGTACATATGAAAAAGCATTTTTCCAGTCTCAAACAGCCTGATTATGCGAATCGAGCTATTTGCAGCCAGAAAAATGCTTTGTACTTCTGGCCCTTGGAGTTTTTTAAAGCTGGGCTCAAACTGCCCTACAGAAACGTTGCTATCTAAAAGAAGAAATAAACCCTTAATATGTCATCATTCTGATTCTAGATAACGATTCTCAATGTAATTTAGGATGCACCTAATAAAAGTCTCTGTATTTCTGACTCGGGTTCAAACTCTGTGATTTCCTAGAACTGCAAAACATGTAAACTAATATTGCCAAGAATAACTGCCCTATAATACACGTTTCCATATGGAAAACGACCTCATGTTTCGTAATTAAAGTCTGTGCTCCAAACAGGGCTGGACTGACCGTAGAGGGTATCGGGCGTTTTCCCGTTGGGCTGGAAGGATAGGTGCTGGTTTTGGACTCGTGGGGGGCGGTTTTGCAGCAGTGCTGCAATGTCGGCCCTCTGTAACAAAAGTGGGAGCGGTGCTTTTCACTAGCACCCTCCCCCCTTACCAAGGCTGGTCGCGATCAGATAGCCAGAGCTGGTTGCTGAGCCCAGTCCTGCTGTGGCTCAAAATGATTCTCAATGTCAAATGTTTATAGGCTGCAAAACAATGAATGCAAGTTAATACTGCACTTTTTCTCCTGACAATAGGCAGACACTTCCTGCATTACTGTCAATACCTTATTACACAGAACTCGAAAAAAGATGTAAACAAAGTCTGCATAAGATTCTTCTTGTCCCTCTTGTGGAAAAATAAGCGTGAAGCTGGAGTTCATAATCCTTGGAAGGATGACTCGAGTAGTAGTGTGCAATATTAAAGTCTAAATCTTTGATCCCAAATATTGGTCCCGAATGCTTCAATAAGTCTTTGATAACTAACTCCTGGCAATACTATTCAGGTTCCAGTCTCTAGCAACAACTCCAGGCAATAATATTCAGGTTCCAGTGTCTGGGAACAAGTTTCCAGCTGCAGCAACTAATCAGTAATCTCGCTTAGCAAGGAACACGTTGAAACACATGCAATTTATACTCAATGGATCAAAGAAGGCCACCACCACTGCGTGTCTTGTGAGAGTCCGGTGGTGCTCTGAGATATGTCGTTTTTTGCGACTGCTCTTGTGCGATTTGTGTAGTGTGAGCATTGCAGATGAAAAGCCTCATAACAAGCGACACCCACATTTAGTGTGCACTACTGAGCTCCTCTGCTACTAAAGACTTGAGTACCCCAGGAGTTTAGGGAAGTATGGCTCCTAGCATGTCTAGTGTACACAGGTGACCCTGGGCAGTGGCAGAGAGATGCTTGCTTTTAAATTCCTCTATCACCTAACTCTTAGCTGTCATTTTGAGGGCCCAATCCTTATCCTAAACTATGGTATGCAGACATGTGGCTTGGTTTCAGCAATGCCCAAAATGGGCAATCATTCCAGAGCTCTTCAGCGGAAAGATCACTTTGGGTCATGATTTCAATGCCAAAGAATGTTCTTAGAAAGAGTTAGAGCTATTCTGATCACATGATACTCCTAAGGTTTCTACCAGTAATCCAGACTGTGCTCTGGTACTGTTAATGAAGGTTCCAGGGTGTCAACATGCCACTATATGTCATTCGGAAAGGTTAAACAAAATACCAAAAGAGATCAATAGACACTAGTTCCAGAATACAGCTGTAATTAACTGGAATTGTATCCGCAGTACCTGAATATTTACCCAAAACACCATCTGCCAGCAAACATGATCCAGTCGAAGCCCTTTTTGAAGTAGTCAAATGGACTTCCAACTAGGGTTGCTGGAGAAAGGACAATAACGTGATTAAAAGAAACTGATTAAAAGGGTCAATCCCTCGCACATAAGCAACATTCCAGGATCTTTTTCTCCTCAGATGCCTGGTGGTCTAAATAACGAAGCAGTATGTTGCAAGCACAGCCCACCTGCAGTCATGCTGGATCAGACGCCGCCCCCTGCATCCTGAGGGGTATCAGCCTGACCGAGCAAGATTTCGGATTTTAGGGTGGAGGACTGGAACGATCAGTGTAGGCCAAAGGAGGACTCTGGAGGTGTATTCCCGCTGGAGAAACATAAACTGTGACATCACGAGGAAGCTTCCTCTATGCTGTCTGACTTAAAGCAAGAGGATGAAAGTCTAGATAACTATCATTCGATCAAGGAGGTCATGGTACCCATTTACTTTATTACTTTAGCCGCAAGATACCTCTACCGAGGACGGTATGATAAACAAATCCCACTAAGGTCATGCAGGTGGGGAAGTTTTACAGATGAGTGGGGTTCAACAAAAATCCAATCGACTTGAGAGACATGAGTTTAAAAGATGCTCTCTAGACAGGCCCATCATCTCCCATCATTTAGAAAGATCAGTGAATTAAAACAATATCTCCACGTCACAAAATGAATGGCTTTGAGATCCAGTATTACTTGAGCTAACGCAATGCACAAAAAACACAAATCTGACTTTTAGAAATTGGGTAAAAATGGTAGCACCTATGTTTAAAGATAGTGTGTGCAAAACCAATATCAGTGCTTATGATATAACTCATTTCCACAACAAAAAAGGACAACGGAGTGCAAAGTCACCACCCCAATTACTAATCTTCTGCAAAGGACAGCAAAGCATGGAGGACATTCATACTTTCCCCAGCTCCATGAATTGATTCCAGTCATTATTTTGTCCGCCACAAGTCATTAAGGGCAATGGAGTGCTTACATGGTCAGACAGCTAATGCATCCCTGAAGAGCAAACACCGCTTCCATATATCAGGGTGCCGCAGAAGAGCGGGAGGCGCATGCAGAGCGTTTTGTCAACTTCAGGAAGTAAAGGTACTATTAGGAATTATTTAGAGGTTCATAAAGCAGCAGAGAAAGAAGAGATGTCAATAGTGTCGAGAGTTAATCTTCCACTGATCTTATAGTGCAGCCATTGCATCTACTGTGTTGTATCTTGACCTGTCAGGGGGCACTTAACCGGGAGCAGAGGGGCAGGGCGTGTGTCTTGGAAATGGCTAATTAATGATTTAATAGGGAAAAGTGCTTCTACCGGTATAAGGAAGGCGCCCATGACAAGAAACATAGACCCTCCATACTAAAGACTTCCACTGAAATGAAGATTATTCAACATTGTCTAGGTGGTGCAAGGGTGGGAGTCATGGGTTTTCTTCACGGTGATTCCTTTCTCGCATGGCTTGCTTTTCCGCCATTGTTCAAAGCCAAACGTGGCCTATTCAAAGAGACGCGAGGATGTGAGAGTGTGGATGTATGTAGATGTACCCGTTTTATGGCACTTTTTTTGTACATTTACACATATTTATAATCCTTATTTATTGTTTACTCATTTTAGTAGTATTTACCCATATTTCGTTTTATTGATAAAAAAAAATTGAAGTTGCAACCAGTACATTTCCAGAGTTATTTAACTGAAATATGCACCCACTCACGGTGCTGTTTGTTGCATTTTACTAGGTCAGGTAGGTTAAGATGATGGTATGCGTGTATGTATATTGCATTTCTAAAGCGTGGAAAAAAAGGTGACGGACAAGCAGAAATTCAACGAGTAAGAGTAGAAGGAGCTGGGCTGTGGATGGGTAATATAGTATAAGCACCTATAACATTAGTATTGAATTCTAGCTAATTGCTCACATGCAGTTATTTAAGCTTCACTAGGGAATATCACTTATGTAACATTATATGCTAACAGTATGCACAGCTATTGGCCGAGGCGTCACGACTAACAGCACGACAGACAATCAAATTGAGCACCTAATATGTGTCTTCGAGACACAGAGTGATCTAGCTTTGCAAGCAGGAAAAGCCATCCAAAAACAGTGCCAGAGGCGTAAAACATATTTGAAAAAATAGAACTAAAATTATGCATTCCTAAAACGTAAAATGACTAATAACTGCCGCCCAAGCCATTCTTCTAGCATTAGGGGCATGGAATAGTCTGAATTGTCACACCTGTCTGTAGCAGTGTGAAGGTTAGTATTCTGTTGGTCCTGTCATCGACCGCGCTGGCAAGGGCAATAGGTGTCGCAAGCTGCAGTTGCCTCCTGTCGAGAGCCCTGGCACCTATTTTTTTTTTTTACAAATTAAGCACTGCCTTGGAGATATTCAGATTCAGGGTGAAACATCTCATTTTAATAACTATAGGCTACTGACAGGGAAGTATAAAAGATGGGACAGATGAAAAACTCGATTACCCTGTTCTACTTGTCACATAGTAATAGTCTAAACAACCAACTTGGGAATGGCGAGTGCATCCTAAATAATGAAGGGAAGAGACCAGCTGGGAAAGGAGTGTCTTTGTTGGGAGGGTGTAGACTTGAAGGCCGGTGGGAATATAGCCTGTTTGGGGACCAAACTGCATCGGACAGACTGTTAGAGCAGTGTAATTTTTATTAAGTCTGGTCTGTGGCACCCCTTGGATGCAAACGGCCTGACCCCGGAAAATTCTCCCGAGTAGGAGTTCCTGAAAGGAACAGGTTTTTAACTAAATAGGTTGAATTAAAATATTCATCTACAGAACCCGCTCTGTTTGTTAGGAGTAAGAATGGCTACATCAAATGTGAAACTTTGTAAAGAATCCCTAATTCTTTAAATAGGCAAGAACATCTTCTAAAAAGTCAATCACAGTTGCCCAAATAGTTTTGCGCCTGTAAAACGCACAAGTTCTCCCTTTCCACTGAGAATCGAGACAGTATGCATCAAGAAATTAATCGCACAATCTCCTCCAGTACTGCAAGTGAGGGTGATACCATTGGCGCATTCTGTGATTCTTAGTCAATAGGGCCATTTTAGCTCTTGGATAAATCATTCATGTAACAATGTTATCTGGTTAATGCCTGGGTCTTGACTGCTCCTTAATATAAAGAGGTGCAATCCAAAATGATCCTAAAGTACAATGGCTAACAAAGAAATCGTAATGGCATACAATAGGAGGGAATGTGACTTAGCATTCTCTTCAGGATGTTGTCAACGCTGAGACCCAGCAGGCACCTGCATACGCTTCCGGGATCCCATTGTGTCAACTTTGCAGACTCTATCAGACCACAACCACACAGAATCTTCATACATAATGAAGAACATAAAGTAATCACAGACGTCTTTGGAGAGGTAAGGAAAAAATATAAAATGTGAAAATTACAAAGGGAACCTACAATAACAATCTCAGGGAACATCATGCTGGTGCCGACCTGAGATCGAGTGGGAGCCATGAATATAGGAAAATTACCAGATGCCATCTCTCTGGTATTCTGTAAACACAGACTAGGAAACTGTGTGCGTGCTTGCCTGCCTTTCCTGGATCTGACATGGAAATGTAGCTGTATGTAGTTCTCTTTATTGGTGCCCCAGGCACCAAGATCTAGTCTTCCATATTAACCAACTTGCTGTGAAAATCCAATAATCAACGTGCCTCTGCTGTACCTCTTACTCCTGAGTCCCCTTGAGTAAATCCTTGACAGGACATCTCAGTAGTCACTTCAAGCATACAAAAGGTGTGGGACATGAGGAACACCAGTGCCACTCTTGTTCAATTTTGAAGCCCTAATCTCCAGATGGCCTTATCTTCCTCCCCCCTCACCCCCGGTATTATCAGACGATATCTGTTAAATAGAGGAGCAGCAATGCCACACTTGCAATTATGGACTGAGTTTGTTGCAAAAATGTGTTCAATCAATTTGTAAGTGCCAATCAGACCATTTGTAAGTGCTAAAAACTCAAAAGGCAATTAAGTGCTACTGTTTACAGTGCTTGTGTTAAACTTTAATAAATTCTTGTTCATTGTTATTAGATTTTTTTACTACATTTCAGCAATTAGCAGAGCTGTTGTTCAATACCTGAACCATTAAGTAACCGGTCAGCCCAAATGATTACAGCCCCTTGACATTTATGTTAGATCCCAATCTATTATCCTTCCAAGGATTTATGAAGCTATTTGTGAAGCTTTCCTGCCGGAAATGTGCCTGTTCCCTTTCCTTGAAATCATCCAGTCTCTACTGCAAATTCTCCACTAGAGTACGGGTTGACCATTACCGTCCAGTTGTTCCAGCTGCTCACTACATTTATGTCACTTCTTTGCTTCTTGGGCAGTGCCTGATTTTACAAACTCACGTGGATGTGCCGTTTTACCTCTTAGCTTTCCTAACAGAAGCGCCTACTGTGTGATTGTATGTAGTTGTTTGACCCCTCCCGCGCTGACTGTATTGATGCTCGAATTTGCAAACCAATCACAGCTGGATTTGCTCACAATGTACCTGCCCGTCAACCTTTTTTTCTGGACATCCGCTTTTTTCGTCTCTCTCCCTCTGAATGGCAGGCTTACTCTGCCCCACCCAATATTCCTAATCGTCCTTTCCACATCTCATTGATGGGTTCTTCACTTAGTGATGATTACATATTTTATCATACGCACTTTAGCCATCGTTCTCTTTGTTATGTATATACAGTTTACTTATCTCATCTCGATGTTTCTCCAGGCGCAGTTCTCAGCATGGCCATAATCTGTGCATCATTATGGGCAAACTGCACCTTCAATTCAAGAAGGACCACTGCATCAGTTTATTCAAACTCACTGGTAGAGACGCACCCACATCCCTCTACATGAGTCCCCCCACTTCTCATAAAGAAGTTTCTCCTACAAGAGGCACTTTTACTAGATTTGAACCCTTTCTGGGAGAACTCTGTTGAGTAACATTTGGTCCTAACCCGAGAAACAAAAGTAAACCTTTAAGTGAACACAATGTATTATTTCCCCATGTGTTCCTCAACCTTCCCAAATACTACACCGAAACCTTGAGAGACTCTCCTGTGTATACATTACACCATTAAGTCTATTAAGTTCTCCTAGCAAAAGAATGAAATATATGTATGTATAATTTCTGCATGATGTTCTTGACTCGGGCACAATTTTCACCAGACACAGATTTGAAAGGAAATACCATTACTTTTCGTCCTCACTTAGTAAATATGTTCAGACATCTATCGCTGGATTATCTTTTGAAACATTCAGTGAGAATCGAACCAATGTTTTACATCCACCATTAATTAGGAAGGTATCGTTTTAAACTCAACACATAGCGGGTCAATTTCTCCTCTCTCTTCAGTATTCCTGGGTGGGCTAAGCTTTCTACATCAAGAATGTTGAGCATTAGGAAGGTCTTTTCGCTCTAGATGTTGAAGTAAAGCAGGGTGCACCTCACAGAGTCTAAGAAGAACAATTTCATCATGAGTTGAATTAGAAACACATTTTCTCAAGTTATTGCGTGAGCTGGATTAGGAGCACTCTTTTCCAAGTTATTACGTGAGTTGAAAGTGAACATGCATGCCATTTTGAGTGCTTTATTCCTCTTGCGTTTTCATCTATAGGAATTTTTCTCCTTTTTCCCATTTTGCACCGGAACAATGCATTTATTGTAGAGTAGTGTACATAAAATGAAGGCCACATTTTCTAATTCAGGCATGTGCACGTTGCCTCTCCTTCTTCAGAGGATGAGTATGTGTTTTGCAGCAAGTGGAGGAAGAAATACTGCGTTTATCAACACCTTGACCGGATTCAGTCTACGCGGTGGCATTCCGTCCGAGCAGATGTAGGCGGGTCTAGCCGGACTGAACGATTGTGTTCATGGGCAGAACCTCCCGGGCGGCCACCTGTTCGAGTTTGTGAATTCCATAAACTCGTGAATGCTCTCCCTTAATATTTGGGGACATTTCCTCCACTGAATTAGAGACACACCCAGAAGAGTACGGATCCTTGAGACCTACATCTAGTTGGGAAACCCAATGATCAAATTACGACATGGGTTACTGGTAGATTTGACTGCAACAGTCCTGAAGAAGACCGGAGTGACCTTTTGGGGCACAAAGAAAGCGGTCGAAACATGTTGACTCGAGCAGTGGTAGGAGGGAAGTCTTGAGGAAAGTTATTTTCTCACTAAGACATTTTTCCCATCCTTTCTTATTTTTTAATCCTGATAAGGATACCATAATTGGTTCTAATAAAGTATTTCTTTCTTTTGGCACCCCTAATCAGTTTTAAGACACGTCCTTACTGCACTAATTTTCGTCGCACTCACATCAGATCCACGAGGTGTTCCTCTGCACATGGTATCACTCATGTATGTTATTCGTTGTACGTATTTACTTATCATGTTGTACGTCTTGTAAACGTGGAATTTATTATTTTTTCCCCTCCCTGATGCTCCGCCCTGGATGTGGCTACACCAGGGCATTTGTAGCAGGCCCTATGATGAAGCATGTCACATACTTCGGGATGTGAGTGAGGGCAGTTTTTTTCTAATTTTGGAATTTCCCCTTATTATGTTGGTGAACTCTATATACCCATTTTGTATGTGATTACCGATTCAGTTTGTGTCATCAATGCTGGAAAAATGTGTTAATTAATACAATTATTATATTTGGCATCATCTTGATTTAGGAGGACATGGATTTTCTTGTACGTAGATGCCGCCACCTTGGAAAAGGTGAAATGCCAGTTTATGCATTATGGTACAGGAGAGTCGGACATCAACGTCCTCATACATATGGTTGGAAAACTCTCTGGCTATCTCTGGGAATCAACAAATAACAATCTTTTCATTATAGTTGAAATCAATGTATGCCCTGAGGGACTTTGACTAGTAAAGATGACCGACTGAGGTGTGGTGGTGGTGAGTATCTGGAACAAATGTGACAGCACATTTAGATGTGCTCTCACAGCAATATATCAGTTGACTAGCCAGCATTAGGTCTTTGTTCACTTCTCACATTCACAATGCCTCCCCCTGCCCAAACTACCAGGGACACCGAACATGTTGCCCAAAAAGCAGGACCCTAAACCTGCTTCTTTTCATACCCAAGCACAAAAACACCCAAGATTCAGGAACACCACTCTCAAGAGAATCCCTAAACACTTCACCAGTATTGGCGTATTCAAGAAACGCCTCCTTTTATCCTAGCTAGCTTGTGAACAAAACTTTCTGGAAACCAACTTGAAAGAACAAGTAAATAAAATCAGCCCCAAAAGTGCAGTAAGGATTCAAACGAAAACAGAAACCGCAGAGTTTTCAGACTGATTTCCACAACCGCAAAAACAGCCAGGCGTTACAGAGATAGTCCTTGCTAAAATGCTTTCATACTTCTCTGTAAGTCACACGTGCCTTTCGTGTTTGGATTACTGAAATTCGTATGCCTTATTGAAGGATATAAATGTTTGCAAGATTTTGCTCTATATATACCAAGTCCGATTTAGCAAAACAAAACATGAAGAACCTACAAAACTCCTAACCCAAGTTGTCTGAATGTATTTCGAGCCCTAACGTGAATGGCCACAGTAATCCAAAATTAGCCTACCCGTCCGACCATTTGCCAATCCACTACATGACATGTTATACTAGCAGCTAGTAACAGATACCAGTAATTGGCTCACTGAATGGGTCCACTAGTATAGTAGTGGGCTAGCTGTCAGAAAAACACTCAAGACTCGCCTTCCTGCAGAGCAGACCAACCTCTAACCAAAGTCTGAGATCTCCCACACACAAAGTGTGTATTTGCTCCATTGTGGAGTGGGGATTAAGTGCTACATCAATTCACAGATATATTGTGAACTCTATTGGATCTATGTGTAAGGCTTGCACCTGCTTGTACTGTGGCCGAGTTAATTTGTTCTGTAGAATGCAGTACTCTGTGTGTGCAGCAGGTCAGAATCTTGTTAAATACTATTAATGTATGAGGTTCATAGCCCTTACCACTTAGATTTGAAGCACCTGACGTAAAGGTGATTTACTATCTCTGACATACTTTCGTAAATTCTTCAATATTGTGTGCAGTAATGCAGTTTTAAACCGTATGTCTGCTGTAGCACAGGTAGAGCTGGTGTGTATTCAAAACTGAATGATTTGGGGTATGCTTGGCTCTGAACCCTTGAATCACTGATTCATGCGTCAGAAAAGCTCAAATGTACCTCATATTTACTGTGTAGCGTATATATAGCATGCAGATTTAAGGCTTGCACATACTTGGATTTCAGCCCTCAGTGGTGTACTCTGCTTTGAGACCTGCCCACTGTATATAATTAGAGCTGCCGGTTTTATGGTTTTTTTTTGTTTTTTTTACATTTCCGTCTGTATTTATCCATCTTTATTTTTTGGCCAGCTAATTGGTATTCGTCCACATTTATTTTGTGTTCCAAGAATATATGTAGCTGTAAAATTGTATATTTCTGCGTTTATATAACTCTTTGACGTGCACTCAAACATGGATGCCTGTCACGTTTTATCAAACTAAGCACGCCACGTATAACAAAAGATTACACTCACAGGTACATATTAGCATCATACTACAAATAAATGTTAACATATGCTTGTATTTAGGGAAATCTCCTCCTGTATTTTAACCCTCCATGCTGTCTGCGTGCTCAGCTGTTGCCTAAAATTGATGATAGACAACATGGAGAGTTTCTCACAAGAAGCACCATTTTCAGTATTTTTCCGCTTTTCAAAATAAATACGCGCAGGAAACACATTGTTTTCTATCTGTATTTATCTTTAAAAATCAGTAAAAACGGAAAACCAGTAGCCTTATATATAATGTACATGGAAAAGGAAGGGTTCTTTTACTCATACCTCTCAGGTGTACTAAGACTCCAGTCCATGCAAAGACTGATCATTGCTGGGATTCAGGGCACTCAGGTGTGCTCTGCCTCATACCCCACTCGTAGTCCATCATGTACCTATGGAGCTGAAGCGTCAGCAGTATTTAACTCTTTTTGGTACGCTTGGCCTCTGGCCTGCACTGAGTACATCCTGTTGGTTTAATGAGGGCATATTCCCGGAAGCTGCCCTCCAGGGCATGCTGCGACTCCAGTCATGCTTGCAGTCCATCATGCCACACTGCAGCGGAGACATCCGCCTATTGATGTTCTAACTCACAATAAAGTACATCTACTGTGTCACCCATCATGTATGTCCACTATATCCGCTTTTTAATGACTCAGGAGTGTTGTTGGTGATTGATTGCGGATATAAAGCTGGGAGCTAATTGAAAGTTTATGTTTTTGAGAATAGTATTGATCTATTGACAATTTAAAGCTCTCTAAAAAGGGAAGATTGGGATATTTGTCAAAGCCGGTGTACGGGGACTATCTTTCAAGGCGTGGAATCGTGCATCGTATATAATCTTTTACATTACTCAGAGGACTTATTTTTCATTCTAAATCAATAATGTGAAATTTGGAATGGCAGGGATAAAATTGGTATTGGTTTATAATTATTTAATAAGGTCTTTTTACATAAATAGAACAAAATTGTTTGTCTCTGGAGTGACATTAAGTGCACATTTTTGCAGTGAAATGTTTTTATGTCTAACCTCGTCTCATTACTGTAGGAGTTTTCCTCTGCACAAGTCACCTAATATTGAAGCTAATTTTCTCGATGTGTTGATTAGAGGTGCTGTGGTAATCCAGGATTGCTGGGGATGTGCCACATTTTCATAATATCTTCTTGTGATAACTTCACTTACACTTTACCTAAAGAGGAATCATTTCCATGGAAATTGTTCTGCCCTCATAGACTGAAGTTAGAAACCTCTAATTTAGCGGATTAAAATGTAAAGAAACAGTATTATGGGTGGAGTGATGGATAATAGAAATCCAACTTGCCGTCATTAGTAACATATCAATTAACGTTGTTTTCCATTCTGATGTGTAAACTAAAGTATTTTCTTCTAATTTATAATCACTTTTATGTACTGCTGACGTGTTTCACTTAGTCCGATTAGCCAGAGAGCTTTTTCAAGGCATTCAACAATAGTCACAATAGAAATCTTGAATAATTTTTGATAAACGCGGAAAACAATAGTATTTTATATTGGTCACCGTTAGAGTCCATTATATCAGGCTGTAAGTCATGCCATCAATACTCAATTATTTTTCTCATAATGATGGACAATGATAAGCAAAGTGTAATGGATTCCTGTAACCTATCATAATTCTTGATATAGGCACAAGAGTCACACTCACTGGAATACACTCATCACACCCTCTGAACTATCAACTTAATGTGGAGTAGTACCAGCCTCTGAAACCAGCTTCTGACCATTTCAGTACAGATTACTTGGAATGTACATCGGCCTCAGGATACTTCAAGTGAGTATTTGTTAAGCAGGAAAGGCCAAATGGAAACCCAGACATCATCGCGTCCCCACATCATCCCCTTTTCTTAAGCATTGGACAAATCAGACATGCCACGTCACTACATGTTACTTATTTCGTGAGCTTTCTTACTGCTCCATTGTAGTGTCCATTCCCCATACGTTCATAACGCCCAAGAGCTCCATCTTCCTTAAGTATCTGCCCTAAAAATGTATTACCGCCAAGTTGGAAAGTCACATGATTCGCACACGCCTGATGCCTGATGCACATGTGCCTGCGATGTACCAACTACATTGACAATTTCGATGACGAGCACTATATCAGACCTCATGCGTCCCCAGACACCACCACCTCACCACACCATCCCCTTTCCTTCCACAACAAGCAAGACATGCTACGTCACTACAAAATACTTATTTATGAGCTTTTGTACGACTCCCATGTAGGGTGCTTATAATGCGCAAGAGCGCCCTCTTCCTTGAAAAACTGCCCAAGAGAGTTACTTCTGCTCACCGGGAGATCACATTACTCACTCGCTTGTGTACCAGCTATCTTCTGCTGTATTACTTGGAGGATTTATACCTGTTGGTCGTGTGTATTTATTGCTACAAAGATTTAACATCTGTTGTGTGGAATACATTATTTTCCATTATAGTTTGAGCATCAGAAGCATTTCAGCAGGACATGCTGTACAGAGCAATATGATAACTGTGCATAGGTTGACATCAGTATTAGGCTTGACATAGACACAAGGGGGCAGGTATACTGGAAGGTAGGTAGTATGTTTTTATATTCATTCTCTTCTGTTCTATATTTTATAGTACTGAGTTCTCGGGAGGGAGGGAGACGGAAGTAGGAAGAGAATCAAAATTGGATAGTCAGTGTAGCGCTTCTGGTTGGATACAAGTGTTTTTTAAGACCAGTGCTCAATATGGAAATTGAGAAAGCGGAATGAAGAGAGTTCCGGGGCGGGGGAGGTGGGGGTGGTGGGGTCGGGGTTCCACCTGACTGAATGACAGACTTATAACTTATATTTTGGTTGGGGAAAGCCTAAATGTGCCTTATCCATTTAGACAAATTACTCATGTATTGGTCAAAATCAGATATTTAATTTCCACCCTACAACATTGACCTGTTCAATACATAAAAAACCAAACGGTACTATAAATCATATATTAACATTAATCATTTTACCAATTTTAAGTAGCACTTTGGAATAAATGCATTTCTCCTGGAGTTAAATGCTAGTTCCTTTTTCATTAGTTAATTTGGAATATATTTGAAACTGCCATCTGACTTGCATTTGTGTTTAGCACTTAATGTGTTGCACATTTATAGGGTTCAAATGTTTTTTCTCTTTATGGGCCCATGGCTTGCATGTGGGTATTGTGTGGCTAGCTCTCGCTCTCTCCTCCCATTCTTCTTGTTACATCTGTATATTTCTTTTTTAGGACAGGCATTAGCTATGACCTTTTGATTGTGTTAAAATTATATGAGCATTAGACTTACTTATGGGAGCTTTCAGCCAGCCCTCTTCATCATTAATCTCTTGTTGTGTCAGTCATATTTTTCTTCTACCCACTACAGCATACAGCATGGACCAGATGGTCAGACCACTTCAGTCTCTGACTGACTTCATACCCACGCTAGAAGTAGTTCTTGTCAGTGCCAGTGACAAAAATGGCAATTTATGCTTTTTGAGACGCACATTTTTTTATGCCATTTTTTAGATTGATGAGTGCGGGCCTGTCATTTTTCCTAGCAATAAAGCTTTTCAAAGCAATGACAAAATAAAACAAGAACTAGCAAAGCCAAACGGTTGCAAGGCATAGCCACACCTATTGGCTTTATCAGTGCCAGTCTCCCTTCCTCGTGTGCCTTGTTTTTTTTTTACTGTACCTTGGCGCCTCTGGCTTCAGTGGTGGACTTTTGCTTCTCTGACCTGTTCATTTGGAAGCCCACACAATCTGATTTCATCTGTGTGCCTTATGATTCCTCAAGAGGCCCAAATCTCCCTCAAAATCATTTGTCCCCTTGATTGCTTCAACGCCAAAGCTTCCTAAGAACGAGCAAATCAACTTGGACTACCACAAATGTCATTGAAGACGATCAGATCACACCAATTAAACAATCACTTCGAAGCGATTAGAACTGTATTAATTACTTCAACGCCACTTGAAATCAGTACAATGACACTATAATGACTCCAGTTAATGATTACAGCCGCCCCGAAGCTTAATGAATTGTTCAAAATATTTCTGTGACTTATGTATTCAAGCTCTGAGTGCTGCAAAGTTGTCATTTGTTAATTGAATCAGTGGGAATGAGAAATGCAGGCTGGGTTGAATAAATGATTTAATTTAGATTCTAAATCCAGGGCCCGATTCAAAAACATCGCAATGAAAGTTGATGCCACAAATATTGTAGTGAGGGTCGGACTGGGGAATCAAAAGCAGCCCTGGCAAAAATGCTCACACCAGCCCCACTCCCTTTCTCTCCTTGTGTGATCTCTCTTTCCATCCATTAATTCTCCCCTCCTCTCTCTCTTTTTCCTCTCTCTCTCCCTCTCTGCTTTCTCTCTGCCTCCATCCCCCTCTTCTTCACTCTCTCTCAACGCGTTGCCGTGCCTTCTGCAGTTAACCTCGTGTTGCTGGGTAAGTCCAGGAGCGGCCCTAGACATTTTTCAAAACCAGCCTCGAAGGCTCCAGACCGCTGGGGAAATTCCCGGTGGAATAAAAGGCCTGACCGGCCCTGAACGCTGCTGAAGAGTTTCTAGATAGTGAAACCTGGGCAAAAAGCAGTGACTCCATTCAGTGAGATAGAGTCTCCGTGCAGACATGTTTTTAAGCTCATCTATTTTTTTTTTGCCTGTATAAAGTGCTAAATGTAGTGCTTAAGTTGTGTTGGTGGTTTCAAGGGGTGGCCACGTGCTGTTATTTTTGGGAACCCGACTTCTTTTTCATCATCAGACATTTTCACCAGAGAAAGATACGGGTTAAAAGGAGAAAGGCAGAGGAAGAGAAAGATTAGAAAACTGCGACAGAGGAAAAAAGAGGGGGTACTAAAGTGGCATAGTCAAAAAAAGAGGCATAAGTTAGAATCAAAGCTAGGCTGCTCGCTGTTCTGCAACCTTGCCATTGGCAGTACCAGCAGTGGGCATCTTAAGAACAATGTGACGCCCTTGCGCCTATTGCTTTACAAATTAAGCACTGTCCAGGGCGCTAAGTGGGTTCTGGGAGTGCTCAACCCGGCAGTAGTTAAAAACGGACTTTAAAATGTGTTCCTAGCAGGGCCTAAATTCACGTTCTTACCTTTAGAACAGTGGCGGCTGGGGACATTTGAAAGTGGCGGAGCGTTAACCAATTGACGTACAACACTGTAGCGAGCGAGCCCGAACCACCTACTCCCCCAAGAAAATTTGGAAAAAAGAGTGGGCAAACGGTGCATTTTCAAGCAAATTTGAGAAAGCAGGAAGGTTAATACGCAATTGTGAATCTGTTCTAACAAAGACAATGACTGGCAAAACTGTCTATCGCTTGTTCTGCTAGGCGTGCAAAAAGAAACCAACATACTATTGGGTGTAAGATTTGTCCCTGAAACAAGAATATTATCATGCACACATGAACACATGCCCCAGTGATCTGTGGCACAAAAAGGGCAGGTGCACGCACTGCCAACCCTTTCAACCATGCACAAAGGCCAGACAATTCTCCAAGCAGCACTTCCTATGTTTCTTGGAATTCCAGGTTCCAGACTCATAGGGTCTGCTTGGACTCAGTCATACACACCTCCCAGTAGCAAGAGAAAGCAGTTTTGGTACAAAAACACACAGGGTGCAGGTTCAATATTGGCATGATCCCACTAAATGTACCCAGGGTGTGAGGAGAACGCTTCCTTCTTTGTAGAGGAATAAAGGGTATACCCCACTATCGCCAGCCAGTACTGCTCCCAATCTAAGGGTCAGCCATTACGACTCAGGAGGTTACTACCCAAGATGAGGAATGCAGCCCTAGCCCCCTAGAAACAAAGCACCCTGGAACTAGTAACTGTGTGGTCTCTGTCATAAGCAACCAAGCAGAACATGTCTATAATAGGTGAGAACTCGGAGAGACAGAAATATAATCACAGGATGGTGTATCAGCAACAAGAGCACAGGGCTTTGATCCTTCCGCTTCTACTTAGACACAGCCCTGCACAAAGCTGAAGCAGACAAAAGGCAAGCACACCCCATCCTGCCAGAACAGTTGTTATTGCCAGGACTGAATGTAATGCAACCACACCGGACAAATGGACTGAGGAAGGCAAAAGGGATGCCCAGCCCTCCACTAAAGGAGAATCATGCAAGAGAACATCTCAGAAAAAGATGACAGCCTTCACCAGTGAGGAGCATCGTTATTCAGCAATTAAGGGGGCATACCTGTGTGTTGGTCAAGATGTTTGCAATCACAGCAATGGATGAAGCGTGATTACTGAAATCATACCTGCGTTCGGTGCATGATTGCAGAACCAATAGTAGAGTGGGGCACATGATTACAAATACCCCCGCAAAATATGGTAAAGTCAGCCTTGATTTCAGTGATCGGCCTACGTAGTTATATATAGTACTGTGTACACAATACTTTAATATCAATGAGGTCGACTGCAATGTTGCACCTCTTATGCCTCTCACAATATCAGGGGTATTGCGCTTGTGAAAAATAAATAGAGTATGCCGGAAACGCTGCAAAATTGCATATTTACAGTGGTCCTGCTCCCGTAGTGAGCCCCACACATTCACAACGATACATAATTATTAACCGTCACTTTGCATACATGCATCGGCAGCCAGTACACAGTTCTTTAGGATTACTTGAGGTTTCGTTTACTTTAATATCAAGCGAGTACGCCGCCTCGGAGAGAATAAGTTAGAAGGGATCTATCAAGTCAGGCGGAATTCTGTTTGCTTTGTTGAAGGTTCATGAGAAAGTTGCTTCTTGTCTCGTCAGTCGCGGCCGGTGGAACGACACCAGTCACGGCCGGCATGATTCCGGGTTGGGGGGGGGGGGTGGGGTTGTAAGGGGTGGGGGGTTGGGGTTAATGTAATGAATTAAATTTATCAGGCATGAGGCATCTTCTTTGGTCCTGCGTCACATCACGTCTGCAATGCTCAACAGGGAGTACTAACTGCGCCAAATCAGGGGGCTGAATGCGACGGGGTGGCCGGGTGGCTGACCCTTGTTACCTCATATCCTGGCATTTGATAGGGCAGGGGGTGATTTTGCGCAAAACGCATCACCGCCCGAGCAGGAGTCTATCTACAGACGCATGCACTACACTGGGCATGCGCAGCATCCTAATGGTTTGTGAATGTGAGTGAGGGGCACCACGTGCGCAGGCGAGAGCAGGAGACATGCACACTTTAACCCCTGAAGCACAGGCCGGCCGGAAATGTAAACAGACGAATTGTGAAAGCTGTCAATTTGTCTGCTTACATTCCTGTTGCCCAAACTGCAGTGAGCAGTTTCTTTTGTGGGGCACTGCCCGGGCGCCCCTATGGACCAGCCGCCTCTGCTTTAGAAGCAAACAAACTGAGTTTTTTTTTGTAACAATGACTGTAAAAACCCTCAAGGGAATCAGTGAGTCATACAGTCTCTTTTTTCATCTCATGTTTCACTTCATCTTGTACTCTCTAAGGCTGCTTTATCCATATATGGTGTTTCTGTCGTTTTTCCCCTGCAACATATGACCCTTCAATAGTCCATACTGTGAACTGACTGAGGTGCCTCTAGATGTCTTTGTGAGTTCAGATTGTGGGTGTGTGGTGTTGTCAAGACAAGATTGAGAGCTCTAGAGTTGAGGCTGGAAGCACTACAGTTTTATTTTTCATCGGCCCGCCCTGAAACAAGCATCAGGATGGGGCAGGACCTGCTGAGTGACAGCATGGAGGAGTGGTGGGCAGAGGGCTGCCTTTTGCACTGCTTACAGTGTGAGTGTCTCTGGCCGTTTTTTGTGAGAAGCTGGCTTGATATATGGTGCACATTTAGGTAAGTGGGCACCCTGCACCAATCCAGACAACCCTTATGATGATATTAGTGGTCTTAGACAACCTTAGAAAGCTCTCCAAGTGGTAGCTGAGGAGAGCAGCCTCCAGGTTTAGTCCAGAAGGAGGGTAAAGCAGCTTGTTTTATCAGGACATAATCTTATAGGTATAGATTAAGTGAAAAAGAACTACACAGTGTAGCTATAAAAATATGTATTTATTATAAGACACTCACCAACACATACAAATATCTCCTACCCGGAGATATACACAATGCACATAATATTTTTGCAGAGAAAACAGGTAAGTAGCACAAAATAATACACAGTGTTCACCAGAGGGAGACCAAACCATATACTAAATTAGTGGTATGCGAACGACGACTCAAGTCAAGATTATACCCAGAAGACGTAGAAGTGCTGGGGACCCAAGGAACCACCTGAGGTAAGTACCCAGGAACTCCAGGGAGGCCGTGTGCAGTGTGGAAACACAACAGCGTGCTCACTTCAAGTCAATGGGTAAGTTGTGGTTGCAATTTTAAAGAAGGACCCTTTCCAGACCCTGAAAAAACTCAGTGGAAGACCGAAGGTTGGAGAGCAACCCCAACCGTGGATACCCTAGGAATCTGGATACCTACACCAGGAAAGCCGGGTGCATAGGTGTGAAGTGGCGTCGGAATCCGCTATCGAACCTAATGGAGGACTTCAGGAAGATGCTGCTGCTGGAGAAGGTGAAAGTGTTAGGTAGAACCCGAAGGTGGATTCAGGAGGAGAAGTACCTGCAATCAGGCGGGACAGAGTCTTTGCTACTCAGGAGTGATTAGGAGGCACGGAACACAAATTCCCACTGATATTGTGTGTTGCAAGAAAGCTGACGGGACCTTAGAGCTGTGCGGACTAGGCGGTGCTGTGGAAGACCAGGAGCCATTCACGAGATGTCGAGAGTTGAGAGATCGATGTCCGTCGGGAGCACCAATAAGATTTGACAACCGCAATATATGTGGAAAGCAAAAGAAGTGCAGTGTCGGGACCAGCAAGGTACAGGTGAACCCCCACAAGCAGGGTAGTCAGAGCAGGCCCCAAGCAATCCGGGGAGCCCGCTAAAATCAAGGAAGACCCTCAAGAGGACCCACAGGCACTGTAGTCGCAAGAGGACCTCGAGCAGCTCACCAAAGATGCAGGCCCATAGCGCAAGTGATGCGGTGAGGATGAAGATCTTGGTCACAGTAGATTCTTGAGGTTGGGGCTGTTTGGAGCCTGAAATCTTGGAGGAAGGAAGCCAACAAGCCTTTGCAACTGCGAGTCGCCGCGGTGCACAGGGATTCGGTCCCTGTGGCTCCGACAAGGGATACTGGCCTCTAACTTGGTGAGAGGACAGGGCAGGCCTCGAGATATGTGAAGAATCATCACCTGTGTTGCTGAGCCTTTCGGAGTCCGTGAGACCCCAGGATCAGCAGACCGGTCACCTTTGTTGCGGTGCCTGTAGATACAGGGAAGTGACTCCTTCACTTCAAGGACTATTCCTTCAGGTGTCCTGGATGTCCAAAGGCCTTGGAAGCTTCCTGTATGTAGCACAAGCACAAACGTTGCAGCAAACGAGCAGGACAACGAGATCAGGAGCAGCGGAAGTCTTCCCAGTTGCAGTCTTGAAGCCCAGAGCAAAGTCCAGCAAAGTCAAGAGTGCCCAGACGGTCAAAGATGAAGTGGTGTCTTGAAATGAATCTTGCCCCCCAACGAATCTGGCGACCCACCCCAGGTAAGCCCTAAAGTACCCCAAGGAAAGGGTTGGGACGATTCACGGTTCCCTCCCAGGGGAGGGATAGGACAGTGGGGAGATTACTGCCTGTCCTTTGTCCAGTTTCGCACCAGAGTGGGAGCCAACGGCTCCCTGAGCTGGTTTGTACTGGACTATGCAAGGTGGGCACCAAATGTGCCCTTCAAGCAGACTTAGTGGCGCTGGAAAGCAGTCCCACCCTGCCCCAATACACTAAACCCTGTCTGCGAGGTGGTCACACCTCCCTGTAACAGGAGACCTATTGTCCTGCCTTCTTCTGCTCGAGCCTGGCTCAACAGCAGGAGGGCAGAATCGTATCTCTGGTCGGCAGCAGCCATGTTGTGCTGTCAGAGTCTAGAAGGCTTGTACCGGGAGCACTGAGGGCGCCGGGAGGAGCTTAACAGTGCATGGAATCATACCTCCGACACCGTTTACGGTGATACCAAACATGACGGAGTTTGTTACAGCCAGTTGAGTTCGCCATCGCATAATGACTATACTATATTTCGTAATGGCCTCTAAATTGGGTCAGGTAGTGTCTGCTTAAAGCACAACATTCTGTTTTACATGTATTAACCCATGCCCGTATTTACGTAGACCACACCTCTCCTAAAAAAAAAATAGATTTATGCTTCTTTGAGCATGCCCCGTTTAGAGTCCATCTCACTATTTTTCATCTCACTTAAAAAACTGGCACTGGCTCAATGTCACTTTACATTCAAGTGAGCGCTCTAGCCCATGAGAAGAGAGCGAGACGCCTTGAGTTTAATGAAGTGTATTTATTTTAGGACCTACTGTAGTCTTGTTAAAAAAAAGAATTGGTCTTCCTTTGTTTAGTTTCTTCCTTTCTTGCTGTAGCTTTAATTTTATTCTAATACTATCATGCATGCATGCCATAAACTTTACAGTAGAAAAGTTTCAGAAGTATGGCTCCGTGCCTACTTAGTCCTTCTTCCATGTTGGTGGCTGGCTGAAAGGATCGTCACTACCAAAATCCCTCCTCTGATTTGAACCGTGTGGTGTAGAAAGTTGGGGGAGACCGACACTAGATGTCCAATTCTGCAAGCATCGCGAACCTCCCAAAACGACCCAGAAAAACTAATTACTGCTGCAGGAGAAGATAATTGCATATTCGGGATGCGGGGAGCAGGTGTGGGGAAGCTTCGGTTCCCGTGCCCAGGACATCAATATTTGATAAGCGAATTAGAGCCCGCAGCGCGGTGCAATTTAAGAACACGAAAGGAGGTCCCGCGGGCCCGCTTCATTTAGTGTGGATCACAGCCCAGTGACACCAATATTTGTTTCTTTCTGGGCCGGTTGCTACTGGAAGAGGCAGCGTGTGCAGCCCGGGGTTTGGTGCGCGCGCTGAGCAGATGCAGGCCTGGACCACGGAAGCCGCATGGAGTAAATAATTTAGTTGCAGGAGTTATTAACAAGGCAGCGCCGTTTGTTTGTTGTGCTTTAATAGTGGCAAGGCTAGGGGATGTTCTGAGGTGGGTTATGGGTGCAAAGTAAAGGCAGGGAAATGGCATCCGCCTCTTTGGTTCCGCCATCCCGCGCCGATTACGTACCTCGGAAACCAGCTTGGAAACGGATTCTGTAGCTTTTAAATCTGCAGATGGTGTAAATTATATGCATTCCCTAATTCGTAAATTGAAATATATAGAGTTATGGTGTGGGCTTAACTTCGGTCCAATGCACTGCTCATCACTTTACACAGGACATCAATGACGAAATTTCGACGACATTGGTGTTATTATATAAGAAACCACTAATTAAATCCTTGTTGGTTTATCCATGTTGAGTATAGTAGGTGACCCTACACTCAAAGTAGCCACAGAGGGTCACAGTCACGCTTGTTTGTGGGATCGAGAGTAGACTTTGGTCACTTTGGTCACCGGCCAGTGTTTATTTACAGCACGCACATGCATGTCCTGTGCTACAGCGTGCACAGAGCACGTCTCTATGATGTGCACACATAATCAAAAACACAAAGGGGCATGGTCTGTGAAGGTGATGTAATCAGTGATGTGTGTGATCCTGACGTTTGTGAGATGATGAACAGTATATAGGTGGGTCATTTCAGTGCTTTTAGGTTTAAGATTGCAAACAAAACATGTTGTCAGCTTAAATTTTATGAACTTTTTTTTTAATTACCCAAAGTTAAAATAGGACATTGACACGTAGCAAGAGAGGTCCTTGTTTTGAGATATATCTTGGGTTTAGAGATGATTCATGTTTCGCTCTTGGACTCTACAACTTCTGATTACAACTAAATGGAAAATTCCATTTTGGATGTAAACTCCAGTTTTCACCTGGAATTAGATTCCAAATTGGGCAGTGATTGAACATGTGCTATTTGACATTGTGCAAATTATGTACCCTGCACTTTATGTCGATAAGCACTTAGCAGGTTGGCAAAGGAAAATGGGTGCAAAATTCTGATTTGTGTATCCTGGAATATGGTACCAGTCTGTGTGGATCGTATTTTTATGCTATTTTCCCACAAGATTTTTGCCAGGTTTTACCTGTTGAAAGCCTGTGGGAAAATAGCAAGGGGCACGCAGTTTACAAATGGGCAAACAACACACATGCAATTAGCAGGTGGGTTAATACTGCTCAACTTTGAATTCCATTTCACGTGCCAACAAGAATTTCCCCCCGAAACAAAACTAGCAGCATATGTTCAATTAAAGCGTGTTAAGCAATTTGTACAATAAACAGCCATGCTGAGCAGATTTCATGCTTAACACTGTCATGCCCTTTAGTCTGTGAAACCCTGTCCTGTGTTTACTGCTCTCAGACCATGACGTGCAGTTTAGCCTTATCCTCTTTATATGTGGTAATTTCTCTCACATCCTACTCATATGGTATGGCGTAGGTCCATGGCCTGTGTGCTGTAACATAGCTCTTCATCTGTACCATAGTGCTTCTGTGATCTATTGGGGTGTGTCATGGCCCTCAACAGGGCCACTCTGCTTCCAACATGGACCACTCATTGTTTTCTACTGCCAGGTCTGTGGACCCGTGTTGTGTCCACTGCCTCAAATATGACTATTGAATCCAGAATCTTCACCAGTCAAGCGGCTAAGTAAGGTGAAAAATATGGTCATTGCCAGATTCTCTGACACAGCTGCCAGTGTGTCCAACATTTTGCCCTCTATCTTCTAGCCAGCCCAGAATTTTCTTTTGCATTATCCAAAAGAATATTCTTTCTATCTGAGTTTGACTGGTAAATGTTTCTATTTAGATCTTCTCTATAACTGTCCACTTAATCAATCTGCACCAGAGATTGTTGACACAACGCTAAGTGAAGAAATGCTGGTCTTCGGATAGCTTCATCCATATTAATTACACAGGAGTCCTGCCTTTTAAGTAATCCGAAAAAATGATTCTTATGGACATATTGATAGAACCATAACTAGATAGTCAATGTTAAAACTCTTTAATTATAGACTCATCGTCAGCTACCCTGACGTTGTGTCTGGGTGCTTAGTTCATAGAAAAAGTATGTTTTGGGGTTGCTAATAACTTTGGTCCCATTTGACCAAATTTGTCAGTGGCTCGGCCCGTCCAATTCCCTTCATTCGGGACTCCAAGAGCTGCAGTCTACCGTGGCGGTACTGGTCTTTGCATGCAATGATCTCACTGTGGTTTATCACAGCCGTCTATTTCCAGTTCTTTTCCTTATGGATATCTATCAAGACTTTATTTAACAGCAGCAACCTCTCCACTTCTATATATCGACCGTATGTTCTTCAGAAATCTCTGCCACACAACAGTAACACCTCATAACTCTGCAACAGTTCCTATAAAATGTCCTCTTTAGTGGTTGATTTGTCTCAGTGGCACCTACACCATTTATTTAGGCAACTAAAATTATTTTTACTGCCTCCACTGCCATGGTCCCCACCTCAGCAGTGAGAGCAGATCAGTTATTCCTGTAAATCCAATGAGCATAAAAATAGAACAGCCAATTGAATGTTCTTTCTCCATTACATTGCATTGGCAATCCTTTTTCCCTTTCCGTGAAAATTAAATTCAGTGGGGTTGAAAGTAGGATTATTTATAGTTCTCCCAGCAGGTATGCATGCTACTCATCCATCAGGCTGATGATACAGCTGATGGGAGCGCCGCTGGCAGAGATGGTCAGAAGCAGTAGGCAACAGTGGCATTGCAAGCAACACCTGCCAGTCAGTAGCACAGGTCCTACTGCTCTTCAATACACACCCACCCACCTCCCAATGGATCTGCTCTGCATCACCTTCGGTTCTTGAAACAACAGACTTCATGATCTTAAATCCTTATTTCAGTTCTCCCATATCCACATTTGTGATCGCATTGCAATGTTCTTCTCCTGTCCACAATCCGACCAAGATATCTGACCTCCTCACTGTGATCCTGCATTGTCCCATGATCTTCTCAGCTGTGGCCAATATCTGGTGCTTCCCATCATCCACCATGGCTCGTCCCCTGTGTTCTTGAAATCCTTCCATCTTAACAGCATTCTTGCCTCTCTCCTTGCTAGAAAATGGAGTTTCACTTTTAAAGATCCATATTGTCCTTCTCATCATAACCAATAAACTTAAATTGTACGACTCACTTGTCGCCTGCTCTCTTACGCTCAAAACGTGGTCGTTGCCTTTATTAACTAATATGTCCCAGGGTGCTACTGATGAATAACCAAGCATAAAGTGTCTTGGTCTGTGCGCTTGTGTAATCAATAAAAGCAATAAAATGTAAACACAAACTCCCTCTTGGACCGGTTTGCATCTGTCTTGTCGCTGTTCTTATTTGTTGTGCTAGAGAGAAGCGAAGAATACATTTTAATGCTTTCAGCTAAGGCTTGCCCCATGTAAGATTGGTTTTCGGCAGTTTAGCGCCAGAAATATCCCCCATTGAGTTAGGAAAAGTTGGTAACAAAAAAATGAACGTTCTTTTCAGGGAAAATGTACACCTCCATTATACTTTAGAAAGTGAGATAATGTAGGGAATAAAGGGAGAGAGAGAGAGGAGGGAAGAGTCGGACAAAATATGCTGATCTCCAACATCAACAGATGACGCAGGTTCTCACTGTGTCTTCTTGCAAACAGTAATAATAAGCATATAAAGAAGGGAAATTGACATAATTAGTTTTAGGAAATGAGCCGAGTTAGGAGAAATCCTATTCACGCAGGTGCACAATTATACTTGAACATGTTCCAAAATGATGTATGCTAGACGCAAGATCGCAGGCGAGCCGCAGCTGACTGATAAAAGGTAAACTTTGCAGTGGTCAGAAAAACCATCATATGCAAGCTAGAGGGTCATCTGTACATTATGAGCCCCTATGCACTCTATCCGGTATGGTACGCATTCTGTGATCTGGTTATTGTGGGGTGGTGAGCTCTCTGCGGTGGTTCATTCAGAAGGGGGGTTTGTGAGCCACTTTAACTGGAGAGTGTGAGAGTCAAGTCTCATTTGTGCAACTGGGGATAAAGGATTTTTCTTTTACATTAAAGAGGAGATCATTAAAGGTGCTGCACTGAATGTACAAAAGATCATCATTGGGGTGTGCTTTATGCACACAGAGTTATTGAGGTGTACCCTTTATATTCATGTCTATACAGAGCGTTCTTTGAGTAATGGATAACTGGGAAGTGTTGCACACAAAATACATTCCTGAAATGAACAGACCATTGATCATGGTGCCTTATATCACATCTGTTTGGGTTTGCTTTGCACGACACAGTTAGCATGCTTGTAAGACACATCCTTTGGGAGAGTCCAATGTGTGGTACACAGAATCTGAGCGAATACATTATAAAATAGGTTGTTTGACTCTATGGTTTGTACGCTATCATTGGCAAGTGTTCTTTATATTTTTATATTTTGCAAAGAAACAATTACACCATGGAACAAAAAGTCATGTAGCGTTTGGGTGCTAAAATATTTTATTTTATTATGTCTTTTGGGTGTTGATTGAGAAACAAAATACGGTAAGTCAAATATTGACACCAGTCTATGCAAATTGGTATAATTACATATAGTATTTACATTAAGGGAGGACCTAGGAGCAGAAGAATGAATGAGCATAAGATGTGGCCACTTTCTCGCATGTGTAGGTGAGTCTTTAAGGTGGTTTTTGTAAGCAGGAACAGCAGAAATACAGCACAGTTCAGCTGAAAGTTGTCCCCTGTGATCTAGACCTACTTGTTAAAAAGAACAGAACCACGATACAGCACACAAAACTTTAAGTACAGCAAACAGATTTAGGTTAGCTGACCAAAGGTTGTGAGAATCAGTTAACCTTTATACAATTAGAGAAAGGATATTGGTATCTTTAACAAACAGAACAAAATGAGGAGTTTGTAAGTTCCCCGGTATTGGCAGACAAGCGCTCAAATTGAGGCGAGAGTAGCATGTTGGAGAGTCCTGAAGGAGGTTATAAAGGTTTTTATGGCCACGTTTAGTACGTTTTCTGAAGAAAGGACGGAGTGTAGAGTAAGTCAAATAAGTAGATTGTTGCAGTGGTCCAACTTGTTCAGAGCGATTGTGCTGAGAGGTGTCTACTGTGTGGAAGGAGATGTGGGGATGATTTTTGTGAACATTGGTGTCCGCCGATGGCAGCTAAACAACTAATGCAGAATCCTAGAGTTATTCTAGAATTGAAAAATACACAAAAGCTTTGTAGCAAAGGTGTGGGGTGTGTGCTGGGAGGAAACATAATAAGAACGGTGAGGTGTGCAGTGAAGTAAATCATTTCTGTCTTTAAAGAGTTTATCATGAAGAAATGGGTAGCCATCCTGTGACGGATAGCTGTTGTAGTCGGAAAGCTTGGATTGGAGTTCTGGGACAGTTTGTATGACAGATCGTGTGCTATTGTACTTTGAGTCATATTTTGTGCCATTAGAGTTCATACTTTGTATGCTATGTCAAGATGTGTATGTTTTATACTGTTTCTGCTCTTATGAATGACCCTTAAGCAGATAAGTACTAGGAGGATTGTCTGGCTTGTCAGCACATATGATCTTGACTTATTTTTTTAGAGGACGGAGCTTATATAGTTAAGCAGTTTTGTTGGGCAGAAGAAGGGCGAGGCAGTAACAACCTGGTTTTCAAAGCTCATAAAAAATCAAGGTGGTTAGGAAGGTTTCTGATTAATTTTGGGAGAGATTTTCGGAGCTTAGCTGTCTGTACTGCAAAGAAGATCCCACCCAATACTGCTCTTTCAGTGCATAGGGCCAGTTCTGGAGCAAGCCTAGTCTGGATCCAAGGGTCCTTGACCTTCTTAGGTGCGAGGTGCAAACTTTACGCTGCAGGAGTGTTGTTCCATCGCTGTGGATGCCTGATGAGCAATGCATAGGGTCTTAGGGGTATGCTTCTCGACACTGGAAGCCAGCAAAAAGCTTGAATGACTGGGGTGTCTAACAGACAGGTTCAGAGTGTGAAGATGAACTGAGGTATATCAAACACTGGTTTAGCTTGGGCAGGAAAGAACAAAGTCAATATGACTTCCAACTTGGCGGTCAGTAAATAGGTGTTGGTCACCTGGTTTACTGAGAAAGAAGGGAGAAGTTTTGTTCATAGTCACACCAAAGTTACTCGCGTTTCTGATAGAAGTCGAGAGGTTAAGACTTTAGCACCTTTGAACAGCGAGGCAACGTGTAGAACAATCTCTACGAGTGAGGAATTCCATTTTTGAAGAGTTGAGATTTTAGTAATTTTGTATCATATAATAGTCCCCTGCTAGGAGGCTGGCGCTATGAGTATCCATGGCTGGTTAGGTTGAAGGATTTGGTGTCTAGGAGAGGGTTGAGGTAGCCATTGGATAGGAGAAGTCCGGAATATTTTATTGCAGTTTTGAAGAATGCTTGTACACCTCAAAGATCTATTGGGAATAGAAACTCTGTAGCTGATAACATACATCATTGCTTAAAAACGTAAGTTTTTACTGAATGACAATTGCAAATAGGTTTCATTTACATCTAGTGGTAATACATGTGCCTACTGTAAAGTGTTGTGAAAGGGATATAAGGGTGGGTGAGTAGACCATGAAGCTGGCGCCAAATGTCAGGTGTCCTGCAGTATCCATGGGCAGGTGTAATCATTTTAGGAAGCATTTTAGCAGCATTTTTGGGAGGCGTTGAAGTTGTCAAGTAAGAAGTTTGTCCATGCATAGATACCACTGCGTTGCAGCAATCAAGGTGAGATCTAATGAGACCAGATACAGCAGAGCAGTGTCCTGAAATGTTTATGAAGAGAGAGAATTCTGTGCAGTATCCTTATATGAATTGTGCAAGAAAACGTTACAGCTGGCGCTTGCACATTTGTAGGTCTAAGTCAATTTTGACTGTCTTTTAATCATAGTCTGTGGGTCAGCGGCTAATTCAGAGGATCCAAAAGAATGGTTTCACAGGTCTTCCCTACCTCCCACCACCAAAACCACAGTGTTATCTATTTTACTTTTAAGACATTTCCTACCCACCCAGTCGCTGAAATTCAGCAGACACAACCTGAGGGTGAACATTTCAGATGTTTGTCAACTAAAGTGAAACAATAACTGGGTATCATCGACTATATGCTGGATGAGAGGTGCAAGAGGCTTATCATTGAGATTGGGCAAGTCCACCCCGGGGAACACCAAAAGAGAAATCAGAGGTGGAAAAGGTAAAGGGTGCAAGTGCCACCATTGAATTGCAGCCACAAAAAAAGATAACAATCAAATAAACAAAAATACATCTAAGAACAATCTTGCGCAGCTGGGTGAGAAGGACCCAGTGGCTGGCAGTTTTAAAGGCTTCTGATTGGTTGAGTAAAGTGGCCATATTAAGATCTTTAATGGCCGCCACTACTACTTCCACTTCCACCCTTAGAAATTCAAATCCAGAGAGAAGAGAAGAGTCATGAAATTAGGAACGGAGAATTTAAGGATTTTGTTTTGTAGTGGTCGAATGATGACCAGTTAAGTGCAGTTTTTGACTTCAATGCCACTAAGTCTCTGTAATATGTTAGGGGAGTTTATTGTATGAAAGTCTGAGGGGAAATCCATCAATATGAGGGTAGTGACTCTGAACTTAGGGAAGATGTTCATCAGGTTAGTACAGAATCCTAGTGAGTAATGTTTTGTGGAAGACAGATTGCTGATTCAACTCTGCTCCTTTGTTGAGTTTGCCTAAGTAGGGGATCATTACTTATTGGTCAGGAGGATTTAAACCTGGTTTCTTTTGGATTGCTTTGATGTAGAGGTCTTGAAGTAACCAGAAAGTGGCTGATTGCTTTAGCTGGTTGTGGTGCTGAAGCTGAGCAATCCCTGGAGATGAGCAGAGGGCAAAGATCTAAAATGGATCAAGCAGTGCCAGTGGCTTTGAGCTCTGTGAGCTCAGTGACAGAGCAGGCGAGCGAAGAGGAATCTGGGGGCGGTGAGTTAGAGTGATGAGTCTTGAATAGAGCAGGAGATTTCGGGTCTTCTTGGTGGGATCTGGTAGTGAAATAGTGTCCCGAGCTCACTCGTTTGAAATTAAGTGAGACTGGTGGACAGAACCTTGATTAAACCTAATATATAGAGTGTTAGAGATATGTATGCATAACATATTAGTATCCTGGCAGCTGTTTTTAACAGTCTGCAGGAACGATCTGAATGACCTTGTATGGTAATAGAAGCAGGAATATGCACCCTTTTGATATGAGTCTGAAAGAAAGGTTTGCTGTCAAAAATTACTCACAGATTATTTGCTGTGGTGTGGGGAGCACAGTAGTTCATATGGTCGCTAGTTTGGGTTCCATGGGTCAGCTGAACCTACCAGAAGAAGAACCTGCATCTTCTTCCCATTAAGCTTCAGAGAGATTTTTTTTATCCAGCTGAGACTGGTGAAATGCATGGGCGAAAACTATCTGCTTGATGACCCAGGTTACCTTTAAAAGAAACAATGGTCTGCGTACAATATGGCATTAAAGAGAACCAAAAAGACAAAATAAATTTGCCTAACAGAAATAAATAAAAATTGTAAGTGTGGGTTCAAAGAAAAGCCCTTGGGAACCTCACTCTTGAGGGACTTACAAGAGGATTGCAAAGGAGGAAAATAAGTAGTTTGACTTCTATTCTAGAGAAAAGTTTAAAACCAATTAAGAGCTTTACCACAATTTCAACATTATCACAGCGATTAAAAAGCATATAATGAAACTCCTTATAAAATGCAGAACTGAGTTTTAATAAAATCCGGGCTGCTATTCCATTAAAATCTAAAATAATTCTCAATTTCTCAGAAACCAAAGGAAGCACTGATTCAGTAGCGTAGCGAAACTTGCGTCCCCCCCAACCCTACAAAGTACATTGAGGGCCCCTCACGGTGACCCAGTCAGTAGCAGGATGAAGCTGTATCTCCAAGGATACCGCACTTGGGTCTCGATATGCGTTTAATGCCTAAATGCTGCCTCAGAGTTAGAACTGTGCTGAGGGGTCCCCGTTTAGCTCAGGGGCCCCCCACACCGCGGGGGCCAGTGTTACGCCACTGCACTGATTAGTGCTGTGGATAGGCCTAAAGGCAAGCTGGCTGCTAACTAGAACTTTGTGAGTATCTTTAAAGTCAGAAAGTTGCCTTTTCATTTCTCTTACAAGTATTATTGCCGGAAAAGGAAGTAGTGAAACTGAGCTGTAGTTGCGAAGGCTCAGCGGGTCTGCTGAAGGTAATGGAATCACTATGGACTTTTTCCATGCCTGCATAGCAGTACTTGTAAAAAGTGGATTGCATAAGGTTGCAATAACTGGACTAGTAATATTCAGCACTTTGTACAAAATCAAGGGGAGATCCAAAGTTAATCTTAATGGCCAAGGACGTAGTCATGTCGCATGAATGCCTCAACGTTAGATAAAACCGGTCCTGGGGGTCTTGGATCATTAACTTTATTAACATTTGAGATATCATAGAAAAAGGCAGAAAGGACTTGTGAATGTTATCCTTATAAAAGGTGAACAGTGAATCGCACACATCTTTAGGTGGTTTGACTGCGGAATCGAGGATTCAATAGCTTTTGTACCATTTGAAAAAGTTAATGGGAAGAGTTGTTAGCCAAAGAGATTCTATAGAAAAAGAAAGAACCACAAGGCTGTTTTACAGATTGGTTTTTTTCATTTTGAGGGCAGAATGATGGTAGTTTAGATTTAGGGTTGTAGTTGCGACGCCAGATTATTGAATGATTTATTTTGAAAGATGCAATCTTGTTTAAAGCTGTCAATTGAGTTCAATGCAGGGCAGCACATTTTGTAAATTCATGTTTTCCATACCATTTTAGGTGCATATATAGATTAGAAACAGACTTACATTACAGTTATAGTAAAACAGTACTTGCTTACAAGAAATAAACTAAGCTGTTTACAGATGCTTCATTATATATTACCTAGTACCATAATATCCCTTTCATTAATAGTAGAGATCAAAAACGTATTTGGTGATTAAGGCAAAAGAGGGATGGATTGATGTGTTATGTATCAGGGAAAAAAATGCCCATCATCACGAGCAAAAATCCTTCTACAAGACACAGCGGAGTCCTGTGACCTTATAAAGGAATTTTACCTTGTTCCTGTTTTCTTTCTTTGGTCAGGGAACTTTTCAGTGACTTCAAGTATCCTTAAAACATACTAGGACGTACGTTTTCCATGTATCATGAAGGAGGGTGGTTTTCAGAACCACTTTACGGGTGTGCAGTGTCGGCTGCCAAGTACCCCGATTGGAGGGGTGGGCAAATGCATAGAGGCATAAAATAAATAAACTACATAAATCAAATAAATACATACATGTAATAATAAAAAGTCACTTAACCTGCTTGCTTAGACATGTCCTCCTTGATCTGGTCCTCTTCTTTTCCAATGTAACGTCCAGGGAACCAGCTAACCTACTTACTCAATCCTGGCGCTGCTCTTATGCTGTTAACTAGCATGAGAGAAGCGCCAGGATTGGGGAGACCAGTGTCTCTCAGCTGTCCTGAAGACAGTAGAGGCCAGGGCAGGCTCTCAGCACAGCTGTCTAAGACAGCTGGGTTGAGAGGTTTATAGTGCGCACGTCAGACGAGCCTCACATGACCGCCAAACAAAGTGACATGCTCACTTTAAACTACTGCACAGTCAGGCAGTCTACCACTGCTGCCACTCAGCAGGCCCTGCCCCTTTCTGAGTCAGGACGGCCAGGCGAAAAATAAAATGGTAATGAATTAACCAAATTGCCATTTTATTTTTTGTCTCTGGGGCTTTTCTGGGGGCATTTAAGTGGGGCGACGCTCCTCTGCTCCAATGGAGGAGCCGCCCCTGAGGGTGTGTGTGTGTAATGCTGTAACATATGGGAGTGGTCTTCATATGATATATCATATTAGAATGTGCTTCAAATGGTCACAGAGTGTACTTGGTATAATATTTTCAAGAAATGCCATTTGATTGCTTTATTGCCATAGTGCATTGCAATATATTGTATGCATCATTGGAGACTGCATTGCGTCTGATACGTAAATGAGGATTTTGTAGGCTTAACCATTTGGGGAGTGCACTTTGTACTTGGTCGTTGAGGATCACGTTTTTATCATTTGTATTTTTTAAGTGCCGTCTATGGTCCTGAAGGTGGGATAGAGTCTAATTTATCATGGCATGTAAAAAAAGCCAGAACAGTGTGGTAAAATAGCCACGCAGTTACATTTTGTAAATTCATCAAAGAGTGAATAAAATATTACGAACAATCCTGGCACCTGTGCCAGCGCTGGCTACCTTCTCTACTTATATACATGAAGTAGCCAGGTTTCAGGTTCTAGATTTACTCTGGAACCCTTGGCCGATGTCTCTTTGTGTCTGCTTGAAAGTGTGGCGGGGAGGAAAAATATAATTAGCTAATTATGCATTATGGTTCCAATGAACCATGTATCCGAAGAATCACAGACTCCTGATTCAAAGTTAGTTTATTACAATGCCAAGAACGACTGAACATACAAGCCCCTCAAAATGAGGGTGTAGAAATACATTGGAACTAATACAAAACCAATCCCACAGGTGAAGTTAAGATGGTGCAGGATACACAAGATAACAAATTCAAGAATCAGGACACAGAAGATTGTCGCTCTGACGTCCAAAGTCCCCTTCATTGGAGGTTCGTAGGTAAAAATCATTAGTCTGTCCCTACTCAACCACTAACGTGACATCCCTACTTAGCATTTCCCAGGGAAGTTCTGAAAGGGTGTCAGCAAGTGAATGCTTCCTAAGAATGTCCTTCGCTTTGAATGGCTCAGGTAGCATGAAGCTACTGCTCGGTCTAAGATGCTCTCACTCGCTCAATGCAAGGCAGAAGTCCCTAGACTCTGTCCCTAACTGCAATAGAAGAATCGATTCAGAACGTCCCAAAATGCTTTGCGACATCACCCCATCCACACAAGTCACCTCCTTGCAGGTAACTTTTCATCCAGCAGCGATACTCACAGGCCTTGGCTCGATGACCTTGATTCCCAGGCTCTCTCTCCAGTGAGAAAAGAACACCATTCCACATTATCAGCATCGCTGTTCAATGTATCATCTTCTCCCTAAGCCTAACTCCTAAAACAAATACATTATTCTAACAAACAAAGATGCGTTTCTCCACCTGCAACAGAATTGTGAAAAAGAACAAGTTCTACATACACAGGAATTCTGCAAACAAATCTAGCTCAAGAGCTGCAGGGAGGAATACACATCAGCCTACAGAATTGGGCCAACATAAGAAACAGCACGTAATTTCATTAAGCACACATATATGTGAACATTGTTTCTGAGCACATTTAAACCAATGCGTTGCATAAGCATGCAAATAATAACGTTCATTTGTCACATGTATAATTGTTCACATTAAGGCTTTCATCGAATAGTACGTACTTGCTATGTTAATTTCTCCACGTTATATAAAAATATGCCTATCACGTCACCTTGTTTGTTATTACAGTACACAATATAATGGCACAAATGTTAACACTATAAAGGATTATATGCGGGTGCGGCCTAACCATGATTATAATGTACCCCTACAACGACAGAGCAATTTGCGCTGTATCATACCCATTGTCCTCATGAAACAGTAGGGCGTTCATGCCGGGTGGTGCACACTTTTTTGTCCTTCGGAAAAAAGGAGTTCAGATTCACAATCTAGTCTCTCCCAGGGCTAAATTCTGAATTCTTATTCCATACTTACCCCTGTAAATTCAAGAATTAGCAACGGCTTAGAAAACACAACTATATGCAGAAAATGTTTGGGAATTTGGTCCTCAAATGCAAAGCATCTCCTCATTGCTTGTTCACTATGCTTATTTTCTAGTGAGTACAATCCCTAATGATTTTTCTGGTAATGCCCTTCATAAGAACTATGTTTTGTTAGTTAATCTGTTATGGGCCATGAAAGAGGTGTGAGATCTTTGCGGGGTTAGTGAAGGCACCCATACACCTCCCTCTTTTTCCAAATCTTATCCATGATAACACCGAATTGCAAAGAATTTTAAGTCTTGCTAGAAGCCCAGGGCCAGATGCCCGTAATTTTTTTGAGCTCGCAAATTCACAGAATCTGGTCATTTGCGACTGCCAAAAAGCATTTTATATATGTACAGATCCCTATTTTGGGAGTTCAGTAACCTATTACCAAATCGCAAAATGGGTTTGCAATTGGGTATTAGGAAGGGGTGACCCTTCCTAATAGTGACCCGCAGTTGTATGTGTGAATGTTATGCGACCGAAATGCGGTCGAAAAACATTCGCATTTTACTGCCTACTTCAAATAGGTGGTCACCCATTCGCAAACAGGAATGGGCCCACAAGGGACATCTTCGCCTTTGCGAATGGCTGTAAAAACGTTTTTTAAGAGCAGGCAACAGTCCCACAGACTTTTTAAAAAAATGAAAAGAAAACTTAAAATTTTTGTTTTTGAAGCACATCACATTTTCCTTTAAGGAAAACGGGCTGCATAAAAAAAAACATTGCTTTATTTAAAAGTAATCACGACATGGTGGGTGGTCTTCTCACCCCAGCATGCCACCATCCCATCGATTTTAGCAATTCCCAATGGGTCGCAAATTGCGACCTACCTCATGAATGTTAATGAAATAGGTCTATTTTTGACTCACTTGGAATTTCAAATAGTGTAAAACACACTTTAGTACATCGCTGTTTGAGATGACCTAATAGTGAGTCCCAAAAATGTGCTATTATGTATTCACAAAGGTATGTGTATCTGGCCCCAAATGTCTTGTCGCCGAACTGAAATAGACCTCGTGATTGCTTTGTTAGCTTATGAGATGCTTTGTTCGATGGTGTGCCATTTGGTTCAGATTTCAAAGCTGTGCTAAGTATTTTTCTGATTCTTCATGTAGAGTGTTTCCCGTCATGTTCCATGCCTATTGCACACTGTCAATGTGTCAAACCATGCGCTTTTAATTTTACACTGCCAATTTTAAATAAAAAACAGAGCCCAGGCAGCATGGTGCAGTAAAGACTGATTAACGGAGAACGACGCAGACAAGCAAGAAGTGGAACCTCAGCCATCCACCTGTCAGCCCCAAAAGCCCTTGCTATGCTTTGAGTTTTAATTGGCCTACAACAAGAACCTGGTTGTACACATTTCACTGATAAATTAGTCAAAAACACGGCCCCATTTTCGACCAGGGTGACTAAAATAGACTTCTGTTACATTTGTAATGTTTCCGGTTTCAAATAACTTTGAGTGATATTCTGTAAAGGTTGTCTGGAGGGAGTTTGCCAAAATGTTTATGAATTTGGCCGTATCAGTGCCTTAAACCATCCAGTTCTATTCACCCAGTGCTGAATCATCAACAGTTGCCAACTAATTTTACGGATTGTTAATCAAATTATGTCTGGTAGGGTCTGACACCTACTGTGGCATCAAACCTGTTTAACGTCCTCCTGTTTTCACAGCGAAAGTAGTGAGGCAAATCTTGTGTCTGTCTAGTGTAGTATGAACATTCTTATTAAAACGAATGAATAGGAACTCATTCCTGAAAGTCCATTTAAAAATAAATTGATAGAAATGTAGTCTGCCCGAAATTAATAGGAAAAAACGTAGAACACTCAAAAAGCAAGCATTGTCAAGCTCAGCTTGTCTCGCCTTGGCAATCTGGTGCATGGTTTTGTTTTATGTTGCAAGCATATGCTACACAAAAAATAAAAGGAACAAGAAAACATGCTGGTGTCGAAACATGGTGGCCTTGTGCTTGCAATAAAAGTGTTATCATTTTATTAGGACAGCATAGGTGCTGTATTTCAGGAAGGTGTACTTAGAAAAAGTATAGAAACGCTTTTTGTTGTGTTGCACCTCACAGGAAAATTAGAATTATATTGACACAAGAAAGGGTACTTTTTGCTTTGAATTACTGTACCCTGAAGACATGGTTTAGACACAGACGCTGGAAAAAATAGGTTTGACAAAGTGGAGTATTAGTCAAACAGCCTGCCACTGAAATTTAATTTTGTTGAGGCAGACCTACACACGTGACCGGATTAAATGCCTTCACTGAGTGCAAGAGAGACAGTCGAATAAGGAATGGAGGCGGGAAGATGTGAGCCTCGGAACAGTAAATAAAACAAGCATTTGCAATACAATAGGTCTCGCATTAGGAAAGTGTGAGGTATTGGTATTGTAATGACACATTTTTTAAATATGTGTTGGCTTTGAAAATATATAAGTTAATAGCATCGTTATTCACAAAGCCAATAGCTTACACGTTCCCAATGCGAGTCCTATTGGCTATGGCAATGCTTGTTGGTAGCAAGCAAGGACAGTGCTGTTGTGGTGCTGAGTGATGATGTGGTTGGGCTGAGTGATGATGTGGTTGGGTTGAGTGATGTGGTGGTGTATTAGAGTGATGTGGTGGTGTCCCAGAGTGATGTGGTGGTGTCCCAGAGGTGGTGGTGTCCCAGAGGGATGTGGTGGTGTCCCAGAGGGATGTGGTGGTGTCCCAGAGGGATGTGGTGGTGTCCCAGAGGGATGTGGTGGTGTCCCAGAGGGATGTGGTGGTGTCCCAGAGGGATGTGGTGGTGTCCGAGAGGGATGTGGTGGTGTCCCAGAAGGATGTGGTGGTGTCCCAGAGGTATGTGGTGGTGTCCCAGAGTGATGTGGTGGTGACCCAGAGTAATGTGTGGTGTCCCAGAGTGATGTGGTGGTGTCCCAGAGCGATGCAGTGGTGTCCCAGAGCGATGCGGTGGTGTCTTTGAGCGATGTGGTGGTGTCCCCGAGTGATGTGGTGGTGTCCCCGAGTGATGTGGTGGTGTCCCCGAGTGATGAGGTGGTGTCCCCGAGTGATGTGGTGGTGTCCCTGAGTGATGTGGTGGTGTCCCTGAGTGATGTGGTGGTGCCCCTGAATGATGTGGTGGTGTCCCTGAGTGATGTGGCGGTGTCCCTGAGTGATGTGGTGGTGTCCCTGAGTGATGTGGTGGTGTCCCTCAGTGATGTGGTGGTGTCCCTGAGTGATGTGGTGGTGTCCCTGAGTGATGTGGTGGTGCCCCTGAGTGATGAGGCGGGGTCCCTGAGTGATGTGGTGGTGTTCCTGAGTGATGTGGTGGTGCCCCTGAGTGGTGCCCCTGAGTGATGTGGTGGTGTCCCGGAGTGATGTGGTGGTGTTCCTGAGTGATGTGGTGTGTGAGGGTGAGGGTGTGTTGGGGTGTGAGGAGGTGAGGGTGAAAGAGGGTGAGGGGTGTGAGGTTGTGAGACTGAGTGACGGTGTGTGAGGGTGAGTGAGGGTGAGGGTGATGGGGGTGTGTGAGGGTGAGGGTGGGTGAGGGTGAGGGTGTGATGGTGAGGAGGTGTGAGGGTCCAAAGTAAATGGTGGCAGGGCAGACATCATAAGACAGGGAGAAGAGACTGCGTTGGTCAGTTTCAGAATCAGGAGGGGCAGAGTCAACACAGTCTGCGAGGGATCAACGTGTCTAGAGGCAAAGCATATCGGATGTAGCATTGCAGCTAGCAAGTCAAGTGTTTTCAAGCTGAGGGTCCCTAGAGAGATGGCATCACAGCAACGGCATTTGAGGAGCAAGGCTACTGTACACAAGCACGGTAGGCTTTCACTTTCGTCCAGAAACAAGCTCTCTGCATTGCTGTGGCGGCACGGGGGAGCAGCAGCCTTCGAAGTCTGATGCTGAGGCACAGACAAATGGTGGTGCGCCATGTGCACGCAGGGGGTGGCGGAGTGGCAGCCTTTGAAGTTTGATGCAGAGGCACAGACAAATGGTGGTGTGTTATATGGCTGGCTCTGTGCACGCACATAGATCACATCTGCAGCCGTTTTGGTAGACTTTTCTTTTCCGCTTACTATAATCTTGCCGGAGCAATGCGCAATCGCATTGGCTCAGGCGGTACCTACAGAAATCTCACCTTAACACAAATTGTGGCCAGGAAGCGGGATCAGGGAAAAATTATCTTAGCAAACCTTTTTAGACAAAACGGCCAGAGAGAACCGATTTCCAAGTTGAATGCGTACACCTTTAAACAAATGCACTTCCAAGCCAATTTGAAAAAACTTTATTATATGAATTTGTTTCAACCAAATGCTAAATATAATTCATCTCGAACATTTTAATCAAACATTATCGATTAAAAGGTTTTACACAATTGGAAGATTATGACGTTTTGTCCTGCCCTTTTCTTCTTCCAACTGTTTCTAGCCATTCTCAGTAGACTAATCCCCTCTACCTGGTCATCAGTTAACCTCAATTTACTCTTCCTGTGGTCAGGGGCGGGTGATTGTCCTTTGAGCCAGAGTCTTTAACTCTCCCACTCGATGAAATTTGCATCCCTGGAGGTGGGATGAGAGGCAGAAATCGTTTAAAGCCAGTTCTGTCTCAGGCAGCCCAAAATACATTTTTACAAAGTTACTTTTTCATATAAGTTATCAAAATCAAATTGCACCATCAAATTAGATTTTTAAAATTAAGTAAAATGTCATTTTGATGCAATTTTCTAGGATTTCCCCAAGCTGAGTTAGAACATAAAGACTTGACTTCCATCTAGACCTGTTTGGGGGAAAAAGAATTGAGACATATACTGTGAACCTTTGGGGATTATTTCTCTGTAAGAACACACTAACCCTAATATATGGTGTACCCTGTTTTTATATATTAACACTGTGTCTTGTGGACACACGATGCACAGTTTATAAGTAACCTTTGAATATATAAATATAGGCTATTGCTATATGGCAAGTGTCACTGCAGTCCACTTAAATTGCAGCCCAGCCAGATCACAGTGGTGCTTCTAGCAGAGAAATGTTTTTGTCATGTATGTGGATGTGTAAATACACACTGCAACCCACTTGATATTTAACCTATCTTGCCATAGAAGTTTTTATTCACAATTTATGAAGCATATATAGGGACGTTAAACAGCCCAAGCAGGGAATTTAATTGTACAGCACGCATCTGGGTGGGAAGCATACTACTGTTTAGCAGTGTTGCACTGCAAAGAGTCCTAAGGCCAGCAAAATCAAACAGGAAAAATGGAGCTGTGGCAAAAACAAAAATTGGTTATTTCTCACAATAACATAATACTGTTTGCAGGTTGATCTATTGTGTGGGCAGAGCCTGGGGACCAGGGTCCCTAGCCTTGTGGATGGATGTGCAAGCTTATAGTCTGCCCACTTTCAGAATTCTCTAAAGGATGAGACGGTACATCAGCTGAGAGTACCAACGAGAGTATTGGAGGAAGAAGTGTGTTAGGGGATAAGTGCAGTGTATGCGATGGTTGCATCCATGCTGAGGGCTCTGCTTTGGAATTGCCTCCCCAGCAAGGGATAGTCACAGGTGTAGCCCCAAGCACAGGTGAGTGTTAGCACCAGCCTGAGTTGCTGGTCTTTGTTCCCCTCGAGATACTAGGCCAATTAACAAAGACGTTTCCCAGGAGACCTTTCTGAGGGGGGTTCTTGGAATGTGGGACGATAGTAAGGCAGACAATCTGGGGCACCACATTAGAGTCGCTAAACCTTTGTTGGATTTGAGAAGACTCATACGTGTGTCTGGACATGTGAGGCAATAGCCTGGATTCTGGTGTCTTAGCTTTCCCTTTACAGTTCAACCTGAGAGATGGAATGAGTTGATGAGGCTCTAGAATCGACCTGAAGGATTTAACTTCCAGAGTATTGCAGTTTCTGATTGTATCCGTTGACTAACACTGTAGGGTACTCCCTTAAGGATGGATCTGTTCCAATGCCAGGAGCACCCCCAGTCTCTTACAGAGCAGCACACCCAGAGGTGGTGACACTTTGCTTGGTTATATGCAACAGCCCGACAGGTCTATTCTCTCCCCACTTTCGGACTGGCTGTCTCGGGTTCTTCAGGCAGTGGAATGTTTGATACAAACTCTTCCAATCTTCTTTCGTCAAATATATGCATGCTGTCACTCAGGTTACGTCTCCAGCTTATTTTATTGATTTCTACCCTCCTAACAACTAGGTCCAGGAGAATGTACCTAACAATTACAGGACTAAGCTTGTGCAAGGTTAATTTTAAAATATTTTTAGCACAACACGTATACAGTGATGCTTGTAGCAGAAATGAAGTCTACATGTGGACGCATATTTAATTAAAAAAAGCGTGCCTCTTTTATTCTCTGCATCTGTGTTTTAAAACTTGTCTTGAGTTTTTGGTTTCCAGTGTAGGAACACGAATAGATTTCTGTAAGCACTTCGTTCCACAAGAAAGAAACTTGCGAAACAGTTTTGCTCCGTACATAGTTTATATGTAGATGACTCATGCGTAGGTTTGTTACAATTCAATATATCAGAAAATAAAAACAGTATTTGGCATTGTTCAGAACCCCCAAGGGCTCTGTTAAAGAAGATGTTGCTTTGAGAACTCTGTGGTGTTACCATGACTCTCCTTGAAGCAAATTATTTTATGACAAACAAGCAATCATTCTTTCAACTCCGTTCAGAATTGTATTTACATACGTAGCAGGTCTTTTGTTTTCTACTGCACACTAGAGCTTTCACACTGGTATATCAGTTGGAAACATTAACATTATCACCCTGCTTATGCCTTTTGAACACATCTTGAGCGAAGGCAGTGACAGTGGAAGTAAAAATTCAGTCAAGTGTTATTAGAACCTTTATCCAATATTTATCAGTGCTGACTCTTGTTCTTTGCAGGATCATGTGAAAGTGAGTAAGTTCAATTCAATTTTTAAGTGTTAATTGAAGTGCATGCAGCTCATTTTCCCCCTGAGCTTTAGTTCTGATCATTCTGTTCTCTGGAGCCTTCCCCCCCCAGGGGCAGTCAGGTTTGCATTGTTGTAAAGGGTTCCATTACTGCTCATTCTTTGTATGCTGGTAGCTTTCTTGTTCCAAATCCCCCTAAACAATAATGTCTCCTTCAGAGTTGGATGCCGCATGTGATCCTGCAGAGCTTAGCGCCTAACAACATTGATATTGTTTTATCTGGAAACAAAGATCTAAAATCCCTTAAAGACACCGTATGCTCCGTGCTCGCTCAGCGTCCGCGCCGTACGGGGACAGGCCAAACTCGGGGGGATCATAATTGATGACTACTTATTACTGAGATTAGTGCGCGGGGGAAAGATCCGGTGACTTGATTTATATTATATCCCTTTATCTCGTTCGTGCTCATTTGATGGCTTCTCCAGGATTAATGATAATCTTGTAATTGCTTTCATTGATGTTTGTGATCGGGCTTCCTCCGTAATATTGTGCGGCAAAGGGGATGGCAGTGAAAAATGAGTCCCTTTCAGTGCTCCCTTTCTTCTGTGCTTTTCACACTCCGCTGGCATTATCTTGTTGTATTATTTATTGCCAGGTGTAATTTTCAGGCTATTTTGTTCCCCGCGTTGGCTTTCTTAAGCCTTTGTTGGGCTTTCCTTTTTCTACTGTCAAGCGAAGGCTTCTGAATAGGTCTGGCTGGCCAATTTGGGCATTTAAAGTATCCTGAGTAACCACAGTGCTTGTTGGAAGAAGCAGCAAACATGACCTTATCCCTCTTCTTCCCACTAAGCTTTGCATAGCTGATGTGTACGAGTGTGGATCTCCACTGAAGGCTGGGTTCAATTATCTTTCATTATGTTCTTAATAATGATGACTTGTTTGTGGTACAATGCGCAACACCTGCCTGAACAGGTGCTGAGATGAACACATTAAATGGAATGCTTTCATCTGACCACAAAAGGATGAAAGTTTAGTTTGGATTTTCCTTTATAGCATAAGCCACTCGAGTTTCCTTAGATAGTGGCGATTCATCTAGGCCTGTAGGACACCAGCAAGGAGGCTTTACTGTCGGAGGAGTCAAGCGTACTTTTCCCTGCTGATTTGTGGCTATTATCTTTTGATCAGCGCAGAGAGTTCACAAATTCAGCCTCCAGCACAGAAAATGCACCTGTGATGCCCCGATAGAAGTGGGGCACTGCAGTGAGTCTGGCTTTAGCACACTGTAGCGCACATGCAGGATTGTGATAGGTAGATTTGCAAAGAAGGAATGGAGCGCATGAGAGTAGACCACTCCAGGTACAGTACAGAAGATCTTGATGTAAACTCACTCTGCTGTTGGTGTAGGGGGGGTGCGCTCGCACTTAAAATAATGTATTTGTTTTTTAACTTACCTGAACTCCGCGACTCCCCGCTCTGTACCTCTTTTTTACACACAGGAACCAGAAGCAGCAATTCCAGAATGATAGCAGCCCTAGGATTGGTGGGAGCGGCCTCACTCAGCGCTCCACAGTGCCCTGGAGGGTTTGCTGGGTTAGAGATGTTTAAAGTGCGCATGTGTGTCTGGCCATTGTAAAAGGGCCGGTCAAAAAGTCATGCACACTTTAAGCAGTGCCATACCAGCCCACCCTCCTCCCTGCTGAGTGACATGCTTCTGTCACTCAGTAGCAGCTTAACCCCCATCCTGACGCTCTGCTGGGGACATGGAATGAAAAATAAAATGGTAATTAATTACCATTTTATATTTCATCTGCGGGGGGTTTTAAGTGGGGCGACACACCTCTGCTCAAACGGAGGAGCCACCACTGTCATCAGGAGCTTATCTGCAGTATTATGGCTTGCATGCAGCAAAGCTCCTTGTTGAACCAGATAAATGCTGTTACCGCAGTGAAAACTGGTTTATGTGATGACTGTGCCTGCTGACACCTTTTGTGGAAGTGACCAAAAAGGGAAAGGTTCTTCATAAGGACTCTAACTTCTAACAAACATAAACTTTTACATAAAGGTGCAGAGAATGTGGTATGGATCAGGGAGCCATGGCCCACCATATATGGCAGCCAGGTAGCCTATGTACATAATTAAGAGTTCTCACCATTTTTAAACAATTCTCTTATACATGGGTTTCAGCATTTATTGCCATCCAGTTGGAAAGCAGGTGTGAATATCCTTCAGTGCAATGCGTCTGGTTACTGGCTGTTTCATCCAATCTCAGTCAAATGTGGACATCATTAGTGGGGATGTAAAGTGCATCCCCATGACCTGTGTCAGTGGGATGAGGTAGATAGTAAAGAAGACGGCCGACAGGGTAAAGCCATGTGGCACTCTACGTGTTTAGGGTCCGGTCTAGAAGGACAATAGCGCTGAGGAGACTGGCTGATTCTTATCTCGCAGGAATGACGGGATCTCTCGCAAATCCACGTCCAAAAAGCTTGTTGGATGCACACCATTCAGAAGGGCCTGGTGATTGACAGTGTCAAATGTCTCTGGTCAGAAAGTTGTCCCCTAGCTGAAAAAACAACTCCTTGCTAAGGTGAGGATGTGGGATATGTTTTACTTAGCGCAACATAAAAAGATTGTCTATTACAGGGCATTTATGTGGTGAAACCGGGAAAGCATTTTTTTTTTCGGTATAAGGAAAAAAGATATATATTTTTTTTTAGATGCTAGTACTTACTATACTGATCTGTATGTGTTCGGAGCCATGGACTAACCAACTTGGGTGTGTACTGTACAAGTTCATTAAACGTAATCCAAAATAGTCAAGATTTTCTGACACTTTTATTAGGTTGATGGGCTCTATTTTGTTGCCATGTGCAGTCATTGTTGGCTTTCTCCTGTGCTATGGAATGCCTTGCAAGTGTGGCTGCCCCGGACGACAATCACCTTTTTATGAAGAACCTACAAAGCTTTCCCCTATATTGTTGCTCCTGTGCATCTTCTTCTGGTTGGTGCTGCTAGCGCCATATTGTGCTCGGTTAATGGTAATGGATACATCCATGCGTACATATGCTACAAGAGCGGCAGAAATGCTTGCTTCTGCGGTGATTGCGATTGAATTGCCACATTTGTCTTACTAACCTTTGATTGCTTTCATACCTGGCCGTTTGTAGAGATTGCAGTGTCTTTGCTATTACACCCTTCTTGCCTTGACACGCAAATACATTTTACAGAGTGTAGGTGGAAAATCAATGGAAGGGAATCAATAGCAGGTTCCTTGTGAGTAATCAGATGAGCTACAGCTCCTGGATAACTCTCATGTCCCCTGAGGTGCATGATACCTATCACATCAAGACTATCGTCACTTCTGTGGCGAGGAGGACTGTTCCTGTCTGGGGCGAGGGGAAGTTTGCTGGTCATGCCTTTAGTTAACAGCCAGTCATTTTCCACACCTAGCTGGTGTTATTTGTCCCAGGTAGGCGTTTCTAAGCCGCATACATTTTTTTACTTGCATACAATGGGTACTATGGCCCTAGCTTCTTGGTCGGGCATGCTGGGATAATCATCAGCTCACGAGCTAGTGCATCATTCTATTTTATCTTTCTGGTGTCAGGATCTGTGAACTCTCCATTTATGTACTGGGCTCGTCCATAATGCTTACAATGTACAAACACCAGAGCAGAGATGTTCCCACTGTGTTAAGGTTTGTTGTAACCTCTTCTCCGCAGGGCTGGGTCTCTTAGAGCTTGAGCCCCAAATTCCACCGCTCAGGCCATACCCAAGAGTTATAAAAATGTAGGGATTGCTGAGAATACTCTTAAAACTGAGCTCAAATGCTAAATCACCTGGAGTCGAGGAGTCCCAAATGATAGGCCCATAGTGCAAAGAGTCGCAATGTTAACAGAGTCTTTGAGAGTGCCATCCAGCGTAGGCGCCGGGTCCGTGCAAGATTTTCAGATTGTCCCCCTATGGTAAATTTATGTACAATGCATGTAGATGGAACTCACTCACACAGACCACGGGTATCATGAAAATCTGGCATGGATATTCCCCTTCCAGACCTACACTGGGCCCCACTTGTTTATGAACCTCTTTCTGTTCTGTGCTGCTGCCAAAATCTTCTACTGCCTGGTCGAAAATATTGTCAACTAAATTGCATAGCTAATGGCTCAGACAGAAATAGTGAAAGTGAGACTTCCTTTATACAGGTATATTATAGTGACGTAAACGATGCTATAAACACCAATTCTTGGACATTTCCATTCTTTGGTGCTATCGTAAGGTTTGGCCTCCTGGGTATTCAGATATGGTGAATTGAAAAGTACTGGCATGAGAATTTCTGTGCCAAGAATTGATTGATAATCCAAAAAACGTTCATTAATATTCTATTTAAATAATAGGAGCAGAGAATGCTAATAAAATAGCCATTTCAAGAAATCAAAATTGTAAACCAATAACGTTTATGCATATGGAGGAATTTCTTTACCAAAGCAATGACTTCAATATAACTGTTATTCTTGTAATGCTCTACAGAGTGAGAAATCCTTAAACACAAATATAATTTGGTTCCCATACTGAAAGCTCAGTCTGTGCATCATAGTAGTCTATTTATTTATTTCTTTTATTTGCAGAGTTTTATATAACGCTGTTTAGACCTGGTGGTATCAGAGCGTGTGCTCACTCTCTCTTGGGGCTGCCTGCAGTGCTTAATTTATGAAAGAAAGAGTGCTGGTTCCCAAAGCTCTGCTCTGCAGCCTATGGCTGGTGCGATTAAATGTAGGCGCGTGAAATACCAAAGCTGGTCCCTTTAAACCAATCCATTACCTCTTTATTCCACTACAAGACCCTCAACCCCCTTTGTCTCACTTCTGCAGGTTTCTTCCTTCTCCTTTTGTAACTGTAGTGATGTTTTCTCTTCCGCCGTCTTACCGATCTGTGTAACTTCACTCTCTGGCACTCAGTAAATAAATGATGTGGAAAACTACTTACTGGCTCCCAAAATAAGTGGGGTTTCCCCCCACCAGCAACCATCGGCTCAAATTAAGCACTGCCCGCCTGTCGCTCTGAGTGCCCAAGGGGATGGTGGACTTGTGGGAAATTCTCTTCGAGCACACCAGAAGAGAGGTCCTGAGGCAGGAATGGGGTTAATAAACATAGGGTGAGTTGCTTTACTGACCACGTGTTACCCCCAGTGGATTTGCCTTATTTGAGGCCGCTGGATGTTCTCCTTCTGTTGTTGTTAGTTCACCCACAGAATTGGTGTCAGTATTAGATTGTTTATTCAGAGTTTATATTTTATGCATTAAGAATGACGAGTAATATGACTCTTCATAATTGATTTGCTTATATAGGTTGAAATGAACATGATTACAGTTGAAACAAATGTTATATGATGCATAGAAGTGTGTTTATTAATGCGTTTTAGTTATGCCACATTTTCCTATGGTTGCCATCTTAGACAAAATGGATGCTATCAGTGTTGATTCATCCTGCTTTCCCCCCTGCATGCATCTTCTCCCCACAGGCCCACAGAGCATCACAGCATAATAAAGTTGGTTTGTAGTGGTTTATTTCCACTGTTGTGATTACATTGCTTTCAGTAACACTTCTGCTGTTATTTATGATTTGAAACATCTTAACGGTCCCTTCTGTTACCTTCCGTTGTGCATACTTGTTCCCTCATTCATTGAAAGTTCCATTGTTAAAATGTTTCATATTGAAACATCTTGAATGGAATTATCATAGAGAATGCTGAATACATTTTTTAAATGGGCTAGTGCTTCTATATTGCCTTATTTACTGAGATCACTCTTTGAATGTGCCATTGGACCCTAACTCTAAACTCGCATTCCTCCAGTTGTCAGTGGGACTGCAGTCAACCGTGTACAAGATACAACCCCTTAATTCATTATGTCCTTGAACTTGTATTTGGTGCTAAAACCATTCCCATTACCAAATTCCCCACTAGGCATCTCCTTATGAACGGTGTGTATTGGCCCCTGGAAAGATGTTGAAATATGCTGGACTTCTGTGTTTGGGTAGGTATCTCCTTTTATTAGTAATAAAATACAGATGATACATACCTGTTTAGATGCCATTAGGAGCTGGATAGCTATCCTGTTCAGCCTTTTCTTCCCCATCTGACCTTTACATTCACACATACACAGGTTACATCCCTAGCATGCCATATAGAACTTACAATGCAGGCTGGGCAGCCGCAGGCAATGCATAGATGAAACAGATCTCAACAGCCTCCTCTCAGCTACCACTCAATACCTAGTGGCCTGATTAACGGGATAGAGGAAGTTCCACTTTTGGCTGGTTGCTTTTAGCAGACAGAAGTCACGAGCTCTGTGGCATAATATATATAGATAGTGATTATTGAATTATGGGTGGATTCTCCGCTACCTGGGCTCAGACTCACGCGTCGTCCCCCTGTGGCATCTTGGCCACCGCTTGTAATGGAATCTTAGAACCTTTCTGTTCCACTGCAGGAACTCTTTGCTAGACAGGTTCTAGAACTGTTGGGGGCAAAGTGAAATGTTTTGAAAGTAGGCAGTTGTGCTTAGGACTGTTGATGAGGGTTTTCATTAAAGGAATACTTTAACTTTATTGCGCTCCTTTTCTGGATTCTGCACCCCCTTTACGTAGTCTCACTGAGAAGCTAGGATAAATGGTAGATATCTTAATAAAAAACACACAAATGAGACCTGAGGAGGTTTAGAGACTAGTAGGGGCGACTCCCCTCTAACACAATCAAACGTCACAAAAGTGAACCCCTGGGTCTAAAACTGGAACGGAGTGCAGGGGAGTCCCTTTTAAAGGACAGTTTCCCTCACCCACCCGTAGGTGGCATGCTTTATTCTAAGGTAACCTCCTCACACCGCGAACGTAGTTGTAGTGCAGGCTACAACCCCCCCACTTAAGAGGGAGGAGCTCAGGGATTTTTTTATGTAGAGAAGAGGTATCCTAAGACCTTGAGATGAGCAAGGTGTGGAGGGAGTGAAATGAGAAGTAAATTAGAACTAAAACGAACTCCCTGGTATGCCAGAACAACCTTTAATAGGGCATCCAGAGGTCACGATTAAAAAGGTAAAGATGTGGCAGGGGAATTCAATCTGTCATAGACTAGTAATTGTCAACATGTTTCAGCCTGGCACCCTCAGTAGAGGTGCAGTGGCTTCCTTCAGGACCATACATGAAGAGTGAAGTTAAATAACCACGCATACCAAACTCAGTAAGTGGTAAGAAAGGTATACAATGTGCTAATGGGTATAGTAACCACACAATATTACAGCTGACCAGCGTCTTCCCTGAATGAGGGTATTTTTTTCATTTGTAATAAGAGTTATTGTTGTTTCATTAGGTTCTGAGTTTCTATACCATCTCACCTCCCTGAATATGTCTTGGACTTCTCTGCTTTGCTACCATGGAAGCCAAGAGCTAAAGGTGTGTATTGTGTCCTCACTTTTGGGTTCAACAGTAAGCTAAAGCCCCGGGACACGACTCCCCTTCTTGCAATCAGAGTCCAGTGCAGCCTGATTGCCCTGGGCCTTGTGAAAAGCCAAGAAGGGCGAGTGTACTGAAAGTAAAAACCCTGAGATAGACTCAAAAGATATTAATGACAACAGCAAAACTGGCCGTGATATTTGACCTAAAATGCTTTATTTTTGATTGTTTAAAAGGTGATTGAATACTCCTGAAAAAGGGAGTTTAAGCCCGACATGCTTAAAGATATTTTAAAACTACAATCACGGTTGTAAAATAAAAGTATGCAAATAATATATTGTGAATGCAGATTAAGGAAACATAATTAGGGAATATGTAAAATAAATTAACAATGGCGTATATGTTGACTTTCTTTTTTAGTGCGCCCCAGATGCGAGTGACTTGTCACATTGTTATACATTTTCAAAAACACCCAAGGAGAACAGGATGATACAGAGGCGAGAGCAATAAAAAACATATATAATCGTGAATGTGTGTGGGTCGGCGTAACCTGATTTGTGGATGCCGCAATTAAAGACCTATGCGTAAGAGTCATTCCACCTCTGGTCTTCGGGCATAGCCGCTCCTTTCATCACTTGTGTGACTGCCGCATTCTAATGTCAGAATACTTGTGTCTGCTGTGTACCAAAAAGTTTATCAAAGTGGTAACTCACCTTGTTTTATCCCAAAAACGAATCACCTGTGAAAAACTGGTGTAAGTCTCCGCACCGAGGATGTGGTTTAAAAAGAATGGTGATAAAATTCATAGGGCATCACTTCACTGCTTTCTTTAAGATCTGCTCTATAGCCCTTAATGTTTGGGGTAATTTATGCAGAATGTGACTTGCTCCAAAATTGCATCACGCACTTTATAGAGTGTTTCCCTTTTAGCGCGCGTGAAGCTCTCACTCAGTATGTGGAGTGTCGTTTTAGAGTGTCATTCCAGGGTAGACAGTGATAGCATGTGGAGTTGTATTCCACACGCCCGTCCAGGCCCTGTCTCCATCGTGTGCAGTCTGTCATGGAGTAGTTGCAAGCCCTGGGCTACTAGCAGGGTCAGCCCTCCATGAGGGCGATGGAGCGTCGCCCCACTGCTTACTCGCAGTGCAAGAAGAAGAAACGTAAAATGGTATAAATACCATTTTATGTTTCTGCTTCTCCCACTGTGATAAATCAGAAGAAGGGTATGCCTGGTTGGGAGCGGGCAGGTTGGGGAGGATTGGCTATCCAATGTTATGGGAGCTGACGCGGGAGTCCAGAACTGCAGGCGAAAGAAAGTTAAACATTTTTTTTTTTACTAAACGACGAACCCCCACCCTCCCCCCGCGATCTGCTCTCCCCCCACCTGCGAGTCATGCCGGCCGCGACTGGGTGCAAAGGGCACGAGTTGGGGGTACACATGGGTGGAGTGGAGAAGTGTGGCTCACTGGTTAGAGTGGCAGACCCTGATGCAGAGATCTGACCCGGGACCAGGGTTCAATTCCTGTCGCGGCAGGGTCTTGGGCTCAATGTCCGCGGACCCGATAATTCTCGCCACGGTGCCTACTCTAATCATGGGTCCCACTCAACTCTGGGCAATAGCTTGCTTAATCTCCACACCGGCCCTAATCGCCAAGGATGCCTGGCTTCACCTTGGGGTGCCCAGGAGTGGGCGCCTTACAGGAACAGGCCAGGATGGGTTCCTCAGCGGTACAGCGCGGGGACACACTGCTAAGTGTAACCATGCGCTTTATAAACTCAGTTACTTTACTACTACTACTGGATGGCGTCTGCCCACTATTTTCACTGGGTGGATGCCGTCCACCCTTCCAAGAAGTTGGGCACCATTGAAAAATATGCTGAATTCGTCCCGGTGTAATTTGTGAACACAGGAATACTTTAGGCAGTGCCTGCACGTTGCTGTCTTCTTTTGATCTGCAACAACGTGCCGGCGGGAATAAGGCTTTCTTAGTTAAGACTCCTGCTGGGCCCATAACAAAGGCCAATTCTGAGGGGTCATCAGGCCTCCTTTTGTTGAAGTCTCCTGGCAGGGAGCAGTCAGGAGCCTCACAGTCAGGAGCCTCACACCTGATGCAAATACAGTGGAGGGGAAACAAAGGCTCTCACCTTGTTGGCACTTCAAGAGAGGCAGCTTTTCACTTTGTTCAGGCTCTGTTTAACAGACATGCATGCCTGTAAGAATGTTAGATTTGGTGGTCTTTCCCCGTATTTACACAAAATAAATAGCATTTATATACTGCTTACTACCTCTGAGGAGGCGTTGAAATAATTTAGGTAGCTCTGTTTTTTTCTTGTAAAGCACAATGGGTAGAGGAAGATTTTGCTGACAAAAGGCAAAATTGTTTTGTTTGTGGCTTACAAAAGTGTGAATCTTCTGCCTAAATCAGGAGGGTTTGCATGTATACTCGAAATGCTCTCAATTGTACTCATGATAGACCTGTTAAACATACGTGAGGGCTTAAGATCTGATGTCACTTCTTATAGTGCCACTTCCTGTGATGTCACGCGCCATGATGTCACGCGCCATGATGTTACTTGCTATGATGTCACTGGCACACTGATTAACTAGGTTAGTCTCCCCACTTCTTTTTTCAGGACTGGTGCCTTGCCCACTTGTGTGGTTTTCTGCTGAGGAGTCCGTTCCCGCCATTGTCGTCCTCGTTTTTTTAGTTTTTTTTTTATCCCTGATGTCATCCATCCTTGTCTCAGCACATACTGCCTGCGTCTACCACACCTGTGACGTGTTCCTTCCGACCCTCTTATCTGTCCCGGTATGTCTGTGTGTGTAGGGGCGGTGCCGAGATTAGGTCTCAACCCCTTTCCTATTCTGCTGACTTCCAGTCTCGCAGAGGGCATTTCACAGGGCCTAAAAGGGCAGAGAATGATAGGAGACCCTTAAAGGTTTACATTGCAGCAAGTCAACCCCAGTGCAGACGGAGCCCTCACTACACTTTCCTTGCCCCCTTTCTTTCCACATATATCTTGTAAGAACAGCAGACTAAAGTATATATAGAATTTCAAACTGTCCGACTGGGGACAGCTTTTTTCAGATTACCAGAGAAAATTGAGTTTTACAGCTTAGAAAGTGCACACCGCTATCTGACTTGCCCGTTGAACCGTAGATGATTGGAGTTCTTATCCAATTAATGGTGACACCACTGTTTTTGCGACGTCTGGAAGATGAAAGGCTGAGTAGGCCCTGCTGGGGGGTTTGAACCTAGTAGGCGCAGGCTCTACACCTATTTTGGCATTGGGTGCTCGACCCACCGAGCTTTTCGCACACACCACAACTAGAAAGCTGGCTCTGTTTTAAAATGAAAGTTGTTCACTAATTCTGTACTTCTCCGATTAAGCATTTTGAAAAGTTGCAGTTGGTCCGAGGACGATTAAACAGACCTCTAGTCATGTCTAGCGCAGCCCCTCAGTCGAGGAGCTATTTTATCGTAATTCAAAGGGCAGAGTTCGTAGGGATGTTGCCAAAGTGAAATAAAGCCTTTCAGAATATTTATAGAAAGTGATGTAATGTGCAATCTATTAGACAGTTCGGTGATGGCTTTATATGTGCGAGGAGCGTTTTTGACATTGCCCTTTACAAAGAAAATATTTTAACAGCTTGAAAAAACCTAATGTGCGATTAAATTCCCAAAGACATATAACCATTCCCTGAATTATGGTGTATTGTAATTTTATGTCTCCAAACTTTCAAAATAGTGCCAAAGTGCATAGTTCACATGTTCCGGCAGTTGTTATGCATCAGTAATAGGAGTCTAATATGACACTTTATAAATGTCAAGACATCAACCCGCTCAGTTTCTCATTGAGTTAGTGAAATAACTGTGAGAACATGCGTGGAGTAAACCTACTGCTTTCCACAAGTAGATCTTCCGGACATTTTAAAGTGAACTTCAGCATCCACTTCGACCTCAACTGCAAGTGCCCCAGTACTGGTGCCTTAGGCTGATTGATTAATAATTGCACCCTAGGGAGAGCTCGGACGACAAGCCTTTTGTCAGCATCCGCATGTCTCCGTATTTACAACAATCTCTTTAAGAATTAGTCAAGGTCATCAGGGCAAGACACTTTGCTGTACAGAGCTGGCTCCAAGCTCCCCCCTGAAAGCCTGGGGCCCCTAGGCCAGAGCCCACTTTGCCTCCGCCTTAAAACATCTCTGCATCTACACGATCATGGAATTGTGGGGAGTGCATGCTGCTATTCATGCAGGACACCAATCTTTTCCCATTTCGTCCGCACACCCTCATAACCCATGCCCTTCCACCCAGACACAAGGATAATGTAAAGTGCATGTGATCTATCCCCATTCATCTTTTCTCTGCCACTTACCCAGGCGCTGCAGCTGGTGATGTACTTGTGTAGACTGCCGATGTTAAAAACTCCTCTGATACTAACCAAGCAGTGTCTCTCGAAAGGGGTGACACCCAAATGAGGTCCACCTTTTTGGCGTGCCCGGGCCTTTCACTGATCCCAATATAACTAGGTTTTGAGATCAGCATTTTACCCTCAGGCATAAAGTGTGGTCCTATTGAAGATGCATAAGCACTGACCTCTACAGTCTGGGGTTTTGGTACCACATAATTCATTGTTTTTAACTATATGTTCTCGGTATTGGATGACTTCACTGTAATACACTTAGCTGTTGGATATTTTGTAGTTTGCAGCTGTACACTGAATCACCAGAGAACCTTCATTTGATTGTCAGTGGTACCATGAAGGCATGTTTTCTGACATCAAATGTGGCACACTCTGCCCTTAACCTCAGAATTAGCACCACTCAGAAACCTATGTGCTTACCTACATAAACCCACGCATTTGCACAAACACCATCATAAAACAAATTGGCCCAGTCAAGAAATGAAAATGCAACAATACACACATATTAATAAACAATAAACCTTTCTTTTATAAATCTTGGCGACATCGGGAGGTTAATATGGGTTCATCAATTATATAGTCAGAATTTAATTATGTCCTTTGCTCAAACGAGCGCTGTTTTTAGCCTCCCTTCCTTCTTTCGCTCTAAATATTCCCTCTTAACACATGCTATTCAATCTGCCTACTTACAGTACACAACATCCCCTCCTACCACATCTCCTATATCTACTCACGTAGATAACTTACGCTCTTTGCTACTTCGTGAGTCTATTCTACTATTTATACATTTTTGCACTCCCCACCTACTCCAAGGACAAAACTAAGATAGAATTATCCTGGGAGAAAGATTTGGATACTTTCTGGACCGTGGATGTTTGTGATAAAATATGGCTTAAGTTTAGGAAGTCGTCTAGAGCCGCAAACACAACACAGACACCCTTTTTCATATATAACAGATTCTTATTCACTCCCTTCGCCCTCATTACGTATTGTTCTGACACTTCACATACATGTTGGTCTTGCTCGTTACCACATGCTGATCTGTTCCATCTACTCATTTCATGCAAGTTTGTTCGAGATTGTTGGGAAAGGATGCAGTCACAACTCGATTCGATTTTTCAATCTAATCACTCCTCTATTTTACATATCTCCTATTTGGGAACACGCTCACATGAATGTTAGAATAATTTATTTATTATTAGCATTTTACCAAACTTTCATTTCAAGCATGGTGGTATGCTGTTTGTTATAATCATAGACTAGACACTACATTTGTATATCCGCAACATTTAGCATCCAAACGTTTAGATTTGTGGGAACCGGTTAAACTATCCATTGATACTAGTGCTAGGCACCTTCAGCTTTTTTATACCCCTGCAGCAAGAAGTAGCTACACCTCCATGACTTCCTCTATGTTATTATATAGCTCTATTTATATTTCATATATGTTATGTTTTATGAACTCTGTAATTTTTTCCTTTTTCATTTTGTTGTGGTATATGATATAGTTGTTTTCATTGTTTAGGTAATATTAGACTGCTTTTTTATACCTTGCATACTTTCCAATCCAACTGATACATTATGTATAATCTTATTATTTTTTTATTGTTCTTATATTTTGTATACTATTTTATTCTTTTATTCTAATCTCTTTTTGAACTTAAAAAAGAAATGAAAATGCAGGTAGTTGAACAGAAAGACAGGCTCTGGGACAGAGAAGCATGCATATTGGAACAAGGTGACTTGGGCATGTGCTGGACTGCATTAAAAGCAAAAAAGACATGGTTATCATGTGTGTGCTGATAACATATTAGTCCATGGCTCTGTTTGATGTTTTGTATTACGATTGTTGAATGAAAGGGTAGAGCCTTGGACTATTAAAAATGGTTTAATGGCGGGTATATGCTGGCCCTTGACAGTTGTTGGGTCTTGTCACTCAGTAGCAGTCTGCCAAAGCCTCTAGTTTCTGAAATACCTATCAGCAGGTGCAGCAGCAATATTGCCCATAGACAAATGTAATATAAAAAAGTCATACTACACGCCCAGGTATAGTCTAGGTGAAGCTCAATTGCTATGTTGGCGACAACTGTCGCTGTTCTACAGTGGCCATGACTGGGCTATCTGGAAGTGTTTGACAACACAAATAGGCAGGAAATTATATGTTCAAAATCTATATATATAAAAACGAAAGTATGTCTGTTTGTCCTTTATGCATTACTACACCATTCATCTGATCTGCATGAAACTTTGGGAAGTTGTTGAGTACACTCTCGCGAAGGTTTCTGGCAAAAAAAAAAACAAAATTAAAAGTTGTTGAGTGCACTCCCGCGAAAGTTTCTGGCAAAAAAAAAAAAAAAAGTGTTAAATATCGGCCCCTCGGCCACCCAGTGCCCTCATAATCTTTCCAATACTGAACGTTTACAGTTTCCGGTGCGACTCGCTTTTGCAATGACCATCAACAAAGCACAAGGACAATCGCTGCAAGTGTGTGGACTAGATATGGAGAATCCGTGCTTCTCACATGGACAACTGTATGTGGCTAGCTCACGCGTCGGAAAACCTTCTGATTTATTCGTGTATGCACCAGACGGAAAAACAAAAAATACTGTGTATCCACAAGCACTCGAATAAATAAACAGAATTAAAACAACACTTTGAAATGTTTTCCATATTAAAATGAATACGTTTCAATAAAAATGACACAATGTAAATTGAATGTTATCATAAAAAGTTTCCTTAAATTTCCTTTCTTCTGAGATCGCAGCAACGCGCAATGGGTAAGCTAGTTGTTTCATAAAAAGGAACAAGAGGAAATTTGATGATACTTGGCCAACCAAACATCCAAGCTGTATTGCCCCAAGATTGATTCCTATCCCTTTTCTGGTATGAGCGGAACATGCCTTTGGAGAAGGAGGTATCGACAGGCTCCAAAACTAACAGGACAATAACACCAACAGGGTATTAGAGTTTTAGAAAACCATGGACCTCCACAATAATTTGGCAATAAAACCACTGCATAAAACGCACGCATTGTCCCATTCAGAGGTGGATAAACACTGTGTTTCAGTCAGCGGAACCGCGACCGGCTTCATCGGTGGAAACCAATGACCTTGCAGCCCATCTGTTTTTGGGATGTCTGGCCATAGTGGCAATCTCCCCAACCTATTTAGGGTTCAGTGATCATCATCAGATTTATTTGCCAGGGTCCACCATGTGAGGCATGGCTGTGCAATGAAGGGAAATTGTCACATGGCCCATACGGCTTGGGAGAAATCTCCTTGCTTATCACAGCCATTCCTTTTTTGATCCTTCGCCCACAAACCCCCACTCTCAGGGTTTGTTTCTGGAACGCTAAAAACCTTTTCTAACTAGGTACAGCAAATATGGTGCCCACTCAGTAAAGTTTAAAATCTTTAAATGCTGTGAACTCCAAACATCTGCACCAAATCATTACGTTTTTAAAATGTGAATTTGAATGGATTTGAAGGAATATTTTTGTTGTGATCACTACCTACAAGCAAGTTGCATGGCTTCTAAATATAGGTCTCATTAATTGCAGCTATTTCACCAGGTGTCTGCATAATTATAGAATTGCTGTATGATATATGCGTTGATTTACATATTCATTTTACAAAGACATTTTAATTGATTTTAATATAACCTGCAGAGAGCATCACCACTAATCCCACCTTCTTAAATCAAATTTGGCTAACCAATCTCAGCTTTTGTGTACTCGAAGACACTTTTTTTCTGTAAATCCCCTTAATGCAGACGTTACGATTCATAAACCTTCACTGATCTACTTCAGTTTTTTCTGTCATAAACACAACAGCATCATAAATCGGAGTCTTATATGCGCTGACATCTGAGATGATTCTTCGAATTTTTCTTTAATCTTTTTTTAAAATTATTCTTATTTACATGCAGGCCAATTCAGTACTGTATGCCCATATCTGTATGAATATTATGGCACTTAGTGGCCATAACTGACAATTTTTGGGTAACTCGACTTCCTGCCATTTGCAAGTAATATGTGGATGTATCATATATAACGACCAGAGCAAGAAAAATCGTTGGCAGTATTTTATATATCAATATTTGTCTGTTACCTGCAGCCTCACTTATCCTTACCCCACTCTTGCCACCCTCCGAACACAGTTTACATGATTGTGCTGGCAGTTCGAGTATTCTGTTATAATCCCATTTCTGTATCGCATCTTCTGGCGGATGTCTATCGGTCTTTTAGACAATCTTGTTCATGTAGGCCTCTTTAAATTCATGAACAAATGACACAGTTAGTCACTCTGATTGCTTAGTCAGCATTAAGATTTCCCAGTCCTTCATCGCGAGAATTGATTAAACTTTAGGCCTGCCAAAAGTATTTGTGGGGCGTGGTCACTAACGTCATTCAGGGCCCTTTCCTCTGTGCATGATCATCTCGTTCAAAATAAAGGCAATGTTTTGAGAGGCAGTTCAAGGCTTCTTAACAGTGGCGTCCGGCATGGCTCGTTGGTAGCGGGGTCGCGCGAGGATGCACAAAACAAACAAAAAAATGAATTTACCTTCCCGCTGGTCCCGCTTCTATGCCCCACACCCCAGGAAGCACAGCCAGGCCCCACTGACCAATCACAATGCTGCAATGCAGCGTTGTGATTGGTTTTAATCGTCCTGGTTTGCCGCTTAAACCAGGGAAGGGGGGCTGGGCGTGTTCTCCATGCAGGCTGTAATGCAGCCTGCATGGAAAATGGGGAAGGTGCCCATGACTGGTTTGAGCGGCCTGAGAGGGCCGACCAAACAGTCATTGCGCACTTTGGAGTAAGCATACCACTCCTCTCCTGCTCTGAGACCCTTGTTTGCCCTAAGTTATCAGGGTATGTCCAGACGTGGGTGCCTTGCTCACTTTGCCACTTGATTGAAGCTAGCTTGGCTAATGAGGGGTGTTACTCTGAAACTGGTCCCAGGATGTTTGATTCCGGTCCAGGGAAGACCTGGCTTTGCAGTTCAGGCTGGACTGTTCCCATGAGGCACATGGTCAAGACTGTTTTGCATATTGCTGGGTCCGAACTGGGGTGGAGTAATGAGCTAAAGAATGATGATGGATTCAACCCAGATCTGTGACTGAGGGTGAGTGTCTGAAAAGTTTCAGTGCTCCATCTATCATCGCCTTGTGTTTGCTCTGCTCCGAGAGCAGAGCAGCCCCGCCCACCCGCCTGCCCGCAGAGCAGCGCAAAACACATAAAATGATAATAACTTTCAGTTATTATCTTTTTATGTTTTCTCTTACACTGCTTGAAAGCAGTGCGGTGACGCTCCTCTACCATAGCGGAGGAGCCGCCACTGCTGTTTAAGTCTATAATGCCAACTTGGGGTGGCTGATATTACTTTCCTCATCAATTACATTTTAGAAAAGCTCACAAGGCCTGTTTGTGTGATATATAGTTATATTTAGCAATGGCAGCAAAGCACACTCAAAAACAGTGCAATGGTAAAAAGCCCCAGCTCCAGGGCCGGACTGGGAAACCAAAGCAGCCTTGGCAATTTTGTAAGAACACACACACACGGCGGTGGTGCAAGATTAAAGGTCTGCTGTTTTTGTTACTGGGTGCCAATTAAGCAGCATTGCTGCAAAACCGGCCCCCACCGCTACAAAACTGGCCCCCACCCTTCCAGCCTCCAGGGAAACGCCTGATGCCCGCTAGGGCCAGTCCAGCCCTGCCCAACTACTTGCTCCCCTCCCGTTGAATGGCCATGTTGAAATCCCACCTTGTTCTCAAAGTGATACTAACAACCTATATGCTGAATCAGAAGAAAATTTGGTTTAAAATGCGAGGATATTTTGGAAGGATTACATATTGAATGGTATCAGTAGCTCAAGTTGATTGATTTAGAGTATCATGCCACAGCACCATGCTAGGTCAATAATTTAGATTCCATATTAGAATTTCAAATGACCGAAAACATTTTCCAGTTAGACAATGGCTATTCCGGGAGTTGAGGTGAATTATAATGCCCGCTCTGCACCGTGTTTACATATTCCCTGGGAGTAACACCTTTTAGAGGAGGCTGCTAGAGAGCTCAGTGGACGCGTAGGACAAAAAAGGGTGTCCTGTTAGTATTGGTTTTTAGAAGTTCTAATGTGTTGTGGACACTTTGAATGACGTGGTGATCTGTGCTGTGAGCACTTGACAGCTTTGCGCTACTAAACGTTTACCTATAGTAGGTGCTGATCAGGGCAGGGCCACCTTTTAAACCCTTAGCATTAGAGCAAACTTCCCAGGAGGATCTGTAATCGCGAGTAGTTGTTACTTATATTTTTTAGGTTATTTTGTAGGTGTGTTTCGACCAGAAAGGTCTTCTGTGTCATATTTGAAATGTCACTTCGCTTTTAGTGCTCTTTCACATGCTTGAAAGGTCACACGCCGCCATTGGCAGCTCTTCGCCCCGTAAGTAATGTCACAGGAGTTTTATTTTTCTTCTGTCTGCTCTCAATTCTCACAAGATCTCTGTTCCCCCCGCCACATTATCAAGAGTGTGTACTCCTTTGGCTGATGGTGATTCCTCTCTGGCTGTCCTGTTTGGTACAAGGATGGTCTGGCTTTTGTGAGAAGGTTAGTTCTGGGTGGATTTTAATATGCCTAATAGGTTGTCCATACACAATCGCTTATCCGTAAGGTAGAGTCCAGGAGTGTACCATTGACAGAAATGTTCCCATGTGAGTGAGTGTCCTCACCACACATGCTAATTTGGAAGTAAGACCTGCCAAGTATGGAGAAAGAGGGTTGTGCGCTTGTTACGAGCAGCGACTAGGTCCTCCGGATACCAAAGTCCTGCTGTTTCACAGTCTACCCTAGGGTTGGGGTATATCTTGGATGAAAGATGAGGAAGAGTTTTGGTGGACAGAGTAGAATCATTTCCTTGGTGCACTCAATGTGTTAGATGTTGGTGAAAACCTTTCATGCAGTGTTACTCGATGAATTGTTTTAAATGCAATTTGTTGTATGGTTTTTCTCAATGATTGGGACCAGGGTGACTTTAGGGTTATAGTCGCTCTGATACTGGTACCAACGGGCACAGGATTTTATGAGAGTCAGGCGATCATTCTCAATTGCTTGGTGTTTCTCTTTTCAAAGATTTCAAAGAGGGTGGGCTGACGATGCAGGAATTATCTGGCTATGGAGTTGGGAACAGACGAGTTTTCTTAGCACATGCATTTTTCTGACAGTCTGTGGGTGATTGGCAGAGATAGTCCGACGTGTTCGAATAGCCGACATGAAAAGGACTGCAGATATGGTCCGACATGTTCGAATAGCCGACATGAGAAGCACTGAAGTAGTCAGGTGGTTTCCGTTGACAGTGTTGTGTGTAGTGGGGGTTGTCAAGATGATTCATATGGCTGAGTAGTTTAGTAAAGTTTATTTAGTGGAGTTTGTGGTACACTGAATGCACATCTTGTCATGAGATATCTTTTACAATATATACAAAACTAAAGTCTGGCACCCAACATGCAGCATAGCAATCTATTTCTATCCTTAGCAACTGCAAGAAACCTTATAATTTGTTAGACGGTTTTCTGGAGCCAAGTATTACTCCAAATATTTCATGAACATATTGCTATGCGTTGCAGAAATAAGATTGAGTTCATCATAGTGACATGAGATGTATATGTATATATATATATATATATATATATATATATATATATATATATATGGTGAAGGTCAGCCATTTCCAGCCCCTCACCCTACAGGATCCAAAATGCAGAGGGAGCTGCAGACACCGCCCACTGGGGCAAGGACTTTCACGTGCGTTTCTGCAGCAAGTGGACTCGGGGCAGCGAGTCAGAAAAAATCTTCCCTTCAAAAGGTGGAAGGAGTGTCTCCACCAATCCAGTGAGGTGCTCCATTTCTTTAAAGTGGACAGTGACATTTTTAAAGAGCAAAAGGCATCTGAGGAAGGCACGGAGTTTGGATCGACTTACCTGTGTGGGCTCCTATCTTTCTGATTGGAAGGGGCGCATTGTTTGGAGATATATATATATATATATATATATATATATATATATAGATATATATATATATATATATATATATATATATATATATATATCCACACAAGCTTTTTCCATGCTAAGGGGCCACCAACCCTGGCAGGGCGGCCTCGGCGATGCAGGAACGGGGCAGCCTGCTTCTGACACAACAGCACAAATAAACTGCCAAGGCTCGAAATTGGAGAAAACGGGGATCTTTATTTGACATAGGACGGCAGATTTTAATTAATTTCAGATGCGTTTTGGCTGATTAGCCTTAATCATTGGGGGATGGGTAGTATTGCCAAGTGGTCACATTTAAAGGTAAAGTCTCTCTGTTTACAGAAGTCCCAAATCCTTCGTTACCCATAATGCACCATATATATATTTCATTGGTTGAAGTCTGCAGGCGTGATTTGGCTCCATTTTCATCTGTGTGTCCTTTGCAAAAGAGAATCCTAATTTTGCAGATATGTGCTGTGCCTTATGTTTGCACCTGCTATGTGAGTGACTATCAAGTAGAGTGTGCGTGTGAGTTTGGAAGCTGATGAGGATTCTAACTAGTCATCTTGTTTAGTGGTTCTTCTGATTAGGTTGAGTTGTATGGTAGGTTCAAGTGACCGGATTCGCTGTCAGGTTTCTCATAGAACTTTAGTTGGTAAAGGCCGCATTGGTATTTCCTCCATTTCCTGTCTGTCTGTTTTGTAATTTGAGGGAGACTGACTCTGGCATGACCAAATTGTGTGGCCATCCACAAGCATGCATGCCTAATGGATTTTTCTTCTTAAATAGTCTCGTCTAGAGAATTATACAGGCGCCCAAATGAAACAAAAAACTTTCAGTTTTGCTCTCTTGAGAGCGATGTGATATAAAAGTGGAACTAGGGGCCCTGCAACTCGATCCCCACCACTGGAACTGACCTTTCACCTCCATAAACAGGCAGTTCGTGCTTGTAGCATGTGTTGTTTGGTGCAGCACACTGCAACAGATCTGCCCTTTTGGCCTGTTTGTAATGCCATGTACTAGGTTCAAACCCTGATATGAGTTGAAGCCAGGGACCTGGTGGTGGTGCATCCTTTGAAAAGTCAATGATGGTCCCAGGAGAGGGGATTGATGACCTAGAAGTAACCAACTAAGTGCCCAGAAGGCACTTGGGTTTTTATGCTGCGCACGTTGATGGAAAAATGGTGATCGCTTTGTGAGACCGTCACGTCAAGCACCAGATGTCAGTGTGAAACCCTCACCGCCAGTGTATGGGCACCATCATTGTCTCATTCATCACTGTGGAAACCTTCTCTATGAGTAGCGGTGAATTAGGAGCACAACCGGGTGTCTCACTGGCACCATAAGTATAAAAAGAGGTAACGGTCCTGCTCGAAGACCCTTTTCCTTCCATGGGCCTTTTTGGTTGTGAGTCAGGAAGGTTTCTTTTACATTAGTGGCACTGCCACTCTGGGAAGGTCACCGCCACTCCTTCGGCACAGGAGGCCACCTCCACTTCTTCCTATGCCACCTTAGCTGCTTGATCATGGTTCTGCCCTGATTACTTAGTTAGCATAACAAAGTCAGCTCCAGCCAACTCAGATAAAGAATCCTCAGTGAAAAATGTTTCTAGACTTGAACAGATTCAGCCTCTGTTTGATTTTGAGCCTGTGGAGTTTTCACTTTCCTGACCATGGCAATAACCCAGGATTTTTGACAGTCCGTTCACTGCCCTGGCGTTTGGCTTTTCTCTGGTTTAGGTATGTCCTGCAAAGGGGAGATTAACATTATCTTTATTTGACTTCTTGATAGAGTCCAAGAGGCTGGATTTCCCAGGTCAGAAGGCTTTTAATTTAGAGAGTCTTTAACCAGGTCTAAGATTTACTACTGCAAAACATTTGTTTGCATTTTAGATCGAAAATCTTTGCAAAATGACTGGAAGAACAACAAAATTCTTGCCTGATCATATGGCGCGTACATTGCTTCAAAGTGTTGGCATCACACATCTTTCAAAAGGGTTGATGTCCCCGCAGACACTGTGGACTTGAAGAGGTATTGAGTGTGCTCAACCAGTCTTACCTCAAATGTGCAAAGCAAAATAATGAGTGTTGTTTTGAAACGTTCAATGTATTAGAAAGAAAAGGTAGCTGTTAAGGTGTAAGGGATGTCTTGATATCCTAAAAAATAAGTTCAAAAGCTTAAGATGTTCAGTTGGCCAAATTGTTAATAGGTACGCATGGGCAAATGACTTTTGTGAATGACACTCGCAAAGAAGTAGTTTTTTGCTCTCTGATTTTTTTTTGTGTGCGCCACGAAGTTGTGCATTTGCATAAAGTTGTTATGGATTGATGCTAGTGTTGAAGAAACGAGGGCCAGATCCACAAACGTATTTTCTTGTTGTAAACCCTGCAATTCAGTAAATTGCAGGGTTTGCGGCACAAAAATGTGATTTTGAATGTACTAAACCCATTTAATGACTCAGTAACTGTTAGGAATCCCTATTTGGTAAAAGTGTGTTTAGGGTGTCCCTTCAAATTTGAAATTTTGTATACTATGTATTAATGTTTTGTGACCAAATTCTGGTAGTAATAACCAGTTCGCAAGCAAGAAGTGGTCCCTAATAGACCTCTTCCCCTTTGTGAATGGTCAAAAAAACTTTATTTGGAGTAGGCAGTTGTATGTGTGACAGCTGCCCACTCTTAAAAAAATAGTTTAACATTTTTTTCTTGCTTTTTCTTTTTTTAAACTCATCCCTTTTCCCCTTTAGGAAAATGGGCTGCAATTTTAAAAATGTTGCTTTATTTAAAAACAATCACAGACATGGTGGACTACTGACTTTAACAGGCTACCATACCTGTGATGGCAGCGAATTATGTGGGCCGCTGTTTGTGACCTACTTGATTAATATTCATAAGATTGGTCGAATTGCAACCCACTGGAAATCCTGTGGTGTTTTGCGGACCAATCTATTATTGCATAAGTTCATTTGCAAATATTATAGGATTTGCAAAACGTGGATGTGAAACTTGCATATTTTATCTTAGTACATCTGAGCCGAAGCGATTTAAATGATGGGTAGATCCACGTCTAGTTTCTCACAGGCATAACATGGAATATTTTTCTGTGTGAGGATTCTGTATGAAGTTTTCATTAAAAAAAATAGTCAAGAGCCTATAGTAATACTTTTTCTAAAGGACATTCATTTTTATCTTCACTGAGGGTATTTATTTGCCCTGTGCCTCCAATCATCAGAAGTTATCTTTGGGGTTTGTGTGATCTCTTTTGTAACACATTTTCTCCCTCGCTCTGTAATGCAGAGAACTGAGATGGTGTTGACAGCTCGAGAGATTAGCCTGCATTGCCGGGGTTGATGGAAGGGAGTACATTATGTAGAAAGTCATGTTCAGGGTCACTGGAACTATGCAATTGTGCGGCGATTTTTGCATAGTTATAGACTTTTAGCATTTGCCACATAATCGATCATCTGCCTCCTAATCTGCAGTTTCTATTTTAAACCATTCAAAAGTTACTAGAAATTTAGCAAGACTTGTTGCCGTGCAGTAGAAGGCCCTTTACGAAGTAGGACTGGTCACCTTTCTGTGGCTTATTGCTATATTTGGGTGTTAAACTAGTACTAAAGATGTGCGGCATGAGCTGGAGGGGTTGAGGGACAATGCAGCGACAAATGATGCATGTATATTTTTATTTCCATTGTATTGGTTGTTTACAGCTAACGAAGCTGATGTGTGGAAGCAGATTCGGAGTTCCTAGGCCAATAAAAACTTTGTGGAATTGAAAGATGTCTTTTTTAGTGGGTTGTTGGCTGTAATTCCCGCAGACTTTTTAGCAATATTGCTTTAGGTTTCAACGGTGCATATGGAGACAAATAATGACCGTGGCAATTGCTCGAAATTTTACAGTTTTTGAACACTACCCAAGAGGGAGTTTTACCTTAAAGTTTATTTTGCAAAAATAATTTGCGAACGATCCAACCGTAAAAACATTATATTGGTTGCTTTAGTCAAAAATTATGATTTAAGTACCACTGTACCGAAGGGACAAAAATAAAAGAACTGCCTGCAGCCTGCTTCTGCAATTTGCAAACAGTTCCAGCTGTTTCTAGGAGTACAACTGTCATCAAGAGGAATATCACACACAGCAAAAGAGATGCAGCATAGTTGAAAGTGTGTGTGCGTGTGTGTGTGTGTGTGTGTGTGTACACATTCAGCAGTTGCATGCAGTGCTGCACATGCATTCTACAAACCCAGGCTTGAAAACGGCTTGGTGGTGATTTTGGGATTGAATCTCCTGCATCGATTATGCCCTCCATGCATCTCTGCCCATACTGCTGCTACTTTGGCCCCACCTAGTGGCCGGAGCTTAGAGCTTAGAGCTAAGAGCTAAAACTTTCTAGTCCGACCTGGGGTTATTTCTATTGATCATCCATGGGAAGACAAATTGTGCATCACTGGAGGTAGATGACCTATTCATGCACAGTAGTTTGCCAAGACCATGCCAGTAGCCTAGAGTTTGTATTCAAGTGATGCCTGTTTCTATTCTTGCCTCCCAGCACTCAAGCACACCCATTAATAGAAATGGTGTCCATTCTTATTGTGCATATATCGCAGACTAATATCACTTTTATTAGTTTATCATTTTACACAGTTGACCACATGTGTGGTGTCTTGCTCAGATAGCACTCTGCACTGAAATATGTCATTATAACTCACAATTACTCTTTGTATTTATTTTTAGGTCTCGCCTATTATATCTCGCAGGGATTAATAGGCGAGTATATAGTAGGCAAAACAAAATCTCTACCAACTGCGGATTACGTCCAGTTCATGTGATGCACTCGTGTGAGACGCGCGTGCACATCAAACCCATCAGCCTCGCATCAGATGTCAATGGAATGCACTCCCAAGCTGCTCCCCCGCCGCTCGGTCTCACTTCTCACTCACACCCCATATGCTCGTTCCCTCCCACTCGCTCGCTCCCCCGCCCCCCCATCCGATTTGAAAGGAAGCCGCTCGCACACCACCATTATACAATTTGTGCCTCGCATCACTTAAAAGGCTCCCCCCCCCATCAGACTACAAAGGAATGCCTCCCACTCCCCCACCCCCTGACTCACCATATGCTTCCGAGGGTGCCTGTTCCTGTTCCGTGCATTTCCCCCTCTTGTTTACTGCTGGGTTGCATGTCTAGTTACTGGCAACACACTGTGAGTTGCTGAATCACGTGGAGGCAATATTGATAACAACCTTGTGTGCCCTGTGTTTACACTGCTATTAAGATTTAGCTCACATTCTTTATTTGGCTAAAATCTCCATTTTTGAACAAACAGACCACGCACGCATTACAAACTGTACTAATAGACAGAGCAAGCTCTTGTCACAAACAGGCTGTCCAGCTTATTTTGTACGTTGGTGACTTACTTTACATTCACACTATTTGTTTTCCTACCATGCTCATTTACGTACATGCAAAGCAAGCTCCCGTCACAAACAGGTTGTATACCTTTTGTTTAGTTTGTTTACTTGCAAGCCTTCTCTATTCACTTCTATGTCTAACATCTAACAGCTCACTCTGAATTACTAAGTCGTATGGCCGCAATGGTGATAAGCATCGTGTCAGCATACTCTTCACAGTGCCATCCTAACATTTCTGTCTACTTAGGTGCGAACAAACTGGGCATTACAAACACTTTGTCTGCCCTCTCTTTACTCTGTTGTGTAGCTTCTTCTCTAATTGTTGCGATTGCTGCTATCTCCGTGTAATTAGGTGTAAAGCACACGCCCATTACAAACATTATGTATACTCTTTTTGTTGGTGTTGTCTGTCTTTATTTCATTTAGTGTTTAGTCTGCTGGTTTACGTTGTTCGTAGGCTACCGTGACCAAGTAAGCTTTATATTTATAGCAGTTCGCTTTTCTCTCCTGTCTTTAACTTTGATAATAGCAACAACAACATTTATATAGCGCGGCTAAAGTATAGCGTTTGCAAATTGTTTCGGTCACTTTGGTTTAAATACAGCACATACCGTAGGCGCGCTTTTTTATTTTCCTGCGCACCACTATAATGCATACCTTTTGCAGTGTATATGGTTTAACATAGTGCTGAATGCAACGCTTTATATTTATGGTGGCCACATACCAATCGGCCTAATCTGTTTACATTTACTTCGGTCAAAGCTAAAGCAAAGGCGGAAACAGTTAGGACGAACATAGTAGTTACTGTATTAAAATAACATCTTCCTACCTACCTTTCATTTGCTACCAGCAACAATATGAATATTACTTACAACGTTGCTGCGAGCACTTCCGGCTCCATGCTGTCCACGTTATATAAAATCATGGCAAGTAACAAGGGGCATAAGCAGTGGCAAACATGACTGCTTGAAAAGCCACATGGCACGGACAGCACACGGGCACACTAGCAGCCATGCTACTTCTCTAATGCCAATGCTTCTTCTAACTTCCATACTGCCATGGAGAAGTGTGGCTCAGGGGTTAGAGGCGGCAGACCCGGAAGCTGAGATCGGCCCTGGACCAGGGTTCAATTGCCCACCTCGGCAGGTCTTGGGCTAAAAAAAATCCACGGACTCGATAATTCTCGCTCCGGTGCCTTCTCGACTCACGGGTTCACACTCTGCGACTCTGGGCAATAGCTTGCTTAATCTCCACAACGGCCCCTCGCGGCGGGATGCCTGGCTTTCACCTTGTGGATACCCTGCCGGGGTTATCTCACAGGGGAATACCAGGACGGGTTCCCTAAGCAAGCGCCGGGAAACCCACTGCGGGTAGCTGTGCGCTATATAAGCTCAAATACATTTACATTTACATGCAAGGTGCGCTATGCCTCTGTGCTGCTTCACTATTGCTGCCCCGATATTCACTCACTGCATTAAAGTATCAAACACCCTGTGTAATAATACAGTTTCTCACAATTCTTAGGCCCTGTGCAGTCTCACTTGACTTTCGTGGCATATTTCACTATACATCTTCGCAGAGTGCTTAGATTAGCTTTTGGTTCTATAATACATTCATGCTCACTTTTTAACCCACAGCTGTGTTTCGCTTTGTGTAAAAAAAACATACTCCATATAATGCGCTAGTAGATGTTGTTCTTCTGTCGTCATTTGAATAGCGCTACTATTTGCTGCACCCATCACAGCTTCTATGACTTTTCAAAAGCTTCCAAGTTCCATTACGCTTTCACACTTACAGAGGCGCTTACACTAGGGCGTGTTTCTGTAACTACTTATCTGTACATTATACATTATAACATTGGTACATGGGCACCTGTCGCTGCTGTCTACAGTAATACTGTCGCTAACCACAGACCTCAACTTCTGAGTGCTAGGGCTACCTGCAACAACCTTCAACTCCACCTCCACCCTCCAACTCCACCAACTCCACCCTCCACCAACTCCACCCTCCACCAACTCCACCCTCCACCAACTCCACCTCCACCCTCCAACTTCACCCTCCATCTCCACCCTCCAATTCCACCCTCCAATTCCACCCTCCAACTCCACCCTCCAACTCCACCCTCCAACTCCATCCTCCACCCTCCAACTCCACCCTCCAACTCCGCCCTCCACTGTCCAACTCCACCCTCCAACTCCACCCTACACCCTCCACCCTCCACCCTCCACACTCCACCCTCCAACTCCACCCTCCACCCTCCAACTCCACCCTCCAACTCCACCCTCCAACTCCACCCTCCAACTCCACCCTCCAACTCCACCCTCCAACTCCACCCTCCAACTCCACCCTCCAACTCTACCTCCACCCTCCAACTCTACCTCCACCCTCCAACTCTACCTCCACCCTCCAACTCCACCCTTCATCTCCACCCTCCAATTCCACCCTCCAACTCCACCCTCCACCCTCCAACCCCACCCTCCAACTCCATCCTCCAACTCCACCCTCCAACTCCACCCTCCAACTCCACCCTCCACCTTCACCCTCCATCGTCCAACTCCACCCTACACACTCCACACCCCACCCTCCAACTCCACCCTCCAACTCCACCCTCCAACTCCACCCTCCACCCTCCAACTCCACCCTCCAACTCCACCCTCCAACTCCACCCTCCAACTCCACCCTCCAACTACACCCTCCAGCTCCACCCTCCAGCTCCACCCTCCAGCTCCACCCTCCAACTCCACCCTCCAACTCCACCCTCCATCACTCAGGAACACCACCACATCACTCGGAGACACCACCACATCACTCTGGGGACACCACCACATCAATCTGGGGACACCACCACCTCACTCAGGAACACCACCACATCACTCGGGGACACCACCACATCACTCGGTGACACCACCACATCACTCTGGGGACACCACCACATCACTCTGGGGACACCACCACATCACTCGGTGACAACACCACATCACTCGGGGACACCACCACATCACTCTAATAGACAACCACATCACTCTAATACACCACCACATCACTCAGCCCAACCACATCATCACTCAGCACCACAACAGCACTGTCCTTGCTTGCTACCAACAAGCATTGCCATAGCCAATAGGACTCGCATTAGGAAAGTGTAAGCTATTGGCTTTGTGAATAACGATGCTATTAATTTATATATTTTCAAACCCAACACATCTTTAAAAAATGTGTCATTTACAATACCAATAGCTCAAACTTTCTTAATGCGAGACCTATTGCATTGCAAATGCTTGTTAAAGCATGTAATGCAGGTCACCATCACCAATGTTTGAAACTGGGTGTAGTCTGCAAGGCGCACACAAGTGTCTATTTAGGTGATCAACCCACTGTACTATCTTTCCAGATTTCCATTTCAGTGCAGAAATCAACTAGAAATTTGGAGGAAGGACAGGCTACAAAATGTGACGTTTAGGAGCATGGAGAATAATTTAGTAAACTAAGCACCTCTTAGAACCGGATTACCAGGTCAAATTCTGACCGGACGCCCTAGGCCTTTCATATTTTCAATGCTGACTAAATCAATACCACTGAATTGACTAGTATACCACGCGCTGCTCAGGAGGCGGTGATAGTTCAGTTTATGGTATCTACTATATTGTGATTATTTATCTTATTACTACTGATTTATCTTGGTAAGTGGCTGAAAAAGAGGCTGTTTAAAATCTTTCTCCTTTTTTAGGCTACAGTGACGGGTCTGAAACTTCAAGTGGCTGAACTGTGCTTCTTTACATTTAAGCTGGGACACAGTATGTAAAGGTTTGCAGGAGGGCAAAACATTTCAGCTGACTGATTTAGAGCAAACTTTCTGTTTAAGTAACAGGTCTCTGAGCAAATATATTCTTCTCTGCTTTTCGAAAGGTTTGAGAGGGGAAGCCAACGTGCTGGTACATAGTGCACCCATCAAAAACTGTACAAAATAGGATGGCTGAATGTTTTGATGTTTTATTCTTAAACAAGCTTTTACGTTTTCTTTGTTGCCAACTATATGGTGCAATAGCATGAATTTGTTTTAAAAAAATGGAATAAATGGACAGTTGATATATATTTTTTAATGGTTTCACAATTCCTTTAGCCCATTGTTGCCCTAGTGAAAAATAATATTATGTAAAACAGATTTTTTAAGGATATAAATTCAAAGACTGTCGGTTTGTTTCGTTGCGGTCCCTGCTCTAGGTTGTACACATTATGGGCCTTATTACGATGTCGGGCGGATACAGTCTCGGTCCTGGTTCCGACCGACCTCCGGTCGGCAGTCCAACCACCTAATTAGGATGCAACCAAACAGTGTTTGGTCACATTCCTACATTTCCCTATGGGAGCATGCATTACGGCCGTAAACCGGCCGTAATACATGCTCCCATAGGGAAATAGGAGGTGCTATTCATTCCTGCACCCCGTGGCAGGCACCTCAAGGGTCCTGCCATGTGGTGGAGGGATCAACAGGGGAGCACCATAATGCCCCCTTAGCCCCTAACCGGAGGCCCCATAGTCAAGGGGGCCCTGCTGGGTGCCCCCAAGCACGCTTTCAGACAGGGTTTCCATGTCGGACAGGCCGGAACGGAAACCGTGCATTGTAATCCCAAGAGGGGAAAGGCCCGCCCTTTGGGATTACGAGCCGGTTCCAACTGAACGCGCTACTTGGGCCCGTTCAAAGCCAGCCTGAATGCCTGGCCTGTTTAATTTCCAACCGCCAGCATTGTAATGCGGCTTTCAGAAAGTAAACTGAGGTGCCGATTATGATGCGGGCCCCTCAGTTGGGAAATTAATACATAGTAAATTGAACCGTTTGATTAGTTCTCTCTGTGTTAAGAAAACATTACTTTCCATATTACTGCTCACTTTTGTGCACAGCTAGAATATTGTTTGCAATTGTGAAACCTCTACATTGGAAAGCTTGCTGTAGGTTACACATTTTTAAGAGAGTGATGGGAATGCTTAGACCATCAAACGACGAGTGATGTTGTCCTTTAAGCACACATCATAATAATTAATTGCACATAACATTTTTATTGCTTAAATAAACTGCAAGTCACTCAAAGGACTAAAAATGGCTGGACAACATCACAAAATAAAATGATGGACGAGGTATTGAAACTCAAAATGGCTGTGAATTGCGAAGAATTTTGTGTCAGTCTGCAGAATGCAGACGTCGTTTAAGCACCTTGAAGTGACGCAGTTTCCTGCATTTAACCATGTAATAAACCAAATGAATCGCTCAATAAATCATAGTATCAAAGAGTAAGGGTAGTGGGGTGCTGACTGCAGGGCATTACGATGACCATATGCCGCAGTTAATACTGCACAGGGTTCAGGCAGCAGGGCCTTAGCGAAGAGAGGCAAGCAGGGGTCCTGTGATAAAAACATAAGCAAGGGAAGTGACTGGGCAATCAAGACCAGATATTTGTGGTGTGCAGTCTGTAGGGATCAGCGAATGGTTTATGGAGGGTCTTTCACCCCCGGTACTCCCAATTCACAAATAGTACATAAAGAAAATTCTCAGTCTGTGCGATGAAGACTCAATCCTATCCACGTCGCAGGCAGTCTTGGAACTAGATATGGTGAAAAAAGTGAACAAGCAGTGGTTAATTTGAGCTGATGGCGGCCACAGGCACTCATTTGTGGGGACCAGCTCTTATTTTTCCTCATCAGGCATTGACCACAAGCAAGAGGGGGAAAACACACAAATGGGAAAGAAGTAGGAAGAGAAGGACGGAATTATCAGTCGCAAAAGGAGGAAGCAGGCGTGAGATAAAGGGGCGGGAGTGTCAGTAGGGGATGGAAGACCCTTACGGTCGATTGAAGAGTACGCAGTCTCGTTTTTTGGTGCGTTGATGTTTAAAAGCCCCGGTTGCGCGTTTCTGAGCAGAGCTTTGTGCGCCAACACTTGTGTTACAAATTAAGCACTGTGCACAACATATGAAGCTCACCACAAGAAGAGTCGCAGCATTGTGGCTTGTTTCTATCGTATCATATTGTCTTTCCTCAGGACAGTTGGGAATAGGACCAGACCTACATTCTTTAAAGAGTTTACCCACAATCATTGGGCTTCAATTACTTTATCAAAACCCACTCAGGGCCATTAGGCAAGCAGGATTACTGGGTGTCAACTTAGTGGGTCTTTTATCACTGACGTCCCATGACATGATGTACTCTGGCACCGGAAACTGGCGCCAGGTACACCCTTTCGGCACTTCTCTCAGGGTAGCGAGTGTGAGCAGTCAGAGGCTTCTCAGGCAGGTTGTGTTGGGGACAGAGATTCAGAGTACGTAGAGTATGCAGCAGGGACAATATTATGCTGTCCAGCACAGCACTTTGATTTTTATGAAAAGAGAAGCTCTTTAAAGAAGTACTTTAACTATACACAAAACATATCACCTATAGATCTATCAGCCACAGAGTCCTAAAAGAGATGCAACAGGGATATACAAAACAAAATATAATAAGATGAGAGAAATGAAGGTTTGCAAGTTCTCCATAGCATGCCCGAGCAGCCTCCCGAGATCAGTAACCTATAGGTCAGTACAGTCATGTCCACAGCTATGTAGTTCTCTGTTGGACCCGGCCTCATGGCGTGGTCATCGCTGATCTCCGCAGCCCCAGATCTAAGAGTGGAACTGATTCCCGTCCACCCAGAACTGTACATGACACTCCTACACTGGACCTGAGACAATCCCCCGACCGCGTGCCTGCACCCGTGCACGTGACCATCAGACTCCATGTTTGGCCACCCCGGCCGGCCGGTCGCCTTCTTTCCTTTCGGCAGCCCTGGCCCATCCTGGCTGCAGCTAAGCCTGCGCGTCCGGCGCGCCCAGATCCACCCGGGGGGTGAACGACTCACCAAGTACCCGAAACCAAGACTTCCATCACACCTCCGGCCCCCTTCCGAGGAACTGGTTTCCCTCACACCTCTGAACTATCCCTGGGGGCTGGTTTCGATGGCACCTTGGGCCTCCTAGTGAGCTGGCTCCAGGCCCTGATGGGCGTCTGAGATTCCATGGGCGCATAGTCCAAAGCATCAAAGAACCAACCGCCCAGACGATCAGGCGCCTGGCCCTCGGACCTCCGGCCTCCTGCCTATGAGGGTCCGGACATCAAAGAGCTCGACGACTATAAGACAGCCTGCCTTCCACCTAATCAGCAGTTGTATCTTGGACAAGAAAGCCCTTCTGATCTGATCGCAGCTGACTTTGAGGAGAACAGATTCTGACCCACCGAGCCCTGCTGACGTCGTCGCGGCTCATCCTAGAACCTACGGAACGGAACCATCGGAGCCCTGCTGACGCGGTCGCGGCTCGCTCTCGAAGAGACTTGAACCATCGGAGCCCTGCTGACGCTGTCGCGGCTTCCTCTCGAAGCACCAGAACTGAACCATCGGAGCCCTGCTGACGCTGTCGAGGCTCCCTCTCGAGAGCAAGACCTGAACCATCGGAGCCCTGCTGACGCTGTCGCGGCTCCCTCTTGAAGCACAAGACCTGAACATCGGAGCCCTGCTGACGCTGACGCGGCTCCATCTGCTTACGAGTACGACGGAGTACTCCTGCCCAAGCCCTGCTGACCTTGTCGCAGCTTGACGAACTCTCTGGTCCGGCTGGACCACCGATGCTACCCTCACGATCATCTTGAACCAGAAGTGAGTAGGACAGCAAGTCCCATCGCCAGCCCCCGTACCCCCCAGTTCGAGGATTGAGAACTGTGCGCAGGGTACGTGGCATGCCAGCTGGCCTCCTAAGACTGTCCCGCTTCCCCGATCCCTCGTTACGAGACTTTCGCGATCCCTCGATCGCTGTGTATTGCTCCTTACTTCAATCTCGATAAAGTCTTTCTTGATAAAGAATCACAGTGTAGTGTCCGTTCATAAGTGTGGTGTGTCGACAGTGTGTACGATCAGTCCTCCCCGGTGGGGACTCCCCCCTCGATAAGACTCGGCAGTAATTGTGGGAGAGGAGGTTCCAGGAGGTTAGGAGAGTTTTCTTGACCCCAGGGGTCACCGCCTTCCAACATTGGTGGCAGCGACGCGATACGAACCTACGTCTAAAGATCGTACCACTGACACACTACCTGAACCTACACGCAGCAAACACACAAGAAAAGAGCAACAATGACGACTACAGAATCTGGTGTAAAGACAACCTTCGACAAGGACCTCCTGGAAGATTACACACATAGAGAGCTGAAGCAGTTCTGCAAAGAACTGAGTATCCCGAGTACCGGACTAAGTACTAAGGAAGATTTCCAGAAAGCGCTGACCACCTGGGTAGAGTCCGGAGCATCTCTTCCCCCGATCGAAGACGAGGGAGGGAGGCCACAGACCGAACCCGGTACACCGACCGTTGAGAGAATCCAGCAACCGACCCGGAGCCCAGCAACCGGGAGAGAGCGGTCATCGGAGGAGATGGCCGATCGAGAACGTGACCGAAGCCATGAGCTCGAGCTAGCACGCCTCAAATTAGAGGGTGAACTCAAACTCGCTGAAAAAAAGTTGGCGGTGGAGCAATTGCGGCTCCAGGGAGAGCTAGAGGAGAAGAAGCTCCAGAGGGAGCATGAAGGACGTAAACTTCAGCTCAAGCACGAGCGCAGCCTCAAGGAAATCTAATTGAAAGCCAGAAAAGAAGCAGCCGGATCACCGGGCCTTGGGGAGCAGGTGGTCCCCAAAGAAACGAAGGTGCATATCCCCAAGGACGTGGTAAAGGAATTCTACAAAGGAGACGACATCCAGCAATGGTTCAAAGCATACGAGGTGGCCATGTCCGCTCACCGGGTCCCGGAGAAGGACTGGGGGGCCGGCCTGTGGAGCCGCTTCCTCAGCGAGGGGAGAGACACCCTGCTGGACCTACCGACGGCACACATGAACGCCTACCCACACATGAAAGACGCTCTTTTATTCCGCTACGGCCTAACGCCAGAAATGTATCGCCAGCGGTTTAGGGAGTGCAAGAAGATTCCTGGCGCCACATGGGTGGACTATGTGAACTACTACACCAGGGCCCTAGATGGGTGGATCAAGGGCAGCAATGTGACCACCTTCGAGGGCCTAGTCGACCTAGTGGCTTACGAACACCTGTCCGCTAATTGCTTTGTGGAACTAAGACAGCATCTCCTGGTCAGCAAGCTCGCCAACCCACGGAAACTGGCTGTGGAAGCCGATCGATGGGTGGCCACCCGAGTCCAGAAGGCGCCCGGGTGAGACCTCCACGAACTACCAAGGATCTTCCCGCCAGCGAGGTGGGGGAGGTTAGGGCAAGCAGCAAAATTCCCAGTCAGGGCCTCAGCGTAGTCCCCCCAGAAACCAGACCCCGCGCTCTCCTCCCATGACGAGAGCCGCCCGAGTGCAGGACCCCCGGGGCTCTGCCCCAGCTCCACGTGCTTCAAGTGTCAGCAACCCGGGCACTATGCCGGTGACCCCCGATGTCCCCTGACCCCGAAATCCACTCCCACTGGGCCCTCCTCTAGGCAGATATCCTCAGTAGCCTTAGAAGAGGAAGAGATAGAAGAACAGGGGGAGTGGGAACCCGCAGCCATGGTCCTAGCCTCCCTGGGGAATAGTGAGATGATCCCCGGAGATTATCTGCCCGACAACACCGAAAAGTACCGCCAAACAGTGAAGGTTAACGGGCGCAGCATAGGAGCCCTTCGGGATACAGGAGCCAGCATCACGTCTGTTAGGTACACGCTAGTTCCTGAGTCCATGATCATCCCCCACGCCTCCTGTCGGGTGATAGCAGCCGATAATTCTGTCCACACCTGCAGGATAGCCCAGGTCCAGTTTGAGTGGGAGGGGGTCTCGGGCGATCTGCGGGTCGCAGTTCGCACGGACATGCCTGTGGACTGCCTCCTGGGGAATGACCTAGAGAGTTCCCAGTGGAAAGAGGTAGAGAGAAGGACCCATTTAGCCATGTTAGGACTGCCCCAGTGGGCCTGTGTGAGCACCCGGGCCATGACCGCCAGAATGCCCAACCCTGAGAACAAAGAGCCTGAGTTCCCCAGTTCAGCCCCTGATGTACCCGAGGGCGGCGAGCACCCTACGGTCCTCGACCAGCCCTCCCTCGACGAGAACGCATCCGACGAAGGTCCCCTCGGACCAGCTGTCGAACCAGTCCCGACCCTAGCAGATCTCCCCGAGTTGGCCCAGTGGCGCCAAGAGGGAGGACCTTCCCGAGAGGAGTTCTGCCAAGAGCAGACCTCCTGCCCTGCCCTAGAGGGGCTCCGGCGACAGGCCGCAGCCCAGGCCGCTGGAGACCAGTCCGGCTCCCATTACCTTTACTGGGAAAACGGCCTACTGTACAGTGAACAGAAGACCGCGGAACTAGGATCAGCCCGTGTGCTGGTGGTACCCCTACGTTTCCGCGGACTCCTCCTCAACCTGGCCCACGATGTGCCCCTGGCAGGGCATCTGGGCCAAGATAAGACCTTCCAACGACTAGTGACCCATTTCTACTGGCCCCACATGCGGGCTGATGTGGAACACCACTGCAAGTCCTGCCCCACGTGTAAGGCTAGCGGCAAAAGCGGACGCAAGCGCAAGGCTCCCCTCCAGCCCTTTCCAGTTGTCAGTACCCCCTTTGAGAGGGTGGGGATCGACATCGTCGGACCTCTGGACCCCCGGACCTCCTTAGGCCACCGGTTCATTCTGGTTCTGGTCGATCACACCACCCGATACCCCGAAGCCATCCCCTTCCGGACCGTGACGGCCCCAGTCGTGGGCCGGGCCCTCATGGGGATCTTCTCCCGGGTGGGATTCCCCCGAGAAGTGGTAAGCGATCGAGGGACGAACTTCATATCCCGGTACATGAAGTCCCTCTGGCAACAGTGTGGGGTGTCCTACCGGTTCACCACCCCCTACCATCCCCAGGGCAACGGCCTGGTTGAGCGGTTCAACCGCACCCTGAAAGGGATGATCATGGGTCTTGAGGAGCCCTTGCGACGCAAGTGGGACGTCCTCCTAGCCTGCCTCCTGTTCGCCTACCGAGAGGTACCCCAGAAATCCTTGGGGTTTAGCCCTTTCGAGCTGCTCTATGGGCACCCCGTCCGGGGTCCCCTCAGCCTGGTCAAGGAAGGCTGGGAGGCAGCCCCCCCCCAGCACACCCCCCGACGTATTCTCCTACGTCCTGGCCCTCCGGAACCAGACGCGGAAGTTACGCGAGCTGGCCGAGGCCAACCTGGAAGCCAGCCAAGAGGAGATGAAACGCTGGTACGACCAGAATGCCACTCTGGTCGAGTTTCAACCAGGCCAACAGGTTTGGGTCATGTCCCCAGTGGAACCTTGTGCCTTGCAGGACAAGTGGACTGGACCCTTTAAGGTGATAGAGCGCAAGAGCCAGGTCACCTACCTCGTTGATACAAAATCAGCCAGGAACGCCCTGAAAGTGTTACACGTAAACCGGCTCAAACCCCATTTTGTGCGGTCTGAGTTGGGGTTACTCCTTGCCACCGACGACGGAGAGGAAGAGGAAACGGACCCTCTACCCGATCTCCTGTGTGCAAAGGATCAAGATGGCTCCGTAGGGGGAGTGAGTCTCTCCTCCTCCCTCACCCCCTTGCAGCGTGAGGAATGTCGCCACTTGCTGGGACAATTCTCAGACCTCTTCTCCCTCACTCCCGGCGTCACCAGTTGGTGCGTCCACGACGTGGACACCGGGGACAGCCCTCCGGTACGGCACAGAGCCTACCGAGTCCCGGACCGAGTCCGAGCCTGCATCAAGGCTGAGGTCGACAAAATGTTGGACCTAGGAGTGGTGGAAGCCTCCGACAGCCCATGGGCTAGTCCCGTGGTCCTGGTGCCGAAGGCAGCCGCCCCGGGCACCGTTCCTGAGCTGAGGTTCTGCGTAGACTACCGCGGACTCAACGCAGTCACCCGAACCGATGCACACCCCATCCCCCGAGCCGACGAACTGATTGACCGCCTAGGGTCGGCTCAGTACCTTAGTACCTTCGATCTCACCAGTGGCTACTGGCAGATCGGCCTCAAGGAGAGGGCCCAAGAAAGGTCTGCTTTCTCCACTCCGGATGGCCATTTCCACTTCCGAGTCATGACCTTCGGCATGAAAAACGCCCCTGCCACCTTCCAGCGACTGGTCAATCAGGTCCTGGCTGGGTTAGAAGGTTTCAGTGCAGCCTACCCAGACGACATTGCGGTGTTCAGTGCTCACTGGCCCGAGCACCTGCACCACCTCTGGGAGGTGTTGGACGCCCTGCGTCGAGCCGGGCTCACCATTAAAGCTAGTAAATGCCAAATAGGACAAAGCTCAGTGGTATACCTAGGGCACCAGGTCGGCAGCGGCCTCGTGGCCCCCCTCCAACCCAAGATAGATGCCATCAATGCCTGGGAGACCCCCACGACCCAGACCGAGGTGCGGGCTTTCCTAGGGCTCACAGGGTACTACCGTAGATTCATCAAGGGGTACGGGAGTATTGTAGGCCCCCTCACCGAGTTGACAGCCAAGGCCAACCCCAAGAAGGTTATCTGGACCCCCGCCTGTCAGAAGGCCTTTGAGGAATTGAAACAGGCCATGTGCACCGCTCCAGTCCTACAGGCCCCTGACTACTCCCGGGAGTTCGTGGTTCAGACCGACGCCTCCGAACACGGCATCGGGCCGTGCTCTCCCAAGTGGACGACAAGGGGATTGATCATCCGGGTGGCCTTTATCAGCCGGAGGCTTCTACCCCGGGAGCAGAGATGGAGCACCATCGAGCGGGAGGCCTTCGCAGTAGTCTGGGCCTTGAAGAAACTGAGGCCCTACCTGTTCGGGACCCACTTCCGGGTCCAGACCGACCACCGTCCTCTCCGGTGGCTCATGCAAATGAGAGGAGAGAACCCTAAACTGCTACGCTGGTCCATCTCCCTCCAAGGGATGGATTTTACTGTGGAACACAGGCCTGTGCCGACCACGCCAACGCCGACGGCCTGTCCCGCTTCTTCCGTCTCAGCGAAGAGAACCCCCAAGAGGAGGGGTAGTTCTAATTGTCTTTCAGCTGGAGGGGACGCATGTTGGACCCGGCCTCGTGGCGTGGTCCTCGCTGATCTCCGCAGCCCCAGATCTACGGGTGGAACTGATTCCCGTCCACCCAGAACTGTACATGACACTCCTACACTGGACCTGAGACGATCCCCCGACCGCGTGCCTGCACCCGTGCACGTGACCATCAGACTCCATGTTTGGCCACCCCGGCCGGCCGGCCGCCTTCTTTCCTTTCGGCAGCCCTGGCCCCTCCTGGCTGCAGCTAAGCCTGCGCGTCCGGCGCGCCCAGATCCACCCGGGGGGTGAACGACTCACAAAGTACCCGAAACCAAGACTTCCATCACACCTCTGGCCCCCTTCCGAGGAACTGGTTTCCCTCACACCTCTGAACTATCCCTGGGGGCTGGTTTCGATGGCACCTTGGGCCTCCTAGTGAGCTGGCTCCAGGCCCTGATGGGCGTCTGAGATTCCATGGGCGCATGGTCCAAAGCATCAAAGAACCAACCGCCCAGACGATCAGGCGCCTGGCCCTCGGACCTCCGGCCTCCTGCCTATGAGGGTCCGGACATCAAAGAGCTCGACGACTATAAGACAGCCTGCCTTCCACCTAATCAGCAGTTGTATCTTGGACAAGAAAGCCCTGCTGATCTGATCGCGGCTGACTTTGAGGAGAACAGACTCTGACCCATCGAGCCCTGCTGACGTCGTCGCGGCTCATCCTAGAACCTACGGAACGGAACCATCGGAGCCCTGCTGACGCTGTCGCGGCCCCCTCTCGAAGAGACTTGAACCATCGGAGCCCTGCTGACGCTGTCGCGGCTTCCTCTCGAAGCACCAGAACTGAACCATCGGAGCCCTGCTAACGCTGTCGCAGCTCCCTCTCGAGAGCAAGACCTGAACCATCGGAGCCCTGCTGACGCTGTCGCGGCTCCCTCTTGAAGCACAAGACCTGAACATCGGAGCCCTGCTGAAGCTGTCGCGGCTCCATCTGCTTACGAGTACGACGGAGTACTCCTGCCCAAGCCCTGCTGACCTCGTCGCGGCTTGACGAACTCTCTGGTCCGGCTGGACCACCGACGCTACCCTCACGATCATCTTGAACCAGAAGTGAGTAGGACAGCAAGTCCCATCGCCAGCCCCCGTACCCCCCATTTCGAGGATTGAGAACTGTGCGCAGGGTACGTGGCGTGCCAGCTGGCCTCCTAAGACTGTCCCGCTTCCCCGATCCCTCGTTACGAGACTTTCGCGATCCCTCGATCGCTGTGTATTGCTCCTTACTTCAATCTTGATAAAGTCTTTCTTGATAAAGAATCACGGTGTAGTGTCCGTTCATAAGTGTGGTGTGTCGACAGTGTGTACGATCAGTCCTCCCCGGTGGGGACTCCCCCCTCGATAAGACTCAGCAGTAATTGTGGGAGAGGAGGTTCTAGGAGGTTAGGAGAGTCTTCTTGACCCCTGAGGTCAACGCCTTCCAACATTCTCTTTCAGTTATTTTTTACAGTGAGATCAATCACCTACATTTATCAGTAGAGGAATGTATTGAAGGTTCTGTTCATGTGGTAGCATTTTACCTCCAGCTGCAGCACGTGGTGGTCTGAGATGTGAGACCTGTGAGCCTCAACAGCGCTAGTGGTCCTGCTCATTGTTCAGCATCGGTGGGGCATCGGACAGCCCCGCCTCCTCTTCTCCAGCAACGATCAAGAGCACATCCACATCTCGTACCCAGATGGTCCCACCACCTAAAAATACAAGTGACCCCCCCACCACTGGCAGATTGAGGTGCTCCCATCCCTGTACCAGGTCCTGGCCATATCAGAAGACGGTCTTCCCCTGCGCTGCAACATCACAGTTGTGCGGGCAATTGCCTTCTGCGGCTATCAGCTGTAAAGGCTTGCAATTCTTGTTCAGGAAACATTCAAAGAGAGTGGGAGACCACTCCTAAACTTACGGCCAGTACTGAATACATTCACTCAATTCAGTAGTGTACAGGAAGGCATGGAGTCCCACTCTGAGACTCGGATTGGCCCCGGTCACACTCCCTCTATTCGTCCAACTTGTCCTGTGGTGTCCCACGTTCCCAGGACAGTCTCTGGGATTCTTCTCAGAACACAACACAAAGGTGTCAAGGGAAGTTTTATGATTTAGACATACATCAGGTTCCCAAAAATACTAAATTCGCCACACAAAGAGATGCAGTCGATCATATAAAGCTTGAGGCCAAAATCCTATAACTCTAGCAAAACTCTTATCCTGATAGGGTCCTAAGACAGGCAGAAACATGTCAAACTGATTTTTATTGGGCTGAAGGTCGCACTCCCCTCTGAGTGTTAATCTGCCGATAGGTGACTGCTAATGAAGGTATTAGTCCACCATAAGGCAGTTTTAATTTTGTGTCACTACTACTTTGCACTCTGCACCTACATTCTACCCCACCCACATCTAGCTCTCAAAGAGATACCATTTGACTATACATAAAATACCTCAAAGAGCTCCTTCTTTTGCCTCCTTGAGGATTGGGCAGGAAGGTGTAGCCCATACCATTACGTCCTTATTCTTGGTGGGACGAGGGACCCAATGGTGAAACATGCCATCTTAGACTGGGTGAGGGCTTTCATCCTAAAAAGAAAAACAATTATTGAGATATAGGATTGTTGCTTGAGGTATACGATTTTGTCCTCATGCTTTATATACCCAACTGCATCTCTTTGTGTGGTGTATTCTCCTCAGGCACCCATGTCCCTGCGGAGTCATACGCTGCTTCCCCTCTCTCAGCGAGCCTGCCAGGCTCCAAGGCACAGCTCTTCTAGTAAGAGGGTGCCAACCACAGGTGATGTCCCCTCGTCTCTGGGAGACTGGCTGTCAAAGACACCAGCCAAGGACCTCAGCAGTCCTACGATTACTCTGCAGAGTGCTGCCTTCTAAGTACTGTCTCCTGTGCTCAAGACAAACTAGGAACTGGACTCAAGTGCGATTGTTTGGACCCCACTATTATAGACATTATAAGAGGGGGGATGTGGATCTCACTGTCAGTGTCCTGAAGCCGCTTTGGCACCAGTCCCCTGTGTGCCTTCTCGTTTAAATTGTTTTTGGTATTTATAAAGCCATCATTCTTTACATCACATGGAACACAATGTCATGAAGATCACTCATTTTAGTACACATCTGTGATAAATAAAAGAGAAACAGTGAAACCTCAAACTAGAATGAAAAGAAGCTTTTCATGCCTCTTACATTAGCAAAACTTGATACCACATCCCAGTGTCCACACGGTGTTTCATGCCTATAGTGTTGTGAAGAAAATATTGTTGTCCCTGTCCCCTTCCTCAAGACCACACTGTAATGCACCCATACTCCTGCGTCCCTTTTAGTCCCACATACCTGCTCTTTGGGCGGTCTGTAGAACACACTTAATGTATATATTGTTCTCATTATTATTTCTTATTGCACTTGTGTGAAGGTACATTCTGTCTGTGGTGCTGGCAGTCTTTGAAGCCCTGCACACTGACCTCTAATGAGGTAATTTACAATTTTCTTAAAATTCCTCTAAAAAAGTTGTCTTATAATGGTGCCAGGACATGCATTATATGGCGCGTTTAGTTCTTAGTTAACATGTTGTTCAGCATTCAGAACATATTCATGCAAGCTTTCATGATTTATTCAAATTCTAATGTACTTCAGTGGCCAGTGTTCTTGCATCAAATTAGAGTGGTGGCTTAGAGGACCTCACCCAATTAGTGACATATGACGCGCAATGTCGACAGGCTTAGAAAACTGACCAATTCTCTATGACTATGATGAATATTGGGAATATCTCTTTACATTAGAGCAGTTGGTTTTCTCTATGTTGGTTTTCTCAGTTGCGCCGCTTTGGAATTGTGTATATGATGATGTTCTCATCTCACTTTTTGTGACCATTTCTGCTGATATTATTGCAAATAAATTGATACAGGAAATGTCAATGAAGATATATATTTTTTGTTGCAAATAATGACTCCTTTTGGAATGGGACCATGAGTAGGACCCCCAAAATGCATGAAGCATTAAGCTGAGTTCCTACTGTCCCCTCACTAAATAATCTTGTTTGTATCGCATTGCTTACGGGCCATCTATTGGATGTGATATCCCTCACATGGCCCAGCATTGGACCCACAAGGGGAGCATGGACAACTAAAGCTTGCGCGGAGAGCACAGGAGAAAAGATCTGGTTAACGTGTGGCAACCCCGGGCCTGAAGAGGAAGAGCAGAAGCATCTCCAAAGACGTACCCTTTTTGCAGTGGCCCTCATGGGGATTTGCTAAGAGTCTGTTTTCCCCGCCTGCATCGAGTTGTCGCATGAGATAGGAGATGGGTTGAGGCTCAAATCAAGATGGCGGCCACTTAATGGACCATCAAAAACAATGGGGTTGCCCTGTGTCCCTCAGAACGTGGGTAAGCAAGGTTATTAGCTACAATGTGTTCTGTCGGTTGTTGCATTTTCTTTGCGTGAAAAATAGGAGTTGGAATGTCACACTTACATAAGAAGTTCAATGTATGTTCTCCAAAAACACTGGGGACCATTGTTTTACACCCCCCAAAGCAAACCAACAAAATACACAACACACAACAACAATTATACTTATTTAGTATATTCAAATGTATATATCTAAATAATATGGGCACATTTCTCTTTAATTAAAGGCTGTCAAGGACACAAATAAATCACATGGCGTCAATTGGTGATAACGTAGCACAAAGTGAAGAAAGTAAGTTTAACATTAAAAACAATACAGACAGAAACGGATCTTAACATGATATATATAAATAAATGATTACAAAAAATGCTTGTTCTCTCTCGTATCTAAAGTTCAACAAACACCCTATATCATTATTGCCAGTAGGATTGCCATAGACGTTTCGACCCTATGTGTATGTGTTAGTGGTCAGACATCACAACAGGTCTTCCTCAGGACTAAAGATGGACAGCCTGTAGGGGACATAAGACCTCACACAAGAAATGTGTGTGTTGTGTTAAAAGAACAAACATAAGGAGGATGCCAGTTGCGGCTCACCTAAAGGACTGATACCAAGGAGGAAAACTGCTGGTCACCGTGCCTGACCAACAGCATAGCAGGTGCGCAGAGCGTGGGTGCTGGGGCCAGAAGACAGGGAAGAAGGTGGTGCTTTCATTGGGTTGGAGCTTCCGGTCTGTACGAAGACAGCAGCCACTCATAGCAGATGACAGCGGAGACACCCTGCTGGTTACCAGGCCTGCGTGACACTGCAGCAGGTGAGACGAAGGACGAGGCGACCATACAGAGTTGGGTCCCATATGAAAGCGAGACTAGCCTAACATTCCCCTGGCACTGTGAGTCTTGACTCTCCCTGATACGAAGGGAACTCCACTTGTGTTTGATTAACGTGTTGCAGAGGCACACAGGGAGAGCAGCAACAGAGGTGCAAGGAATGAGGAGGGGGCTCCTAGTGATAATCTTTTGATTGCTCCAGGCCTCCACAGAGATTTGGCCTGCCATTTCGAAACGCTTCTGCCTCTTCCCTACCCCCCAAACAAGAGTGCAGCAAGGTTCAAAGCTTGGCGCGGATCCCCAGATACCTCCGCCACCCACGAGACGGCATGGTGTTGTATGCCATACGGGGAAAGTGCTAACAGACACTATCATTTCATCCTCCTGTGACATGTAGGGATGTTGTTGCAGACCCGCAAGGAGAAGGAGGAAGGGAAGAGGGAAGTGATGAACCTCCTAATTAGCTATAGGATATCACGTCGCACCACAGAATAACTCGCCTTCAATTGACGAGAAACAATTTAGTGGAATTTAATGGCGCCTAATGCATCTCTAAAAGACTGAGGCCACTGCCATAATTGCTGCATAAACACGGAAAGGTGAAAAATGGGCAAACTGGAGTCATTGTCGTGTTCAGAAAAACCTGACGCACCAAAAACCTTATTGGATCCAGGGTCCCCTGTCTGGATTCTGAGAAGCCTCCCACAGAATGTGCAACTGAGAACTCAGAGCCCCAGAAGCTGGACACAATTCTGGTGGCAATAACGAACACCAAGGAAACACTGGAACTGAAAATCCATGCATTGGTGGTGGATGCGGAGCTCACAAGGGAGGATGAAACGAAATTGAAGGAGTTAAACGAACTAAATGACATCTGGAAGAATTAACACTGTGGTTGCAAACAAAGGTTTGAGAACTTACTGACAGGATCAGATTGCAAAAGGGAGATCCTATCACAACAACATGAAAGTGGTGTCATCCTGGGAACCCACTGAGGGCAAAGATATGGTAGCGGGGCGAATTGCTGAAATGAGGGGTGGGGACTTGAGAGCTCTCAAGCTTCTTCATAGTGGAGAGAGCAAGACCTCTACCACCAGGCGCACCTCCCAAAGTGAAAGTGAAACTCCTCGACTATGACGGTCGAGACATCATGCCTCAAAATCCAAGGAGGGTTGGACAGCACATGGTGGACAATGTGAAGTTATGATATTCCTAGACTATATCTTGGCAGTACAATACCAAAGGATAGGAGTTATATAGGAGTTAAAATGCAGCTGCTCAGCCAAATTAGCCTTACATTTCCAGGCAGACTTAAAAATATGATGCACACTGAAGCTTTGTTCTTCGAGGACCCAAAGGAGGCAAGTGACTTGCTTGACAAGTGGCAAAATAGAGAGCTGATGGGCCCATCACCACATGCGCAAGAAATGTCAAAGACATTAAACGAAAGGATCCGGAAAATGAGAGGCGTAGCCCTACTCCAAAGCAAGCCAAGAGAGAGAGATCTACTACTGCAGAAACCTCTATACAACTCGGATCACAGAGGGAAGATTTGAAGGAGACCACTGGCAGCCTTTCCTTCAGTTCGGATTTAGACTGGTGAAACTATTAAAACAGATGCAGAGATTCTGTCTATTACTCCTGGAGCAACCGATCAGTTGACCTAATTCCCCCACATTACCACTCTGAACACATAGTCCAATTGGAATGATTAACCAGCAACACTGTGCAGGCGATGAAGGGGCTTCAATCAGCATATCCCTTTAATGTTTCTCTCTTTGGTTATATTGCTAAATAAGATCATTTACATTTTTCATTTGGTTGTTCTGTGTGGGGTATTTGGTCCCCTCTAATGGTTGTGAGTATTTTGATAGACACAATGTTATTATTGGTGGAACCATCCTAGAGAGGAACTGGTTGTTGCTGTGTCCCTGGGATGGAAAACACAAGTGGGGGAATGGCTTTGGGGCAGTGGCGGCTGGTGACTTTTGAAAGTGGTGAGGCGAAAAAGTTGGGGGTGAGTGCTTTGCCACTAGCGTGTGTGGTTGGTACAACAGTCTAGTTCATTGAAGAAACAGACAGTGCCAGGGTTTCCACCCTTCTCAGAGAAAAAATATATGCTTTGCTGGGAAAAGTCTGGCTACAAGCAGCCCTGGACACATCACAACTGCTAGATGTCCATTAGTCTGCGCAATGCATATTTAGGACTAGTTTGGAAACGGCCGCTTGGGCATTCACTAAAGTGTCCTTTTGAAGGTCTGTGTTCAGGAGGCATGGTTTGGGGCAGTAGTGGAAAAGCAGGCCACTTGTTCCCCCTAACTGGAAGTCACTGGCTCACCAAATAAGGGTCAACTTGTGCCAGGGAATGGATTGTAAGAGGTGAGACAAGAAGTGCCCGCTGGGGAGTCCATGCAGGACTCCTCGCCCTCCTGTAGGATTGCTGTGACTCCCAGACTTAGTCCTTGCATTACGCACTTCTTACACATTCTGAAGGCCGCTCACGCGTGGTGTGATTGATCATCAGATGAAGACATACGGATGGACAGACCGACTCCTAATGATGTAACCATGCGGGTATCTAAAGAAGTGCCACAAATCAAACGTGGTTAACTGCCCAGGCGCTCTTCTGACATATGCTATGCACAGTGTAAAGCGGCCTTCAATTGTTCTGCATGCGGGACGGTGGACACATATAGCTGCCCTAGAGGGAGGACACCTTTTCCACTGATCGGACCCCAACAACGCATTGCCATATGAAGCTTTCTCCAGACGAAGATATGCAAAAAACAAAAGTAAAGTTGTTTGAACTCACCGTTCCGGATACTCCACGACTCCCGCCGTCCTCTTTTTCAAATCCTGCAGCAGTGCACCGCACGTCATCACTCATCACGGAAGGCGGCAGGCAGCCTCCCACCCCTCCAACGCAGCCAGCGCAGCGGTGTGATTGGTCCGGCCGCTGCCCCACCAGCGTAATTTTCTCTCTCTATGCTGCAGAGAACAGGGAGAGTGGGCAATGTTTCTCGAGGGCAGGGGGAGTGACTTGCCCACTGTTCTTCATACTGACTACTTGGGCGACCTCAGGCTGCCCAAGCAGTCAGTATGAAGAACAGTGGGCAAGCCATTCCACCCTGCCCTCGAGAAACTCCGCCCACTCTCAACCAGGAACTTCAGCTTTCTCGCCGTGCGAGAAGGCAGAAACAAATGGTAGTTATTACGGTAATAACTGCCATTTGTTTCTGCCTTCTCGCACGGCGAGAAAGCAGGGGAGGCGGCGCCCAAACGCCCCCATAGAGGAACCGCAACTGCTTTGGGGTGGGGTGCTAAAGGCCTCAAGTAGGTACACAATGCTCTGAATGCAACAAGTAATACATATGCTCGTGGAAACATGAAGTCTAAAATCCTCTCCTGGAAAATCCAGAAGCTGTCCAAGATAGTGAAAGGCACAGCATCTTCACATATGTAAGGAGGCCAGTGGTCGATATTGCTTGTTTACAAGAGATGCTTGACAAATGAGGAGGATGCCAAAGTGAGGAGGAGATGAATATCTCACTTGCTTAATATTGAGAACTCTGCATTGGCACGAGGAGCTCGAACGTCTGTCAAGCTGAGAGTAACTTTTAGTGTGGTAAAAGAAATTAAGGACCCCAGTAGAAGCTATGGAAGTATGCTCAGCAGATTAGATGGCATACATGTGCTGAAAGCGAGTACATATGCCCCTAACATGGATCTGAACAAGTTCTATGATTCTATCTCATTTAAATTAGCAGACTTTGCTGGCATGCCAATGATACTCGGAGGAGACTTAAATGCTTTTGTGGCACTCACAAGCTATATTTCTTGTGATTCACACAAAAATGGATGTTACAGATGGTGTTGAGGACATGGGGACACCTGTGAGATTAGCTAAGGAACTAGAAAGCTGGCAAATACACTGGGATTTTAGGGATGTGTGGCGATTGAGAAAACCAGATGCCAAAGAGTTCTTTTACTCATAGACTCATGGCCCGCATGTTAGATTAGACGACATGTATGGCTCCAGGGGTTTGCGACAACAAACCCTTCACACTGAGCACCTAGGTAGGATGTATTTCAACAACAATTCTCTTCTATTCTTCTATTACATCTGAAGTGGGGATATACCACACCTATTATACCTTCATGGAAGTTACAAGCAGCAGCTCTGGATGATCCTCTATTCAGGAATTCTATAAGGGACAAGATACATACATATTTTCAAGACAACAAAGGCCTGGAACTCTGATAGAGTGGGAGGCTTTCAAAGCCATGATCAGGGGCCACTGCATCACTTACTTTTGGAAGGCATTTGACAGAGATATTAAGAAAGGCTCCGAGAACTAGATCAAACGCTTCCTAATACTGAGGAACTGACTACTGACCTTAATAGAGCTGGGGAAGAGCACACACAAGTGACACAACAACTAAAATGTCATAATTACAGGACATGCATGATGATGAGGCACAAACCGAGGGATAAATTGGGAGGCTACTTGCCTAGCTCAGTAAACCTGAGAGAAAGGGTACACCCATCACTGAAATCAAGGATGACACTGGACAGTTGAAATACACACAGGTGTTCTAGAATAATGACATGACGTTGTGCTCTGCAGGTGATGTTGTGGAAAAACACAGAGTAGACAATTATTTGGAATATGCAAGACTGAGGAGCATAAGTCTCGAACAACAGGAAGACATTAATCAACCAATAACATTACAAGAAGCAAAATGCATCATATCTGACTTAGCACCAGGTTATGACTGCTTCCCAGCTGAGTTCTATAAGACTAACATAGACAAACTTGTTCCATGATTTTTAAAATTGTACGAAGCAGCATACCAATTGGAGATATTGTAAGGAACGCCCAAGAAAGCCCTAATAACCCAATTACCCAAGAGCAAGCAGGAACTGAAGAACCAAAAAGCAATGGACTACTTCCAATGCTAAATCTTGATTACAAGTGCTTTGGCAAAATGATTGCCTCATGCTTGTTGAAAGTACTGTCCGACTTGGTTCACTGAGATTAAAGCGAATTTGTGCCAGGATGCAGTACATGCCCTAATATTAGAAAGCTAATGCAAATATTGGAGTCAACATCTTTGAAATGTCCGTACCTAGCAGCACTATCAGGGGACATGGAGAAGATGTTCAACTCCATTAACTAATGGTTCATGCTTAGTCATGAGGAGGACACGCGTGGGTTACGCATTAACGAAATGGATAAAATACTTTACACTATACCAAAAGCAAGACAGCGATGCTAAGCGAATTAGATCAACTCTCATGTTTGAATGCCAATTGGGCTAAGACATGCGCCTTTCCAATCAGACCTGTAGAATCTGGAGGGTGTTCCCCTGTGTGGGCTCTGCAGATGAATTGGGAACCACACAAATTCAAGTATCTCATTATCGAAATCTACCTTGCAGACCAAGATATTATTGAGGGCAATGTTCTCAAGGCGATAAGGTCCCTAGGGGGCAATTTTATGGGGGGCCAAACTTACCATCAGTTTGAGACGAATAGCGCAATTGAAGATGGTGATGCTGCATTTTACTTTATTACTTCTCTAACTTACCATATGTTCCTACCAACCAAAATATTTAAGGAACTTAATTTTAAACTCACACATATGGGTGGCCTGGGAGTTCCGAATGATAACGTTATCATAAGGCTGCAAAGCTGCAATGGGTGGCCAGATGGTTTAAGCCACTCCCCCATTTGAAACGACATTGGTTAGGTAGCATTACGTTCTCCTAGAGAAGAAAGAGCTGCTAGACCACCAAGACTAATGCAGGCACGCAGGTAAACATGGGAGAGATTACAAGGAAAATAATATACCTGTAATGGTACTGCTTAGCAGCCACCCCAGACACACTGAGCTGGGATTCATATGTTATTGAAGTCATGGAAGTTATTTACTTGACAGGTAAACTGTGAACCTTTGAAGATATTGGGGATGTATATGGAGTGGCTACAGGTCAGTTTCTGAATTACAGTGGTCTGACTGGGGTGCTACAAAACAAATGGGAATCTACCATTCCAGATGAACTGACAACGAATCACAGACCACATACAGTGCTCACGCTAGGAAAAGGTATGAAGACTATCACTTCCCTGTACAGAGCATTGCAATGTTGATCAATGCACTGCATTGAATGTCCATCAGGCACAACTAGAGTTAAGTGGTCTCAGGACATTTCACTATGTCAATGGACAAAAGCTGCAAGGTACTGTGCCGAAGTGTCTAGAAGCTCATGGTCCAAGTTCCAGCATTTCAATATCTTACATAGAGTATATTTAATGCCAGAAAAACTTGCGAAGATTTACCCGACTATGATTTTCAGTTGTAAAAAATGTAATAGGAGTATTCCAGTATATGACCCAAGATGCCCAGTAGTAGCTGGGTATCCCAGGTCATGTACCAGAAGAAGGTGGTGGCATTGTTGAAGGAGACTTCAGGCAGGCAAACGCTGTTGGAACCACTGTGCTGAATATTGTGCATATTCCCATGTCCTATGTAAAAGAAGGGTGATAATAGGTTTCTAGACTCAGCACTGTTGATAGCTAAAAGATGTTTAGCATCACATAGAACTCATCTGAGTGTCCAACATTGATTCAATGGACCTCTATTGGGAGTTACTGGTCAGAACTATAAAGTTGCATGTCCACATTGGGAAACTGTAAACACTGACCCAGGTACTAACCCAAAGCACTGGTGACAAGGCATATACTGAAAAGTAACCAGACCTTAGACACCAGAGCCTATGGGCCCCAATCACATACCTCTTTTAAGACGGGTAGGAATTTGGAGACCCCGTATGACTGAAAATTCAAGAACATAGATTAAGTGATATTACATTAACAGTTTATTATCTAGATGATTCATCATGTTTTACTATTGAATACAATGGTACTGGCACCTCCATTTAAATGTTATAGATATGTTGAAAGTGGATTGGCTCTTTCTTTGATGCTTCACATTTTGTAGTTGGAGTACTAGAAGATGATTCCCTGCGTTATTTTCGAGAATTGATACGTACGAGCAGTCGTGGCTGCTTCATGGCGGGGAGTGCTGGCGTAGCGCAGGCAATTTTTTTTTCAAAATAAAGAAACATACACTTACTTCTTGCTCCCGTGCCACGCTGCTCCTCGTCTCCCGCCACTGCAGTTCCCATGAGCACAGGCTCCCAGCTCACCACGCAATTCCAGCGATTCTCTCATGCTATTACTCTCAGCATGAGAGAAGTGCTGGGATTGGATGGAGTTGGCCGGTTTCACGCTCCAGCAGGGACTGGGAGCCTGTGATCCTGAGCCCTGCAGATATCTCCAAGGAAAAGCCTGGAGATATCCAAGTGCACATGCCGGTTTGGATGGCGTGGACTGCCGGCCAAACCGACATGCGCACTTTCAGTTTCCACTCCTCCTTCTGCCCCTGCTGGTGACGCTGCAACCTGGCCCGCCCTTCCCCAGATTCAGTTGACTCCACAAACTCGGTCAAGGTAATGAAAAAGAAATTTTATTAAAAGTGTTTTATTATCATTTTATTTGTCATTTTCTGCCTTTACACAGTGGGGGCGATGCTCCTCCGCCATAGCAGTGGAGCCGCCCCTGCGTACGAGCTTTGATAATGAATTTAAAATGGAACTTAACAGAAATTAGTAACACACTCAGGTCACCTATCTATTTCCTCAGTTGTTTTCTGTGCAAAATCTTTCTGACACCTGGACTCATTAAAAACGTCACATACGTAACTGTTTTTATGGCAGACGAATGAAAGCGTAAATTAACCTCTCTGGCTCAAACCTGCTGATCGCTGGCAGGTGATCAGCCTGCTGAACTACCTCACCTGCCGTGTTTTAGTGGCAGGGCCGTAGCGGGCACCGGGCATTTTCCCGGTGGGCCGGAAGAGTGGGGACCAGATTTTTAGTGGTTAGTCCATGTTTGTACTGGAAAAAGAAAGAGGATATATCCTGAGCAAATTCCACAGCAATCAGTTAACGTTCTTAATGAATCAACACCTATAGTCTTCTTTTTTTTCTGTAAACCTTCTTCAAGAACAGTCCTAGTCGCCAACACGTGTTTCGTCTCTTTGTGGTGTAAGCCATAGACTTCCTCAGGGATAGATTTTATAACACACAAAAAACCTGTATTACAATTCTAGGTTCTTTACATTGTTGTGGTTTACCTCAAGCACAACATCCCGTTATAGAGCCCTTAACATTGAGGTAAAAGGAGTGACAGTGGTTTCGATCACCAAATTGTAAGTGATACAAACAGTTAATTGATGGTATATACCATATAACACCCACAATTTCTACTCAGAAGTGTGACACACCAGAATAACAATAAGTCAAGACACCAGAGTGCAGTCATAATGGACCGTTCAGACCCTAAGTCTTAATTGTTAATAAGAAAGTGTGAAAGCAGAGGAAAAGCAACCAAGTGAAAAGAAGAAAAAAAGGCAAATCCAACCAAAAGAAAGAAATGCTAAAGTCCCAATGAGTGTACATTGCACTGATAATCTAATTCACGAGCACAAAGAGTCAGTAACACCACCATGCGCCAAAAGTATAATGTGAGCCGTTTATCAAGGGTTATATTAATTCTACCGACTCACCGAATATTTCAGTATTTTCTAAAAATAAAAGCAAAATTCGAATTATTATTGGGGATATGTATATTTGTCATATTTCCAAGAACCTGAAATACATAAAAGAACCCGTAAACTATTGTTATCCATATGGAAATACCCGATTTATGCAAAACTTGTGACGCCCAATGGTACTCACTTATTAAAGTCCAGATCAATGAGACAAGAAAATAAAGTCTCTCCAGCATCCCTTGTCAAGAACCCATCAGGTAACCTAATACAGATATAAGTGATACAGCGTATTACGCCATCTGTATCTAATCTTTCTATACTTAGACGCTCCTGTCAAAAATTATCTTTACATTCATCTTTAAAATCAAGGCAGAAAAATCCTCAATGAAAACATCAGATATTTGTTTAGTCATATACATGTTCTTATACAATATTAAATATTAAGTATGCCGGATTTATATCCTATAGTCTCGGTATATATGATACGATAAAAACATAGTTGCGAACAGAAACCGAAGACATTGATGATAGGGCAAGCACTCTAACTAAAAGAAGTGCAAATATCTCTTTGTGCCCATAACATGAACAGACCAAAAATTATTGTTAACAAAAAAGCGCTCTATCCGAAATGAGCGGAATTCTATTTGTGTCCATGGCACGTGGAAAAATGAAGCTGCAATATAGCAAACCCTGATACCAGCAGCAGCATATATAATATTTTAAATATTAATATTAAGAGGAACGACATGACTCGAGTCTTGCAGAATCAAAATTAAGGGTAAACACTCAAAAAGCAGAACCGGTAATTAGCAGCCCACCTTACCGTAAAGAGCAGCATGGTCAAAAGCGAGTCCTGTGAATCGGTGTCTAGCATCAGCGCCATATTGACTTCAACTATAAATAGTGTGAGTGTTATTCGTAAGCAAAGAAGGACTTCGCTAATGGTACTTGCAATGTCATGGACTCAGCCACCATCTTAAAGTGGTGTGATACGCCGATCTTAGGAAAACACAGTACCCCAGCGAGTAAAGTACGCAAGAACAATAGTATGAAACAAGCCTATGTTGAAGATGCATACTAGATAAAGGCTAGCATATTTGTAAACTATTTAAACAAATCGGTGTCCAGACTAAAAGCAATGTAAAAAAACAGTGCCTCAGTGATACCTAATACCCAGTTACCACACACAAATAGCAAAGAAAGTACAGAAAGGTCATGCTTATAGAGGACAGATCAGTGTAACGTTAGTTGTCCACAACAATCTAAAATGGCCTTACTAAGTGTCATATCAGCCTGGCATATGAGCATTACATATACAATTCAAAATTTGCAAACATTCGTGACAAGAATTTTCAATTCTAATAAGGACTAGGAGGCGAGGATTATGCTTTCTCATTTCTTTAATGAAATGCTCAGCAGCCAATAAAAAACAACCAAAAAACTACATTTCCCATGAACACCAGGGAATAACCATAGAGAGTAGTGTATAAAAGGTCCCAACATTGGTCTGTCTTCCTCTTTCTTTGTGGAAACATGTTCAAGTTAAAGTAAAATCCCAAATACAACAGGAACAGCAATTCCAAACAAGCCGCCGTCATCCACAGAATCCTGAAGTAGGCAGCCGAAGAGCCATGGGTCCAGAAGCCAGGAGGAGAACCAGATCCCGATAAGGAAGAAACGACATCACTTCTGGTCTGAACCTGAAACAAGATACAGAGCCATAATATCCAAAGTAATAATACTGTCAAGAGTCATCCAGGGAGGGAACAAGGAGAGAAATATTTGCAAATGCATGTATACAGTCATAATACATTAGCATACAAATATGAAACATGGGTGGGATAATCCTCGCCTCCTAGTCCTTAATAGAATTGAAAATTCTTGTCACGAATGTTTGCAAATTTTGAATTCTATGTCAGGACAGGAGGCTCCGATTATTCTTTTTTAAAGCTGATCCACCACTACAGAAGCAACACAATCAATCGGTTTGTAATAAAACGTTTTAAAGACAGAATCAGATGACCAATCTGCAGCTTTCATTATGTCAAACAAAGTAACACCCATGGAATAGGCTTTGGACGCCATAGCCCCACGTGCAGAATGTGCGCCAAACACAGAAACATCAATACCTGCTTCAGACATAAGCCACCGCACCCAGCGCGCCAAAGTAGCTGGAGTGACGGGGCGAAAAGGCTTTTGTAAAGCAATCAGCAGTTGACCCTGCATGTCAGATCGCAAAGAAGCGGTACTCACCTCGTAATCCTTTAGGCATTGCGCAACGCAAAGGTTGGGATGAGAAGGAAAAGAAGGGTAAGATATAGAAGGCGTATTAGATTTTGTACGCCTGGAAAGACGAAAAGAAACCCCCTCAGGAGTAAAACTACGACCCGCAAGATCCAAAGCGTGGACATCTGACACGCGCTTACATGAAACTAAACAGAGCAACATAGTTAATTTCGCCGACAACTGCTTGCGGGAAAGCAAGGAATTCGAAGGCCAAGCCTCCAAGAATCGGAGAACAACCGAAACGTCCCATAATGTAACATACTTTGGATTGGGAGGTTTCGCAAAACGAATCCCCTTAAGGACCCTGGAAACAAAAGGATGTTCACCCGCAGGTTTCCCATCTATGTGGGCATGACCTGCTGAAATAGCCGAGCGGAAGCCATTGATAGTCGAGTAAGCTAGCCCCGAGGTGCCTAAAGAGGCCAAGAAGTTAACAATTAAACTGACATCTGCTGAAACGGGATGAACTTGTTGTTGATCACACCAATCGCACCATCGCTTCCAAGACCCCTTATATCGTTTGTGAGTATTGGGAGCCCATGCCTCACGAAGGAATTTGGAAGCGTCGCTCGAAATGCCTGGGATCGCCCAACGATCCCCGAGATCCTCCATGCGAGCAGATGTAGGGAGCCTGAGAGGAACAGGGGATGAGGATCTCCGATAGGATCCAACAAGAGATTCCACAATGGGGGAAGGAGAAACGGCGGAGCGGAACACATTTCCAGAAGCACCGGAATCCATGCTTGAGCTCTCCAGAGAGGGGCAATCAGAATCAGATCCGTCTGAAACCGTTTGGAGTAAGCCAATACCCTGGGAATCATTAGAAACGGAGGAAAGGCATAACAGAGGGTCGATGGCCACTGCTGGAGAAAAGCATCCGTGGCCAGAGCCTGAGAGTCCGGCCTCCAACTGTAAAAGCGCGGAAGTTGCGCATTGAGGCGAGAGGCAAACAGATCCAGCTGACAAGGACCCCAACGCCGTTGGAGAGCACGGAAGACTCGAGGGTGAAGCCTCCAATCGCTGTAATCCCGGAGATGTCTGGAGTGCCAGTCCGCTACTTGATTGTGGCATCCCGGAAGATACTCCGCAATAACAGTGATCTTCTTCTGCAGACAAAAGTGACAGAAATCTTTGGCGATCTCCGCCAACACTTTGGACCTGGTCCCGCCCAGTTTGTTCACATAGCGGACTGCCGATACATTGTCCATCCGGAGAAGGACACAACAACTCGGTTGTAGGGGGGAGAAACACTTGATCGCAAAGGAACCCGCCAGGAGTTCCAGACAGTTGATATGCAGAGTCAACTCCTGAGGAGACCAACGACCCCCGGTCGAGACAGACCCGCAACGGGCTCCCCAACCCCACCGGCTGGCATCGGATTCTATCACTAGATCCGGGGACGCCCCGAAGAGGGCTCGACCATTCCAGGCCTCCATGTGGTCCAACCACCACTGCATTTCCCAACGGACCTCCTCCGTAAGAGGGATCTGGTCGGAGTATCCGAGGCCTTTCCGGAGATGCAGAATTTTCAGGCGTTGCATTGCCCTGTAATGCAGAGGACCTGGAAATATCGCTTGAATGGACGACGCCAGTAGACCCACTACACGCGCCAACGACCTCAACGACACAGTCGGTCTGGAAATAACAGACGTCAACTCTCTCTTGATGTAACGCATCTTTTGCTTGGGTAAGAGAAGTTGACAAGCCACCGAATCTATCTGGAAACCCAGGAAGTCTATAGACTGGGAAGGAACCAAAACCGACTTCTGAACATTGATCAGAAAGCCTAGAGACTGTAACAGATCGATGGACCATTCCAGATGACGCAGAAGTTGAAGAGGACAATCCGCCATAAGGAGAATATCGTCCAGATAAATAATCAACCGTACACCCCGAGATCGAAGATGTTCCACAACTGGTCTCAACAGTTTCGTGAAGCACCATGGTGCCGACGATAGACCGAATGGGAGAACCTGATACTCGTACCAAACTCCCTGCCATAGAAACTGAAGAAAACGGCGATGAGGTTTGAAAATTGGAATCGAGAGGTACGCATCCTTGAGATCCAGACGGACCATCCAGTCCCCCTCTCGTAAGAGATCTCTCAACAGATGGATGCCCTCCATCTTGAAATGACGGTAGACTACCACCCCGTTGAAGTCTTTCAGATTGAGAACAAGGCGAGAGCCGCCTCCTTTCTTTTCGACCAGAAAGACTGAACTGGCAAACCCCAAGGGATGACGAGTCGTGGGAACAATCGCCCCTTTCTTGAGGAGGGTGGCTATTTCCTCGGAGAGACAAGCCTGGTCTTTTAGAGGAAAATGCAAACAAGGGGGAGGACGGGTTTGATGCACTGGATAATAAAACTCTATTCTGAACCCTTGAACAGTTTGCAGAACCCATGCATCGCTTGAGATCATGCGCCAATTGTGCAGGAAAAATTGAATGCGACCCCCCAACATTACATCGCATGCATGAATTAGGCTCACCTGTAGAGGAGGCATCATGGTATTGTCCTTGCTGGCCACCAGATCGGCCCTTTCCGTACTGGCCTTTTCCCTTTCTCGAAGGATAGAAGTTGGCTTGGGTGGAATAGCCGGAATCATAGGAACCTCTCTGCTGAGAGGAATTTCCCCTCTGGGACTGGTTCGCAGAGCCTCGGCCGAACGAGCGTCCCCTACCTCGTCCGGCCTTAGCAAAAACCGGGCGCATGGCCCGTCTCAAGGAGGCCTGCGCCTTGTCAATCCCGCTGAACGTAGAGACAAAACGAGTGAGCTCCTTCAGGAACGGCTGACCGAATAATAGTCCTTGAGCCTCAGGGCCAGATTCAGAAGTTGCTAACTCCGAAAGTTTCGGATCCAATTTTAAGAGGATGGACCTGCGACGTTCAGTCGACATCGCGCAATTAGCATTGCCCAGATAACAAATCGCCCGTTGGGCCCATTCGATCAATTCCTTCGGATTTACAAGAGCAGAAGCCTCGTCAGCCTTGTAACCAAGGTCCAAGAGTTTGGTGAGAGGAGCCAGCAAGTCGAGCATCTTGTCTTGACAGGACCGCCAAGATCTATCCAGGCCTTTTTTAGGGTCCTTTGCGTACTTTTTTAAGTACGTGACCATCATGGGGTCAACCTCCGGAGTGTCGGCTAAATGGTCCGCCAAGTCCGGTCTCGGGCACTCGGAGCGCAACCGTGCCCGAACTGAGGCCTCAAAAGGTTGACGAATATGACACTCTATATATGCCGCCACTGCAGGAGAAGGCGTCCACGATGAAGAGTTCGGGTGGACAATGTCCGCCGGCTCGAAATTAAGTACTGTAGGGCGCTCAGGGGCGTCTACAAAATGTTCCTTACAGACCCTCTTCCGAGGAGGCGGTGAAGCATGATCTGAAGACGCGGAAGAGTGGGCATTATCCGACTCCGACTCATGAGGAGCTGGAGAAGCGGAAGGAGCTGCCGCCAAACTCTTCGCCAGGCGTTGAAAGTCTGCCTTATGAGGATTAACCGGCGACGTAGCCGATTTCTTGGCAGCAGGTAGCCAACCCTGCTGTTGAGCGTAAAGATTCAGGTGACGCTTCAAGGGGTTAATAGCACGCACCAGCGCCTTGTTAACTGATTGTTGGACCCCTCTATCCAACTGCTCCACCAAATTCTGTTCCAAGGAGTCCTCCTCCTCGACATCATAGCAGTAGTCGTCATCAGCGTCATAATATTCAGCCATTCTACCAGGTAGAAAAGTAAATGCCCACAAGACGACTAGAATCCGGAGTGTCAAAACACCAGTCAAGGGGGAGTGTGTAAACCCCAAAGCAGGCTTTGAATGAAGCAGGACAGGGTCCGGACTTCAATAAAAGTATTCAAGCGTGGAGGGAGCTAAAGCCTGCACAGCACCAACACTCTAGGCAGAGCCTATGCCACAATGTTGCAACCGAAGTCTTCAAGAAACCTCGGTGTCTGACGGGGTTAAAGTTTGGAGACAGGTCGTGGGCAGAACGCCAAGAACGTCGTCACTCAACCAGTTCTGAGGAGAAACCCTGAGACCGGAAATAGGACAGCACGCATGCGCGACTGTCACCTGTCACCAAACACCGTCTCGAGAGCGCTCGCGCTCCCCTAAGGAAAACGGAAACCCCTGCTCCCACTCCACAAGAGTACACGAGCGCGAGATAGCGCACGGAACAAACGGAGGTGGCCACACGCTCCCAACAGAAGGAAAAAGCTGAACAACAGCTGAGAAAAAACACGTAAGTAGTACGGAGACAAAGCCCCAAACACGTGAACCTCAAATGCGCAAAGCACAACAGGTAAGAAAAAGCAACAAAGTCAACAGAGTAACAATATGCTTAGAAGAGAAAATATGCACTTAACTGGCTGCGGAGCAGCAAAGAAAGAGGAAGACAGACTAATGTTGGGACCTTTTATACACTACTCTCTATGGTTATTCCCTGGTGTTCATGGGAAATGTAGTTTTTTGGTTGTTTTTTATTGGCTGCTGAGCATTTCATTAAAGAAATGAGAAAGCATAATCGGAGCCTCCTGTCCTGACATAGAATTTCAACATTTATCTATATCATTCAGATTTAACGGAATATAAGTAACTAAACATTATCTTAATTGTGACAGCAAGACGAACATGCCCAATCGACATAAGGGGTGATTACATTTTAAAAACATAAATATACAGTCTAGAAACATTTGAGGAGATTACAGCAGCATCAGTGGTTCATTACACATTTCCAACATTATTAACTCTAATGTCAGCGTAATAAATAAGCGTTACTAACACAATGTCAGCATACTTCTATATCATTTGAGCATTATGGGTGTAAGTAATTGAACATTGTCTCAATTACGACAATAAATTGGTCGTGGTGAGTGAACATAAGCAGTGATTACCTGTTAACCACTTGGATGCTAGGCGTTTTCCCGCTGTGTGCTGGAAAATGCCATTTTAGTGGCACCATGACGAGCTCAGCTCGTCATCAGCACACGACCCCCGTGGGTGATGACGAGCTGAGCTCGTCATCAGCATCGAAGGGGTTAAACAGAAATGCATTGGCATAACTTGTAAATTAAAGAGACATAAATGAGTGTTAACATGTCCTAGTCTAAAATACACATTTCATGAAATTGCAACATATATATTTTTTTCAGCACATGATACTGGTCCAAATATTTATCCTTACAGCACTAAATAAATATACTACGTGGTCCCAAATCTCTCACTAGATAGTATACTCAGTGAACAGATACATAATCCAGGCTTGTTCACAATTGAAAACCACAAGTATAGCTATATTTAAGACACAATAAGTAGGTTAGGGCAATCTTGCTGACTCCCTAGCTCCCTACGAAGTACTGTAGCTCATTATCGATAGTTAAACCTTTATCAACTGCACTTAATTGCATGATCCACCGTGCCTCTTTCGGCCTCAGTCCCAAATCACGGTTGCCACCTCTTATTTCCGGCAAAACAGCTTCAATACTATGGAAAGTAAAGGACAAATATTCCCCTTGTGCAGTGCATTCTGTCGCATGAGTCTCAATGGGATATCTAGTATCCCTATTCTTCAGAGCCCTGAAGTGTCCAGAGATACGTTCCTTAAGTTTCCTAATCATACTCCCGATGTATATTTTGTTGCATTTGCAGATAACAGCATAAATGACATAAGTCGTGTTACAGTCTATATCAGGGGTACTCATAGTACGGCCCGCGGGCCAGTGGCGGCCCGGCAAGCCTTCCCTGGCGGCCCGCGGACCCCCGAGGCATCATACCTGTGTTTCCCGAGTTTTTTTTTTAAAGTGTCTGCAGCAGCGAGAGAGACTCTTGCTGCTTTGTGGGGGCTGCCGGCCGGGCGATCCTAGGAATGGCCAGAGTAAAGCTGCAGGGGCCTAAGGAGAGGTGAAATACAAAGGCATCATTAACATGCAAATGGTCTTTTAATGACCTGTGAAGTGCTCGGGTGCGGCTGTGTGTGTGTGTGCGCCCCGGCTGGCGCACAGGCAGGGTAAGATGACAGAGGGAGTGGGAGGGAAAGGGAGGGGGAGGGGGACGGAGAGGGAGAGAGAGAGAGTGAGAGGGAGTGAGTGAGTGAGAGGGAGGGAGGGAAGGAGTGAGAGGGAGGGAGTGAGTGAGAGTGAGAGGGAGTGAGGGAGAGGGAGTGAGGGAGAGGGAGTGAGGGAGAGGGAGTGAGTGACTGAGAGGGAGTGAGTGACTGAGAGGGAGTGAGTGACTGAGAGGGAGTGAGTGACAGAGGGAGTGAGTGACAGAGGGAGTGAGTGACAGAGGGAGTGAGGGACAGAGGGAGTGAGGGACAGAGGGAGTGAGGGACAGAGGGAGTGAGGGACAGAGGGAGTGAGTGACAGAGGGAGTGAGTGACAGAGGGAGTGAGTGACAGAGGGAGTGAGTGACAGAGGGAGTGAGAGAGAATGAGTGAGTGAGTGGGAGGGAGGGAGGGAGTGGGTGAGAGGGAGGGAGGGAGTGAGTGAGAGGGAGTGAGTGAGTGAGTGAGTGAGAGGGAGTGAGTGAGTGAGAGGGAGTGAGTGAGTGAGAGGGAGGGAGGGAGTGAGAGGGAGGGAGTGAGTGAGAGGGAGGGAGTGAATGAGAGAGAGTGAGTGAGTGAGAGGGAGGGAGTGAATGAGAGGGAGGGAGTGAATGAGAGAGAGAGTGAGTGAGTGAGAGGGAGGGAGTGAGTGAGAGGGAGTGAGTGAGAGGGAGGGAGTGGGTGAGAGGGAGTGAGTGGGTGAGAGGGAGTGAGTGGGTGAGAGGGATGGAGTGGGTGAGAGGTATGGAGTGAGTGAGAGGGATGGAGTGAGTGAGAGGGATGGAGTGAGTGAGAGGGATGGAGTGAGAGGGAGTGAGTGAGTGAGAGGGATGGAGTGAGTGAGAGGGATGGAGTGAGTGGGAGGGAGTGGGTGAGAGTGAGAGTGAGTGAGAATGAGAGGGAGGGAGTGAATGGGAGGGAGTGAGAGGGAGGGAGTGAGAGAGAGAGAGAGGGAGAGGGAGAGGGAGCGAGGGAGAGGGAGAGGGAGAGAGTGAGCGAGTGAGAGGGAGAGGGAGAGGGAGAGAGTGAGAGTGAATGAGTGGGAGAGGGAGGGAGAGGGAGTGAGTGAGACGGAGAGGGAGTGAGACGGACAGGGAGAGGGAGGGAAAGGGAAGGAGACGGAGAGGGAGGGAAAGGGAAGGAGACGGAGAGGGAGGGAAAGGGAGGGAAAGGGGGTGAGACAGAGAGTGAGTGAGAGGGAGGGAAAGGGAGGGGGACGGAGAGGGAGTGAGAGAGAGTGAGAGTGAATGAGTGGGAGAGGGAGGGAGAGGGAGTGAGTGAGACGGAGAGGGAGTGAGACGGACAGGGAGGGAGAGGGAGTGAGATGGAGACAGAGAGGGAGGGAAAGGGAGGGAGTGAGAGGGAGGGAAAGGGAAGGAGACGGAGAGGGAGGGAAAGGGAGGGAAAGGGGGTGAGACAGAGAGTGAGTGAGAGGGAGGGAAAGGGAGGGGGACGGAGAGGAAGTGAGAGAGAGGGAGTGAGAGAGAGGGAGTGAGACAGTCGGAGTGAGACAGAGGAAGACAGGAGAGAGGGAGGGTGAGAGGGAGAGGGAGAGAGAGCTAGAGAGAGGGAGGGAGACCGAGAGAGATGTGTGTATGCCGGGATGGCTCAGTGGACGAAGGCGTCCGCTGCAGGGACCTATGATCAACCTCATGGTCAGTTTTATGTTGTTGCTCTAGCCCCTCCCCCCCCCACTGACCCTGCCCCCCCCCCACCGATGCGGCCCTCGGACACAAACCAAACTGTAAATTTGGCCCCCGAGAGAAAGTTTGTCAGTACCCATGGTCTATATGATTACTTATTTGAAAAGTTTTTTGTACTGGGGGCAGTGTTTTTCACTAGATTCCCCTCTCCCACCACACCACCGGCCAGTCCAACTGAATTGCTAGGGCTGGTTTGTGTTCCTAGTCCGGTCCTGTTTGGTGGTCATATCTCCGCAACTAATATTCTAATGCGGAGCCGTCAGCGATCGCCTTCATTAATAAATTAAACGTAGGATACATGGAAATCCATCTGTGGGGTTGGGTCATTTAACACTGTGTTTGCAGTTAAATAAATGAAAAACAAGAAAAACAATTACAATTTGTAATGCAAATATGCTTATGGATAATGAAAACTTTTTTTCTGAGACATGCTTAAAAGACCAATCACGCTTCCTGAAATTACAAAAAAATCTAGTTTTAATGCAAGACTGTTGTTTATCCTTCAGGGTTCCTGTGAGGACAACCTATTAACAAAAAAATATGATTTACCCTTTTGAACATCCTAATAATTTCACCAGCCATATTTTGTAGGAAAATATTTCCAAAACAACATCTAAACATCATGAGTTATGTTCAGTTGCTATGAAGTGCTGCAGCATATTTCAAACTGCCTGTTCTTATTGCCGTTGTTTTTAATTTTTATATTTACAGCTTTCTTAGCCATCCAAAGCTAGTTTATTTCTACACGGACAAGCTCACCTATAAATCACAAATTTGCTTTTCCAATTTTTCATAATGTTGATCTGGTGTCTTTTTTCCAGACACGGGTGCACTAACTTTTTAATGATATCCGTGTGATAGCACTGGGCATGCCGCGGCTCTCTGAATTTCTAATACACATATGTTGCCTCCAATAATAGCAACGCTGTCACACTTATAATTGGTTTAGGAAGGAACTGCTTGTCAGCAAACCTTTAAAATGTGTTGATCTTTTATTCACAAATCGCAATTTCCTTTCCCTAATTCTGCAAATAGAAAAATCACGTTATAAACAAACCCATGTATTATTTACTGACGTCCGCCGTAATGTTTGTGAACGTTGCAGAAAATGCTCTATTGCGCGTTTTATGTAATGTGGTTATTTTATTTTTCCGGATATACGTTATCCGAGGTCTGTACCTTTTCATAAGTGACATAAATCATTGTCTGCCCAAAACATGTTTTTTTTAAGGAGAAAAGATTCAGCTTGAAGAATTTGATAGTTTCACAGCCACTCCTTAGGCTATAAGAAAATATATTTCATCTAGCCATCTCATCTTTGAGTGTGTTAGCTGCTTGAACAATGTTTTTTCTTTCTGTCGCTTTGTTACATATATTAGAACTGTGGGTCTTTCTCTGAAGGCTTAGGGGTCACATCTGTGTCCAAGGTGGACAGCACGTCACTCTTTCGACCAGAGGGCTGCGCACGTGGCCTGAGGCCGAAAAGGGGGCCTCCTTGACTCACGAGGGAGCTTGGTTGGGCAGTGAAGGCCTAGCTCAAAGGAGGGATTTTTGAAGGTTGAGCCTGTGTTCCACCACTATATCATAGTTGAAATATTGACCTTACAGAAATACCTCATCCACTGTGCCAACCTTACCACTACATCACAAGGTAAACAAGGTGAGAAGAAGGGGAGGTAAGAATAGAAAATATTTATTTACCTTAATGAAGTAGTTGCAGGTGATGTCATGGATGCAATATTTTTGTTGTCAATATTTGGAAAGTAAGATAGTGGTTGTATATGTCAGTTTGCTATTATGAGCACAGAATACAGGGGAATGTCTAGTCAGAGGTATTATTTTAAAAATAAAAATATCTCTTTGGTACATAGTTTAGATTTTCACAGTGTAAAAATGAAGATCAACTGTGCAAACTAGAACTACGATGTTTCCGCACCAAGAATAGCTCTGGAGCTTTCCATAGTGTTTGTAGTTTGTAAAGTGTGTCTGTGGTGGTGACCCAGATGTACAGTATACCAAAGTGGCCCGATAGATGTGTCTGATGTGCCCCAGGGTTGCATACTACTAATGTTTCTAAGAGAGAGAAGACCCCACTGTGTTCCAGGGAACAGGGTACTACCGACAATCAAAGTCAAAGGAAATCCGTGGAAAGGCAATTCTTTTCTCAATATTACTACGTCTCATACATCCAGAAATTCTTAATAATAAAAAAGTTTTATATATAACACCCACACAAAAATGTAACGTTTACACTCTTTTTATTTTGCATAGAAAGTAAAGAGGAATCTTTCCTTACATCACAAATTAAAAGTTCCAGAAAGACATTCCGGAAACATCCATTATTAAAAACATATGCAATATATCACATTAAAATAAATCTCATTAGGCACGCAAAAGCAAGGAACTTTTATATAAAAACAGTTTATATATGTAAACAATTAATTACAATACATTCAAAAAAATCAGTGTATTATAAAATCTCAACATTCCCCCTTCTTTCAGTATATAAAACTTTTTTATTATTAAGAATTTCTGGATGTATGAGACATAGTAATATTGAGAAAAGAATTTTTAACTGGGTGAAATTTTCCAATTGCACAGGGCTGCAGGGGAACTGGCTCTTCCTGCGCTAGGATTAAAGGCCTGCTCAAGCGATCAGTGCTGCATAGCGTGAACTATAAAAAATGGACCACTAGATTCTGTATCTTATAGGCAGTCCTAGTATATGATTGTGGGCGTCTAACTCAGAACAAGTTATTTATCATTTAGATAAAATACGGAAGAATCACAAATGAAACTTATAGTTACAAAGCACAGGATTAAAGGGTACTAGTGCCAGTTACTTTCTGAATCTCTGCAGAGGTTTTTGGATCTTCTAATTAAGCCCTGGGGCACATTGACTGCGCACAAGATAAACAAGCATTGGGATAGCCAATAGGTCTCGCCTTTGGGACCTTATAAGTGTTTAGTTATCCAGCACAATATCCTTGGTGCAACAACATCAAGTGTTGCATGGCTGAAACACTTATATGGTCCCAAAGGCGAGACCTATTGGCTATGCCAATGCTTGTTAGAGACGCAGGAGGGTCTACACCAGGGATCTCCAAACCGGTCCTGGAGGGCCGGATCCATGCCAGATTATTAAAATAACTACATGTATCTCAATGGAGATATCCCAAAAATCTGGCATAGATCTGGCCCTCCAGGACCGGTTTGGAGACCCCTGGTCTATATACCTTTACCTAGCAGTTTAGGAGCATTCCCAGAGCAATCTCTGGTTGGCTTGCTACCAGCCTCTAATAAAACTAGATTGAGGAAGACTCTATTCCCACAGAACTGCCAGTTGGTTTTTGGGAAGTGTCAAGTGAAAGTTAAATGGACTTGGTTCGCTGTATCCATTCTATTAGCTAGTGCTGCCTGCAGTGCCTTGCACTCTGGGGACACTTGGTGGGATAGAAATAGAGCAAAGTAAAAAGTCTTGGATAATGAGCTTCCGGAAGACACACAAGTGGCTCTCGAGTGCAGCTTAAATATGTGCCCAAGCCACACATCCCTGCCAAATGCTCTCTTTCAGCCTCAGAGAAAAGAAGTGCCATTTAGAATAGGACCACAAGGTTGCACATTGACCTGTGCCACCGAGAGAGAACATATTACAGCCATGAAGGACACAAACATATTTCATTCATGCAATTATTTAGTTTGGTATATTGTGAGATATCGTATGAAAGGTGCATAAATAACATTGTGCAATGAAACGTTGCTCCATTCACAAAAAGAGTGACTAGACACTGCGCTTTTTTTGTTGTAATTTTTTTGGGGGGTATTGTATCTTTTTTTTGGGTGTGGTGAGTGGGACTATAAAATGTATAGAATAAATGGTGAAACGCATATTCTGCCCCAAGACTTTGATCCACACATTGCTTGAGGTTCAGTTGTCCTAACAATGCCTCTTAGCAGATGTTGGTGTTTCGACCCCAATGTATAACTCAGGAGATCATCATCGGGACCACAAACAATACTAAAAGCATCTGAAGACACTGAAAAACAAAGTGGAGAAAGAAAAGACAATACCGAAACGGGGGTTTGAAAAGATGTCCAAAATGTATACATTGAGTAACTCTCATTCCTCTGAAAGGTCTAAATATATGTTGTGAAAATGGCTGCATTGACTAAAAGGTATATAACGAGTTAAAAAAAATGCCAACCCTCTCACCCCCACCCCGCAAAAGCTAAGAAAAACAAATGTGGCAATAATGCTGCTAAAAATACTAGAGGCTTACCTTAAATAATGTCTGTGAGAAATGTGTGGTCAGATTCCAGTGGTTGCAGAAAAAAAAAGGAATCGGCAAAGATTCTTGAAAGCTGGATGCAATTTAAATGTATGTCCTAATCACCATCGTAAAGGTTACATGTGGAAAATGAGAAATATAAGTGGAGCGCAAAACACTTTTGTCAAACATTCCTCTACTATCTGCTCTAGGCGACTGTGACGCTAGGTGGCAAAGTCGTCCATGACTTAGTAACAAGCAAATGCAGCATGACTGAGAAAAGGCCACTGTAAAACTTTTTCACTGATCATAGGTAGATGCCCGGATTCGAAAGTGGTGCGGGCGTGCCCGACGCGGCAAAAGTGAAAGCACATATGATTACAAATAAGGCGAGACACTGTGGGGGATGGGGTGAGGAGTATTCTGAAAGCGCACGTGCACGCGCTCCTGAACGCAAGCTTGAGGCCAGCAAAAAGCCTCTGGTAGGTATTTCTGAAGTCCTTTACTAAAAGTCAAGCAACAGCGCATGCGCTACTCTAGGCGCGACCTAAAAATATGGACTGCCCCATGCTTGATGCCACACAGAGCAGAGGCACTGGGATGCAGTTGATGACTACTCGAGCGGGTCTAGTTTTTGGGTTTTGCATGAGACAGCACTGAGCAAAAATTGGCAAAATCGTTTCTTAACCAAAAAAAAGTTTAAAAGTGTCTTAGAGCCCACCCATTACTTATCATTACTTACCAGTGTTTGGCTTCCACATCAGCGTCTCCTGCTTCCTCCTGTGGTTTCAGTGGTTGCCCCTGCCATGGAGGATGGTCCTAGTGCATGCAGCCTCCTTTTTGCAGGCAGGTTCCTTTTCCATCCAGTCTTCTTTTAAAGCTCACACTCTCCTGCTGATCTTTTATTTAACTTTCTGACATGCACTCTACAGTATGTCTCCCTCCTTTGTGTTGCTTGCCAGCCCCCATTCTCCCACTGTCTTTTGTTGCTGTTCACTCCGGCTTTCTCAGCACCTCCCTTGTGTTGCTTGTCCCCCACTTATTTTTTTCATATTTGCAGAGCTGTGCGGGCTGTTGTGCAGCATAGCTTAAAGAAAAAAAAAAGCCCTGTGACGCGCTCAAAGCTGGACGCATCATTGCACTTTTTATTCTTTACTTTAAACCATGTTGCACAGTGCAGAGGCTGCTGTGCAACATGTCTAAGACATTGGCAAAGCTTTTGCATAGGCGAAACATATTGGCTTTGCCAATGCTGGATTTAAGAGAGGTCAGCTGTTGGCACCAGGTTGGTTCACTGCTACTGGGGGCTGTTCCCCTGCACTTTGTTGTTGTGGCCAGTTTTTCTCTACCTCTGCTGACATGGCTTCTTAAGGGCTACAGATCAGTTTGGGTGCACTTTTTTCCTCTGAATGTAGATGTCTCTCAGGCTGTTTTCCCCCAGGGTGGTAGAGCTGTATTATTTTTGGCAGTGTCCTTCGGGCTTGGTCCTAGCCTCAGGGGAACACACAGCATGAATCCCAATGTCTAGAAACCTTTGCAGTTCTATCAAGTCTGGCTTGTTTAGTTCATTACATGACTGGCTCACATAGTTCAGTCTGTTTAAGGTTTCAAGTTTTGCCCTGAATTTTATCCATCCAGCTACCACCTCTGGATGAAGGCCATATGCTAATGCCACGTGTGTTTTACTTAGGCTTGTGTTTGTGTAATATCTGTGTGTGTATGCATCTATAGGTTGGTAGTTCTACAATGCAAAACTAATGGGAGAGTCCTGAACAGCTGCATGCCATTTATTGCGGTGAGTGCAAGACCATGCAGATCAAGTTGAGATGTTACACATTTTAATTGTGCAATTACATTTGACAATTTTACAATCCAATTACATTTCATACAATTATAATGTTTTAGTCCGAACAGGATTATGTCTGTAATTGAGAGTGCCAAAGGATTACCAATTTGGCTGGTAACGGAAGTTAGGTGTTTTGAATCCGGATGTATGAGTAATGTTGTTAAATTGCATTGTAATACCTCCGAATTTTATGAGGACATTTTCACCTGGTGTAACAGGTTGAATCTGTCTCTGGAGGAGGGGCTGAAAACCAGAAATTAGCTGTAGAAAATGAGTGTGCAACATTTTCCCTGATAATTCTTTATTTCACAAGGACACGTAATCCCATGATAATTTCTCATTTCAGAATTACAGAAGCTCATGACATTTTTAATGCTGGATTGGCAATTAACTTCATTGGAGTTTCTGATGCACTTGTAATGAGGGTGCAATTCTCGCAAAACTATATAATTTTCATCACATGCAGAAGCTGGTATTTTAAACCAGCATCTCAGGTTCCAAGTTATCAGACTAGCTTCTAGAATATATCTTGGTGGCAAAAAACAAACGAGCATTTGCAAAGCCGACAGGTCGTGCCTTATTGACCCATTGACTGATGTGCACATGCATGATAAAGTAGGCTCACGCATGCAGGATGAAGTATGCTCATGCCAACGAAATGGCATGGGTGCCATTTCCTCTTTTTTTAATTTACCTATCCAAGATGGCAGATACTACTAGCACTGTTTAATGTAAAATAAATGAAGAAAATGTCAACTGCCGTGCCCTCCACAGGGATATTATGGGATGTGGGCAGGGGGGGGAGGAAGCAACAAAGCTAGGGGGATGCAGCAGGAGAAGGCAAGGGGTGGAAGCAACATAGAGTGGGTGGGAGGGAGTAAGCAATACAGAGTAGGCAGGAGGGGTAAGCCTCAAGGGGTGGGTAAAAGGGAAAGCAAAAAGGGTTGGATAATGGAAAAGCCGCACACAGTTGAGAGCAAAGCAGAGCATGGGGAGAAGCACACAATGGTGAGAGAGAGCAATCCATGAGGGACGGAGCAACACAGAGATCAGAGGATAGGTATTTAGCAGAGGAGAGGCACACAAGAAAGAGCTGGAAAATACATGCTCTCTCATGAAGTGTTTAACTAAAAAGAAACAAATATATTTTCCTAAAAGTGAGGATACAAATCAGCCAAAGCAATGGTAAGCAGAGGGTATGATCTAAGCCCAGTGTGTAAGATTTTGGTGAACCCACAATAGGTCTTTAGCAACTAGAAACTTGCTCTGTCTGGTGGGCGAGACCTAAAAAAAAGAAAAACGCGAATCCACTGTACTTAAAAAACAATACCTGGAGAAGAAGTTTGACTGTGGGTTGTCTATGGACCAAACAAGTCAAAGTTTGCTTTCATGAAATGAAGGAGCCACACTAGGTACATATTTCTAAACAAGAAAATAAAGGCGATTCTTTACGCTCAGTGGAACATGGGGCTTTTATTAAAACATTTTCCAGGTTCTGCAGCATGAACTATACCTCTGGGTACTGCTGCCCTTCAGTACCTTCTTTGATAGAATAAGCAAACTGCGGCCGCTCTCCTTTAATAATCTCAGAAGTAAACATAAAAAAATTAGGTTAAATTACTGGTTCCACTGAGTTTACTTTCAAATAATGTCCGCCCCCTTGCCTTAGCGCTGCAGCAAAAAAACGCAATAAAGGCTTTTTAAACTCAATTGTGTACAATGTGTCTACTTCATGAAAATGTGTGGTGCGATCCTGTTGTTGTCAGCAAGTGCATTTATATGCTGAGCGAGCACCTCGGCCGCCAGGATACTGCGGAATTATTGTTTAGCAAATTGTTATTGGGTAGGTGTTTTACATTGGACTCTGCTCTGCTGTCTTGCTCCATCGAATCAGATTACCGTTTTAATATTCATCTGTATGCTCGCTCTCATCTCACTGGCATGTTGCATTTGTTTTGGGGGTTGGATTTTTTCTTTTGAGATTGATGAAGGTTGACAAAAGGGTGCCATTTTTTAAAGGTAATGCATATTAAACATCATTTCATTCATCTCTCCGAGGAGGATCTGCTTAAACATCCTATGTGGGGATGATGTATCCCTCGTCAATTTGCAGCACATTCCACTGGAATTTGCCATCCATGGCGTCCTTGCCTTTGTCTCTGATTGAGTCATGAATCTCTGTATCTTGTTAGATGAACGACTTTTCTTTTGACTACTTTCTTCCACATTTAGAAATTTAAATAACTAGTGTAATTTCCCATGAAACTCGTCACTTGTGCTTGCCTTTCAATTTTCTATAATGCACACTTTGCAAGTGTCCATATTGCCTCAATTTGCACACCCCCAAGCATCTGTACTGTCGCAGTTAGCATTATTGCCAGGACCACAGCTGTAGTAGTTGATCAGTGTAAGGCATTCTGGAAACTGCACAGTCCTAGAAGGAGATCAGGTGTGTAGCCCATGGACGGTACAGCAGTGCTAGGTGGGCTGATTCATCCCATCCAAAGCCTTCTACTGCAAGCCATTCAGAGTCAGGCCTCCCAGCATGCCCACAGCCACTAGCAGAAAAGTATGGAGCAGCCACTCACTTGGCTTGCCCCCGATCCACCTCTCCTTGGGTATTCAGTGCCCCACATACCACTTGCACACCAATGAGACACGGCCCTGGCTCCAGAAACAGCCTATGACAGGTAAACTCACGCTTGTACTATGTACCTAGGCCAAATCAATACTTGTCTTGTTTAAGTACAGGTTCACCCAACGCACATGAAACTACAGTTCTAATATTTATTCATGCTTTTCTAATTCACTTTTCCTATTTATCGCTTTTGGGAGGGCGGGATTTTTTTGATCTCTTCTCTGCTCACTCTAGATCTAAATCCCGATCAGGTCAACTGAATCTTTGTTGCCTGTCATTGAGTAAAACAGGTAATCTACTACCAGGCTAAGCAAACCAATAATTGGCACGACTCGGAAGAACCACCTTACCACGAATCAGTTTTAAAGATTTATTATAAAGCCAAAGTTAACTGAAGATACAAGCATCTCAATATTAGGTTCAAAAGGTACACTGGCATCAACAGAAACATGAATTCTCTGAATGATCTTAGACGACTGAAAAATACCACTAAGGCCAATTCAAGAATGAACAGGTTTGCCAAAATAGACACTAGATGTAACTTAGAAGTCATTTACAGAAAGGAAAAGATCAGGTTAGACTGTCCCTACGCTAGACTACGTGACATCCCTACTTAACAGAATCTTAAGCTAAAAAGGTGTCAGCCGTGGTGACTTCCAAAGAAGTGCACTCACTTTCTCTTAGTCTTAGGTGAAAACCTATGCATTGCGGTCATGCCCTCTCTGCCTACCCATCCGCTCTCTTAGGGTCCTCAGGCCATCTGCTCTAACTCCACCCCAGGGTGCTGTCCCTAATACAAAATCACAATCAAATTTGGAACGCCCCTCTGAGACGCCCCTCACGTGGTTTCAGTTCTGGTTTCTTTCATGATGGCACTCCTCTGGGCCTCTTCGTTAGCATTGACCTTGCTTCCCAGGCTCCTTCTCCAGCTCGCCTGTACCCCCCAGAACATTCCTGTGCCCTCCTCCAGGCCTGTGCCTGTCTCCCCGGACAGAGCTCTATTCATCACCCTCTTGATTGGAACCCCCTCGCACCTGCAAACAGACACCCATGAATAGGGCCCCAAATTCCACTCTCCAGTTATCTGGGTTGGGCCATAAACTTTGCACAGGAATGACAATTTATGCTTTAACGAAACTCGATTCTAACTAACACGTGCAGATCAAAGAAGCCACTTTATCTTCCAGGCCTACTAAATTATCTTGCAAGCGGCCTGCACTCTATGAACCGTTATTTCTAAAACTAAAACAATTCTTGTTAATGCACTCTGATTATATAAAACACTTCTATAAAACATGATTCTTAACATGTGAGCAGAAATCACTGAAACCTAGTAAATCCATGTTATGTGAAAGATGCAAATGCACGTTTTCTTTCTTCATACATTGCCATGAGGCCTGCACCTTTCTACGTTTTGCAGCATTACATTTTCTTCAGTAGCAGCTACACAACATGGACTCTAATTAACACTTCTAAACATTTTAAACACTTCCACACATTTCTACATTAGTCTCACACTCTATATATGTTTCTCTATATTAACTAAACATTCATATGCATATGCGGTTATATATTTTCAACACTTCTAGATACTTTAACTTGATTCGTGCACCTGGGTTGTACATATGGTGCACTTATACGTTTTCTCAGTTTCGCGCTCTCTCAGTTCCCCCCTTTGATGACCTTTAGGGGTCATCACCATTAATACACCAATCCTGACTTATCAAACAGAACTTATTGCAAGGTTCCCTCTCTTTATCGTTTCCAGAGCCCTCAGACTCCTATATTGGTTATCTTGCATAGCAGCTAACCTCTGCTCCTGCTCTCTCATGGATCTTTGCAACCTGTTTGCTCTGTACCATTGGTACAGCCTCACTAACCCCCACAATATGAGTATGCAAATCACTATTATGAGGATAGGTTTTAGTATGTACCAGACAAAACTCTTCCCTAGGTTGGCAAACCAACCTCCAACTTTACCCATTCCATGACCCACTTTTTTCCACACGTTTACTCTCGTCAGATCTTCAATTTCTTGGTGTATCTCAGTTATATTCTGTATACCTTTCTCAAGAGGCTTTGAATTGTCTGGAATGTAAGTGCAACATTCCTGGACCTTCAAAGCCTTACAGACTCCGCCCTCTTTGGCTAACAGAACGTCTAAAGCAAGACGGTTCTGAAGAACCATTGCCCTTATCGATTGCATCTCTCCTTCCACCAGCATTAATGATCTTGCAGTACTGGCAGATAATCTGTCTACAACCGTTGCTAATCTCCTAATCTTAACATCATTAAGTATCAATCCTAGAAGAGGGAACATAGCGCCGAATACATCTCCAACTACCTCGGCATCGCCTACATCCCTTCTCCCTCTGGCTTGAGCCTTTCCCTCAATGATCTCCAAATCTTTGGCATGGTATATTTTGGGGAAGACAATTGCCAAATAACATGAGCCATACCAATTATCAGGCAGCTTCACGTAAGCATTTCTTCCACATACAAAATATACATTAGGAATCACTTGCATGCTCTTCAAGAAATCCTTCGTGTAGTATTCCAATCGGAAGGCATGTTCACAACCGACTTCACCCACAAACACATTTTCATAGTAAGTTTGACTCCTGTGAATACATAACTTCCCTTTCTGTGTTCGATCTAAAGCTATTGGACCATTACTACCCTTCCTTTTATGTGCCTTTTCCTCCTCGGTCCAATCTGTTTTCCATTGTCCTGACATTTTCAAAATCTTTTGCCTTCTGTAACGGTCATCCACTTGCCCTATAAACTTCTGCTCAATTTCTGACACCTTGCAAGTCAGATTATTTCTACGTGCATGTGAAGTATCTAGGGTATTCCAAGGAATGAAGAATTTCGCCAATCTATCTTCACTCTTGTAATAGTCCCATTTATTCATCTGTTTGTAGTTCGGGACTTCTGGTAACACTGAGTCATAATTTGAAAAATAATATTCAAAACTATCTCGTCCATAAAATATGCTAAGCAATAAACTACATGTAATGCCATAAGTCAATGGGAGATGATGGTACCTAATACCCTCGTCTACAGAGGCTGGCAATTCCATGCAGACATAGCAATCCTTAGCCTCCATGGCATCTATGTATTCATATAACAGTTTGGCATAAGCGTTTGACTTAAAATTGCCCTGTGACTCGTCAACATGTAATCTACGAGCCTCTGCTGCTAGCAACGCTTTCTCCTGAATTGCATTGTCCTCTTTTTTCCCAGCAGCAGTAGGTTTCGATGTCACTACAGCCTTTGCATCTGTCGCTTTTGTTACACTCTCATGTCCCACTATATATGATACAGTAACTACTATGACTATAAGAAAAATCACTCCTGCTAACAGTGTACCTATTATACATTTCGCTTTGCGGTTCGAGTTGCCGGCCTCCATGTTCTCAAATAGTATGGTTTCCTTCTGAAAGTCTCTTTCGTTGTTTCTTCTTACTCAGTCTGTTAACCACACCTGGAAGCTGATAAACACATTTTGCAAGCTCAGTCTCTTAAAGTTCAACAACAGACAGCCCTAGCCCTTCTCCGTCCTCTAAATGAAATGTCCCTAATTTTCTTCTTCTTCCACTTGGCGCTAGGTTATCTTTCAAATTTTGATTACTTAAAAGTCTTTAGGCATCCACTATGATACGCGTTCCAGCAGCTCTAATAGCGTATTCCAGTATTTCCATGCGAAGTATGAACTCCTCGTATTCTGTTACTGTTGTGCCAAACGTTGGAAATTCCACTCCGTTCAAGACCATGTCCTTTATTCTGCTTAGGTAGGGAGGATTGGGAATATTGAGTGTTAGTAACCCTTCAGCTTCGACTCCAGGCACCAACAACTGCACTTCCACTTTGATGATGGGGTCAGTGCTGGCCACTATCACTGCCCTCACCCTCCCGGATCTCTGTCCCCAAGACATCTGCCGCCAGGTAGGTCCACTCAGGAGTAGCGTATCTTCTGCTGGGCACACGCACCCTCCTTGACCTTCTTGGACACTCTGCGTCTGAGTCCAATGCACCTTCGTCCAAGTCTGAGTCTTCGGAAATCAGAGCAAGGGTTCTCTCTGGAGTTGTTCTTAGGCTTGGCCTCCTTCTTCTTTCCGGCCAGCTAGCCTCTCCACGCTTTGCCCTCCTGCTCCTTGTCCTTGCACTTGACTCTTGCCCGCCTGCAGCTTGATCAAAATCTGTTTCGTACTCACAGCTACTTTCTACTTCTGTGGCAACTTCAGTTTCGCTGGTGTACTGTCGTCCTCAGCCTGGTCAGACGCACTCCCAGCTTCCTCTGGCACCCCCACAGCTTGGCTTGTCCCCTCTATGGCTTCTTCGCCCACAGCTGGATTTTCGTCCGAGAGAGGAGCTGTTTCTTCCAGGGGTGCTGGAACTCTCCGAGTGTGCGAGGCATGTATCCAGTTGGGCAGACCTCCACACTTGACTGCAGTATTCGTTACCAGTATGATCTGGTAGGGTCCACGCCAGCGCACGTCTAAGCAATTCTTCCTGACATGTTTCTTCACCACGACCCAATCACCAGGGCACAGGTCGTGGCACTAGTCTTGAGACGATGGAATTTCAGCAGCCTGCACCTGAAGAGACACAGAATGAATGGCGTCAGATAGTCCCTTACAATAGTCCAGGATCAGATCATCTGTGATATTCAACAGTGCGGCAGTAGGAACTGATGGCAGTCTCATTGCCCTCCCCATTAACACCTCATGTGGGGAGAGTCCTGTCCTTCTGTCTGGTGTGCTGCGTATACTCATAAGGACTAGTGGCAGGGCATCAGGCCAACTCAAAGATGTCGATGAACAAACTTTAGCAATCCGGGACTTTATTGTACCGTTGATCTGTTCCACAATTCCCGACGCTTCTGGTCGATAACTACAGTGCAACTTCTGGTCTATATCCAAAGCTGAGCAAAGCATTTTCACAATTTCGCTGTTGAAATATGTTCCTCTATCTGATTCCAAAGAGGTCGGCACCCCGAAACGCGGTATTAACTCCCTAAGCAATAACTTTGCTACTGTGAGTGTGTCACACCTGCGTGTAGGGTAAGCCTCGACCCATCTGGAAAATATGCAGACAACCACCAAAACGTATCGAAGGCGGTTGCATCTTGGCATTTCAATGAAATCTAACTGCATCCTATTGAAAGGGCCACCGGACCTTCCAATGTGACTCAGTGTAACTGGTGTTCTTTTCCCTATGTTCAAATGCTGACAGGTGATGCATCGTTGGCACACTGCTTCTGCGGCCACTCTAAACTTGGGGTTATACCAGGTTTGCCTGAATATTCGCAACATAGCTTCTCTACCTAGATGTGCTGGACTGTGTATTCTCCTTGCCATCGGACTAACTAGTTCATTTGGCAGCACTGCCCTCCCATCTGCGGAAACCCAGAAACCCATTTCACTTTTCACACAACCTGCGGTTTCCCATGTCTTTTTCTCAATGTCTGGTGCATTTTCTTGCATGCATTTTAACTCATCCCAAGTGTCTACAGTTTCCAACACCATAGTTAATTCTGTCCTTTCCTGTATCCCACTCACTTCCACCTCTGTGAAGGAATATCCTTGCTCTGCACAGTAGCGTGCAACCTCGTCTGCGTACCTATTACCTTGTGACACAAAATCAGTATTCTTGGTGTGCGCTGTACATTTAACAACGGCAATTGCTGCCGGACCTTGTAATGCTTCCAACAATAGACGTACAAATTCCCCATTTCGAATAGGTGAGCCTGAAGAGGTCATGTAACCTCTTTGAGACCACAATTGCCCGTAGTCGTGAACTACCCCGAAACCATATTGGCTATCGATGTAAATGGTGACTCGAATTTTGTTACCTGCCAAGCAGGCACGCGTCAATGCAATGATTTCGCTACCTGAGCGGAGTGTACTCCTTCCAGGCAAGCGGCTTCCACAACTCCAGTAATGGTACAAACAGCATAAGCTGCTCTCAACTGACCAACATCGTCCCTTACACATGAGCCATCAACAAAGAAAATTTCATCGGGGTCAGTCAATGGCTCATCCACGATATCTGGTCTCGGTTTGGTGCATAGTTCAGTCACATCAAGGCAATCGTGATCTTCACATTCATCATCTTCTATATCATTTGGAAGTGGCATCAAAGTGGCAGGATTCAAAACAGAGCATCTCTTAAGGGTCACGTTCTCTGCAGCAAGAATGACTTGCTCATAGCGCGTGAGCCTGCTATTTGTCAGATGCTGTGTCTTGGTCCTGGTCATTAACAGTTCAACAGAATGCGGCACATACACCACTAACTGGTGTCCCATTACGATATTCTCGCACCTTTCAATGCTGACACCCGTTGCAGCAACGGATTTGAGACATCCGGGCAACGATGCGGCTACTGGATCTAGAGTAGCCGAGAAGTATGCAGCTGGTCTACGGGCATTTCCGTGAATCTGGGCCAAAACTGACAAGGCACAACCCTCTCTCCCACAGCAGTAAAGTAAGAATGGCTTGTCGTAATCCGGCATTCCTAGAGCAGGGGCACGACATAAGTTCTCCCTCAACTGCAAGAATGCCATCAAACAATCCTTGTCCCATGGTACCGGATCACTCACCTCCTTGTGCGTCAGTTTTTGTAACGGTTTTGCTTTCAGTGAAAAGTTAGCTATCCACTGTCGGCAATAACCAACCATTCCTAAAAACATCCTGACTTCTCTCTGTGTCGTGGGCGGATTCATTTTCATGATCGCCTCTATCCTGTCTGGTGACACCTTCCGTTTCCCTTTTTCAATTCGGTGACCCAAGTACTGCAATTCTGTCAAACAGTACTGTAATTTGCTCGGGGACACCTTGTGTCCGTTCTCAGCTAAGTGATTCAGTAAGGTGATGGTGTCTATTTTGCAAGCTTCCTCAGTTTCTGACGCAACAAGTAGGTCGTCTATGTACTGGACCAGAACTGAGTTCATTGGCAGTACTAGACTTTCAAGATTTTTCTTCAGCAGCCGGTTAAAAATCGATGGGCTTTCTGTATACCCCTGTGGGATACGACACCATGTTAATACGCGATTTTCCAGCTTAAAAGCAAAAAGAAATTGGCTCTCTTCATCTAAGGGGATCGAAAAGAAGGCCTGGCAAAGGTCTATCACTGTGAACCACTCAGCATGGAATGGTATCTGAAACAATATCACTGATGGATTCGGTACCACTGGACAACATGAAACAACTATGTTATTAATCTTCCGAAGGTCCTGCACTATTCTGAATTTCCCACTAGGCTTCTGCAAACCCATAATCGGGGAGTTACATGGGTTACCCACGATTTCTTTCAGTATTCCCTGCTTAATCATGGATTCGATCACAGGTTTTATCCCTGCAATCGTCTCCGGGGTCAATTTGTATTGTGGCGTTCTTGGGTATTCGACATTTGGTTTTACCATGATTTTCACTGGTTCTACTCCTTTGATCAGTCCTATCTCTTCCCCAGTGAAATCCCACACTTCAGATGACACCGCACCTCTCAAGTCCCATGGAAGCTCCTCCACCGTCAAGGTAGGATATAGCTCCACGCATACCTGTGAATTTGCAACCTTAAAATCGGCATCATCATCGTTAGTCTGCACTTCCACCCCCTGAGGCGTACAATATATAGTACAGTTTAATTTGCATAACAAGTCTCTCCCCAACAGACACACAGGGCTGGAGTCACAGACTACAAACTGGTGCTCATCACGGTATTTCCCTATTTTCACTGATACTGGCTCCGTCAAAGAACTGGTTATTCTTCTGTTTGCGACTCCTACCACTTGAATGGTTTCCCCTGACATGGGCAGGTCCGGAACTACTGCCGATCTTATAGTGGATCGAGTGGCCCCTGTGTCTACCAAGAAGGTTGTAGGACACCCTGCTACTTCAGCCTCTACATACGGACCCCTCTGGTCCACCTCTAGAACTGCCCCAAGGGTACAGTCCTCCATATTACTCACACGCCGTCCAGTCAATGGATCAACGTAATAGCATTCCTCTCCTCCTACGAAAAGTGGCATTTGTCTATAAGTTTTTCCCCCTGTCGCTATTCTGGGTGGTTGAGGGAACTGGGCTCGAGGAGCCGGGGTCCCCCCTTTGACCACCTTTCCCTTGTATACCTTTGTCCCTTTTACCAGACTGCTCTGGACTTCCTCCTCCTCTGGTTCTAGTTCTCCAATTTCAGTATTATAGGGACACTCGCGTTTCCAATGCCCCACCTCGTTACACAGGTGACATCTAGTCGTCTTTTTCAATGTCGCAATGTCTAACCTAGGTCTCGAATTGGGACTTTCCTCACTGCCCTTATTCTGGTTATTTTGTCTCCTACCCATGGTTCCTGTTCCCTGTTGTTGCTGTCCACCCTTTCCAGCTGACTGCATCTGCACCATCATCAGCTTCTCCTTAAGTTTTTTGGCTTTAGAATCTATCTCATCACTGCAGTACCTTGCATATCTCAAAATCTCATCTAATGGTTTGTTTTGCCAACAAATTAAATGTTGCTGAATCATTAAACAAATATCAAGTCTCAATCCCAAGACAAATTTCGATACGAACTGTCCTATGTCTTTAGGATCCATCACATCTAATCCACTGTACTGCTTGAACGCTTTCAGCAATCTCTCATAATATTCATGAACTGTCTCTTTAGGTTCCTGTCGGGTCCGATCTATTTTGACCCAATCTATGTCTTGCAACAGCACCTTATCTTTCAGCCATGTCATTACCCTTCCGTACTTTTCCATGACTTTTTCTGATGGTCCGCTTGTCTGAGTATCCCTCTCCGGTTCAGACGTGGGCCATTCGACACTAACCTTGCATGCCGTCCATAAGTCTCCTGGGACGACAATGTCAAACAGGGTGTTCAGGTCAACCCACAGTACTTTGGAGATTTTTACGAACCTCTCTACCTGCTTATACCACTCCACGGGGTTCTCCCTCAGCTTAGGAAAAGAATTGGTAAATGCTGCTAAGTCCCCCCTACTCCAGGGCACATGCACATAGCTCCCATTCGCGACTTCTCGCAAAGGGAAAGCTTCCATCCTCTGTAGCCCTCCCTCTGGGGACATCCCAATTGTACTCCGTCTAACGGTTCCCTTCTTGGACCACCTTTCTTCCCACTTATCCAAATCCCTCCACGTTCTTATTCCTGTAATCAGCTCTCTTATGTGTGCTTTTAGCCCGATTGTCCTTCTCTCATCCAGGTCCTGATCTGTATAATGCAACCTATTGTTACCCTGTAATGCTTTTGTCCTCGATAAATCCACCATGTATCTGTCTGCCAATTCAGATAATCTTTCATGTACTGCTCTCGCTTTCCGAGTGATATCCTTTGCTATGAACAGTACCTCATCTTGTTCATACAAGTCAATCCTCTCTAATGGCAAAGTACCATCTATTATTTCATCTAAATCCGATTTTAGACTGGTCACATCAAGTCTCCTTGCTTTTATCTCAGCTCTCAATGCGTCATTCTTAGAGGGTCCATTGACATCTCTCCCGTCCCAGCTCCGAGGCCTACGCCTATCCTTGGGTGAGTTATGGGGAGTCTTCCCATGTTCCCATCTTTCTAAGTCCCATGCCCTTCCGTCTTCTCTCGGTGTGTGGTGAAACACTGCTCGGTTTCCCACGGTCCCACTTTGTCTGTTCTGCTCATTTTCTCTGAATGCATGGTAGGACCTTCCATTGTCCTCTCTGTTTTCACAACTCCCTTGCTGCCTAGTATCACTCAACACATGATAGGACCCTTCACAACTCCCCATGTTCCTGCGATCCCGTTCCTGTCCGTGATCGCTGGACGCATGGCAAGACCCCTCGCGGTTCTCCATGCTCCCGCGACTCCAATGTTGCCTACTGTCGCCAGGTGCATGATGAGTGCACTTAAAGCTATCCCTATACTCCTGCGTTCTTCGATCTCCTTCGCTGTGAATGGGGCGAGGCACCCCTCCACATCCTGTATTCCTATCTTCATACACTTGTCTACTTCCACCACTGGTATGGCGGGTATCTCCTTTACTTTCCTGACTCTTCCCGTCCCACTCCGGACCGCTTTCGCCAGCCCCGCAGTGAGACAAGGTCCTGTTGTCTTGGCTTCTCCATTCGGCTTCCGCTCCTATCCTGCTATTCTGAATCTCTACTGCAGCATCCCATTCCTTCAAGTACTCCCTTAACTCCTTAAAGGATTTCGGTCGTGGTCCCCTTAGGTCCATCAGCCCTCTCTGACCCCCTTGGTCTATTATGGGATCCCCTGCTTGATTTAACGGAGTGCTCCAATCTCTTGGGCCTGACAACTGCCTTTGAGAGTTAATCATGTTGTTCCTACTCTCCATTTCTGCTCTCTCCCTGTCCAACCGCACCTGTTCCTCCTCTCGTGCTCTCCCTGGGTCGTAAATCGATACTACAGGACCTATGGTAACAGGTACTTGGAGAGCGTCCGGCAGTTGGTAAGACTTGGCACGCTCTGTTTCTGGCACCTTTTGTACCACAAACCTTCCGACCACTGTCTGTACTGGACTAGGCTGAGGTATTTCCTCACCTTTAGCGTATCCCCTATCTGTTATAGGAGGTGTTCTAATTTCTCCTGTACCAGTCCCGCCCCCCCCTTTGGAGCTCGGGACCTTCCATCTCTCTATTGTACGGGGGTGGTCTATCCAGTAATAACCTATTTATCAGGCTGTCGTCTGTATCACTCTCATCATCTTCCACTAGTGGTTTCTTTTCTCCTGTGACTTCTATCACTGGGTACAGTTTATCTACTTCGATTCTCTCCACTCTCCACTTTTTAGCCTCTTCATCCCATTTAGCATCCTGCACTGCTCTTACCGATCGTTTTACTCTTTCCTGACGCCTGTTCAAGCTCCGGTCATACGCCGCCCTAAACCACGCATTGAGGGCTTCAAACTGTGTTGGTCTGGGCAGAGGTCTCGTTGCGAGCATTACTGCTTTTAACTGGTTCAATGCTTCTAACTTAAAAGTTCCGTATTTCGGGAACGCTAATTCCTCGTTCCCCATGTCATTTTACTCCACTCAGAGATCCACAGTATAGTATGTAACCCAACATTCGTAGCCATGTAATGGGCTGGTGTACCCTCCGGCGGGGCCTCTTCCCCGTCCACCGATTCTCTATTTTCTCTCTTAAAGACCCCTCTCAAGCGCCTAAAGCATTTCATGATCAAATTCACAATTTTCTACTTCGTTATGTTTGTTTACTTCCTGATGACAATCCACCAATCCTAGCGCGGTTCTTGCTAGCTGACCTATCACAGCGCAGCTCTTGACAACCGGCCTATCCCAGCGCGGTCTTACACCAACCGGCCTATCACAGCGCGGCTCTCTCTGACGTCACTCGTCTCCCCTCTGCAGCAGTTCCCCTCCTTTCTCAGCTCGTCTCCCGGTCATGCATGCGTCCCATTCATACTCTGGAAAAAAAAAATGATTACTTCCGACCAAGCGATCACTTTTCTTGACTGTACACCCACAGTCTAACTGTAATTGTCACCTCAACTGACGAAACGTCTTCCGTTAAACGGTTAGACGATCGCCTCAGCTGATAGGTTACTTTCACACAGTAACTTCCGGCCAGCTTCCGTTACTCACACACTCACTCTTTCATTTCCCCTATCACGGTCCTGTGGGCGATCAATGGTACCTCATGACCCCCTTCACAATGGTTGACAATTACTCTGGATGTCCGATACACCCGAACCACTTAAGCTCTTCCCTGAACTTAAGATTTTCACCAGGTTGCGCGCGCTCACAACCGTCTCACAGTCACACTACAGGCATTCAACTCCGCTTGACATTACAACACAAAACACCGCAATCTGACAACGCATGACCCTTTATACTCACTCTCGACCGATACTGCTGCTTTTTCTCTCTCGCGCCGTCAGCACCTTCTTCGGCAGGCGATTCTTCTGCTGGTCATCTCTCGATCTCTAGGGGCCTCGGGGTAATCTTAACCTAGTCTAGATCACCTTCCTCAAGAAGGCAACCATCCTCTATAGCTACCAACTGGGAGGGCGGGATTTTTTGATCTCTTCTCTGCTCACTCTAGATCTAAATCCCGATCAGGTCGACTGAATCTTTGTTGCCTGTCATTGAGTAAAACAGGTAATCTACTACCAGGCTAAGCAAACCAATAATTGGCACGACTCGGAAGAACCACCTTACCACGAATCAGTTTTAAAGATTTATTATAAAGCCAAAGTTAACTGAAGATACAAGCATCTCAATATTAGGTTCAAAAGGTACACTGGCATCAACAGAAACATAAATTCTCTGAATGATGTTAGACGACTGAAAAATACCACTAAGGCCAATTCAAGAATGAACAGGTTTGCCAAAATAGACACTAAATGTAACTTAGAAGTCATTTACAGAAAGGAAAAGATCAGGTTAGACTGTCCCTACGCTAGACTACGTGACATCCCTACTTAACAGAATCTTAAGCTAAAAAGGTGTCAGCTGTGGTGACTTCCAAAGAAGTTCACTCACTTTCTCTTAGTCTTAGGTGAAAACCTATGCATTGCGGTCATGCCCTCTCTGCCTACCCATCCGCTCTCTTAGGGTCCTCAGGCCATCTGCTCTAACTCCACTCCAGGGTGCTGTCCCTAATACAAAATCACAATCAAATTTGGAACGCCCCTCTGAGACGCCCCTCACGTGGTTTCAGTTCTGGTTTCTTCCATGATGGCACTCCTCTGGGCCTCTCGTTAGGGTTGACCTTGCTTCCCAGGCTCCTTCTCCAGCTCGCCGGTACCCCCCAGAACATTCCTGTGCCCTCCTCCAGGCCTGTGCCTGTCTCCCCGGACAGAGCTCTATTCATCACCCTCTTGATTGGAACCCCCTCGCACCTGCAAACAGACACCCATGAATAGGGCCCCAAATTCCACTCTCCAGTTATCTGGGTTCGGCCATAAACTTTGCACAGGAATGACAATTTATGCTTTAACGAGACTCGATTCTAACTAACACGTGCAGATCAAAGAAGCCACTTTATCTTCCAGGCCTACTAAATTATCTTGTTAATGCACTCTGATTATATAAAACACTTCTATAAAACATGATTCTTAACATGTGAGCAGAAATCACTGAAACCTAGTAAATCCATGTTATGTGAAAGATGCAAATGCACGTTTTCTTTCTTCATACATTGCCATGAGGCCTGCACCTTTCTACGTTTTGCAGCATTACATTTTCTTCAGTAGCAGCTACACAACATGGACTCTAATTAACACTTCTAAACATTTTAAACACTTCCACACATTTCTACATTAGTCTCACACTCTATATATGTTTCTCTATATTAACTAAACATTCATATGCATATGCGGTTATATATTTTCAACACTTCTAGATACTTTAACTTGATTCGTGCACCTGGGTTGTACATATGGTGCACTTATACGTTGTCTCAGTTTCGCGCTCTCTCACTTTGTATAGTGTGAAATAGAAAGTGGAACTCTGATACAATCTACAGAGGTTCAAGAAAATCAAAATTTCGCAATTCTTTATTGCTGTGACAAAGGGGTCCTCTCCTACCTCCCACTCCAAAAGTGGTCTAGCATTGTCACTGGTGTTTGTCCTGCTGTGTTTGTAATCCTCTGTATGATGTTCTAAAAGCTAGCCTGCTGTCCAAGTTGTGTGTCCTACTAAATGCTGCTTCCCTCATGATTCAAATTCTGGTTGAATTTGACCATACTTTAGTGCCATTGCTTGCTTCTCACCCCATCCGCAAAATCCAGATTAATGACTGTTCTATTATTGTTTTAAATCCATGTTAGCCTGTGCCATTTATTGATTTGTACTGACATATTTTGTCCAAATAGTCTGTTCTCTTCTCTAAGACGTCTGATTCTAATGGTCCGTAGCATTCATCAGTTCCTTTTACTTGAGGGACACCATTTTACGTTATACAATCCTTCCCCAGAAGCATTCTGCATCGCATCAGACCAGCTTACTATGTTTACTGGAAAAAGTTATTTTCCATTAGTGCGTTCTTAACCTGGCATGAAGCCTTAACTTTCTAGTTGAGGGTATGCAAGTCAGGTGCTTAGATGTAGTGGCAATTTGCTTCCTGCAAATGCTCAGAAAGTACCAAACAGTGTTTTCGAACAGGATAACAGCATCGCGAACTGGCGGAACAAGGAATTACGCGTGTTTCTCGGAACTCTGCGTGCTCGCAGAGATTTTTTACCGTTTGGTGGAGCTATGCGGAGCTATGCGTAGCGCGACTACGCAAATTCCACACACCCCTAATCTTCACAGGGGGGCAGGCATGTCATTTTAATAAATTAAAAAATGTTTATTCTTAAATCGAGGTTTCTTAAATTCACATTCCAGCGCACCTGGGATCAGGAACTGACCATCGCCCTAGACCATGAACTGTGGGACAACAAAATGTTACACACAAATAACTTTGCTTTCCTTGCATGAAGTAGGGAAATGCTCCTTAAGATCCTACGTCGGTGGCACTACACCCTATTAGGCATAGATGAGAAGAGGCGGATGTGATGTCTGTTGGAAAGGATGTAGGGAAGAGTGCGCTTTGACACACATACTTTGGTCCTGCCCCAAGCTGAAGCTTTCCTGGTCTTCGGTGCTAACAACCATGAAACAAATCACTGACTCAGACTTAGCCCAGTGCACCGAAGTGATACTACTGGGATGCCTGGCTAGACATATCTACACCTTATAGGGTAGTGTGGGCCGACTTATCTCCCACTTTCTCGCTGCTAAGCAGTCAATCCTGGTACTCTTGGAACAACAGCTCTCACCCTCGAAGCACAAATGGGTGGGAACACTATGATGGAATGGAAAAAAACTCAAAAGCAGCAAGAGCGGAAGAAAAGGTGTTTACTAGACAATAGACTAGCCTGCTAGGCTTTTTTCATGGATTTGAAGGAGCTATTCTGCCCCAAAAGATTTTGGGCTTTAAAGATCTCGGACAGCTCTAAAATAGATGATTACTAAGCCATAGTCCGGCTACAACATATGGAACTACTGTGTCCATACGGTGAATATTTGTAAGGAGTGGGGAGTAGGATCATGATGAAAATAGCGATAATTTTAAGATGGGGGCGGGGTAGGCTAATAAAGTGGAGGAACAAAAGAGTTATTTTTGGGTTTTCCAATTACTCTTTGTACTTAATTGATTGTATAATGTGCATTACGAATGTAAATGCCAATCAAAATGAATTTCAACCTAATTTTAACTTCGTTGCTTCCCATTTGTTTTTTTTGTTTTTTTAAAACCTTTATTGTGCACATAGAAAAGTAACAAATACGGGCCTACAACCATCCGGCCGGCCTCGAACACTCAGTCGAGCACCAAAGCATACATTATGGCGACCCAGTACTGCATCAGAACCATTTACATTGAGGGGAAGAAAACTGGAGGAGAACGCAGCACCGTGGCGCAGGATGAATGAAGGTTAAATTTTAAAGTTTTTGTTATGCAGCTGTCACACAGGCTGTAGTGATCCGTACAAGCAAAATAATAAAGAAGAGCAAGGTCCATGTAGGTGGGACACGACATTAGCAACTACAGCAAGCAATTCGCGTATCAGCAAACAAGTCCCCGCCAGGCAGGATGGTAACACAATATCCACGTTACAAAGTAGCATCTATAACCCAGTAACACTACCACAGCCACCCAACACCCAGCACTCCCTACCATGGGCAAAAAGGTAAAATCATAGAAGAATAAAACCGGTCCCATAGAAACTAACAAAAAGGAAATATAACCCCCCACCCTACACACATGCAGAGGCTATGGCCTACCCCCCCTCTAGCAGCGTGCCTGTCGCCCTACAAACCCGAAATTTAGAAAGAAGAAAAGTCAGAAAAGAGAGAAGGAGTCAGCAAGAAACGCCAAAAGAAGGAAGAAAAGTGAAAAGAAGGAAATGTCACTGTTGACTATAGGGAGGGAGAAAAGAACAAGCTAATCTACCACTCCCAAATAGGGGGGGGATGGCGGGGAGGAGCCCACCCAATAACCGATATCCCGGACTCCCAGTCACCTTCAACCTTCGCACCTTGCGGAATATACAACCAGCGTCATGCAGGAGAGGAAAAGCAACTCTAAGGAAGTAGGCAAGGGGAACCGAATCAGTCCCAACCCATCACCACCCGTCACTGTATCCAGCACATTTAGTAAAGCCCAGTCACCAACATTACTGAACAATCCCGCCTTACAATTCACCACCGCCCCGGTAATTCTAATAAGCAGTTATTATCGTAGTACAATATTAAATGGGGCGAGGCCTAGTAATTCGCACATTGCAGCATAGAATCACAATTTTCCGTTCCGAGTCCCCGCAAACCTTCCAGTCCCGGTCACAATTGACAGCAAATCAGCCCTGGCCAGAGCGTAAGCGTCTCTTCAGACTCGGCAATCGAGGGAAGCCAGCTCCACAAAGTACCTGAAGGCAAAATGGCCGCCGCCGATGAGGAGGAGGGAAGAAGAGGCAAAATGGACGTCCAGCAGCGGCTGCCGAGTAGCAAACAATCAGAGAAAGTAACCCCGAATACCAAAATCGAGATTCGAGCCAAAACTGGAGAAAGGGCACTCGGGAGGCAATAACCGCAGGGGGATGTAGCGGCAGTGAGGGCCAGGAGCTCAGCATCAGTCCCAGAAACATTGTTTCAGGTTCCGTGGAGAACTGCAACCTTGTATCTCCGTCAAAGTCACCAAGCCGTCTTGCGCCGGAATCGCAGCTCCGGGAAGCAGTCGTCACCTCACCGGCAGCGGCCGGCGCCACAGTATCCACCGTGCCCATGTCAGCTGGGAAGGTCGATTTCGTACCGTGCCAGGGGTCAGCCAAACAGTCCCGTTTCAGCCGTTGCACCGCTCCGTCTATCCGGTCCCCAAACCGCACAGAAAGTGTCCGCATTTCCATCCTGAGTTCAGCGAGTGCATCCACAATATCCCGGCATGTCAGCTCCCTCTGAGCCTTGGGCTGCCTCTTCGTACTCGGCGGGTGTTGTAATGGCGCCCTCAGGTCACCGTCGATCGGTGAAGTACTGCCAGCAGGCGAGTCAGCCATCGGCGCTGTGGAAGAGGCAGCCGCCATCCCGGACATCCAGTAAGAAGGGGGGGCGTCACATCGGGAGGAAGCCACAGTGGACCCAGGGAACTCGGGGCTAGTCTCAGGAGCCGGGCGGACAAGTCGTAGGGCGACCCTCCCAATGGCCGCCGCGGGCCAGTTGCAGCGTCAGCCAAGGGAGCGAGAACTGAAGCAAACACCGCTCACCAACACTTCGACCCACCGAGACGGGGCCGTTGAGTGTCGCTATAGAACTCCATCCCAAGTCCCCAGCACCGGCTCCAATAAGCAGGGACGATCGCAGTCCCAGGGTCACAGCAGGCGGCAGCCGTCCTGAGGGTCCGCGATAGCCAGGGGCGGCGCCGGTCTCAGAGCGCGGCCATGGAGCCCGACACCCGGCACGGCGCTATCTACGGGAATCCGGCAGGCAGGGACACCGGGAAAACACCCAGTGCATCAGCGCGATCGTGGCTACCATCCGCGGCTGTTGTATCTCGGATAAGCGAACAGGATGTGGGTGCAGAGCGCACTGGCCAGCGGAGCCGGGAATCGAGCGTCCGTTCAGGTCGCCATCTTGGCTCCTCCCCTGCTTCCCATTTGTTGGCACTATTTCAATGTCTAAATCGGAATTCATTGCATTTTATGCAAATGTCATGTATTTGACATATGAATTATTCCAGTTTAATTCATTTTGTTCTCTATTTTGCTCCATTTTTCTACATTTCCCATAGTAACTGCTTGTATTCACGTGTTTCAATTTAACTCTTTTCTGCTTTTCAATGCCATGCTAGTGTAATTTGTCTTATTTTGTTTAATTCAGTTTGTTTCCAGTACATCGTTGTATAAAAAAAAAACTGAATGCAATATATTATTTTTTATTTTCATCGAATCCGTTGCACATTCAATTGGATCGTAAAGCCTTCTATTCTATTCTTTATTACTGTGCTGAGATATTTTCCCTGAAAGTCGGAGCTTTTCTATTGTATTTCACTTAAGCAATACATGAAATGTTACATTCCGTCCAATCATCTTGTACGCTCTAAAGTTCTCTTCTATTGCAATACTTAAGTCTGTTTTTTACTCTCTGAGCCACGACTGAGCGCCAGTTTCAGGACATTCACACAGCAGTAATAACTTTTCACTTTTTAACATAGAAACTAATTGGAATGTTTAGATGGCTCCTAGAAGACATGACAGGGCATTTGAGGCACTTGGACGTAAAATTGATTTGACTTTGAGCAGCAATTTGATCAGGCTGGTATACCTGGATTCCAGCACAAGTTTCAGAGTTGCCAGTTACTAGTCCGCATCTCGCCCACCAAGTCAAGATGTGGAATGTGTAAGCACAAAGTCAAATTCCCTGACCCAATTTCTGTTCCTGCAGATCATTGACGGTATGTGGTATGCCTCGCCCCTCACCCACCAGACCAATGTCTTTACGTAGAAACTTTTTCTTTACTAATTTGGGTGGTTGCATATTCCCATTGAGATGTGATGAGGGCACCTAGAGAGAGGAGCACATCAAGCCAGCGAGCGGAGGACGCGCCGCGGAGAGGAAGCCGCAGCCAGATTTCTTCCCAGACACAATTGTAGCATATGCTGTCAAATTTGTACATTTACAAATAAGCACAAGTCCTAATAGGCCAACGCGCTGTAATGATTCACCCATCTAACGCGTGCTGTACTATTAGCAATTTGCATGATGGTTTTTAAATCGTTCCTCTCTGGTCAGAAGTATCACTGCTTCGTATAGTGGGTGTGAAATTAATTTTTAATGCAAAAAAACTGGATAACTTATGTTGTGTGGGAGCGCAGCTCAGTGTGTCAGAGCGGAAAAAGGAAGGGAGGGAGAAAAAGCACTGTGGTGTGCATTTGTCTCCCAGCAATTTTTATTTTTACCTGCCTCAAATTCCGCTCTTTCAGATCTTTATAAAAAATGTTGGTCCTGATCTCTTTGTTCATTCATTAATGTTACCGGAGAGTAGAGGGTTTAAGATCAGCAAATCCAAGCTATGAACACCAACTTCTCTGCTGCGTGAATTCATCTAACACCCGGGTCCTGTGAGGCTCGCTCAGGTATCATAGGCTGGAACGGCATATTGCTCCTTTTCTTATGCTCTCTGAGATTCATGTCTTATCCCATTGGATAACTATAGCTTGCAGCATCTCTGATATTCAGTCAGGTAATTCATTGGCTGACATTTGTGCAGCACTTGTCACAGAACTGCGCTAAGCAACTTGAAACCTGTATTTTCTTTCAGCGAGCTCTGACTGCACTTTCATTTTGTGATCAATTTAATGCATGTTTCCCTTTAAGCCCAAGAGCATTACACATTCTTCTAGAAGCAGTACATACAAGATTAGCAATGGCAAGAAACAGCACGCGCAAGTCAATTTTAGGAAGTCCCAGACCTTGTTATTGAAGGAGATGCAAGTGTTGGAAGCAGGTAGATTATTCTGGTCAATGATACAATAGTATCTAAACCTCGATGATATATGATGGACAAAAATAACAATAGAAACTAGGAAGCCAGCAAAGTTGAGCTACATAGCTGGACATACGAAAAAAATATAAGAAAGCAAATAAAATGCTCATAGGCTAGGTGAAAAGGAAAAAGAGTATTTGGACGTGTGTCATACACAGTGGTTAAGATGTGACAGAACCAAGATTTGGAGAAGTGATTTAGATCAGCACAAAAATAGTAGCCGAGAATGAAAGTGATTTTATAGCCTACTAATTGGTCGGAACTAGTGATTCTTTGTGTCTGTTGTAGGTAAGTATCTGGCTGCACTTAAAGCTGAGCTAGCAAGCAACAGTGGTAGAACATATAGAATGCAGCATGACTGGCAGGGGAAATTGGGCAAGCGAGACTTGATCCCTCCCAGAATCATCTCTGATCCCCAAGAATACCCAGGAACAAAGCAGGCTGCCGTATTCTCTGCCACGGCCAGAGATTTGAATAAAACCATACTCAGGGGACAAATATATGTACAGAGCTCTCCAATAATTAGCCAGCTGCATAAGTGTGGGTAGCAAGAAGCGCACAATTTTAAAGCAAATTAATATATATAGCACTGGATGGCTGGGCCTAAGCCTGGGAATCTCAGTCCTGGGCGTGGGACGGTTTGACTTGATCTCTAACTTGAGGAAGACTTCAGAAAGTTTAATTAGACCTGTGCCTTGTTTTCTCTTCCAATTTCCATTTGTGCAACATGTTGGGAATGCGATCAGCTAGCATGTGTCTTTCTCACTCTCAGTAGTGTTGTTTTATAATAAACTTTATTGCTTTCGATTCATAAGTGAAAAACAAAAACAAAAAATATAAAGGAAGTAGTATACATCCTTTCTGTCTCAATGCACCCATACCTGACACTTATCCTTCCCCATCCCGCTGCATACATATACATTTAATACATCCCTATTGCATGTCATGCACATCTGCTCTAGCCACCCCTTCCCATGTCGTATATCTATCTGTATTCCATTACAATACGTTCTGTCATGAAATTCCCCAGTAGTGCTACCACATTGCACAGTCCTGCGTCAACAGGTGCCAAAGTGATTCTCCCTAGGAGAGGTGCAATCATCACAGCAGATCAGATCTCAGTTTCACGCACAAAGAAATATTTGCTTGAGCTGACGTGAATGCAGTTCTGCTTATAGAGATGCCGTAGCACAGGAAAAAGATTCTGCTGCAGTCCAGAAGTGGGCCAAGATGTAGACCCCTCTACATGTCTAGGGCTGCTTCCTTTGGAACTCCATTCCTCAACTCTTAAGATTGGAAAAAGAGTACCTGAAGTTTCAGACGAGGCTCAAGGCACAGCACACCTATTCAGAATTTTTCTTATGGTTCTGGGTTTCCTAATCTCTGCCAAATCAAACACCTGGTGACCTGCCCAGACTCCCTTCTGATGACCATATACATCTGTCTGCTAATTATTGTGTTAAGACAGGGACATTGAGTAGTTCCTAAATACTTCTAAACCATAGGAGACCTTTTGCCTTTTGCATATGGAAATGCACAGTCAGCATTGTTGCTCTATGATTCCACAACAGTGCATTTCCAACAATGCAATATTTTATTTCAACATTTTTATACAACGCTGACTTCACTGAGTGGTATCAGTAAATGGAACAAAAGTTATCACGCAGAGCAACAAATCAAGTTAAACTATGATAATTAAATTATGGCGTGTGGAAATACCATTATTTAAGGTACCATTTTCATTTTTTTGAAGAGTCCATTTTTCTTCTGGACCATAAGAGACTCTGGAGTTTAAAAGGTGTAGAAAAAACAAGGGCGAATTTAGAGCTTTTAGGAAGGAAAGGTGGTCTACTAGTCCTCAGATTATTTGGAAGACAGTTCTGCATCATGGGGTCCATTCCAGAGAACAAGTTTTTCATGAGAAATCATGAGTTCAGTTTTGGTGTCTCAAGAAGAAGAGTCTTGCTCCTTGAACCTCGCAATCATCTGGGCTAAGTCAACAAATTTGAGAGGTATGGGGGATGGGGTACAGGTGAATGGATTTACATGTCAGGCAGCATACTTTAAATTTCAACCTCCTTTGTAATGGTACCAAAGCAGTATTTTAGAATGGTTGTTATGTAGTTGAATGTTTTCTTTGATGATACCATTCTAGAGTCGAATGAAATACTGCTTTTAGTGGTGCAGTAGTTGGTTGTAGTAGTCGTGTGAACAGGAAGCCGTCTGAGCACAGTACAGATATTATTGATGTGTGAGTTAAGTTAATTTGTTTTGTAAGGTAGTTTTTATTTTTCTGAGTGAGTAGAGGTAGTAGTTCCCTGATTTTGTGATTTTTGTTAACATGAGCGAAGAGGCATAGTTTGCATAGGACGAAGCTTAGTGAGTTTATTTCAGGCTAGTTTGGCACAGGGTCGTACTGACCTATAGAGCAATGAAGCGGTGCCCAATGGCTGGTCTAGCAGGTCAGTGCATGGGATATTTTTTGGGCTGTTTGTGGGCATGTTCTAATGTCTATTGGACTGGTTTTACATTGAGGTTTCTGTGATAATAAAACAAAATTTTGCCTGCAGCAAGCTCAAATCCTAGCAGTCTTTCACACCTTACAAAACACTTCTACAGCATTCTTTTAAAAGGTCAAAACTGCCCCAAATTCTAAATATCGGCAACTTATTTTAGCTTTCTAATTCACCATTGGGGGCCACTTTTATTTTGGTACCTCAGCCTAGTTTCTGTCCCAGTTAAATCGGCATTCCCAACCTTCCTGCAAATCAGAACATGCATCTCGTTAAAGAACATTATACCCCCATGCACTAGTAACTCACCGGTTATATGTTTGTCAGTTACCACCTGTGAATCATACTCCCGGGCTTTCACCCACTGTTAATCACTCTTCTGCTTCCTAGAATGGTAATTGGTAAACGGTCACCCTCAAATGCATACATACAAGGGAAACTTGAGCAACAGGATGCTGCTAAAAAGTCCAAAGGCTGCTGGGAAGCCAGGAACCACTATGGCAGCTACAGGACATAGGGTAGCCTGACCCAGAGCTTCAGTGACGCCGGGTGAAACTGTAAGGGCAGGTGCTGCAGGGAGGCTAGATTCTGATCTGGCAGAAATGGTGAGAAAAGGGACACACAGTGCAGTAACTCCTTATCACACTGACTGTGTGTTGAACTAGAGACTTAAACAGCAGGAAGAAATGCAGGGCAGAAGGTATGGTAGGAGCTGGACTTAGAGGATGGAAGTGAAGAAAGTTCTAGGATTTGTAAAGATAAACTCAGAAGAGAGGCCAAAAAACAGAGGTAGAACAGGGGAGATGAGACATAGGGGTTGCAGGGAAACCAGGTGGGTAAAAGACCCTGAACACAGGAGTGTCAGTCAGACCAAGAGCTTCAGAGAAAGCCATAATCTTCAAGAAGACAGAGTTTTACGGTGGCTGAACAAGTGAGAATGGAAGGACATAGTTTTACATAGGTCCAAACGCAGGAGCTCCAGGGATACCAGGATCCACAGAGCTGTCTGGAAGTGCAGGGAGGTTGGAAATAGTAGAGTTAGGAGCTCTAAGCAGTGCGGTTATGAACGGCAGTCCAAGAACTACTGAGCAGCAGAGAAATGCAGTGGTTGTCAGAATCTCCAAGAGGGCCTGAGTTGTAGAGAGCTGTAAGCCTAAAGGGGCAGTGGCATTACAAAACTCGATGGGGACCCCTGCAAAGTACGTGGAGGCCTCCCCCATGCTCTGTATGCAGCCAGGAGCTCTCAGGCCAGGAGCCTACCACCCGTGCACAGTGCTAGAGGGGGCTCCTGGAGTTCAGGGGCCCCTCCATGCTTGGGCTGCAGTGGCTAATGTTGCACCATTGTGAAGGGAGGGCCGGAGCTGCAAGGTAAGGTAGGAGGACAGTGGGCCCAAGAGTTCCAGGCAAGTATAGACCTGTAATGAATCCAGCTGCCACAAGGAGATCAAAAGCCACAGGAGACCAAGAGCCAAGGAGAGGCCAGGAATGTAAAGGGAGGACACGTGAGATGGTGGCACCAGAAATTACAGGGACAGCACGTGCTAACAGGAGTCCTCAGCCTATGAGGTACAGAAATGCTCAGAGGTAGTGAGGTCGAAGCTGAAGGGAGAGCTAGAGCTACAGTGGCAGGATAGATGTTCAGTGGGTTAACTACCTACAGGGATAACAACGCAAGGGTTTGTTTTAAATCAAAGTGTACCAAAGTCCCTGTGTGGAAGCCTACACTGAACTCCTTGGGACTTATTTCACCTGCCAGTGTAGACCCCTTGTTACATGTATGGCCCCTCCAGATCCAAAACTAGAGTCAGGCTTGGAGAGGAGGTGATTGAGTAGGCATTGAGGTGAGGCTAGATGTGTCATTGTCATTGCTTGTGTTGTGCTTGTTCTGCCCTTGGGCAACTTCAGTGTACAGGACGGGCATGGAAGATGGCACGGAGAACAAGGCCAGAAAAGCATGCGGGTGAAGGACAGGTGGAAGATGACAGCACACTGGTTGCTTGTATGGCCTCTCCTGCTGCAGTAAAGTACTGCTGTGGAGCGGTGGATATGAGTATGAGACATGAGAGGACAGCACAAGTAAGAACAGCACTTTCAACCTTTGTCTGCCTTAGCTGAGAATATTTAGAACATAATTATGTGTCATATGTACCTATATCGAACACAAGGAGATGATGGACGGAGCACTGAAACTTTTCAGACACTCACCCCCTAGTAACTATATACCATAGTTGAAAAATAGACCACCACTGCTTAGTTACTTATATGTAGAGCGAAGACTGAGCTCAAGCAGCATGAGTTACTAGACTAAGCCCGTCCAGGAAGCCTATGTCGGCTCTTAACGTTGACAGGAGCTGTGCAGAGTGAAACCAGCCAGTGGCAGGTGTGTCAGCTTCCCACTTCTCCAGAATTACTTATCAAACACCCATTTCCTATAGACTGTTTTGCTGGTTGGGACTAGAGTGTTTCGCTGGTTGGGACTAGAGAGTCAGTCAAGCGGGAGGGGTCTCGCACAGTGAGTCCCCTGAGTACAAAGCCATGTGTGCCTGGGTGTTCTCCGTCAAAAATTCTGGAAAAATATAATCTTTATTTGCGATGTATTTATGCAAAAGGAGCTAAATACATTTAGGTCTTTATTGCCTATAACCCTTTGGAGAGTTTAGTGTGAAGTGCATCAAAAATGTATACCTGCCTACCTTCCCTTGCTTTTGATGAAGGAGATTTTAAAACTAAAAACTTCAAACAGGCCTATGTAATTAATTTCAGTCATTCACCATTGAACATTAACAACCAGTCACTGGCTGTGCAGTTTAATCCTAATTTCACAAATAAAATGTCATAACCGGCAATGCTGAATAGATAATCGTACATTCACCCTGTGGTCTGGAACACCAATTGATGAGAACTGTCGGTGAATACATATGTTGAAAGGATGGACATTAAGTAAAATAAGTGCATTTATCTGCTAACTGTTTAAATACATGATTAATCATGCCTTTTACATTAAACTGGCTTCTTTCCTAACCTTGGTGAATTTGTACTGTTGCAACTATGAAATATGTTGTCAATGTGACTAGGTGGCACATTGACATGCCATGTGAAACATTTGTCTAGGCACATGGGCACACCAAGAGCTTCTCCCATGCCTCAGCAGTCAGAGGATCAGCTTCTAATACTCCACTGGTCTTGTTAATGAAATTCATGGTTCTCTCCGCCAAGGCTTTAGTATCTTACTGTCTTTATTAGAGGATTTATGGACGATCTCTACTGTTGTAAAATGACTCTCTCTGAAGAGTCGCCACAAATTTTTTGCCTTCCTCCTCGTCTTTTTCTAACCTTGTTTTTGTTGTCTTTAGTACGCTGAGCACTTCACCACTGCTTACCAGTGGTAAAGTGCATGTGCTCTCGTCTGTATATATGGTATAATTGGTGTATACACAGTTGGCATAATTAATGTACTTCTAAGTCCCTTGTAAAGTGGTTTACCATATACCCAATGTCTGTAAATTAAATGCTACTAGTGGGCCTGCAGCTCTGATTGTGCCACCCACACAAGTAGCCTTTCAAACATGTCCCAAGCCTGCCACTGCAGGGCCTTTATTTACAATTTACTTCAACTTTAACTTGGCATCTAAAACCACTTGCCAACCCTCAAACTCCCCTTTTATTGCACATAGGTCTCCGCAAAGGTAGGCCCTAGGTAACCCTAAGGGCTGGGTGCTGTGTAACTAGAACATATGGCATGTACTGTTAAGTTTTGCATGTCCTGGTAGCGACAGACACCCAAATTCGTTTTTCACTACTGTGAGGCCTACTCCTCTAATAGGCAAGCATTGGGAATTCCTTGAAACACTTTTAAGATGCAATTCCTGATTAGAAAGGAGTAGCAGAACATGTTTCACATCTTTGGAATGGTAATGATAAATCCTCTTTACTGGTAAAGTTGGATTTAACATTTTTGTTTTAGAAATGCCACTTTTAAAAAGTGTTGCGGCTAAAAAGGATGGACGGAATGCTGAATGAACAAAAATTCACCCCCAGTCAAGAGATCTGGGTTAAAACCATTGTTCTTTTGCTCACTACGCCACTCCAGATTGAACCCAGCCATATGCAAATCAGTCTTGACCCTGCTCCTCATGGGAACAGCCCAGCCCGAACTGCCAAGCCGGGTCCTTCCTGGACCGGAAATAAGCATCCTGGGACTGGTTTTTGCATACCACCTCTTATCAGCCAGGCTACCTTAATCCAGTGGCACAGCGAGCAATGGTGTGTCATGACCTCATTACAAAACTGATGAGCACAAACCTTTTCTGCCTGACAGCTCATCACATCTCACTGGGGTTATGTCCATCCACTGGCTGCCAACAAAACAAAGGATCAATTTGTAAACTTTCTACAAGGCCTTGCATGAACACGATCTTTCAGAACGCTTTGGAGAAACGCTTTGGAGAAATGATTTGCACTCTCATGGAGGTGCTTGTTGCATCACATTACCTTTTGACTTGACCTTCAGCGAAACACTGGAGGACCAACAGCTTATAAAATTGCATAACTGTTCCATTCTTTGTTCTCAGTGATTGCTAGATGAATGCACTTACAGCATATACTGGTTCTACTAACACTTTACAAAAGCTGTAAATATCTCCAATGAAGAATTTTCCATTAACAAAAAAGGCATTCTCTATTTGCCTGGTTATGTGAAATCACTCATTGTGGAATGTACATTAAATATTTTTTAATAAATGCGGGGCCTCATTCTCATAAGAAGCAGGTTTCAGTACATTGTTTGCATTGTGCTGTGACCAACCTCTCCTGTTGTGGTGTAGGAAATATTCAAATGCCTCACAGTGGAATGTGACTTTCCACTAGGAGTTGCAAACCTCCTGCCTTATCATATTAACGAGGAAGGAATTATCTTGTGACACCTGCTGAAAAGCTGTGAATGCTGGAATGGAGGACTGCACAGAGCAGCAGAACTCCATCCCGGCTTAAAAACTCTCAGTGGGAGAGCATGTAAAAATTGTTTGCTTAGCTCTACTATACTATACTATGAAACAAAGTATGATATTCTGCACAGATTTCCTTATTTAGGCATCCAAGTGTAGTCAACCCAAGTAGTGGGCTCAATTGTCCGGAAAAAGACATTAATTGCTGGGCGTTTCCTATTAGGATATGGGGTCCTTCACTCACCAGGGTGGCATGGTTCATCATCCAGACCTACTCCTCGTCGGGTGGGGGTGCAATACCTGACGGGCATCTTTACGGAGCCCTTAATGGAGATTATTTGTCCCAATATAAGAGACCTTCTGGCAAGATAAAAGGGAATCTAAAAGTCTTAAGTTTACGATTAAATGAAACGTTCATGCTTCTGCAAAGTTCTTCATGAACTGTGCATTAATGTATATAGTGAAATGTGTGTGTATTGTATGCGTATCAGATAAAGGCGGAAGACCAGAATGTCTTTGTCTTCTTGCCGTGCTTCCAAAATACCACTCTAAGTGGAGAATTCATATTTGAGAATGCCTAGTAAATGCCTCATGGAGATGGACATCTTATTGCACTAGTGCTGGGATTTATTTGTATACTTCAATCCACAGTAATGGGCAGTTCATGCCACCTTTGTTAATGTGCAGGCCCATAGGGTGTCTTCGAAGTAGTGGACTACATCGAGCATTAACCACAACATGGTTTGATTTCAAACTAGCTGTTTCTGTTACTGCGACGTACTTCAAGCGTCATTATGCTGCCTGAACTTGCTGTCGAAATGTCTAGTGATTTAGCCTAACTTTGCAATTTTTTAACTTTGCATTTCTGCATTGTTAGTGCACATTACATGCTGCTGCCTAAAAAACAACGTATAACACATGTGAGGCACCACGGAACAGTTTCTACAAGAATACCCAAGGTGTGTGGTTATTACAGTGATTCTGATACTTGACATCTAAATCTAAATCCGTATTTGTAAAGCGTGAACTACTCACCCTTACGGGTCTCAAGGCACTAGGGGCCTTCTGTGGAAATTAAGTGAGCTATTGCCCAGAGTCACATGGTGCTGGGCTGAGCTGCCGCCGGAGCCGGGGATCAAACCGTGAACCATGTGCTCCGAAGTCAGCTGCCCTGGCCGCTGCACCACTCCTCTCCATAGTTCTAGCATCAGCAGGAGTGGCCAGTTTAATGTGTAAAACTATTCCTTAGGACAGGATTTATTAACTTGAGATGCAGCTCTGTGATAGTCCGCATTGATGCCAGCTTCATAGACACTGTTGCTACCTCAAGGATAACTTTTTGTGAAGCGTTCCTTCTCAAAGTAAGACTCTAGTCTTGCTGTTTCCCAAGGTCACCCCATCGCCCCTTCAGTGCAATCTTGAAACTATTATTGGGACCAGGGTGAGTTGACAAGTCTCAGACTCTGGCCTACCTTTGAGATCTTAAGTAATCTGGTAGCCGGGGAGGGTGGTATTGCTGAGCCGCAGAAACCTGTTAGCACAATGAGAGGGATGAGCCACTTTTAATTTCCCTTTTTGATATCTGTATGGAGCTTGTGAAGGGTGCTCAAATACCCTTCCCAAGAAGTAAAAGAAGAAAGTACACCTCACACACCCGTCAACTGCTTCTGACCTTTCTGTTTGAAACTAAGGGTCACATTCAGAAGACATCATCGCTCCATTCTTGGTATCCACGGTCCTCATTTGGGGCCAGATGTAGGTAAAATAGATTTACCGATTTTTAATTACCGAATTTTACCGATTCGGTAATTAAAAATCGGTAAATCTAAGGGGTGGATATGTAGGTATTCCAGATGTGCTGGAATACCGATTCGGAAGAATTCGGTATTTACCAATTCGGTAAATACCGAATCGGTAATGCCCATTCATTCCTATGGGCTTTGAAGCCCATAGGAATGAATGGGCATTACCGATTCGATATTTACCGAATCGGTAAATACCGATTTTCACAAGGGTGCAGGGGGTGTCACTTTGACACCCTCTGGCACCCCCAAAACAGGCTCGGGTGCCATGTGGCAGGCATACATGCCCTAAGGGCAGGTCTGCCTGTCACATGGCATAGGTGTGCATGCACACATGTGCATGCACACCGGAATCGGTATTTTACCATCAAATTGGATTTGATGGTAAAATACCGATTTGGTAAGGCCTCTGGGACTCTGAAGAGTCCCACCTACATCTGGGTGCCTCAGAATCGGTAAAATTACCGATTTTTTATTTTACCGAATCGGTAAAATTACCGAATCGGTAAATTTACCGATTCGGTAAAATAATGCCCCCTACATACCTGTCACCCATTTACCGATCGGTAACGGCCAAAATCGGCCGTTACCGCTCGGTAAATGGCCTCAAACGGCCACCTACATCTTGCCCTTGGTATCTGTTATTGCCAGTCCTGACCCCTCAGGGGACCACAACACCTGCTATGAAAAATGTCTCATTGTTCAATTATACCTTAAAGCCTAAAATCTGTTTACCGTCCCTTAAGAATAATCATTTATGTCAACTAATCCTCCTTCAGTGTAAACATGGTAATTTATTATGCTACATTTCAGTATTGGGGATATTTCATTCAGTGTGTATCACTGTCATAAAATTTAAAGATGCTCCAGGTCCCAATAACGTATGTCATGTGCACATGGCCAAGAGTATTTGAGCCATTTTATATAGACAAGGGAGCATGCCTTTCTATTACGCACAAGCTGTAGATATGAGCCAAATGAGCAAACAAAAATTGTCTAACATTGACAGGTAAATCCACAGACCAGGTGAGTGAGATCTTTTTCTTTGTAGAATCCTCTCTCGTCCTACACATCAATAAATATGGGTGTTCTCTTCCTCTGATGTTAAACATGTAGGGGTTTCCTCACCTTTTCTGCTAGAAAAAAATTCTTTAACATGAGTATATTTGCATGCATTTCCAGTGTGGGAAACTACCTGCAGCGATGTATGTGTCAACCAACAACATTTTGAGTTTCCTTATGCAATCCCTTATCGCATCCCCGGTCCCACCCCAATCCTGAATTTGCTACGGTAGAAATTCTGGCAAGCTCGTATAATAACCATAAACATAAATGCACTTTATAATGTTAGGATTTAAGAAGTCTTGTCTGTTCCTTTGATTCAGGGAGTGGAATTTGCAATAACAAATTACAATTTTGTGCCCCAGACGATACCTTTTATGTGTGCAAAGACGTTTGCCGGTCAAGCACTGGGGTCTTTTGCGGTGCTTCATCATTAGTATTGAAGACATAGAAGATCGAAATGTATTATGTCTCTGTGTTGACTTTCCTAACAGTCCACAACTCTTGGACCATGCCTTGGTTTGAAAGGCTGGCATATCACTGTTCGGACATATTCTTGTGGACAGCAACTTGTCTACTACATATAGTGGTTCTTGCAATTAAAAATTAAACATCTAAGGAGATAAATACTGTGCTCTTCTGTAGTATGATCCTCTATCCACAGACTATCTTCACCTACCTAATTCCTTGCTCGCTTGCCTCTATTTAACTTTGACATATTAGATATTCTTTTATTGTAATACATATTTATTTTTAGAAATACAGTTCGTAGCAAATATGTGCAAAACATTCCGATAGCTCTGAGTTGACAACATATCAGTACTACTGTTTCTGCCTGAAAATGATTCACATGTGAAAGACCAGTATGTTCATTTGGAAATGAATGCATGTCTACCTTTTTTCAATATGGAGATTAAGCAGTCGCTCTTTTAGTTCTAACTTTGTGGCAAATGAGCCGACAGCCTAACACCTCCCCCCCTCCTTTCCAAGACCACCGATAGTCTGTAAGGTTTAGGCGCAACCTGTTCCGACATTACTTAGCCTGTGCTGGGACATGGGACAGAGTTAATACTTTCCAAATATTTTTAATTGCTTCTTGTTTTATGGATTTAGGGAGCAGCCTAGTTCATGTGGGCATGTAATAACGGTTGGCCTATGGGATACATCAGTGGTCGGTAAGCAGCAGCGTAGGTGTTGGATCTTAAACACTCTTACGTGTGCCGTCAAAGGTCAGGTTGAGTAGGCGTGCATGGGTAATGGCTCGGATTTAATCACTGGCGTAGTCCTTGCATGTTCTGCGATGCTATGGGCTGTCGTGCGGAAAAGCCTTGAAGTGTATGCGGTGAATGGCACTTCCACTGAACAGTGTTAACAGTCTAATTATTGCAAGTGGCACGGCACCCTTAGCTAATGTCAGATAGTAATTCTATGGCAGGACCGGAGGCTCAGATTATGCTTTTCTTTCTTCGCATTTATTACCATCTTGAAAAACACAGCAGCCTTAGAAAAGCTCATAATGTAGAAAAAAATGCTTAAAACCAACAATAAAGCATTTTAGCCAAATAACTCAAGAACAAAATGTCTCTGGGACTACAACTCCCATCATAACCATATAACAGTCCAAACGGAGTCCTTCCTCCATGTCCACACTCCACAGATAGGCAGTCCCTTCTCCATGTTCCTCCTCTTTCTTCGCTGCTTCCGCAGCCAGTTAAGTGTTTTTTTCTCTCTCCCGCTCTCAGAATGTGATTGTTGGGTGTTTATGCTACTTTGTGCACTGATTTGCTTAACGTTTGTTGGGGCTATGGGTCTCTGGTGATTTCTTCGTTTCAGAGCCCCATTTGAGTCGCGGAAGCGCCGTTTCGCTTCCTTCGCGACTGTGCCCGGTGTGTTGTTGCGGTGACGCAGTCACCCGCTAGGGGGCGCGGCCGCGTCTCGTTGGTCTCCGGCGCGAGTTCTCCTCACAGAGGAGCCGCGCTGAGGAGACCAACCGCCGCGGAGCCGAGCCCTCGAGCCTGTCTCACCTAACGCCCGTTTATCGGGTCTGTATTGTTTTGCCCCATATTTTGAACGCCCCAGCAGGGGTCTGTATTGCGGTGTTCTGCCGCGTTGACGCCGATCTGGCAGATTTAAGCACTCGTATTATGTGGTGTGGCAGCGCGCAGTGAGACAGTCGACCTGGTCCCCCTGGGGTGGGTCTGCGCGCTGGGGGTTGCGAGTGTGCCCTAATTTTGCCAGTCCCTGGCATCCAAAACTGCTGCAGTCCTCCGGTCTGCCCTAATTCTAACTAATACCCAGACTATTGGGTAGAGTGTCAATCCCTTAAGCTACCTTTGGGCAGCATGGAGGACGATTATTATGAGGATGACTCCCACTCATATTTACAAGATGAGGAGTTTTACCAAGCTGTAGACAGCTCTATCTACCGCTGTGTCACGGAAGTGGTGACCCCTATGGAGGAGCGTCTTTCGGCGCGCATAGTGGAGGAGTGCGCCAAACTAGCTCAGGCGCAGTCAGGAATCCCTTGTAACCTCCCAGGTCCGTCAGGTGAGGGCCCCTCTGCTCCTAAGAAACCCTGCAAGGGGGGGTTGTCGGAGGGTGCTCAGGGGGTGGACAAAGGTGCCTTTGAGCGTCTGCGTGACGCTTTTTTAGCTAAGGCCACAGAGTCCCCGCCTGACCAGCCTGCGGTCCCCGCCTCGGTGGTAGCTACTGAGACTGCCCCTTCGTCCCCGGGGGACTCCCCGAATTCGGACGGTGAGGAGGAATCAGTGCGTTCCTGGCGACCTTCGAGCTCGGCCACTGAGTTGCCGCGGGACAGCTCAGGTATGCTGGACCCGGATGAAATAATGCATCCGCGCTCCGCAGCCTGGGCCCCGGGTGACAAGGTGGCAAAGTTCGTAGCTAGTCGGTTGCGTAAGCCTCTGGAGCAGGAGGCCAGGGGATGCCTCCGTGGGGAATGCCCTAGGCCCACCTTGGAGGGAAAAGTTGCCATGACTCCGGATTTAGATGCAAAGATGGCAACGTTTCTAGCAAAGTTTATGAAGGACCCACGTAAGGGCATTGACAGATCCTGGCGATCGTGTCAGGACAAAATGCTCGACGCAGTAGGACCCATTACCAAGATCCTAGACATGGCGGAGCAGGCTAAAGCTACTGGTTCCGCCATTGACCCCGACGTTTTGTCGAATTGGGCGCAGAGGGTGATTGTTTTTTTGGGCAACGCCAACTGCGCCCTCTCCACCGAACGTCGGAGGTCTTTCCTAATTAAGCTGGACCCTAAGTTAGGAGACTTAGCCTCTTCAGAGGCAGGAGCGGTTGCCCAAGGTGGTCTCTTCGGAGAACCGTTCATTAAAGAATTAGGGAAGTTCGTGGCTACCTTTACGTCCCTGGACAGAGCTCAGTCCAGTATTAAACGCGTATTCCATCAGCGTTTCTCCCAAGGGGCCGGTCGCGGTAGGGGCCGCGGGACCGGCCGTGGCGGGCAAAATGCCAGCAACAGAGGGCAAGGCTCCGGGCGAGGACAGTATAGCACCTCAGCCAACTTCAACTCTTTCTACCCGACAAGAGGACAACGTTTCGGAGGTCGAGGCTTCAGGAAGAACTCCAACGCTTCCAACACACACGGTGAGTGTTATCCCCGCAGAGCAAGTTCAGATTGGCGGCCGACTAGCGGCCTTTCGCAGGGCGTGGGTAAACCTTACGGCGGATGCTTGGGTATTGCAAACTATCCGCGGTTTTCATATCGAATTCTACGATCAACCTTTCCAGGTGTGCGCCCCGCGCCCTATAACCTTTTCAGCGACCGATGCCCAGTTGATAGACGAAGAGGTCGCGGAGCTCCTCCGCAAAAGGGCCATTCGTCAATCAACTCGACACCCGTCAGGCTTCCTCAGCAATATTTTCCTAGTGGACAAACCCGGCGGAGGCCGTCGTCCAGTGATCAACCTCAAAGAATTCAACGGATGGTTGGTCTACCATCATTTCAAAATGGAGGGAATTCATCTCCTTCGAGATATTCTACTTCCACGGGATTGGTTCGTACGGTTGGATCTCAAGGATGCTTATCTTGTGGTTCCAATCTTCCCTCCTCATCGTCGCTTCCTCCAGTTTCTCTGGCGGGAACAGGTGTTCGAATTCACGGCCCTCCCGTTCGGTCTGTCCTCAGCCCCGTGGTGTTTCACCAAAGTGCTACACCCTGTGGTGGAATTTTTGCGAGCGCAAGGGATTCGCCTAATCGTCTATCTAGACGACATTCTATTGATGGCGCAATGCCCACACAGTCTGCGTTCTCAGCTAGACCAGACGGTCGCCCTCCTCCAGGAACTGGGTTTTGTCATCAATGGAGACAAGTCGGTTCTCGTACCCTCTCAGAAAGTAGAATTTTTGGGGTTTGTCATAGACTCCGTCGACGCTTCCCTGAGCCTTCCGACTCGGAAGATGTCCAAAATCAAGCACGTCTTACGTCAGACGGTTGCAAGGTCCCACACATCGTTACGTCAAGTTGCCAGAGTGGTGGGCCTGCTATCGTCATCGATTCAGGCCATTTTTCCGGGCCCACTGCATTACAGGGCTCTCCAACGTCTCAAAGCGTATCATCTACGCAGGGGCGTGTCCTACGACCAGATGGTTCCCCTGTCGGAGGAGGTCAAGGAGGAAATGTTGTGGTGGCTTACCCACATGGAGGCCTGGAATGGTCGGGCAATTTTCGGGTCTTCCCCGGACCTAGTCATCGAATCCGATGCCAGCAGAGTCGGTTGGGGAGCGCGATGTGGGGATTTTTCAACAGGCGGCACTTGGTCCTTGGAGGAACAGAAGTTACATATCAACTGTCTAGAGCTTCTGGCGGGTTCCTTTGCGGTACGCTGCTGGACCAGAGACTCAGTGAAGTCGTGCGTCCTGTTGAAAATGGACAATGTATCAGCGGTGCGGTATGTGAACCACCTAGGGGGCGCGAGGTCCCGTGCACTGGCGAATTTGGCGAAACAGTTCTGGGATTACTGTCTAGAGCACCAGGTATCGGTGACGGCGGAGTACCTGCCGGGTCAGGCCAACCAGGTCGCAGACTGGCACTCCAGGCACCTCCGGGATTCCAGTCTGTGGATGTTGGATGTCCAGGTCTTTCGCTGGCTCAACGGGCTGTGGGGTCCTTTCTCACTGGACCTGTTTGCGTCCCGTTTGGATCACCAACTTCCGAGGTTCTTCAGTTGGAGGCCGGATCCGCTGGCAGAAGCCACGGACGCGTTTCTCCAGGACTGGAGCAAGGAGAAGCCCTTTGCGTTTCCGCCTTTTTCGATGGTGATGCGTACGGCGGCACAGGTTCGCCGGCAGGAAGTGGAGCTGGTGTTGGTGACACCGCTCTGGAGGTACCAAGTCTGGTTTCCAGTTCTTCTGGAACTTTCCTGGGATTCTCCAATCCTACTCCCCCGGCTTCCTCACCTGCTCCTCAATCCGGATCGAGATCCGCATCCTCTCATCGTTCAGAACTCTCTCCGCCTCATGGCATGGAGGCTTTCAGGAGACGTTGGTCGCTCCCGGGCCTTTCGAGATCAGCTGAAGGTCTGTTGTCCAAGGCCTGGGCTGCCAGTACGTCGAAGCGCTACAAATCCGCTTGGTCTAAGTGGGTGCGTTGGTGTCTTCGACGGAGTTTGGATCCCGTGGTCGCGGGACTCGTTCCCGTGTTGAACTATCTAACGGAATTGGCCATGGGGGGCTTTGCTTACCGCACGATTAATGCTGTGCGTTCGGCTATATCTGCGGCTCACCACCCGGTTGACGGTGCTCCGATCGGGGTACACCCTTTTGTGTGCCGGCTTTTGCGGGGCGTCCGTTTGGCGTTACCACCAGAACCCCGGTACTCAGTCCTTTGGGACGTCAATTTGGTCCTGAACCTTTTCCTGTCCTGGCAACCTAACAGGTATCTATCGGTCAAGGAACTCTCGGCGAAACTGGCTATGCTTCTATGCTTAGTGTCCTGCCGGAGAGTGTCGGATGTGCGGGCTCTAGATGTATCAGCACGCGTGTTTTCACCAGATGGTGTCACGTTCACAATTGGTCGTCGTACAAAGTCGGCTTCTAGAACGATTTCGTATCCGGCCTTCGTAGATGTCCCGAAACTATGTGTTGTTCAGTGTTTGAAAGCTTATGAAGAATTGACTTGGGACATTCGCCCTCCGGGCGAGAGACAATTGTTGATTGCCTTGCGAAAGCCACACCATGCGGTCTCTTCCCCCACCATAGCCAGGTGGGTGCGTTGGGTCATGCAAGAGGCAGGTATTGATACTAAGCGTTTCGGAGCTCATTCGGCCAGGGGGGCCATGGCCTCTAAGGCTTTCTCTGCAGGAGCTCGTTTGGAGGATTTGATGCGGGCCGCGGACTGGTCCTCCGATTCCACCTTTAAGAGGTTTTACTTTAAGCCGGTGGTGGATATTGCAAGTTTGGTGGTAAGTAAGCTTTGAACTAGCATAATCTGAGCCTCCGGTCCTGCCATAGAATCGAAATTTGCCTAGCATTTGTAACGGTAAGTTTCAATTCTATTAAGGACACGGAGGCGAGGATTATCCCACCCGGTATGTCGTCAATCGACACCCCCCCGTATGGCGGTAAGTAGCCAGGTTTTATAGTTTCTCCTCATGGTTGATTATGAACCTTGCATGTTGATTTGATTGTAAATTCCTGAATATTTCCGTTACGGCGCTGACGCAGTTCTATTTCTTCCGTTAGGAAATGATGGTTCCAAGCAGGATCAATGAACTGACGGCGTAATTTGCGCGAAGAAAGAGGAGGAACATGGAGAAGGGACTGCCTATCTGTGGAGTGTGGACATGGAGGAAGGACTCCGTTTGGACTGTTATATGGTTATGATGGGAGTTGTAGTCCCAGAGACATTTTGTTCTTGAGTTATTTGGCTAAAATGCTTTATTGTTGGTTTTAAGCATTTTTTTCTACATTATGAGCTTTTCTAAGGCTGCTGTGTTTTTCAAGATGGTAATAAATGCGAAGAAAGAAAAGCATAATCCTCGCCTCCGTGTCCTTAATAGAATTGAAACTTACCGTTACAAATGCTAGGCAAATTTCGATTCCAATTATGTAATCGCTTTAATGAGAATACCCACAAACCACTGTAGACAATCTGTTTTTCACAGTTGTCAGCGCTGGCCGTGCTCCATGAAAAGCATCAGTAAAGAAAACCAAGCGGCTGGTTAGACCCTTTTACAAGGAAGTCTGCAAAGACATTCATGCTAGGAACTTAGAAACATTTCTATTTCGCATCCACCTGGAGGCGTTTTTCATATGTGCCCTCTCTGTTCCTGGCAAAAACTCTTTTCGATTTTGAGTTTCCGAATCCTGGACAGCAGAATTCTGGCCTATACATATGAGAAGGTAACCTATCTCCGTGAAAAAAAGGTGCCTGATGTTGAGATTGGTGTCTAACATGGAATGCTGACGGGGAAAGGCACCATTTTATCGTTCTGAGGTCAATAAAATTATATGTAGTTGGATAACAAGTTGACTTTACATTAAGACCCTCACATTGGGTTAATATACAATTGCAGACCAGCTGTGGTTGGCGAGTGATGTACCATCCAGTGGCGGCTCCACCGCCTTGCCCCACTACTTTTTGCAGTGTAAAAAAAGGAAAAATAAACTGATAAATGCTTGATGTTATCATTTCATCTGTTCCTGCTGCAGTGTCTTGTAGGGGTGGGGTGGATCGGATTTGGTGGGCACTCTGTGAGTACGGAGTGACTGATTGGCCAGACAGCCGTTTCAGGCAGGCCAAACAGAATGAGTACTTTGCATGTTCTCCACCCAGGCTGTTTAACAGCCTGGGTGGAGAACTGGGCCAGGCTGGAGAACTGGGCCAAGCTCCCATTCTGTGGCCAAAGCGCCGAACTACGGCTCCCAGACCAATCACGCTGCTGCCTTGCAGCATTGTGATTGGCTATAGGGAGCATGGGAGCCTGGCTTTCTGCTTCCTGTTTACACAGAAGAAGCTAGGAAGAGGACGGAGGAGAGGCGGCGGCTGGCCAGCCGGTACGCCAGCATTTAAGGGAATTTATTTTTTAAACCTCCTCCCGACTCCACTGCTGTTTGCCCAGTGCAGCCGCTACTGGCTGATGCATATTTCTAGTGGCCCTAATTATCTGTTACGAGTGCATGGTACAAAGAAACAGAAAGTCAAGATTTAAAACGTAACACAGTAGTTGGGGCTGCGCTACTATTAAGACAGGTATAATGAAAGTGGATGACCCAATAAACCCTTGCAAGCTTGGGCTAAGATATAGTATAGGCAAAATTGCTTACAAGGGAATTTTTTTAAAACTTATTATAAAACAGGAGGTTGATCAATCTTGACTGAAAGAAACTTAGGACCAACTTAAAACAATTAAATCCTGTTTCTCATCTAATTCAACACTTGATTATTCAATAAAGTTGTAACAACTCACTGTAGAAAAATGCTACACGGGAAGTAGATTTTATGAAAAAAGTTTTTATGTATCAAATTTTCATTTCATGGGGTATAATTTCTTAAAAAACTGTGAAAAATAGTGAAAAATTATCAACAATGTACAAGTGGATAAGACATTGATTAGTTGTTCTTTAAAATCCACTTGCGTTGTAGTCCACTCCTTTAGGTTAACACAACGACACTTATTCACTGTATGCAAAGATAACGTTGTATGGAATTAATCTGACAACAAAAGATGTGGACTGATATGTCGACGTTTCGGCCTTATTATTGACAAATCCTCAAGGCCATCCTCAGGACCTTCAATCTTGTATATAGTATGACCCCTTTATCTGTTGAAGATCGTGTTCGAAAAAGGTATTGTGGCGTCTTGCGTCCGCTTCCACAGTAAATGCTTCGTTTTACAGCAAAACTTCATCCGGCGTGGCTCAGTCTCACAGGTTTTTTCCGGTACTATCTGAGAACAGTGCAGTTTGACCCCAGGCCTTTGATTTTGGCTTTGGTTATGTCAAAGCAAAATAAACTTCATCTCATCCAATGATGGAAGTGATCAAGACATATAATGATGCTACCCATTCATCCGCGATCAGTCTCCTGTTGAATATGGGTGTTTGAAGTGCACCTGTTATTGCTCCAGAACACTCACTAATAGGCATGTCAATCCAAAAGTAGCTTGGAAGACTGATGACCCTATGGCGCTCCGCAAGGCACGATCTGAGTAGATGATTCCATTGTTACACTGTGAACTTGCACAGTGCACACAGAAAGGAAATATCAGATCTGAAAGAGACACGTTAGTGATAGATTCCTTACTTTAGAATATCCCCAGGCGTCAGACTGGATCCGGAAAGTTTTACGTAGCAGTACCCTTGCGCGTCGGCAGGCGTCGTCTGCGGCTCCGCGTCCGTCGCAGGCGTCGTGGGCGCCGTGATGACGTCGTCGGAGTACTTAGACGCCGCTTCCGCGTGCTGACGTCAGTTCTTTTTTCCGCGCCAGCCAGCGCAGATCTGGAAAGAGCAGTTCCCTAGTCACTTTTTGACTAACCTTTTTGTGATCTTTTGATCCCTTTTCGAAGTCTTAATGACTCCGACGGTGCCGTTAGGGATGCCCGGCTTCAAGCATTGCGACGAGTGCGACCGTACCATGTCGGTCACGGATCCCCACCGCTTGTGCCTGATGTGTTTGGGCGTCGACCATGACGACGAGGCCTGCTCCGACTGTCGGGCCCTGTCGAGGAAGGCCAGGCGGGAGCGGTCCCGCAGGTGTCTCGAGATCCGCCAGTCGGCCCCGCGCCGTGTGAGGTCCCGGTCCCACGGGAGGTCGAGGGACAGGTCGCGGGGACGGAGCCGTCACAGCTCCGGGAGTCGGCGCCACTCCTCTGGGTCCAAGTCGTCAGGTAAGAAACACAAGAAGTCGAAGAGACATCATCGCTCTTCCGACTCCCCCCGACGCTCGCGCGACGCGGCCGGGGGTTCGGGTGACACCGCCCACGCGGCTCCTCGGGAGTCGCGGGCGCCGCGTTCGGCTCCATACCCCCCGGTCCCTGGGCTGAACGCGACGCCGGAGGAGATTGAGCATTTCCTCATGGCCATGAGGTCCCTTTCTTCTCCGACGGGTTCCACGGTGCCTTCGGGCCCAGCGAACCCGTCTGGGGGCCCTAGTGGGTCGGGGGCTTCGACCCCGACGCCGTCGGGTGCTTCGGCCTCGACGCCGCCAGCGCCTTCGGGCTCGGCGCCGCAGGGCTCCATGATCCCGACACCGCCGACGCCCTCAGGCCCGGCGCCGCAGGGTGCAGCGGTCCCGGCGTCGTCGGCGCCTTCAGGCTCGGCGCCGCAGGGCTCCGCTGGGCCCTCCTCGGGCGATGGATCATCACCGGTGGACCTTACGACCCCCCCGGCGTCGGTCCCTATGGTGTCCCCTCCGGCGTCGGCCCCGGCCGGCGCCGTCCCCGATGCCTCCTCTCACTCGGTTCCGACGTCGGGACGACGCCTATCGGCGCCGATCTCGACGCCGTTTGGAGACTTTCAGTTCTATGAACCGTCCTCATTCGCTTATGACCCTGAGTCTCAGGAGATGGGGGAAGAGGAGTATTGGGAGGGGTCTGAGGACCCTCTGACAAGGGAGTGTCAGTCTAACATGGACTGGACAGGAGATCTTGGGGAGGCCAGTGGCCTGGAGACCTCTCCAGAGACTGGATTCGTCTCCCCTCCTACCGTGGCTTCGGAGGAGGGAGCGACTTATAGTGTGGTGCTGATGAGGGCTGCCAAGGCCTTGGGCCTTGAGCTCCCCGTCGCGGCCGTGAGGACTAACCTCCTCACTGAGGTCCTTAAGCCGCAGTCATGCTCCGCGGAGCCTCTGCTGCCGTTTAATGAGGCCTTGACGGACGTTCTTTTGGGCACTTGGTCCAGGCCCGCTACAGGTTCGCCTGTAGATAGGAACGTGGCCAGACGCCACCGCCCGGCTCCGGGCGACCCCAGTTTCCTGTCCACCCACCCCACCCCCGAGAGTCTGGTTATCCAGGCCTCTAACTCCCAGACCGCATTCCAGACGGCTCCCCACGATCGGGAATCCAAGAGGTACGAGGCCTATGGCAAGAAAGTGTTCTCGTCCCTTAGCTGTGGACTGCGGTCCTCCAACACCGCATGCCTCTTGGGCCGTTACACCCACTCTCTGTGGGAAACAGTGGCGGAAGTGCTGCCAGAGTGCCCATTGGAGGTACGGGCCAAACTCGGCCAAGCCCTAGTGGAGGGCCGGGATGCAGCGAAGTATTCCATCAGGTGCGGACTGGATACTACTGACTCGCTGGGTAGAGCGATGGCTACGACGGTGGCGATACGACGCCACGCCTGGCTGAGATCCGCCAACTTCTCGGCAGACGTCCAGAGTACACTCATGGACATGCCGTTTGATGGCCGTCGCCTCTTTGGCGACAAGGCAGACCACGCTTGAGCGCTTTAAGGACTCCAGGGCTACGGCCAAGTCCTTGGGCCTCTCGGCCCCGCGCCAGCAAGTGGGTGCCTTTCGCTCCTTTCGTGGCCAAGGAAGGGGTGTCCCCACACGTGCCGCCAGCCACTCGCCGCAAACTGTCGTCCAGCACGGCGGCGGCCGTGGTAACCGCCGTGGAGGCGGTCGGGGGAACAAGCGGAGCCAGTCCACCCCTGCCCCCGCAGCATCCGCCTCTAAACCCTCCTAGTCCGTGCTTTTCGGCCCACGTGACGCCAGTGGGAGGCAGGGTCCGCCATCACCTTTCTCACTGGCGCACAGTCACTTCGGACAGGTGGGTGCTGCAGATCGTCCGAAGGGGCTACTCCCTCCCCTTCGAGACGACCCCTCAAGCCATGCCACCGCAACACCACCGCGTATCGGGGGATCATTTGCGGCTTCTGCAGGAGGAAGTTTCGGCCCTCTTGGCCAAGGGGGCCATCGAGCGCGTTCCTGGGCCAGAAGTAGGTCGTGGTTGCTACTCCCACTACTTCCTGGTACCCAAGAAGGGCAAAGGGGGCCTACGCCCTATCTTGGATCTGAGGAACGTCAACGGCTTCCTCCGGAAGGAGAAGTTCGAAATGCTGACACTGGCTCAGGTCTTGGCTGCCCTAGACCCAGGAGACTGGATGGTAGCGTTGGACTTGCAGGACGCATACTTCCACATCCCCGTCCTGCCGGCCCACCGGCGTTACCTGCGGTTCACGGTAGGCCTCGAGCACTTTCAGTTTACCGTGCTCCCCTTCGGCCTTACCAGCGCCCCACGGGTGTTCACGAAGGTGATGGCGGTGGTCGCAGCTCACCTGAGCAGGTTAGGGGTGTCAGTCTTCCCCTACCTCGACGACTGGTGCATCACGCACGGTGGCGGATGCGGGCTCTGCAGTGGGACCTGAAGTTTCAGTGGGCCCAGCACCGGGGCAACCTGTCCGACCATGTCCTGATCTCGGAGGGCACTGCGAGACAGCTGCAGTGGTGACTCACGGACCGTGATTGGGTCAACGGCAGATCCCTCTCCCTTCCCCAACCGGAGCACGTAGTTGTGACGGACGCGTCCCTCCAGGGCTGGGGAGGCCACTTGGGAGAGGCGGAGATCAGAGGACTCTGGTCTCCGGCGGAGTCCCGGCTCCATATCAACCTTTTGGAGCTGCGGGCGATTCGTCTGGCACTGAAAGCATTCCTCCCGTCTGTCCGAGGGAGTGCAGTGCAGGTGTTCACCGACAACACCACCGCCATGTGGTACTGCAACAAACAAGGCGGAGTGGGGTCGTGGACCCTTTGCCAGGAGGCTCTGCGTCTCTGGCAATGGCTGGAACATCAGGGCGTGACTCTGGTGGTTCAACACCTGGCCGGTTCTCTGAACGCCAGGGCGGACGAACTCAGCCGTCGGTGCTCGATGGATCACGAATAGCGTCTGACCTCGGACGTGGCGCAAGGCCTCTTTCTGCAATGGGGAGAGCCTTGGTTAGATCTGTTCGCCACCGAAGAGAACGCGCAATGTCATCAGTTATGCGCGTTGGAATTTCCAAGGCGACACTCGCTCGGAGACGTTTTTCGTCGCGAGTGGAGCTCCGGTCTGTTGTACGCCTTTCCGCCTATACCTCTTCTGCCCAGAGTGCTGAAGAAGATCAAGCACGACCGGGCACAAGTCATCCTTGTGGCTCCGGACTGGGCTCGAAGGTACTGTTATCCCGAGCTACTCAGCATGTCAGTCGATCCCCCGATTCGTCTGCCTCTTCAGGAGGACCTTCTGTCGCAGCAGCAGGGGACGGTCCTCCACTCGAACCTGTCCAGTCTCCACCTCCATGCTTGGAGATTGAGCGGCGACAGTTGAGGCCATTTGACTTGCCTCCAGAAGTTTGCAACATCATTCTGGCAGCCAGGCGTCCCTCCACAAAAACGGTATCCGCCTGCAGGTGGAACAGATTTGTGGCATGGTGCACAGCAAAGGCTGTGGATCCCCTCAATGCCCCTCTCTCTGAGGTTCTTCTCTTCCTTCTTTCTCTTGCCCAGCAGGGCTCTGCTCTGGGCACTATCAAGGGCTATCTTTCGGCTCTTTCAGCCTTTCTGAGGCTGCCTGACCAACCTTCTTTGTTCAAGTCCCCTATTGTAAACAGATTCCTGAAAGGCATCACTCATACCTTTCCTCCTGTTCCTTTCGTGATGCCTCAGTGGGACTTGAACCTGGTTCTAACCTTTCTGATGTGCGCTCCCTTTGAGCCACTTCATAACTGTCCACTTCGCCTTCTTTCCTTGAAGACTGCCTTCCTGGTAGCCATCACCTCTTCCAGGAGAGTGAGTGAGCTCCAGGCCCTCTCTTGTAAGCCTCCTTTCCTTTCAGTCCATCCGGACAAGATTGTTTTGAGGACTAGGCCCTCCTTCTTGCCTAAGGTGGTCACGGCCTTCCACATTGGGCAGTCCATCACATTGCCCACCTTCTTTCCGCCTCCGCACCCCTCGAGAGAGGAGGAGAGGCTCCACCGTCTGGACCCAAAACGTGCGCTCTCGTTCTATCTGGATCGCACACGCCAGTTCCGGGTGGATGATCAACTCTTTGTTGGGTACGTGGGCGCTACGAAATGGAAAGCGGTGCACAAGAGGACCATCTCTCGGTGGATTATCATGTGCATTCAGGCGTGTTAATCCTTGGCTAAGAAGGAACCACCTGTTGGGCTGCGGGCTCATTCCACTCGAGCCACGGCCACTACAACTGCCTTGGGCCGAGGTGTGCCCTTGCAGGACATTTGCCAGGCAGCTACGTTGGCCTCGTTGCACACGTTTCCTAGGCACTACTGCCTGGACAGTCAAGTCCGGAGAGACGGCTACTTTGGCCACTCCGTTCTCCAGGACTTTCTGGTGTAAATATTGGTTCGCAGACCCACCACCACGGGGATGGTATTGCTGGGGTATCTATTCTAAGGTAAGGAATCTATCAGTAACGTGTCTCTTTCAGATGCACAAGTTACTACTTGTGTAACGATATATCTGTAAGAGACATTAGTTAGTGATAGATTCCTTACCGACCCACCCATCCTCCCCGTTCTGCGAACCGATATCTAGGGTTAAGGTCTTCCCCTTTCAGGGCCCTAGTTTCTTGGCACCAGTGTCGGTTTTTGTCATGGCTCTGCGCTTCTGGCGCGGAAAAGCTGTGGCTAAGAACTGACGTCAGCACGCGGAGGCGGCGTCTAAGTACTCCGACGACGTCATCACGGCGCCCACGACGCCTACGACGGACGCGGAGCCGCAGACGACGCCTGCCGACGCGCAAGGGTACTGCTACGCAAAACTTTCCGGATCCAGTCTGACGCCTGGGGATATTCTAAGGTAAGGAATCTATCACTAATTAATGTCTCTTACAGATATATGGTTACACAAGTATTAACTTGTGCATCTGCACAATAAGATTTTGTGATTCACTGTATCATAATCTCCAGAAAGGTCTCAGAGAATCAAGGCATCTTGGCAGCCTTCATCAAGGGTCTCTGAGGTTGGCCAAGGAAGATTCTCCTCCTACTGACTGTTCTGTGAGGTGGAGATGATTGCTTCCAAATGAATCAAGGGCATTGCCACACAGTTTCCTTGGAAATCCTGATGCTGGCTATTTTCAAAGCAATGTTTCTGCTTTATGGACTGTTTCGTAGTAATCGTTCAGCATTTTGAAATCTGAATAGGTAGCACTGCCACCCTTCACAGTGAGCTTTATCCTACATAAAACATGAAAAAAATAAGACTGACTCATAGAATTTTAAAAATTTACAAAGCATGCAATCTGTATAGTGAAGGGCTGCATATTTTTAGCTGAAAGACAGAAATAATTTAGCATCTCACAAAGTCTAACTGCTTTGAGCCTCGCATATGTCCCTTTGCTTTTATTCTCTAAATGAAATGTTTTTTTTATGAAACAATAAATTAAAAAGTCAATAGTACTAAACAACCTAAAAATGTGTTACAATTATCATCACATCCAGGGTTCTATACTGTTTCCTGTCCTCTTAAACTTTTACATGGAGCGACTTGGTGCTCTGCTCACAGCGTCATGATTCACCAATATGCTGATGATACACAATTCAACTTGAAAGTCTCCTTTATTTCTGACATCCAATGCCTCAAACACGGCTTGCACATCATCCAGCCCTGGATGTCCTGCTCCTACCTATAGCTCTGTCCAACCAAGGCAGAATTCCTTTTATTTGCTAAGAACAGCAAACAAGATACAGTGAACACCTAGCTCAATGGCGTGAACATTGACAGCTTCAAACCCCAACTTTCACCAAATGACAAATCTCTTGGATTCACCATGGACACAAACCTCACCCTCGAGGAACACCATGCGAAAAATAAAAGTACCTCGTACCAGCTCTCTCTTCTAGCTAAAGTCAAACTGTTTCGTCCAGAAAGTGACTTTAGTACAGCTGTGCAAGCCCTCATTATCTCCTATCCCCTATAGGGTGGTAATGCCCTACTCCTTAAGCTCCCAGACCCTATATTGGAAGCCTTAAGGGGCATCTTACATGCTGCAGCACGTCTCATCCATGGCCTAAAGAAATATGATCACATCAGTCTCAACCTGATTAAACTCCATTGCCCCCCCTTGTAGATCCACAACTTCTTCAAGAATAGCTGCATCATTTATAAAGCTATCATGACCAGCACCTGCCTTTCTTGCAGACAGTGTTGCAATCTCTGGTGGTTTTCAGCAAACCCTCTGCCAGGACATCATCAGACCGCAGACTAAGAAGTGTAAAAAAGAAAAAACAAAACAAGACTTTTCCATCTATTTGTGTTTGTATTTACTCCTATAAAGTGCACTGCTACCCAGAGGCGTCTTGATGCTGTGTACCATGAGAGGCCTGAGCAGAGGATCTGAGAAGAAAACATGTAAAGTTTTTGAAGAGAAGGGTCTTTAAAAGTTTATGAAGTTTCAAGAGATTAGATTCTGTGCAGATGGCTAGAGGCTAAGCATTCCAAGTCTCAGCTATGCAGACAGGAAAAGAGGGGCCTCCCAGACGTGCTCTGCAAATGTTATGAACAATGACAAGGCTGGCCATGGAAGCAAAAAGCCTTCTTGCATGGATGTAACTCATTAATCTCAAAGTGATGGGGTTAGACAGCAGATGGGATTTAAACATTTCCTTGTGGCAGAAACACAAGGTTTTGAATAGGCACAGTGTTTTAACCAATACTCACAATGGTGTAACAATAGCCCCCCCAACCCCTGTGGTGCATGGGAGCTCCAGGGGGCCTACTCGGGCCCTCTGCACGGGTGGGCCTGAAAGATCCTGACCGGGTCTGGAGCATGGTGGACCCTGAAGTTTCATTACGCCACTTGGGAGACAATGGAAGGGCATTCAATCTGGAAAAATGCTGCCCCGTTTGGGTAATCGACCACCAGCCTGGCAACGCTGTCACACAGCTTCTTGCACCCAGTAGTTGGAACAACATCCCCATATCCTTAGTGACCACTCCAGTGCTGTTAAAATTTAGTGAAGAGTTGAATGAAGACTCACCTCTTTACAGAACATTAAATCACAATGCATTAGACGTCTCCCTCTCATCTTCTTGTATTTTTGTTCATTGACTTTGTGCTTGTCTTTGACCATTTACATTGCTCGCCTGCCTTTTGGGAAGGCTTGTGCTGTAGAAATGCCATTTACGTAGATGCATACATACATGCATGCATGCATACATACATACATACATGCATGCATACATACATACATACATTCATACAACTGACCACAGAGCATCTTAATTGCTCAGTGGGGACGAGTGAAAATATTGTTGTTATCTCAGTGAACTTATATGTTGTGACTCTACTCCTCTAGCAGTTGAAATAAATGTGGCTCCTACAGGTGCAAGATGCTACCATTTTGCTAGTGACTGTTTAGTAGTTCTTTGCCAGAGCACAGATTCTCCATGCAGCAATGAGACAGAACGCTCCCTGGCCCCTTTTTCTTGTGCCCCTCATCCAAATCAGAATTTCCTACTAAGAATCTTAAGTTACTGAACTTCACCATGAAGGAAATCTTTTATTCCCCCCCCCCTCAGTAGCTTACACCCATCTCCCCTTTACTTCCCTGTAGACCTGACCGCCAGGAACCTCCTATCATAATATATCTTCACGAAGCTGCTGGATTGTTTCATTGGATCCACAAAGCTGCCACTTGGTTGGAGTTGCTTAATATTAGGAAAATACACCAGTCTCTCCTTCCAAACTGATATATCTATGACCAACATATTGGTAATGTGAAAGTTGGGTTCAGCAACATCCTAGTCACAGGGCTCTCCTCTTATATGTTCTCCCCATAGGGCCAGATCATCAGTTTCGCTCTTGAACACTGTTTAATTTAACCACATTACCTCAACCGCCTTCATTAGTAGTATGCTGTGCGTGTTATCTGCCATAATCTGTGCACGGTTCAGGATGTGCACTTTTTTTATTCAAACCACACATGATCTGCGTTTTCAACCGCACCCAACCTGTCACAGGTGACAACCCACTACAATCTCTACGCTTTGCCAACATTCTCCTCCTGACTGTACCCAGGCACCCCGAGCCCTCTTCAGAACGCACATTTGTTACATTTTTGGGTCCTTTACCACCTCAGACCACCCATCCCTTAAATCTTGACTTCAAATCCCACTTGCAGAACTTTGAAAGACCATGCTCATGCAGTCCCAGTCCCCTCAGATTTCCAGAGAGTGCAAATACGCATGTACATATTTCTGTTTCTCTTTGAAGTGTCTGCTTAAGCTTTATAACTTTAGTTTTTATGCCTTGAAAGCATACATTAGGTTCATGTCCATGTTGTATTCCTCAAATCATCCAACGTCACCAGTCTACCTTGGAATAACCATCCCAGCTGTTAATGGTGTTAGTGTATTTACTGGTCAGCAGGGGCGTAGCTAGAGCTTGTGGCCCCGGGGCTACCCCTCAGATTGCCGCCCCTTCGAGGCCTTGGGAGTACGGGTGAGGCCTGGCCCATTCATCGTTGCAGGGCTGTCTCCTGTTGCACGTACAGTAGGCGTCAGTTACAGGGTAAAAAGCCTCGAGTTTAATCTTACAGTAACAGTAATAAATTGGTGTAAGTGACAAGGCCTTTCTCAATGAAGTGTGCAGCTCATACCCCATGCTCCTGCGATAATGCCAAAGTCCCTACACTAGTGACCCCTGCTACTGCCCATGTAGCACCAACTTGGCTTCTTTTTTATGATGCCCCGGTTCCTCGATAGTACCAACATTTACCTCTCCATACAGTACCCACCCTGCAACTGCCACAGTTTGTTGCTCTTCTGTAGCGCCCACCTTGCAACTGCCACTCAAAGTCCTTACCTATCTAGTGCCAACATCGCTGCTACCAGAGCTAGTCTTTGCATATATCACCAAACTCCCCATACCTGTAGGGAGCCCTCTTCCTCCCACAATGTATCTTTCCCTTTCTGCGCCCTTTCTACTTCCACAATGTGCCACTTTCACAAAGCCTCAGCCTTCCTACCACAAGAAATTATCTTTCCAGCTAATTACTAACTACACTTATACTGAGCCTTAATGTTCGAGCAGACCTGTGTTGGAGAAAGTGAACATAACATGCTTAATTAGACTTAACTTCCCATATTCCAAAATGCTTTCAGAGGAGCAAATACGTCCTTGCTCCTGAATGATTATTACATTCAGAACAAACCTTTTACAGAACATGGAATAGGCCGGGTATGAAAGCAGCTTGCCAACAGGTTCAGAACACACGCTAAGTGAGATGATTCACATGTGAAATTAGGATGAGAGATGGAATGGTAGTTTGTGATGGATTTTGGGGGCCCTGGGCGAAAGTAATTTTGGGGGCCCCCGTTCCGCATAACTTTGAATTTAAGATCCAGTTTCAGATTTTTCATGACCTCTTTGGCCAGGTCATTGACAGCGCACAAGCATACTCGTCCAAATTGTAAATGTGCTTATATCTAATATTTAGGTATAGTGAGTTGTGTTTTCAATATTTAAAACAGCAGCTTCTCACTAATATTACTGCTTCTAATATGTGAGATCCTGTTTAAGCGAAAATAACCTTTTTTGATGGATGTTGCATAAAAGATAAACACAGCATTTCTCTTCAAAATGTCCCTAATATACTCTCTCACATCCACATTAAAATAAATTCAAGTTAAACGGTACTTATTTTGTTAGATCCAAAATCTAAAGGCAGAGTGCAATTTGCAAACGAGTCTGGGTGCTTGTTGGAACAGGCGGTCGTGCACGGTGCAATCATTGTAATCAGGTGGACGGACCGGACGGTTCTTTCATTCTCTCTCTCACCTTGAATTATTTTATAGTTGCGTGCCGCCCGCAGCCACAGACAGTATAGCAACAGGCTGCAGCAGGGCCAGGCAAGAAGAATGGTGGTGGTCTCCACACACTCCGACTTCTCGACAAGACGGGAGGGGCGGTGAGCGCACAGCACGTAACACGTAACACTGGCTGGCTACAGTGCGGCGAGGGCTGGCCCAAAATGTCCTTACAGGGCCGTCATTGGTTGCGCTCGTGCACACCGCGCACGCTACCACTGATTGACGGCCCTGGAGGACTAGTGTGAGCGAGGCTGGGAGACGGGGGCCCCAAGAACGGTCACGGCGCCAGCTGAGTGCTTGTGTGATCTGTGGCACCTCACCGGCTGTGAGCACGGCAGCGCTTGTGTGTCACGGCGTCAGCTGAGTGCTTGTGTGATCTGTGGCACTGTTTGAGACACTGACACTGCCGGCCTGGCTCAGGTTCTTGCTGTGATTGTGGCGCGCTCTCATAAACTTTCTGACTGATGTTTACAGAAGGTGTTGGGCGCAGTCAGTCAGTGCCGGCGCGCGCGGCCGCCTCAAAAAAGGTGCTGCCCCCCCACCCCCCCCCCCCCCTAGCTACGCGGCTGCTGGTCAGACTGTGTGCAGTCCTTGAATTAAGATGGCTACCACGCTCCCAGGAAATGCATACGCCCAATACTAAGTTTCCTGAGACCATTGAACTATTGTTTTTCCGAATTAAAAGAAGGGTTCACAATCATCTGGACATAGTAGAAAATGTACGCTCTTCACGTGAATGTGTGTGTTCCGCAATTAATGTGTGCCACAGTGAAAGATGTTTAGAGTTTTGGAATGGGTAAAAAAAACGTGGCTGTCATAATTCGGAGGTCAAGAGATGGCCACAGAAAGAGGGTGGAGTCATGAGGAGCGAAATCTAACGTTCAACTTAGACATTTATTTCTAAAATATCTGCCCCGAAGAAATTGGCAACAAGGAGAAATGTAATAGACATCTGTTCTGGTTCACTTAATTAGTCACACACAAACAGAATTTAAACTGTCTTACTTGGATGTGACACCTGCTGCAGAGATCTTTGTGTACTCAGTGATTTTCAGGGTATAAAAACAATACTATAACTCTGGTAGTTAATGCACTTGCTGAATAAATCTGTAGTCTAGTCACAGGTCTGACTCATAGCATAGCAGAGTGTAAATGTGCCTGCTGCAAAGCAGAACATGTATTCTGCAAGTAAATGTACATGTATTTATATAGCGCAAATCGCCCACATCGCAGGCATCTATGCGCTTGCTTAGGGAACCCGTCCTGGTATTCCCCTGTGAGATACCCCGGCAGGGTATCCACAAGGTGAAAGCCAGGCATCCCGCCGCGAGGGGCCGTTGTGGAGATTAAGCAAGCTATTGCCCAGAGTCGCAGAGTGTGAACCTGTGAGTCGAGTAGGCACCGGAGTGTGAATTATCGAGTCTGTGGAATTATTGAGCCCAACCCCCGTCGGGGCGGGGAATTGAACCCTGGTCCAGGGCCGATCTCAGCTTCCGGGTCTGCCGCCTCTAACCCCTGAGCCACACTTCTCCACTAGTCATAGATTAGTGTTTTCTGTAGATAGCTTAGTGGGTTACCTCTTTTGCTGCAGAGATCCTTTTATTACCTGTGGGCCACGATGTATAATTCTTGTAATATGGCTCAGTGGATTATGAACCACCATCAAGGAACTGCACGCAAACTGCAAGATGTAAGTTTACAACCTTACTGCTTTTTATCAATCTTTTGTAATTCTAAGATTGCTAGAAAATGGTTCAATTCTTTTAGCAATTTATTAGTAACTAGTATATAAATAATTATTTGAATGAGTGCTCATGTAGACAGATATATATGCCCTTCTTGCAGTGCATGCATATCACTTAAATGCAGCGCTTGAAAAAAAATCAAGAACCTGCCTCTCAATCATAGCTTAGCTCAAGCACTTGTCAAGTGACAAATTGAATGACTGCTTCTCGAAAGCATTAGCATCAAGCAGTTAAAGCTCCAGCTAGCCCTCAGCCATGACAAGGCTTGAACAAAAGGATTGCTGAAGGCCCATTAAGTGAGGCATTTGTGATGGCGAAACTGAAAGTATGAGACCTCATTCACCCTCTGCAGGTTGCTGCTCTAAACACAAAGCAGGTATAGCGTTGGCACCACGGACTTTGTCCGGCACTAAGTCTGCATATTTCAGTGAAGGCAGTAAGAATAGAGCTTATAAGTAACTACCAGATCCAGGATCCAGATGGAGCCCACTCATTTCCAGCACTGCATATGTTGGTGTTCTAAATATTTAAGCTTCCACATATTTCTGTGTTCCCAGAAGTGGTTGTATTCTGTTACTTCCTCTCAAAAGGAGACGTGGAAATGAAATACACCTAACTATGCAAAGATAGACTTAGTATTCTAACTCCAGTCCTGAAATATGTGGTGGGAAAGTGTGTTTTCGGGTACCCTAGCTGAAGTAAAAGCATGGACATGCTAAGGCACATGTAGGCAACTCATTCATACCATTGTATATTTGGCACAAGCTGGCTCTAGATGGTTGTTCCCAGAAACAGCCTGGTAAGGGTATTAAAAAAGACTGCGCTTCTGCCTGCATTATAGGATAGAAGCTAAGCCTGGGTGGAGTTCGCAGAGTTTTGTTACGCGGAACTCCGCAAAGTTAAAAGAAAACTATGCCCTACCCAGAGCTCCACAAGCGGCGGCGTGAGATAGAAAAATTGCCGTTCGTGATCATTTTCAGCGCCGGGTGTTTATCCACTCTATGAAATTATTGCGAACTGCACCATGCACAGCGCAAGCAGGCGTTGCTTTCTTTCTGCCGCTCAAGTAGATTTTCTACTCGAGCTGCAGCTTTTTCAAAAGCAAACAGACGATTTCTCAACACGAGTGGTCACAAGCAAACGTGGTCACTCGCATTCAGCAATCCGACCGCCCGCCCACGTTGCCAAATCTCGCAGGGAGGTTGATTTCCCATGCTTGTGCTCGCCAACTTAACATTGACGAGCATGAATGAGGAAAAATCTCTTTTGGAGGTGAATGTTCCTTGCTCGTGCTCGCCAACTTGATGTTGATGCGCGGCGAAAAAAACTCTGCTATGCGATGCGGAGTTTTTCAGAACTGCGCGGGTTCCGCATATCGCGGAGTGCGTAAAACACTGCAAACTCCGTGAGCGGAGCGGAGTTCACCGCCCAGGCTTAATAAAATCCTCGGCACGTGTCTGGAGGCCCATGGAGAGTTTCATATATTCTTTGGTGGGCTGTAGATTTTGATGCTGCTCACAGTGGATGTCTTATCATATTTTCTTGCCAAAGTGTAGTGACACTGTCTTCTTTGAGCTCATTTAACCCCCAAACAGGGCAAACCAAGTCTGTTATTATTGAACATCGCTAAGAGTTGTGCAATCGTAAAATGTAACACGACTATCTTTACATTGCTCATAGCTTTCGATCTCTGCACTTTGGTTTCTCCCATGCAATCCATGTCTAATTTCTGACTGCGCCTTGCTCAGGGGTGAGATGAATCTGTCACCAAGGGGCAACAGGAAGTTGCATAGGGGCAGTAGTACCAGAAGGAATGCATTTTTTCCCATGAGCACCATGTGAAAAGTTATTTTAAGAGTAGGATAAGGACTTATCGAACTATTACGAACAGACTTTAGTGAAAGGGAAAAGGACATATTCAATTTAGCTGCTATTTTTCATAATCCCAGTAAGAAACAACATATAGAAAGCGTTGGAGAGGTTTGTTGAGCTGGTTTTAAAATCAGACCGCAACTGGTCATTTTTGAGGGTGTGAAGAAAAGGTAGACAGGAAGTCGGGTAATGATGACCACTTCCTACAGGAAGTGGTTCTTTGAAGGCATTGTTCGGCAGCTTTCATGGTGGTTGGAAGGGTAGCCTTTAAAGTACGCATATTAATAGATGCAGGCTTTTGGCCATTTTTGCAGGAGACTAAAAACACATAACAGAGATTTGATTGGCTAAGCACTAGATAACAGGAGCAAATCATGGAGAGGACCCTTTATCAAGAAGGGCTTAAGTCAAAGTAGACAATGAACGTTATTGGACCGACTGCAGTGTGCGACAAAGGGATATTCAGCAACCCTTTTTGCCCTTCTGCAGAGTATGTGGCGAAGGCGTAGGACAAGCATTGTGCACTAGAAAAGAGATATATAGGGCCATTTTAGAATTTTCTTGGGGCATGGCAGAAGCAGAGATTGCAAACTGCATTGGCCTGCAGAGTGAGTGAATAAAAGGGAGGTTGGAGTGAATGTATAGACAATCATTGAGGATGTATTCATACCCGTTATAAAAATAAGAACCTTAAGATTATGCTTGATTAATGAACTCCTCGTCAATGAGTGCTACTGGGTGGATTTGAGGGCATGGAAAATTAAGTTTGGGTTTAAAGGGTCTGCAAAAGTTGGAAATGTGCATGCTCAGTCTCTTCTTTTCTCCTCCACAGCTTGCATCTGTAATGGACACGCCAGCAGCTGTGAAATGCAGACCGGGAAATGCCACTGCACCACCAAAGGGATCAAGGGAGACCAGTGCCAGCTGTAAGTAGCCACCTGCGTCCTTTGAAACATTTCCACTGCAGTTTGTGCCACCACAATAGTATCAATCTCAGTGGCAAGCACCAAGGTGACCCTCTCATTTTCAGTCTCGTTTAACTGAAGAAAGAAGCGTCATTCTTACACCCAGTGTCACAATACACCTTACAATACCCCATTACATGACCGGCAATGGCAAAGTCTTCCTTAACTCACTGAGAAAAGGGCAATGCCCACCACAAGTGAACAAAGCATTTTGAGCCTCTTTCCCTTCTTCATGGAGAAACACGCACTTTAATACACCGCATCGCTGGCCAAGACCCAACACCGTGGATCTCCAGTAAACTGACAGAGCCCGCACAACCCACCAAGCACCGCACACAGTGGGCACATTATAAATCCATTTACTTTGCCAAACAGTACGCCAAACACACACAGAACACCAGACAAACCAATCTACTTGGATTGTGACTCTGGTCTACAAGGAGCCACGACCATGCTGAAACACACACCGCTAAGCCAGCAGTGCTCTGAAGCTATTCCAATGGTTGTCTTATCCACATGCTGAATAGCATAGAACATACCATAACCCCGTAGAAAATCTCACCAGAACTGGCCTTGTCTAACGTTCAAAGTGCTGGAACTAGCACATTTTAGCATTCACTACTATTGAATGAAGCGTGTTACTAGTTAAGTTTCACCCATTCGATTAATGCAAAGCTAGAACATGAATTTGTTTGTGTTTCAGAAAACCTCCACTGAGACAAAAATGTGTTTTAGGGTCTTCAGCTGTCAAGTGTGGGCCCTTACATACCAGGGCCATATTACACCAAATGGCCCGGGGACACAACAGGCGTATGGTCCCGCTTCCTGTGTCCCCTGTCTCTGCAGATGCTTGCATGACCCATTCTGTAATACCGATCGCACCTGTGCTACACGTGCGCCGGAGCCATCTTTAGGGATCAGATGGTGTGGCCCCCTGCAAATGAGAAAGTACTTTGCCTGAGCCCCTAAGCCATATTACAGATGCGGAGGAGAATCTAGAGGTGCGTGGATTTCCGCCATATTGAGGTGATCCTCAAGTTGTGCGTTCGCAGGAGGCAAAGGGGTCCTAGGTACCACCCAGGCTTCCACCTCCAGGCAGGTGCAGTCACTCTCGGCAGCTCCTGCTGGGGCATCTCTGCTCCTATTTTAAATGCCGCCCGTGTTACAACCTGCACAGGGAAAGGTGAACCAGTGACTGGAAATGGTGGGTCCATCGGTCTTTCACAAATGGCAGGTTTTCACTGCAGGCCCGGGTTCACGACTGCACTGATAATAGCGCGTGTTTTATGATAAGGCACACTATCCCAGTCTGTGCACAGCACAAAGACTCAAATGAAAGCAAACAGATGTGTACAGCGCTCCGTGTCCTTAATATGGGCCCGGATGTCCAATCACATCTCTCCATGTATACAAATACTGTGTGAGCGCGGCAAATAATTCTTTTTCTGTTCTTCAGTTGCTTTATACACCGAAACAAAAATGCTTAGACATATGATACACCCCAATATTAACCACTTTATTTAAACTAGACTGTTGTTTTAATAGTTATTTGATGTTCAAGGCTATGCTGTTCTTACTTTGCACAGTGTCTTAATTTACTCTGTCATCTTTGTGTTTGCTGTTTGTTTATTTCACTATGCTTGCTTTCAAGGGTTCTGTGATACAGTGGCATTCATGTCCTGGAAGAGCATGGAAGTATTTTTTACAAATGCATTTAAATCTTTGTCACAGTAATTATGTAAATAAGCCTCTTTAGCGAGGTTTCGCAAATTGCTTAATTATTCACTACGTCATGTAGGATGAATGGGCCATGTTGATGTATTTCTTTTTCCAATTAGACTCTGCTCGTTTTCATTGGACTGCCCAAAGAGCTCTTTCCTCATCTACCGACATAACTTGTGATCTTGCTCCCCTAACATTAAAGGACAAATTGAAGATTCATTTTAGATGAATGAGTTGCTTCAGATAAATAAAATAGAAAAAATCAATACAATTAAACACTTACCAAGTCCTCTGCGCTGGATCACTTCTTTCTTCAACTCCAGCCTGGCCACCAGGAAACTCCCTTGACCAATCCTAGCGCTGCTCTCTTGCTGTTAACCAGCATGAGAGCAGCGCCCTGATTGGAGGTTGCGGCCTCACTCAGCGCTCCACAGTGCTCTCGAGGCCTGCACTTGCTGTAACCCAGCTGTGTTATGACAGCTGGGTAAGAGATGTGTAAAGTGTGCATGTATGACTGGCCGTCAAGAATTTTATTCTCTGGGGCTTTGGCGGTAATTGAAGTGGGACAACACTCCTCAGCTCCAACGGAGGTGGCGCCCTTCCTTGCTCATGTGGTGATGGAACTTCCATCCAACACTTCAGTTCGTTTTTGTTGCTTCTCTTTTCTGCTTTCTTGATTCTCCTTCCTCCTCTGCAGCCCTTCTTTCCTGGCCTTCAAATGCAGCCTGATCTGCACAACTTGTTTATTCACTGAAGTTACTTGAGCCTCTTTTGTTTATTTCTGAAAGTAAGGGGCTGTCGCTCTTTCTTCAGCATTGCACCCCTTAGTGATGTTTGCCTCAGAGACCCAGGGAGCTCTATGTGGTTTCACTGAATCAAATGGTCCAATTTTGGGACCACCTGTAATGTATTGTGAGTGATCTACTGTAAGTCCAATATGGCCCAGTTGTGTTTGATTTTTAATGGACATCTACATAAAGCATTCTAAAGGGAGCCTCCAAGCTCTTTCCATTGTCTTCTTCTGAAAAATGTATCCCGGAAGAGTCTAATGGAGTTGGACTGTCTTGCCTGAAATCATCTGTTGTGTTTCCATGGGAACCCAAGAATGCATTCTGCTTGGCCTTTCTTTATTCAAACCTGCAAAAAGTAAGGAAGAGTCCTGACAGGGGGCATGTGAAATTCATGCAATTTGCTTTTGCGCAATTGTTGTACATTTCTGGAAAATTACATGTAATTCTGTGTATTACATGAAATGCAAATATGGCATTTAGCACTATATTTCAGCACAAAATGCGTCTTTGCATCAATGTTGAACGTGAGCATGCATTTCAGTTTAAAAAATATCATAAAAAACCCTGAAACCCGAGAAAGACAGCTGCTCGCGCGCTGGCCATTTGCTGTTTTGCCCCACACACTTTCGTGATGTAATTTTGCCACAAACATGGCATAGTTACACAAAGAAGCATAGTGGTTCAACTTCAGAAATTTCGCTTAACAAGAGTAACGTGAAATTCCACAAATTAGACTGTCGTAATTAAAATTTTGTCTAGGCCTAGTACTGACGTCCATTTAAATTTAATATCCAGTCCGCCTATTGGGTAAGTGGTGACAGTGACATGCCAATGGAAGTACTTTGCAGCCTCCCCTAGCATCACTTCTCAGCCTGTCAGCAGTCTACGAAACCCTGATTTCTGTGGTACCCTATGAACAAATTGACGGACTCATTACAAATGATGTTTAGCAAAAAACACACCGTTTGGGCACGGGCTGAAATAGCCTGTAATTACGTTCAGTAAGTGGTATGGATCCGTTTTCTGAAAGTCATTTCTTAAACTGTCAAGAGGCTGCAAAAATAGAAAAATAAATAGGTTATTGGTTTTTAATTCAAGCTATCATTTCGAAAAGCATTTGTTCTGTGGCGCTGCGGCGTGCTTGGGAAATTCAGAGGCGTTGTTTAAAAATGAATAAATGCATCGGCCCCGGGGAGAGGGATCCGCGAGCACGACTGGCCGCCATTTGTTGCTGTGATGAAGGGTCACTGGAGATCCTTGTCACGCTGCCAGGTCTTGGGCAGTTTGTCATTTTGTAGGGCCGCGCGCTCTGCACTGATGCCCGTTATGGGAAGCAATGGCTGCTGGTATAAGGGCTTTATTGATGGGCAGGAGGGGGGGTGGGGGGGCTGCATTGCCAGAAGCACTGAAATTGAAAATGGAGGGCTTTGCTTTATTTTTCAAGAAGGCTAGTGGTTGATGCCACAAATCAACACAGTATTTAGCCAAAAGGGATCATTAGACCCACACCGTCGCCTCTATGTTGCGACAAGCATTCCATTGAGGTATTGAGTCTGCAACTATTCACTTCTGTTGTGAATCTCGAAAGGTCTCATTGCCATCTTGGCGGGGCATTAAGTGGCATGAAAAAACGGACGGGGGGGGGGGGGGTCTCTCAAAGGGGCGTGGTCAATGTAATTAAGGGCCTTGCTTAAAAACACATAAGCTAAAAATCTGTGTTTAGCATGGTGTACCAGCCAACTTGTGTTTTGTTGTTTCTGTCATTGCATCCAGACATATGATACAACAAGTAACATCATACCTACAACAAGTCAGGACTATTGGCTTCGTCAGTGGTTGTTCGTTGCATAAGATGAATAAGCAGCAACTCTGGCTTGTATATAATATTGAGAAAGCTTCCACTTAAAGCCCTGGTGACACCACGACAATGTTGCTGCTCCTGAGTTTCAAAAAGAGAAGGGAAATCCAGAGAGAAAATGGCTCTCTTTAAAGGATTTCCCTTAACCTACAATGCTCACCTGGCATGACGTCATGCTGTAACTTCTCCACTTGTGAGAAGTGAGCAGTGAGAGCTGGGCACATCGATGTGCCTGCTGTCACTGCAGTCCGGAAAAGACACGGACCGCCTGTGCTAGGCACAACACAGAGCCCGATAGAGACCCGTTTCAATGCCCCCTTTAAAAAACTGCCGGTGCTCAGCACTGGTGAGACCCGGCCCCCTTAAAGTCCTGCATCTTGGGCTCAAGAACTTGCACAGTCCGTGCACGCTTGATGAAGATTCTACCAGATCAGCCAGACTCCTAGAGTGCCGGGGTAGAAGCAAGGTAGCTGAATGCCCAACATGCTGCACTGACCGAAGAGAGTTCCAAAGGACGAGGTGTCCATAGTGGCAGCCGATGACCAAGCTCCTGTAGCCCGATGACCAGTTTCAGGCGAATGGTAACGCAGCGAAGAGAGCACAATGAAGAATATTCTGGAGGACTAAAGTGAGAGAACATGTCAAGTTGGCATAGAGGTCACAAGTCAGTATTTAAGTGATGGGAATGCAGACTAGACTTCTGATGGTGGCCAAGGACAAGAAACAAAGATTAGTGAATTCTGAAAACAAACAGAAGCAGGCCTAGAAAAGGAAATGGGGGAATCTGGTAATAGAGGTTGTTCAGCACAGCTGCTCCTCCAGTCTCACTGTCACTGTGCACTTATCTTGCACTGAATTCTTGCAACAGATTACAGACTCTGCTCCTCATAGTCCGATTATAGCCAGTGTAAACAATGTTGGCATGGATTATGGAAATGAGCCATTTGCAGTGCACAATGCTGTTCAAGACACTCGAGAATCTTTTCAGAAAGTATGCGCTCTGATGCAAAGATGCATGGATATAGCCCTGCTGCTGACACACTTGGCCATCTGCCACCATCTTGACACGGTGCCTCCCATTCCCCCAGATCACTCTAAGCATTGCCCATTCCCACACAATGCACTTGTGACGCAGCAATATAACACGATGGCTGAAGTTTTAAAGGTAAGTGAGGCTATGGCAGTCATGCTGGTGCAAGCTGCTGTCGGATGTCGCCCTCATAGTGCTAGATACAAGTATAGCTCTCCAGGCATTGTCACTAAACACACATGTTGTGCTTTTCTTATTTGTGCACTCTTTGTGATAGGGTGTTGATTTCGACCTACACAGGAGGTGATTCTCCTCGGGCATCAGTTGTTCTACTATGGCTCATCAGATTTTTACACCTGAAAGTTGGCCTTCTTTACCTTAGTCCTCCTTAGCTAGCCAGCACTAGCAAGACTCTACATGTGTTGACAAATGATACCTTTGCAGTGCTCTAGTGGAAGAAGTGGAAGGGAGCTGTTGTTTTGTTATAATGATTTTCGCATAGCACTCTCGTTGACCTGTGCTGTCTTTGCCCTGGGTTGAAAATGGGCAACGTTTGTGACTACATTTACCACTGGAACAGCTAGTATATTATGGCTTTTCACAGTGCAAGATGGTCGGTCATTTCACTAATGTTTTTGTTAGATAGTTCCACAGAATCTGCCTCCTATCGCACATTTCTGAAACTTCAGCAACTTCACAGGTGAGGAGCGCAGGAGAGGATAGTGGGTATCATGATGAAAGACCTCTGTAAACTCGTAACTGGCCTCAGGCTTTCCATTGTTGGCAGATGTCCCAACCCAGAAGGACAACTGAATGTACACATTTTTCCCGAGTGGGCCAGCAAATTCTTCACCTACTTCCTGACGCCTGGTGGTTCGAAGTGAGATGGATATAAAGAAGTAGAAGGAGCGCCGCCCCACTGCTTTTTACAGTGTAAAAAAAGGAAAAATAAAATGACAATACCCAGAGGTTATCATTTTAGTTTTTCCCCTTGCGGCATATGTGTGGGGCGGTGCTTCTCTCAGAGCATGGGGAGGAGTGGTTTGCACATCCTATGCGAGCATGAGAGCTCTCTCAGGCCGCCCAAAACAGTCACACACGCTTTTGTGTTCTTCATGCAGACTGCATTACAGCCTGTGTGGAGAACATGCCCACTGCCCCTGACTGAGCGCCGTGTAACGGCACTCAGACCAATCACAATGCGGCATTGCAGCGTTGTGATTGGCTGCAGAGAGCCTGGGAGCTGTGGTGCTTCCTGCTTCCTTCCTTTTTTTTTTAACTCATACCCCCCACACTTTCTCCGCCCCGTTCCCCCACCCCACTGCTGCATCCAGGTAGCAGTCACCCGTGATGGCCACTACCACCTTTCATAACCCTTGGGAACAGTGGTGCTGTCTAAAGAAACTGAAAGAATCCATACATGCACAAGAAAACTAAACTTAGTCTTCAGAAGTGGGGGATTAGAACCTGTGTGTCGTTGTGTATAATCCAACTAAGCAGCTGCAGTGCACTAAGCTGAACCTGAACCGGTGAAACAAGATTCAACTAGCCACTGCTTATCATAAGGCGAGCTGCAGCGCCTCGTCTTGCCGGCTGTTGCCGAAGAGGACTGACTGGCTTTACCCGATAGTAATATGCTGTGGTCCATCCAGCATGAGACTGCTGCTACAACTAAGGAGTGTCTTTGGCAAGAATAACTTAAATAGAAATATCAAATAGTAGAATCAGGATTTTGTGTTAAATGGTGGATTAAGTTGGGAATTGATCAGTAACTCAATATGTTTTCAGAACATTAGGATATAGGGCACCATAAACACCTTTGGACTCAAACGATCATAGACACTCCCTGTCTTTAATCACGATCATCTCATGTTACCTGGGTTTACATTTTATCCAGTTGGCCTCCGCTGAACACTACACAGAAAACAAGCATTATCTGGTGGTGGCTGACATTATATTTTCATTAAATCTAAGTGAAACCTGCGTTTTTCTCCAGTCATACGTCACAGGGGCCTAATAGTAAGACAGGATAATATAGATTGATGTTACAAACTGTTGAAAACAAAGTGGGCCCCATAGAGAGGAAATGCTACCTTAAATTGAAGAGACTCAACCACTCACAGGTGGTTTTCGGACAGAAAAAAATAGAAAGTCTATCACCAGTCCAGTCGGAGATGACCCAGGAGAACTGCATGGTTGTGAAATGTTCCCTGTAGGCCTAAAACCAATTTTGTCGGTGCTTAATTTGACCCTGTGGTTGCTGGTGGAGGCCACCTGCATTTATTTTCGGGAACCAGCACTTATTTTTCCTCATCAGACATTTTCCGAGAGTCAGATGGGAAAATACACAAAACTGGAGAGAAGGAGGAAGGGAAAGATGGAAAAAACGTCATGCAAGGAGAAAGCAGGAACCTGAAAGAGTGAGATAATGGGGCAGGGAGTGTCTGGCATTGGATTAAAGAAGCCCGAAGAAGATTCCGGACTAGCAGGTTTGGTATAGTTGCGCGGACATTTAATAGCATCACCCATGGGCTTCTGAGCAGGGCTTGCGCACTGGCGCTCATTATTTTATAAATTAAGCACTGCTTTGGGGCACAGCTGTTAGGTGCTGCGTGCATGTTGTCACCATGTCCACAATGTCCTACTCAAGTTGCTCCAAAGTTTGTATGGTTTGACATCTGTTGGTTATTTCTGGTTTCCACCCACTGAAGGACTTTGTTCAAATATGGCTAATATGAACAAGATCCCCATGATGAAGTGATGCTTTCTTTGAACGTGAGGTTGGTCTTTGCTATGTAAACAGCCGGATTCTGCCGAGCAAATGGGAGGAGTCACCTATTTCAGGAGAAAAGGGAGAGATAATGTACTATTGTAACTTAGGAATCCGCTGGTTAAAGTAAATACACACATTACTGCTTCCAGTGTGTAAAATACGATTTCATCAAGGGCGGAAGCTGAGCTACTTACTTTGAAATATTCTCATTTATAGATGCAAGACCAACTTCGCCAAAAGGCTTAACAGTGGTAAGAGAAGCAGCAGTATGGTTTGTCTGAAATCCCAGATGACACACTTATCATGTTTGCATTATTGACAATAAAATATATTAATTAATTCATGGCTGTGTGCTAAATAGGGGACAGACAAAATGAATAGTTCATAATTAGAAACCTCATAGAAAAACACAAAACAGCTCCTGTAGACAGTTGGGATCTATGGAAGCGTGTCTAAAATATTTCAACTTTCACAATCATGGGGCAGAATGTACAAAGGATTTTTATAGTCGTAAACCCTCTGCTATGATAAAAGCCCTTTTACATATGTGCGAACCACATTTTGTTTAAAAAAATCAAAAATAAAACCTCTCACCAAATAGATACTACATTTCTTTTGGTCTGTAACTTACTTCAAAGGGCACGTTAAATCATCTTTTTTGCGTTTTAGTATTTGTTACCAGCACTTTTGACACTATTGGCCACCTTACTCCTACTGTGGATTGCGTCTGTCTTGGGTATTGAGGGATCGTGGACTCTGTTTCATCCTTGAGTTTGTGGACCTGTTGAGCATGAGAGAAGACTTTTCCTTTAGTTCCTTTTTTATTATATGTAAATTGTAAATGACAGCATTTGTAAAGCACATAGCTACCTCCGACAGAGGTGACCCAGTGCTGGGGGCCGTCGAGAAGATTAAGCAAGCTATTGCCCAGAGTCACATTGTGCTGGGCTAATCTGCCGCCGGAGCTGGAGATCGAACCGTGAACTCTGTGTTCCGGAGTCAGGCACCCTGGCCGCTGCGCCACAACTCTTCCACAATACTGATGCATGTGACGCTGTTCTTAGTCCACTCATATTCTCACTTTACCATTTTAGCCTTAAGGTGTTCTTGGTTTAAGAATGCATTTCCATGTAGGTGGTTCTTGAATATTTTAAATTTTTAACTTTGACTGATCCTCTGCAGTATCTGTCTAAATGGGTCACAGCCTTTGAGAAATGGATGGGGATGCCCTTTATTGATGTTACCATTTCTAAGACGGAGAGCACTTTCTTCCCAGCATGTTCTTCATTTATTACTCGTTTATCTAGTTCCTTCCTACATTTTTAACGACAACTCTTAACATGTCTTTTTCAATTCTTCAGAATTAAATTGACCTAACAGCTCATTGTCTTTACCTCTCTGAAATGTCTACACCAGAGCTTGGTTCCTTCCTGCGTTACTGTTGAACTCTGTTGGTCTTCCTTCAGTTACTTTCCCAATCTGCCCTTCAGTCTTCTGGCCACATTTACTTTAGTCTTTCTTACTCTCAACGTGTTTCATACTACTTTAGCCAAGTTCAATGGTTTACAGTACATTTACATTTTCAGGTTCACTTCCAACGTATATATTTTTTAAGCTTTCACCTCCTTGCCCATTTCTACCTAAATCTCAATATACGACCTTCCTAAGGAATTTGGTTGTATATGTGTATGGTAGTTCCGGCATTAGTGCACTGATTTCATATGTTAAATGTCCTATATGAAAGCTCTGTGAAATTCATCTCCCCAGGAAGTTTGCCTCTGATAGTCTTTAAAAATGTACTCAAGGAAATTGTGGATTTCTTACCAAAGAGTACCCTAAAAGCTTAGCTTACCCTCAGATATCATGATATAATGGAGTGATACTGACTTTCATTTGCTTTTCACTTCATTTTCTGCAGTTTTTTTACGTTTTGTACACCACTTTATTAAAAGATCAGCATGGATAAATATGCACAGAAAAAAGAAAATATTGTACATCATGTAATCTAAAATGTGATCAAATGTGTTATTTGTTTCAAATGGTCTCTGTGCATTGGCACTTTCACTCTTCTTCCAAGTTGAAGTAAAAATCCATAACCGCAAAAGGCCCTCAAAAATATTATGCTCAAAATACCTTCATCTGATCCACAGCATGGATTTTCCTTATAATGATTTCCTGACTGACCCCCACATTAGATGTGGATTCACAAAAGCAGAAGTATGTATATACAGCTTTACTCTGGCATCTGACCTAACCTGAGAAACTCCTTCAGTCTGTTCTGTCAGTCAGACTAAAATAGGCCAAGTATTCCTGCTCTGGGAAGCTCCTACTGAAGAGAACTAGCAAACAGAAGATGTACAAGAATAGATATTTTAAAATAAGAATAGATATTTTAAAACAGTAAGCTACTAAAGTGAATGTCAACCCTTACCTGTTTAGGTCAATGTTGTGCTTCCATATTTGGTTGCATCCCTTAGGGCACACCTTGGGTTCCTTTTATTAAGAAGGACTCCACAAAATGAATTTTCACTTCGTTGTTTTTATTTTCATATATGTGCTTTATTCTGAAATGTCCTTCATTTCATTATATGTTCATTAGATCATCATTATCATAGTCAATATATTCCATTAGCTCCTATGCATTTCGGGCTAGGAAGCCCCAATACCAAAAATAAAATCTAATTTCAATTACAAATACCAGAGGCTGTGCACCAACCACAAAAACCAGCATAACCCTTACCTGTTTCACATGCCAAGTATGGCCGCATTGATTGACAGGAGGAGTCAATCTGTTTCACTATGTTCTGATGGGCCTTCGAGAAACATTAGAACATTTGACCTGATTGAAACCAGAATAGGGCATTATAGCCGTTGCAAGGGAAAGAAAATAATGATGTCATCACCCTGCGCCTCTGTGATCAGTCTCTGGGGGTGACAGTCTACCGGCGCTTTTGCACAAGGAGGTGCCAGATAGCGATTCTATTTCACAAACAGATGGGTGGCCAGTAAACAGAAATATGTATTTCCAGAAGAAAGGTGCCAAAGACTTTGTTCGCCTTGAAGCGTCTCTAAAAAAGAAATATGAACCAGGGAAGCCGTAAAGCCATCCCGACTCCAGTCTTCATGAGGGTGAAATAGACAATAAAAAGATAATTGAAACCGAGAAAAATGGTTTTAAACAAAGCATTGTAAAGTTGTTTCAGTGCCGCTGCTATAAAAAGGTTTCTGATGTACGATCCTTCTTTTTTTTTCCAGCAAAAAAAGAAACATGTTTTCTTCTTTAACTTGCTTTGCTAGCATTGAATCCGCTCTCCTTCAAATGTCCCAATACAATTATTAGGGAGTGTAGTGAGACTTTTCAGAATTACTTTCCAGGCCATTGTAAAGAAAAATTGGGGATAAAGTCAGATGACTGTGAGCTATCTTGCTATTATTAAAGGCTCCTGCCTCTGGTATTTATAACAATGTTTATTTGAGGGAAGAGATTCTGTGTTGTGGAGTCCCACAAAAATATTGTATATATATACATATATATATATCCAAAACCAAGTTTGCCTGGAAGAAAGAGGGGCCCACGAGCAAGGTAAAGATTACAGCTTTTAATTCTTTGTCAGGATGCAGCTTGCGAAATGGATGCAAATACAGCAAATTCAATGAAAAGTCAGCCTGACGCGTTTCGTATTGCTACTTCTTCAGAGGCACTGACTCGAGCTGCAAGGCAGGCATTCTTTAGGCAAAACCACGGCACAAGTACCCGCCCTAGTGGGCGTTGCCGGTCAACGGGCTTCATGGTACCTGTAGTGTGATGTCCTGTCCTCCTTCAGTGAGTGGTCTGCCTTGGAGCACACTGTTGATGAAGAGGTGAGACCACAGTGGGGTATGCAGAGTCACATCACAACTCCGCAGCTGTCCATTATCCCCAACAAACGCTCCTTGCTCCCACATTGGTGGCGTTGTAAGCGTCTCCGTGGGGGGCTGGAACAGCCCCAGGCACACCACTGAAATAGCCAAAACCAAGTTTGCCTGGAAGAAAGAGGGGCCCACGAGCAAGGTAAAGACAACGTCTCCGTGGGGGGCTGGGACAGCCCCAGGGCTGACCTCCGCGGCTCAGGCACGCCGCTGAAATATCCAAAACCAAGTTTGCCTGGAAGAAAGAGGGGCCCACGAGGAAGGTAAAGATTACAGCTTTTAATTCTTTGTCAGGATGCAGCTTGCGAAATGGATGCAAATACAGCAAATTCTATATATAGAACAATGTTCCTGTTTCACCAGTCCGTGGTGAAAATAAACCAGGTCAGGACCTCTTGAAGTGCTAATTCTTTATTCGATCAAAGAAGAGGCAGCAACGATATCATCCATAGAAGTAAGTTTTTATTTCACAAAGATGAAATAAAAAGACATGGTGTCGTCCATGACGCGTTTCACTCCACAAGGGAGCTTGTTCACATAACGCGCCCCTTAGATTAACCTCATTTTATAGTTAGTGCACAGGTGAAACAGATTTAGACATAAAAAAAGTGCAATAGTGAAAATAGAAAAAAAGACTAACTTATTGGCCATATTGCAAGTACAAAGGAAGCAGTTCTTTAACCAGTGTATGTGTCAAACAGCAATGAAAGTGCAAATGATTATTTAAATCATATTACTCAAACAGTATGTACAGAGTTTGTAAATCGTAATGATATAAAAATTTACGACAATTATCGACAAGTGTCATGATCACAAATTTATAAATTTGAGTCCAAAATACCCAGGATGCTGAAAATCAAATAAATGTGAGAAATATTTTTCTTTAAATTCATGAATATATACAATATATATATTTTCTTATAACCTAGGTTAGACCCATATATATTTTTAAGAAGTAAAAGTTGAAAAAAATGAATATATATAGGGACACTACAGAAGACAAAACCTAGAAAAGTTAAAATCTCCAACAGTCTTTCAAAGAACATTTTTATAAGATCTTTTTTGCTTGTCTGTTTGTATAGTTTGTAGGATCTGTGTTTAAGAAACTAGTTTCAAGGACCATGGGGGGTCTTCCTCCAACTTTAATTGAAGATAATGAGATTCTAAATCAAAGCGCCTGCTATTAGAGATGTCAGCGTCCTGAACAAATTCAGGACCTAGAGTAATGGATAATACAGTATCTGTAATAGGATTAGGAAGTGGAAAAAAGATAGTGACATGTATATAATAGATTGTGGGACAATGTAGCGAACCTGAAGGGATATCAACAAAGACAGCACATAATGGACTGTCAGCAGGGTCAAATACTAATCTCAGGTTCGCTCTGCCAGCCAATCAAGTTGGTGTGGTTCACTACTAGAGGTGTGCAAAATTATGTTTCGCATAATACACGTAATATTCCCAAAGGTTATTTGAAATTATTATATTACGCAGAATGCCATTGGTCGTAATCTCACTTCAAAATCGCGCGCAGGAAATATTTTATGTAGAAAGGTCATGTGAAACTTCGACTGGAGACTGCATGCTGAAAATTTATGGGGCGAGGAGAAAACTGGTCTACATCAACAACTAATTATACAAAATTACATATTATGCGAAATGGTACGAACTTTGAACATTTCATTGGGCATTCAATAGAATGTTTAGTGTGGATGCTGTGAGAATGTACCGGTGCATGGAATGTGGGTGTCTGTTGTGCTAGATTAAGCTTCAGACTGGATTACAGCTGGTGGGAGAATGGAGCCCTAACAGGATCCATCAGGCTCTGGTTGTAACCTTAGGGCCTACCATGAAATAAAGAACTTAACTTCCACCCTAAATGTCTCCAGACTCCTGTGTGAAGACACAGCTCTCTAATGACTACATTTTGACAACCCATTGTTAAAAATAACTTGCATGGCGATGCAGCAGGAATCTCTTGACTGGTCCTGACCAAGGCGGAGCCGAGACTAGTGATGGAGAGCGAGCGGCCCTGTGACCAGGGAGATAGTCTGGTTCATCAGCAAGTGGTGTCCGTGTGGCTGCTGGGCAGAAAGAGCAGGAATGGTGTGAACTTGATAACCTGTGCTGCACCAGCTAATAGCTGCCTTTCATCTTTGGTATGAGGGGACACCTGTCAATGAAAGCGGTGTGGCAGTCGCCATGGAGTGTAACAAAGGACTGTCCATTTTGTAACAACGTTGAGTAGTCATTCATGTGTGTGTCACACTCACTGTGAGATATGGACAGGACGGATAAGAGAATTAGTGTTATGACTGCTAGGTGATGCATTGAATATGCTAGTAATATAATGAATGTGTCTCTTTAGCTCTTAGCTCAGTAACCTTACAAGTCAGTGTGTGGTAGGTTGAAATTAGCCATCTGCGTCTTAGTTGGACTGTGTCATATGAAGTTGTGTGTCTTGAATTTGAAGTGGAGTCTGAGTGTCAGATTGGGGAAATGGTGCATAGTTTCCAACTGTGGGCGGTGGATTCTCTTACTTATTGAGTGTATTTGTGTGTGCAAAGACAAGGAAGGGGAGTGCCCTGTCTCAAGGTCTTCACTATGGCGTTACCTGCCACCGAAAAAAAGATGGATAGAATGGTGAATAAATCATACATTCACCCCCAGTCAAGTGATCTTGGTTAAATCCATTGTTCTTTTGATCACCATGCCACCCCAGGTTAGACCCAGTCGTATGCAAATCAGTCTATACCCTGCTCCTCATGGGAACAGTTCAGCCCCAAACTGCCAAGCCAGGTCCTCCCTGGACCAGAAACAAGCATCCTGTGACTCAATTTTGAGTTTTACCTCTCATCAGCCAGGATAGCTTGAATTGTATCTTAATCTCTGACAAACTGAAATACTGCCCAATTATTAATCAGTCAAGCTAAACTTCAGTATGTAGGAAAGGCTACTCCTTTCAATTGCAATGGGATACTCTTCCTGCTGTCCTCTAATTCAGGCTGTTAGGAAGATTATGTCTTTAGAAGGATTAAGGAAGTAGATATTCATTATTTGGCTTTTTAACTACTAAAGTGCCCAGTGCCACCAATTTTCAGAGGCAACATCCTAAAAATGGTGTATAGTATAAACGGCAGGTCATGTGAACGAGGTTCTAAGTCTTCAACGTGGGGGGATCCACCCACTTTGCCTTCATGATTTAAGTTCTGTGCTTAATTGCATCAGTATATAAAAAGTAATGGATGCAGTGCTTGAATTAATCTCAACAAGGGGTGGTGATGGACAGAGTTTCTGAATTAAGCAGAATACTCTCACCCAGTCAAGAGATCCAACACCGTTTTTTAGCTCACTGCACAATCCCAGCTCAGAACCTGGCTATATGCAAATTAGTCTGTTCCTGTCCCAGTGCATGATGGGAACAGGGCAAACCAAACTACCAAGCCAATTCTTACACTGGGAAGGAAACAAGCTTCCGGGGACCGGTTTCTAGCATTTCAGCCGTCGTCGGCCCGGCTTGCTTGAATCCTGATGGTGCAATGAGCAAGGGATTCACATCTGAGTATACCCTTCCACGATTATGGTGGACAAAATATTTAACAACAAGGGGTGGTGATGGACAGAGTTTCTGAATTAGGCAGAATACTCTCACCCAGTCAAGAGATCAGGGCTAGATCCAACACCGTTTTTTAGCTCACTGCACCATCCCAGCTCAGAACCTGGCTATATGCAAATTAGTCTGTTCCTGTCCCAGTGCATGATGGGAACAGGGCAAACCAAACTACCAAGCCAATTCTTACACTGGGAAGGAAACAAGCTTCCGGGGACCGGTTTCTGGCATTTCAGCCGTCGTCGGCCCGGCTTGCTTGAATCCTGATGGTGCAATGAGCAAGGGACTCAAATCTGAGTATACCCTTCCACGCTTATGGTGGACAAAATATTTAACAACAAGGGGTGGTGATGGACAGAGTTTCTGAATTAAGCAGAATACTCTCACCCAGTCAAGAGATCAGGGCTAGATCCAACACCGTTTTTTAGCTCACTGCACCATCCCAGCTCAGAACCTGGCTATATGCAAATTAGTCTGTTCCTGTCCCAGTGCATGATGGGAACATCACCACCCCCTTTTCTGAATCGTTTTTGGCCACTATAGGTGTGGCAGGGTATACTCAGACATGAGTCCCTTGCTCACTGCACCATCAGGATTCAAGCAAGCCGGGCCGATAACGGCTGAAATGCCAGAAACCGGTCCCCGGAAGCTTGTCTCCTTTCTGGTGAAGAATTGGCTTGGTAGTTTAGTCTGCCCTGTTCCCATGATGCACTGGGCCAGGGACAGACTGATTTGCATATAGCCAGGTTCTGAGCTGGGATGGTGCAGTGAGCTAAATAACGTTGATGGATCAAGCCCTGATCTTTGGACTGGGTAAGAGTGGTCTATTAATTCAGACACTCTGTTCATCACCACCCCCTTTTCTGAATCGTTTGAATTAATCTCAGTCACAGGTAATTACTCGGGCTGCGTCCCAATTCATTGTGCTTTTGCATACCATGCTAACTTGGTTTGGACCCAGCCATATGAAAATTGCTCTTGACCCTCCTATGGTAACAGTCCTGCCCGAACTGCAAGGCCAGGCCCTCCCTGAACAGGAATACAAGCAGAACAGGATTGTTTTTGTTTTTATTAGACCTCATTAGCTGAGATAAGCAGGGGTGTATTTTCTTACCCTTGCTTTTGGTACTCTATACAAATGATGTTGAGGCCTCTCTAGGGAATCAAGAGTGTGACACCAATGGTTTGCACCGTAAAACAATTCTTATGTTGCTTTATGCAAACAATGTGGTGTTTGTGTCACACACTGCCAATGGTATAAAAAACTTTATTTGATAGATATGGATGAGCAAGATTAAAATACTAATGACAATGGAGTGGGTGTTTAATGGCCGTTAAAGTTCACTACAGAGAGCTCTAAGGCTATTAGAACATTCAGCCCCTAGAGGGAAGAATATTCTAATTTGTAAAACAAAGGCCTCATAGAGCCCAGGGGGTTGAAATCCCCTCGGGCTCTGTGAGGCCTTTGTTCCCAGCAACAGCTGTGAACAAACATTGGAATGTTGGCGCTCCGGGCTTCTACCGGCCATTTGAAGCCTGGAGCACTCCATTGTTTTCAATGGAGCTCTCAACTTTCCAATGTTCTAATTAGGGTGGCCAACTGGCATTGGTGCAAATTCAGGACGGTGAGTGTAAAAATTCAGGACAAAGGGTCAAAATTCAGGACACAAATTCAGGACAGGAGGTCAAAATTCAGGACAAAACTTCAGGACAATTGGATAAGTTTTACAGACACATCAGAGGTCGCGCAATTGTATATAAGTAAGCCCAGCCATATCTAGACATATTCAGCCATTTGCAAACCTATCCATCATGTATCCTTCCATCTTTCATTTCACTCATCTAGCCTTTCACTCATCCATCCATAATCCACCCATCCGCCCTTTCACCCTATCCATCTGTACACTCATCCATCCACTCTTCTACCCATCCATCCATTCACTCATCCATCCAGCGATTTACCCTTTCACCCATCTAGCCATCCTTTCACTTACTCATCCATCCACCCAGTCACTGATCCTTCCACCCATCCACCCTTTCAGTCATCCATCATCCTCCCTTTCTCTCTCCATTGACTCTTTCACTTAGCAATCCTTCCTTCCATCCATCCACCCACCCTCCTTCCATCCATCCATCCATCCATCTACTCATCCGCTCATGAATCCATCCATTGACCCTATCACTCATCCATCCTTTCTCTCATCCATGTATCCTTTCACTCCTTCACTGGTCTATTCATCATTTTGTCCATCTACCTTCCCTTTCACTCACTCATCCATCCTTACATCCACCCTTTCACTCATCCGTCCATCCATTCGCCCTTGCACTTATCAATTCATCAATCCATCCATCATTTCACTCATCCATCCACCCACTCACTCATTATCCACCTTTTCACTCATCCATCCACCCTTTTACCCATCCAGCTACCCTTCCACCCATACATCCAGCTATTTCCGTTTTTTCTTCCATCCTTCCACTCACTTATCAATCCATCCATCCCCTCCCATTATCCATCTATTCAATCTTTCATTCATCCATTCACCCTTTCACTTATTCATCCAGCCATCCCTTCACTTACTCACTTGCTCACCTTTTCATATTTATTTTGAGCTGAGCCTTTTCGGGAAGAGGCCCATCAAGAACTTCACCCTTGCTGCAGGCGGGGCGGGGGGTGGGGACAGGAGCCACCACATGGGGGGACAAGAGTCATCACTGGAGGGGGAACAGGATCCACCAGGGTGGACACAGGGGTGGGTATGCAGTATTCTAGTATCATCTTGGTCTCTTCCAGGGTGGGGGAGGGCTCCTCACCCCCTCCTGGACAAGACAACGAGAAGACAGGCTCTGTTTCCAAAATGTTAGTTTTTGCCCCCTCCCCCCACACTGATGTACAGTACTGAAAGGAGATACTCCAAGAGAACTGATTTAACTGATTGTCCTCCACACTTTGTTAATCAGTGTGAGTGTGATTGTGCCATTTCTCTATTTTTTTACAATATAGACTGCATGTTTGAAGAATCGAGGTTTGTTTACAATTTAGTGACAGTAATTAAGCTCTGTGAAGTGAACCACGTGCTGCCTCGGTGTAATCAGGGCCTGGATGTTTGGAACCCTGGGCAGAAAGGGAATGTCTCACACCAATTGCAGATACAAGACGCATTCAGTGCTGTTTGCATCTGAACAGATGCCCCTGCTCCTGTAGCTGCCGCCCCTCCCTCTGTCACCTTCAAGCACCTCTTAACAGCTCGTCAAGGGCTGAAGGTGTGAGGGTTGCCATCCCGCTGTGCCTCGCCAATGCTGATGGGTATCTGAGCTTTTGTACTGCCTCCGAGTCTATAACACCCGACCTCAGCATCATCGAAGTCAAGAAGGGAGGTGGGGGCCAGTTGTGCCTGTTGTGCGACCAGTTAAAATTACGGACAAATGGCGTCCGTTAAAGAATCCTTCACGGACAGACGGCCGAAATTACGGACTGTCCGTGAAATTTACGGACGGTTGGTCACCCTAGTTCTAATTAGGAATTGTGTTTCAAAGATTATCATATTTGTCCAGTTCAATCAGGCCCGGACTGGCCGTTGCGGGCACCCGGGCACCGGGCAATCCCCCGGTGCGCCGCAAGGGTGGGGGCCGGTTTTTGTTACAGGGCTGTTTTTGCAGCATCGGCCCGACAAAGGGCTCGGTCACACCCCCAGGAGCCTGGCCGAGCACTTTGCCAGGGCCAGTTTTGGTTCTCAGTCCGGCCCTGAGTTCAATACATTCCAGAAGGCTTTTTTTATTCAATCTTTAGATTTGGAAAGATTAGACTTATTCTTGTCACTTCAGTGTGTCACGAAGGTGGATAAAGACAGTATGTCTTCCAACTGGCTAGTCACCTTACACAAGATTATAATTAATGAAGTACTACCTTAGTCACCTGTCATGTCCTTTGTACTGTTGAAAAGGACAGAAGGTATGGAGACATATCTTTGGTATAAAATATCTATGAACATTGGTTATTGACCATATTTAGAAAGGACTTTATGCCAGACACGTGAACGTCCCCGAAGGCTTGAGCTTAAACTGAATTTCTTGATCTTTGTCCTTATATTCATATCTGTATGCAAGCTTGAATGTGTTTTAATTTTTGTAGCTATTTAAAAAATGGTGTAAATTGTTTATTATACCTTTATTGAGAAATGTTGGACTAAGAACCTGTAGACCTGCGTTTATGGGTTGGTGTCTACATTGTTATCACAACCAGGGCTTATTTGGCACGTAAAATGGATTGTGGTTGTTTATTATACATTTTCCTTTTTTTCCATATGTAGTTCACTGTCTTTTAAATGTTTGTTGGATTTATTGCTTTCATGGTTAAAATCAATTTCACCAAAATAAACAGAACTGAATTGACTCTAAAGTGGTAAATACTGAAGCGAAATAGAGGAAAGTGGTGTATGATGGAAACAGAGGACGAGAAGCTGCATATTTCAACAGAAAGTACTGTCAGGGCAAGCAGTCACAATCTGAATAAGAATAGGTTTTATCTTTCGCGGAATTCAGATTTATAGAATTAGTTTTACATAAGCTACAAAATCTCTGAAACATCCACGCAAATAATAAAAAATGATAGAAATCCAAATAGAAGATCAATCACCTAATCCACTAAAATCTTCCCATCATTCCATTATGGCGACATCTTGATAGCTCATTTCCCCTGTTGCTCTCTGACAAAAAATAACACAATATTTCAGAATCAGAGGGTGCCTTTAACGTCTTCTATGTGATAAAAAAAATATGGGCAGTTGAGAAGATGTACCATCGAATATTTACTGTGCTTTACACACAACAGTTTGACTTTCAGCTAGTGCTGTATCACATAAACTGCAATAGAAGTACTAAGTTAAGATACGATGTATGGGCCATATGTATCAAGGTACCAATTAGCGATTCTGTAATAGCGATTTTTAAGAAATCGCTATTTCAGATTTGCTAATTGGTATGTATCAAGAAAATCACAATTTTTTTGCGATTTCTTGATATTCCTTAATTGCGAATTCGCAAATTGCGAATTCGCAATTAAGGAATACTTTCCCATTCATTTCTATGGGCCTGCTGGCCCATAGGAAGGAATGGGAATTTATTCTCCATTTGCGATTCGCAATTTGCTAATTGTAAATTGAGAATAATTTCAAGGATGCAGGGGTGTCAAAGGACACCCTGTTGCACCCCTGAAATAAGTATGGGTGCACATGTGGTGCACATACATGCCCTAAGGGCATGTATGTGCGTCATATGGCACTTAGAAAAATGCAAAAATGGGCATTTTTAAAGGAATTCGCACATTACAACCAACTTGAAGTTGGTCGTAATTTGCGATTCCTCAGGGACAATTAGCAATTTTTTTTAGCTTCATACATTGCATTTAAGGAATCGCAAAATTTGCAATTCCTTAAATGCAATTGCAAAATAAGGAATCGCAAAATTTGCGATTCCTTATTTTGCACCGAATTTTCATTCATACATCCCATTTAGCAAATTTGCATTCGCAAAGTCCGAAATTCTGCTAATTTCGGCCTTTGCGAATGCGAATTTGCTTCATACATATGGCACTAAGTCACAATTGTGGGCTGACTGGTGTCTTCAGAAATGAAGAGCGGGAGCAGCAGTATTTTACCAGCTTAGACCTTGGTAAATCATTGCTTGTCAAAAGGACTTTGAGGGCATGTGTTTTACTTCTGCTTAAAATTAAGCATGGGCGCAAAATCCGTTCCGCTCGCAGATTTTGCGGATTTTCGGCAAATTCGCGATCCGCGAATTCCCGCGAATTTGCCAAAAATCCGCGAGCGGAACGGATCTGGGGGGCAAAAGTTCAAGCTTCAAGCTTATTTTAGAACGGCGCTGGCAAGCTGCCAGCACCATGCTAAAATAGTTACTAAGTTAGCTTCAACAGGAAGCACTAATAGATAAAATGCAGGTGCTCGAGCTCCTGCTTTATTTTATCTATTAGTGCTTCCTGATGAAGCTAATTTAGTAACTATTTTAGAATGGCGCTCGCAGCTTGCTGGCGCCATTCTAAAATAAAACAGGAGTGGGGCAGAGGGCAGAAGGTCACAGAGTGGGGCAGAGGGCAGAAGGGCACAGCAACGAGTGGGGCAGAGGGCAGAAGGGCACATCGAGTGGGGCAAGGGGCAGAATGGCACAAAAACGAGTGGGGCAGAGGGCACAAAAAACCCGCAAACACGCAAAGCGCCCCGCGAACACGCCAAGCACCGCGCAAACACACAAAAATAAAAAAAAATCGCGAATTTTGCGGATCGCGAATTCGCAAATCCGCGGATCGCGAATTCGCAAAATTCGCCCATGCTTACTGAAAATGTAGTAGCATTTGTTGACAAGTCTAAAATAAATAGCAGACCGTAACATACACAAAGACACAATAAAACAGGACAAAACAAAACAAACCAGTCAACACAGGATGCATCACAACAACCAAAGTACCACAGAGCAACATCACATCCTAATAATGTAGTAAAAAACTCAGCAGTACAAAAAAGACCACCACAGCTAAATGCCACACAATGAACATGCACAAACATTCTCATCACACATCACCATCTCCAAAAACCTGCTTTAGTATTAGGTTGATAAAAGGTGTTTGCATCAAGCACTGCCTTAACTTACCACCAACGACATGAAATTGTGCTCGTCAAAAATGATTTGCGGCACATTGTGTCCATTAAACCCCTAACATGCTATCCTCGGTTAACCCTGCTCTCCATTTGAGCAGCTGAGTCCTTAATTTAGAATTTGGTCATTTTTGGAGAGGTTTTATGCCAGAGAAGTTCTTTAGGTAGCCAGGTGACTAGTGTATGACTTCCAATGTATGAAGTATTCTGAATAATGACCATAGCTCAAATGAGTCTTTTAGCTTTCCTCGCTGCAGAAGAATAATATCTAGGTATATGAAGAGTTCCCTTATTAAAGAGATGGTTTTAGCTAATTTTCTCATAACCTAGTTTTCTGTTCCCCTCAATACAGGTGTTAAGAACCAAGCAGACCTTTCCATTTTGTGGAAACCAGCCACCCCCAGCAGATAGTAAATGTTCTTGCTTTGGTCAGGTCTCCTCAGATGATCAATACAGCTGTCTGGATCAACACAAACCATACTGAATGAATGAAACCATCCTGCGCCCTCACTCAAAAAGCCCAGGCAAAGGCAGCATGTAGGAGTCGTTCTGAGAATGCACGCGAAAAGCTCGATACCAGGAAGGATCACTTTGTCGATTGTGGGGGTCACTATTATAGTCTGATTTGGAAAATGACGATGTGAAGAGGAATGCAGAAGTGCAGAGGGAAGGAGGCCGAATGCGCTATTGACGGTTTTATATGAAAACAGAGCTGGGGAAGATAGTTATGCAGTGTGGAGAGGAAACACTCGAGGTGAATGGCCAGAGTGAGAGGGAGAGAGACACATTCAAAGAATATTGAGGAGCTGCAGAGGCAATGCGGGGAATATAAGCGGCTCCAATAGGTGAGAATTGGGAACTGTGCTCTATCTTGTGTTCTAAAAATCAGGTTCAGCAAGTTAAAACGATTTTCAGATTGACAATCAAAAAAGACATACAATTCATATATGTCCTCTACCTTAGACTATCTGGATTGGCTAGGTGGTAATTGCAAAAACGTAATAAAAGTCTACTTTTATACAGCACACATCACAAACTGAAATATCCGTCGGTGGTGTTATTCCTCAACTCACTGGTACTCATGTCATTGACCTTTGGAAGGAGAAATGGAGGATTCAGCCCCATGGCATTTCGACTTACAGCTTCCATATTAAACATATTTTTTGTGCTGTGTTTGTTAGCTCACTGAGCTGCGTTTGCCATTCCTTGTCCTAAGGCATATTGAAACAAGCTCCAAGGCCCTCTTATTTCCTTAAATGATCTGGAACTTGAATATAGGGCGTGGTAGGTCTTTGTCTGAGAGGATTACATGTCAGGCTCTGCTGCATATGCATTTGACTTGTCCCCAGCTCTACAGGCCCCAGAGCTGGGGACGAGTCGTTTCCTAGAGCCTCAGACACCTGCCACAATGGTGGAAGAGAGAACAAAGGAACCATATATTAAAGCATGTCATCGCCTCTGTCATTCCGCGCAGGTGGGAGTCACACTTTTCATTACCCCTCACACTTCCGTACCAGTGATGGTTTCCATCGACCAGGAAGCCCTGGAAAGGGAGGGGAGCCTCTTTAAAGGATAAATGGGGGAAAATGGAGGGCTGGGCTAATAACGGATAACGACTGCCTATCAGAAGGTCACGCGATTGATGGATGGGGGTCCCTTTTTTATTGAAACGAGTCATAGATGTTGAAAGTAAACCATTACATAAATTCTAGTAATGTGTCCTTGGAAATGAGAGCTGTACCTGGCAGTGTGCCAAGTGATGGGCTGATAAATCATCCGGCTTTAAAATGGCTGCTGCATTTGGAGCACGCCCTGACCAGGCCTTGTTTAGCTCTTACATTTAGGTAGATGGGATCAGCACTGTGGTGCATGTCAGGACTGTGTTGGTACTGCTGTGGCAAGACTTGTGTTCACCTCTGCTGGTTGTCAGGATAACATTTACTGGCTGTAACAGCAAAAAAGCCTTTGTTAAAAATGATGTTGCTTTTCTGTCTTATCAAGCTGTTAGCTCCCCTCACGAAAATGCTAAGATTGACTTATCCAATCAGAAATTAAAATGTAGAGTGCGAGCATTAACACTTTTCGTTCAACTGCTGTCTGGATGTCCATAAGGCGAGGTTTCCTTAACTGTGCTGCCAGCAGCATACAGCATGGAGAGCCATATTGTAACTGGGAGCAGCTTATATGGCACTTTTACTGAGAGGAGGGGCACATGAAAATGCATGTTTACCCCGGCTCAAATAATCGTCACTCTGGTTCTGCAGCATTTTAAAGCATAATAAGCGGAAAGATGCCCTCTCTGTGGTGTTAAATGATACTCATCACAAGGCACTCCCTGATGTCTTGAAACTCTCAGTTGGCATCAGTGGGAAAGTTCAAACTTCCCCCCTAAACACACTCATCAGGTGAAACTGGGTCCTTTTCTCATCATATCCGCTGCAGTCACCTGTGGCGTCCCACAAGGCACACTCATGTCACCCATACTGTTCAGATCTACATGATCCTTCTCATCAGACTCCTGTGACCGCGGATATCCTAGGCAGATGATACCCAGCTAAACATAATGCTTAACTGCAGCTCCTATAACTCTTTCAAAGTCTTACATTGTATCTCCACTTCACCAATGGATGCAGAAGAAATGGCTGTGTCAGAATGGTGAGACAACTGAAATTCTGCTAATGGATTCATCTCTCTGACCCATCTTCAGTTTCCCTGGCCTGAATCCCTCGGTATCCAACCCCAGCCAGTGGAAGAAGACCATAACCTGGTTGTGTTGTTAGATGACATTCACCCGTTCATTCCTCATACAAACCCTGTTACAAATGCTGCTTTCTACCATTTGCAGATAGTTTGCAGTGTCCTTCCTCTGCTCCACCTCACCGAATATGCCAATATAACTGTTGCAATAGCCCTACGCTGGCCTCATTTAAGCTTCAACGAATCCATTACCACACTGCCTATCTCCTGATGGGCCTGAATCACTATGATCACATCTCACAAGCCCTCCTGTCCCTCCATTGGCTACCAATGAAGGAACTAGTCAACTTCAAATCCACACTTCATCCACAAAGCCAATCACAGGAGTGCTTGTTTAAGCTGGCTCTACCCCTAAATCCCATGCAGAAACCTCGGATTTTCCAACCACAGCTCATTGTGTATTTATTTACATTGATGCAAGAAGTTGTTGACAGGGCTCTTCGAGGGTTAGTAAACACCCACTATACCAGCTTAAGCAGAGTGCTACTGGAAGAGATTACATCGTTTTAAGGCTCTTCTTAACATTTAACTTTGAAACACAGGTTATAGCAAGACATAAGTTAAAACTAATAATAATAAACTATGATAACACAACTGTGGGATGGGGACCAAATGAATACATACAAGCAGTCCAGAACGGTGACAGAGGGAAAGACAAACTATGAAAATGACAAGGAAAAAAACGGTAGAAGCCAATAGAGTGAGACAGCACAAAGGAAAGCAAACAGAATGCAAATAATGAAGGAAGGAAAACGGAAGCATGAAGGAAAGAGGGTACAGATATAGGAAATAAGGAAAAAATGCTTAAAAAATTAAAGGAAGAAAGAAAAAAAATGAAGGGTGGAAAGGAGAAAAGGAGAGAGCAAAGAACTAAAAAAGAAATAATGAAATGTAAGAAAAGGAAAGCAGAAAAATATAATGAAAGAAAAAAGAGGAAATGTGAGACAAAGGATGGGTGACTGACAGAAAGAAGAGACAGAAAGAATTAATGTAAGGAATACAAAAAGAAAAGATTCAAATAAGTTGTCAAGGAATGCCAGGAGCAACATAAAAATAAACTGATAGAAAGAAGGATAGAAAGCTAGAAAAGAGGTCTGATGGAATGAGAGAAGAATAGACATAACGAAAGAAAGATGGAAAGAAAGAATGGAATACTCATAAAAAAAGATGGAGATAAGAAAATAAAGAAGCACAAAAAGAAAGAAGATGGAAAGGATGAATTAGAGAAATAGGTCAATGTAAGTAAAGGAGTCGTTTTTGACCAAATTCATTCAAAATCATGCTATAATAGTAATCATTTTCCATCAAATTCTGCAAATGTTCCCCCTGGGTACAATTCCCATGTCACTTCATAGGAACGGTTGGTATTCCTCACTTTACTCGCGCATTTATTGCTCTGTATGGGTCAAAGTGGCGAGTATTTTATTTTTTGGGCTAATTCCTTGGGACTCTTTACATACATGTAATTGCCCTAGAACTTCTTCCTAATGGATCTAAGACTTGAACCCGCCTTCAGCAGATTCAGAGAATTGCTAAAAACAGACATGTTGTTAACCCCCTTGGCTGCCACCACCTACACCTAGCCTGGACTATTTAGACATCTTAAACTAGTTCCACCACTCATTGGGTCATTTATTGTCATTCCATTCTAGGGCTTTATCATCCACTTTTCCAATGTCGAGTGCTCTGAGGCTATCTCGGTGGTTTGCAGTGTGATATAAAACCTGTAAAGAAAGAAAGAAGGGATGCAGAAGCCGCTTGTCATACATGGAGAGTAGGCCTCTGCCTGCGAGAAGTTGGCTGCTAATGCAAGCAGCTGAGGGAAGTATTGTTCGATGATCTAGAATTTGACTGGTGGCCAACCCAGTCAAAAACATGGCTAGGTATGCAGTGAGTAACTTATTTTTTATTTTGACTAAAAATCCATACATTAATGACACAGTTACAAACTTAAAAACAGCTACACAGGATACCCAATACAGAATCAGAAAAAATATAAACATAATATATGGCTGCCACATAACGAAAGCACCAACCAATGAATAAATTATTCATTATGGTGCACTATACGTATGGAACAAAGCCCTTGCTTGCAGCCAGGCTCCCAATACATATAAAGCAACAATGAGATCCATAAGTACAGTGTCTGTCCTGTACCATGAGGTCATCTCTTGATCCCGTAACGTCTAAATTGAAGGCACAACGTCCTCCTTCGCTGTCTTCCTGTTTTTGAAGAAAAAAGTGGGCAATATTTCCTACCTCTCACCATTCACTAACACAAATCCCTTGATTTCTCCACTGAGCTTCCTGCTTTGTCTTGTAGGTGCATCCCAAAAGTGTGCCAATCTTAATGTGTATAGAACCCCTAATTATGGATCTCCCTGTGGTATTCTGGAGTAACACTTCTAGCATGCTGTACCAATAGTTGTCCCTAATTACCCTAGCGGTGATGACCCTACAAGTGTTTGGATTTTCTCATCAATCACCTCATTCAATCGGCTGCAGGATTTTCCTGACGTGAGCCAGGGCATTTTCTCTTCTTGGAATTCTCCACTCAATCACCTTCGATACATGTCTATGTGGGATGTATCATTTAGTCTAATCCATAACATAACTCGACGCAGTGCAACATGCCAACTATGCAGCTCGCTTCGAGTCAACCCGTAATGCCTCTCACAGAATTCCGGGACTCATTCTGAGAAAAGTCTCAGAATTCAGTTGACTTCTGTTTGAAGATTAGTAGGATTAATTTACTGCCATACTGCTGCACCATAAATAGAGGCTGTTGCCAACCTTCGTCTATAGACCTGTGATGTTGAGCTTGGTGAGTGAGAATGGAGTTAATCCTTCAAAACAGCACCACCATTATCGATCAGGGTACTCACTGCTTGATTCATGTGCTGGGTCCAGGGTAGGCTATTGTCTATACTGATACCCAAATAATCAAAGCTGCGTCCATTCACGAGTTGAGCCGCCTTTAGTGAAAAGGATCCTTTTAAGGGACATTTCGCATTCATAACGATGTATTTGGATTTTACTGATATTAATCATCAGCTTCTCTTCTAAACAATACGATTCAAATCCCCGCAAGAGGCGATTACCTTGTCGGAGATAGTAGAACTGCATCATCTGCATACAAAAGTAAGGGAACTTTATCCTGGCTTCGTTTGTGCATATCAAGATTTAAGCTGCCGAGATGTCTGCCATTTCCCCTGATAAATTAGCCCAAGTGACAAAAGAGTCAGTAGGCAGACTCCTCAGTCTGGACGCAATCCTAGATTCTTTGGTGCTCTTGTCTAGCTGCCCGTATCTGACCTCTGACGATGTGTGTTCATTCCATCACTGCAAAGCTGCACCATCCATTCTGGCACCCCTTGCCGTCTTAACCACATGGCTGCTGCAGGGATTTTTCCCGTGTGCTGGAAAGCTTTGATCACCATTGTTCATGACGAGCTCAGCTCGTCATCAGCACACGACACCCGTGGGTGATGACGAGCTGAGCTCGTCATCAGCATCGAAAGGGTTAAAGAAAGCCAAAGCTGGAAGCGAGCTACAGAGTCGAAAGCTGACTTCAGGCTGTTGAACATCGGGAGAAAGGAACATTTCTGATCCTGTAGTACTTGAAGGGGATCCTGTGTAACATAAACGTGTCCACAGCAGTCCATGTACTTTTCCTGAATCCTGCCTGCATGTCACACAGTACGTTAATTCTGTCTACCCACTCCTGTATAATTATAATAATAATCCATATTTGTAAAGTGCAAACATATCGCCCCTTAAGGTTTCAAGGCACTGGGGACCATTAGGTAGATTGCCCAGAGTCACATGGTGCTAGCTGAGCTGCCGCTGGAGATCGAGCCGTGAGCCCCGCGCTCCGCAGTCAGCCA